>NC_134596.1:31934500-32628500 GCF_037038515.1 Microtus pennsylvanicus
CTGGCTGCAGTGGCACATGGAAACATGTCAGGAAGGCAAAGCTCACACTGCTCCCAGCCCTGCTTTATGGACTCGGGACCTCAGAAGTAGCCTTCAACACACAGGCTAAAGCTGGGTGTGACCCGGTGAAAGGAAAGAATGAGTGAGAGGAAGAGAGGGAGGGAGGGGGAGAAAGAAGAGACTTAGGACAAAATCCTATAAATGGGAAGCTCAGTAAATTTCCACAGGCAAATTAAATCCACAAAGTTTTAAAACTTTTATTCGTTTATTTTATATGTGTGAGTGTTTTGACTGCATGTATGTCTGTGAATGCCTAGAGCCACATGGGATGCCTAGAACCCACAGAGGACAGAAGAGGGCACTGGATCCCTTGGGATTTGAGTCACAGGGAATTGTGAGCTACCACGTGGATGATGAGAATCAAATCCAGGTCCACTGGAAAAGCAGCCAGTGCTCTTAATGGCTGAAACATCTCTCCAGCCTCCAAACTTATTTTTTTTAATGAAGCAGAGTAAAGTACAAGCTTGCTTCTAAGAAGAAATTAGAGGAAGCAGGAAATTAAGTTTCCAAAATAAACACAAATATGCATCTAAATATGGATGCGCACCAGCACCCAAGAATGGGGCAGCAGAATAACTGCTGCTTGACTGTAGATCCTACTGTTAATCAGAGCTCATTCAGGCGTTCCACACAGGCAGCTTACCTGAAAAGCCTTTTCAATTGGTATGTCAGGGAAGTTGGCAATTAAACACTTGAACCTCCTGTTGGCTTTATTAAAGATATGGTAATCCTGGCATAGTTAACTTATAATTATTCTGCTTATCAAATGAAGCTGATATTTAGTTTAGGAAAAGTGTCAACCCTGAAGCTTTTAGGTCAAGACCCCCAAGACCTGTATTCTGCTCTGTATGTTCTTACAGTGGTGAGCAGAACTCAAGAGAGGACATGTGGGTACATGTGTGATTAGCTGGGTACAGTGTGACCTTGATATAGACACCTTAATGACTCATTTTTAATAACAACTATCAAAAGTAACCTCATGATATAACAGCAGTTGTATGGTGAGTTGTGTGGTGCTCCTGCTTATGATACTTAAAATTTGAAGAAAGAAAAAGGTGCGATACATAGATAGATAGATAGGAAAAAACACAATTTATAATTGAGAGGCACATCCAACAGAATCAACTGAAAGACATTCCTCAAAATAACTGTATTTGACAAAGAGTTTTAAGTTATGAAAGACAAAATTAAAGCAATTGAGATATTCCAGAATCAAAGGAGACATCACAGTTTAATGGGTTTTTCTAATCCTGGATCAAACTCAGAATAGGAAAATAAGTTTCATGTGATAAGGACCAACTGGCAAAATATGAAAACAGGTCCCAGACAAGACATAGCAGTCAGATGAGTGACACATTCCTCAGTGGGGCCACAGATGGTGGGAAACACCATCCTTAAGAAACATGGAAGGTCTGAGTCTGAAAGTGCATCCTACAGAACTAGAAAGTCATCTTGAGTAAGACAACTCAAATCCAGAAAGATACATATGGTATTTATTTTCTAAAAGGTGCTGATATTAGCCATTAAATAAATGATAACCAAGCTATAATCCGAAGACTCAGAGGTTAGGTATAGAGGAAGGAACTAGGGGCAACAGATGGATCTCTCTGGAAGGGGGGAACAGAATTTATTTTGTAGGTTGTCTGGGGGCAGAAAGGGAATGGGAGCAAGAGAAGCAGGTGGGGGAGGGTATATGGGGTTGAGGGAGGGAATCTGGGGAGAAACAGCTAGAACTGAGAAGCATTTGAGGGTAGCATGGACACCTAATGCAGTGGAAACTTCCTAAAATATATCTAGGCAATCCCAATGAAGTCTCTAAATAATGAGGGAGATGAAGTCCAATTGGCCATCTCCTGTCACCAAATGATACTTCCAGTACCAGGACTGGGGTTGCTGGCTGAAAGGGTCCTGCGGAAATCTCCAAACAAGCCAGGCTGTTGCTAAGACAATAGATTGTCCTCCACAAACTGACAGCAAGGTCCCATTGTTGAAGACAACACCCAGAACTCACTAAATAAGAAGAGGGCAAACTGGTGCCTACATAGGACCTTTCTTTACTCCTATATTCTAGTCTCTTTGGTACAGAAAGGTACTCTGCATGCTACCAAAAGAGATCTGTAAACATCAACCCAGACACAAAACCTTGGATCTACAATCTGTCCTGTGTCAAAATATTCTAGGGCAATGGTGGTATAAAACTTGTGGAAGTATTTTAAACATAAAGAACAATAAACATAAACCAGCCTACAAACCACAATCCCAGAGAATTTAGACAACCATGAGGGGACCCCAAGAGAGATTTACATAGATCTAATTTACATGGGAAGCAGAAAAAGACAAGATCTCCTGGGTAAACTGGGAGCATGGGGACCTTGGGAGAGGATTGAAGGGGGGAAGGGAGAGGCAGGGAAGGGGAGCAGAGAAAAATGTAGAGCTCAATAAAAATCAATTTAAAAAAATAAAACTTGTGGAAGTAACCAACCAATGCCTGATTTTACTTAAGGCCCACTCTCCAAGATGGAACCCATACCCAATACTGCTTGTGTAGTAATATTTCATTTGTATCTCAATAAATAAAGCTTGCCTGAAGATCAGAGAGTAAAACAGCCCCACCAGTCAGCCTTTCAGACCAAGCAGTGGTGACACACACCTTTAGTCTCAGTAGCCACACTAGTTTGCCATAGAAACTGGGCAGAAAGTGGTGCATGCCTTTAATCCCAGTCCTAGAATATAAAATGTGAGGAGACAGCTCTCACACACAGTCTCGTTCTGAGCTTCCTGGAGGCAGGATCGCCATTTCAGACTGAGGTAAGAGCAATGACTGGCTGTTTTGTTTTTCTGACCCCAATATCTGTCTCTGGGTTTTTTATTAATTATGCTACATGCTTAAGAACCAGAGACTAGACCAGAGACTTAGTGTAGAAGCAAATACTATTGGTCTATAAAACAAACAAATAAGCAACCATAGAATTACTTCTATCTCTTCTATCTATTCTACTATACTCACACATACATCAGTGTCTCACTCAGCCATCATCAGAGAAGCTTCCTCCTGCAGCCGATGAGAACAAATACAGACCCACAGTCAGACACTGTGGACAGAAAGAGAGAGAGAGACCCTGGAACATACAGCTCTAAATGAGATGTCTCCATCAAATCTCTTCCCTCAGAGCTCAGAGAACCCCGAGAAAGAGGTGGGAAATGTGTCAGAGTAAAAGAGGATATGGGACACCAGGAGAACAATGCCCTTTAGATCAACTGAGCACAGCTCATAGGAATCCGGAGACTGAAGCAAGCACAGGGCCTACTCAGGTCTGCACCAGGTCCTCTGCGTATACGCTGTAGCTTTCAGTCTAGTATTCGTCTGGGATTCCTGAATGTGTGAAGGAGTGGATCTCTTCTTGTGACTTCTCTTGGGGCTCTCTTTCTTCTGTCGGGTTGCCTTGTCTAACTCTGACAGGATGATTTTCGCTTTATTATATTTTATTTTGTCAGACTTGGTTGATATCTCTCAGGAGCCTGTTCTTTCCTATCGAGAGACAGAAAGGGAGTGGATCTGGAGGGGTGAGGAGGTGGGGAGTAACAGGGAGGCGTAGATGGAGCGGAAACTGTAATCAGGATATATTGTATGAGAAAAGAATCTATTTTTAATAAAAGGGGTAAGGAAAATAAGTAAATAAATAGAAACTGCATTCTGCCTGCTGTTTGCTTTCAAACGCTGCGGAAACTCATAAACCATCAGCATCAGCAACTGGACGGAAATGGGAGCTCAAAGGCTCTCTGCGCCGCACCAAAAACTGCCTGTGGGCCTCAGGGAATGAAGTTACCAACCCCACTCAAAAATCCCTTCGAGTAGACATGTCTCTTCTCATAAATTTAAAATTTAGGGAATTGGGAGGTTTTCCAAATTCATTCATTCATCCAATAGACATTTATTAAGTACCAATTATGTAGCAGAAACTGAAGAAGGGAGGAAGAGAGGGGGAAAGGAAAGAACAAAAGAGAAAAAGACCTGCTCGCAAGGTGGGTGGGGTGGATGTGGAATGAAGCAACTCAGGTTTCTGGTGGATCCACCTCTGAGCTCAAGGTACTTCATTCACACAAGTGAGACCAGACTCAGGACCTCTCCCAAGCCTCCAAGAATCTCTTAACACCCTAAATCTCAGGTCCAATGGGGGAAAGGATGCTAACTTCCTAGCTGGCTAAACGAGGAGCTCACTGCACCCTCTCCTCATCATTGTTTCTTCCACAGGCTCTACTAGATCTCTCCCAAATACCTGCAGGCTCCATCACCTGGTCCAGACCCCCGAAGGAGCTCCCGGCAGACCTCCTCCCCTGGCTCGCCTGTGGCCACCACCACGCATGCTCCTCACTCAGCGGCCACAAAGATCTTTTCAGAAGGGACCCCTGGGTATCACTCACCCCAGCCGCACCTACTCCAGCAGCTTCGCACTGTGCTAGAAAGCAAAGAAAGCAAAGACGCTCCTCTCTCACCAGGCCTTTTGTAATGGGGTCCTGTGCATCTGACCACTCGGTAAACGGCCAACTTGCCAGCAACACGGCAATGCTCAGGGAAAGAAGAAGCCATGCCTGGGTTTGCACACCACGATGAATACACACAGTTGGCATTCAATTAATATTTGTTTAATTAGGTGCATAGGCAATTAAAATAATTAATGTCTGGCCTGGACCAATGAATGGAGCGTGGTGCCATTAGCAGCCATGGGGGTTCCAAGGGGAGGAGTACGCTAGGGAGACCCAAGCTTTGTGGAATCTATGGGACCCCACAGACCCAGCAGGCAGCTGAAACACAGACCCGCCCTTGGGGATACTGATTAGGAAAAGGCACACTCTCTGGCCACCACAGCGTGGTAGACTCCAAAGCCATTCCTTCAGCTTTCTTCCTATGCCTGCTGGAAAGAATCTGGATAATCCACATCTCCTCTGCTCACCAATGACAACTATCATTTGCATAAATTTGCATAAACCTGTCCCAAGGCTGCCTGCTGCAGGGACTAGCTAAGTCCACACCACAGGCAGCCAGCCTGTTTCATCAGCATCTTTCATGCCCTCTACCCCCCAGCACGGTGCCCTCTGCTCAGGGAAGGGGGGGCGGTGTGTTCAGGGAAGCTGGCTGAATAGAATTGGAAGTTTTCTGGTGTGAAATGCTTTTTTTAAAAAAGGAGAGAGCACAGCTGTGATCCTTGATCACATTCATTCATTTTATTCTTTGGAGGACTTGGAATCCATCAGGCATATCAAATTATGGCAAACGATTCCAGACTATGCCTCATTTCAGATTGCTGATGCGATAGAATTACCAATGCCATTCTAAAAATAAGAAAAACTTCTCGCACTTCTGGTATCTGTCACACGGAAATGAACTTCCAGCGTGGATTTTCATCACTATCTCAGAGGCATCATCAAAAGTCAGGTGTGGGGACACATACCTGTAGTCCTAGCAGTCAGGAGGCTGAGGCAGGAAGATCGAGAAATTAAGAATAGCCTGAGCAACACAGCAAAGTCCAATCTTAAAACAAAACAAAACAAAAAAAACAGGAAGGGGTATCTCCTGGCTTTCAACGTTGTCGTGTTTCCTGCAAGTCAGTCCCTTTATGGATGATGACACACGATGATGGGACCTTTTGTATTTTTTTCCAGCTGTCACCCTCCAGAGGCCTGTGACTAGTTTATCCCCATAGGTCAGAGCTTTTTATCAACTTCTCTCGTGGCCAGTGAGTGTGAAGAAATGGTCACCCTGAGCCTGAGAGCCTGCTGAACAGCATCGTAACCTGTATCCGAGATGCTGGGAGCTGGGACCAGCGAGAATGTCTCCAGGCTTTGCGAATGCTCTCATTTGAGATGCAGTATGCACCTGCAACCTCTGAGCCCAGGTGTCCATCTGACTCACGGGAATGTGCAAGAAGAGGAAGGGAATGTATTTTTGCATAACTATGAATAAAATTATTGGGAACATAAATTAACTTTAGACTTCTTGCTGTTGGCCTAAAATACAGAAAGGAGATCATTACGATGGTTGGTTTTGTCAACTTGCTAGGTTTAAGAAATATGTAAGACAGGCTGAAGATGGCTCATTGGGTATAGGCATGGACTGTGCAACTCCAGAGACCTGAGTTTGATCCCCGGAACCCACAGGGAGGTGGAAGGAGATGACAACTTCACAGAGTTGTCCTCTGATCTTCACACAATGTCATTGCACAGGTACACCTGCATACACACACACACACACACACACAATTTAAAAACAAACACCTAGGGTATTAGTGAGGTACACATACGGGTGGCCTACTAGGCTCTTTCCGTAGAGGAATAACTGAGTGAGGAAGGCCAGTCCCTGAAAGTGGGTGCCATCACCCCATGAAGGGAAAAAGAAGAAAGTCATCTGGGCAACGGCATCCCATCTCTGCTGTCCTACCCAGATGAGGGCAAAAAACCTTCTACTCCTCAGCCGTGCCTTCCTTGCCGTAATAGAGTAGACCCGAAATAAATGCCTTCTGTCTGGTATTTCATCACAGCAATGAGAAAAGTTGCTAATATTCTTACATCTCAACCTGTTACACGGGATTACCACGCCGCTTCTCTGGCCTCTCTTCAGCCATGTGACAATTAGGGTGACTCAAAGGTCCAGGCAAGAGAATGACCCACCAGGCTGAGAGACAATGAGGGGCACAGTGGATCCCCCAGGGTCCCACTGAGTATCTGACGTGGGAAAGATCACCTTCTTCTTTGGCTCCACTTTGCTTACCCAGATAGGAAGGATCTTAAGAGGACCTCAGTGGGGCTTTACCAAGCATCTTTCCACTCCAGCCACCGTCCTCTACATCTGGACTAAGAATTGTAAGTTTCTGTGGGCTGCACAACTTCTCACCTTATTATATAAAGTCTAGAGGAACTGGTCAGGTTAGGGATTACCCTGCTAGGATGTCCACACTGAAACCAAATGACCAGAAATAAAAGTCCGCTCTAGACTACGGAGCTCAGAGACCCAGACATACAGGTGCGTTTTTTTCTCTCAAGGCAGGTAAAGAAACCACACATGAATAAGACAATTCCTTGGTGTCCATTCACTAATGACTCTTTATAAAGGAAAAGCAGTACAGCAGAGACTCTGGTGGTTACAGGGACAGGTGCACTTCCTGCCTTTCTGGATTTCCAATCAGACCAGGGATATGAGACCATCCATCCAACCACATAATCCATTCAATTCCAGCTGAGCAGGGGTGCTCAGTCACGCCTCGGAGAAAGTCACGGCATGAATATGCCACCTGGATAAAGCGCTGGAGATGGGTTTCCCTGAGGGCGCAGATCTCCTAAGGGCTGAGGGAAAAGCTGTGATAGGGAAATGGCCAGGTGTGAAGAGGGGCAGGAGCAGGGAAGGAAAGATGAGCAATTCATCACTCCAGGAGGGGCCCAGACACAGCAGCAGTCAACGCTGTCAGGAGAATCGTGATAAATGGGAAATGACATTTATCCTTGAAACGCCAAGGCCCCTGTAGTGACCTGAACTTCAGCCTAACCAGTTCATATCAGTGCCCTCCGAGGAATAGCTCACGGCTCTGGCAACCTTGCGGCCTTGACACACAGCATATTCTTCTAGAAGCTCTGTCTCCTTCCTTATGTCACACACGAGCACAGGTCTTGGACCATAGACACACACGGGAAATGAGTGAATATGTGGTTTGGGGAAAGACGCAGGAGCCGTGTCCCTTTAACTTGGACCACACTGCATCTCAGTAAAGCCATAATAAAACAGTGACCAGAAGCCCTGATTGACAATTACGTATTCAGCCCAAATACTCTGTATTCTGTGACCCTTCTAACCCCGGGAAGCACCTTGTGCTAGTTTGCCTAACATCCCTGTTTATGTCTTCAGCCCAGATGCCTGGGCCCCTCTGACAGTTCCAATGATCCCCTCCACACAAAGGTCTCTTTCGGAAGCCTCCAGGATGCCCCATTGGCTACCTCGCTTCTCCTGGGCACCTCCACCCACCGAGCTCTCAGGACAGAAGCCTGGGACTCACCCATCACTTAAACCCCAACACTTTCCCTATAGTCAGGAAGCCTCTGCTCCAAAGAGAAACATGCCCTGCCCAACCACAAAGAAGGACAAGTACGTAACTGGGGCCCTGGCGTTGTTCAGCAGAGTGTTCCTGCTGTATACATGCACACCTCCTATCCATGTCTCTCACGGAAGACTTCATCCTGCCTACCACAGCACCTAAGATGAGCACCTGATTGTCTGTACTCTCTCATCTGTTCTGTCCAATGCCCTTTAACAGCTTTGTACTACCTTTCGAAGCAAACTGGAACCGGAAACCAAGATCCATGACCTTCCCTGAGCCCGCCTCTTCTCACACCTTCAGTCTCTCATGCTTCCTTTGTCTTTGCTCATCACTAGCAGTACCGTCCTTTCTGGTTGCTCCTGTCTGTTAATTGTTTCTTACCACCTGCCCTTTGTACGAGCCTCTCCCTGTCAGCCCGGGAAGGTGCGAGTTCTCTTTTGCACCCTTCTCTTCATCCCTCAAAGCCTTCTTGAAAGGGCTCATACAGACCTTCACTGACTTCACAAGGCTTTGGCCAATCGTCCCATCTAATTCAAGTTCCTTGGTTATTTATCTCAGGGTACCGTTTCTCCCTAGCATTGACACGTTTTGCTAGCCCATCTATTTCGGTGTTCCAACTTTACCCGAGGCTGGACACTTTGTAAGCACAGCATGCATCTCTCAAAATCTCTCGATCCATTGCATATTCTCGGGTCACAGGAGGATTTCCAGTGTCCCATCCTCTCCACCTTATTCCCTCGAGACAGAGTTTCTCACTAACCCTGAAGCTAGGTTGGCAGCCAGCAAGCCCCAGCAATGTCCTTCTTGTCCCCTCCACAGCTTTCACCCCTGCCAACATGCTTTTTCCCATGCATGCTATACACTGGAACTCGGGCGTTCAGCTTGCACAGCAAGCGCACTCCTGTCTGTTGTGCCATCTTCCTGACCCCGTTATTTCAGCTTTTTATAAACAACATTAGCCAGTTTATATAGCTCCTTTCTGAGACTATTAACTTGCTAAGATCAAGGGACATTCTTCCTCATCTTATCCGTTACTCTGCATCCTGAAGAGGGTTTGACACACCAAAGATATTCAACAGAAAGTCCAACCATTCCAAAAACTGCCTCATCCACAGTAACCTGCCCAAACAACTTCCTGCTCTCTGTCATCAATAACACCCTAAAATACCAAAGGGACATAATGACTAAATCCAGGGGGGTGGTAAAGGTGAAACCCTAAATCTCTTTAAAACATGCCTTTAAAATCCTTTAGCATACACAAGCTATATTAGTCACTTTTCTAGATGTGACAGAAGCATCGTTTAGGGGGGGGACACAACCCATCACGGTGGGGAAGACCAGGGGCAGGGGCTTGACGCAGGTGGTCATGTTCCATCTTCAGTCAGGAAGCAGAAACAGAAGGGTTCTGGTACCCAGCTCACTTCTTCCATTTTATTCAGCTCAGGACCCCTGCCCATAGGATGGCATTGCCACCTTCAGGATGGGTCTTCTCTCCTCAGCTAAGCCTTTTGAGAAACACCCTCACAGATATGCCAAGCAGTGATTCTAACCCTGTGAGAATTGAGCTTAGCCATCACGGGTCTTATTAATCATTCTGTAGAACTCATTTCTGAGAATCCAGTCAATGTGTGAGGCTATGACTGCTCGAGTGAGTGTGGACCTGATTTCTTTGCACTGAAGTTAAAAAGGACTCACGACACTGGCTTCTTTGAGACTATGCCCTGTCAGGAGGAAGCACCCTGAATGCACATAGCTAATTAAACCTGCACAAGTTCATAAAGTCAGAAATGCTTGAATATCATCTTTAAAAGGTTTGAACAATACCCGCCCCCTACACACACATAGCTCTAGAACTCCTTTCTCTATTCCAGGAGATGAATACATCATCCCTGGTCAGAAATAACAGAAGAAATTCAACCCCTAAAATAGTAGGGGACCAGTGAAAAGAGTGGGAATGGCTTAGAAGCTGCAAGGTACCCAGAGCTATGGAAATACCTAGGAGTCATCCCCTTCCTCCAGAGACCTCTGTTCCCAGAGGGTAACTGGTAGAATAGAATGCTAACTTAAATCTCAAGCAGGAGGCCGAGAAGGACCGGAGTAAGGGTTTGAAGCAATGCTAGAGGTGAAAAGACCTAGTTTCATCCGCCATTGTTGAGGTCCCAGGATACACCAAGGTACCACATCACAGTGTCTCTGCAAATGTTCAGCTGGAGGGCAGTGGTCTGCTGGTGGGTATGGGAGGTGGCCATGTCCTCTGAGTAAGATCAGAGACTAATCGTACTGCCTCTAAATCCATCTAGATGTGTTTATCAGGCTCTCATTACTGTGCAGAGCAACATCTCGGGAGAGGGTGGAGGTGGGAAGAGAAATTCCAAAGAAACATCACGTGACTTCTGCTCACGGGGGTGAGCAACTACCCAACAGAACTTTCTTGTACAATCTGAAATATCTCTCTTTGGCTCACATGTTTAACCATATTCCTTGAGACTAACTCTTCTGCCCCAAAGAAGCAGAAGCCTTATAGGGAGCAAGGCCAAGACCCCTACAGACCCAAAAAGCCATCACAGAGGACCAGTTAAAGAAATGATGGTGGGCGATAGACTAGTTAATCACTGCAAGACACTTTGAGAAACTCTCACCAGGGTCAGGCTCTTTGGTATTTATGTCTACTGAGAAAAGACCTGGACATCACAGTGTATCAAGCGGACCAGGCAGTGACCGTCAACACTCCTTCCACGTTCCAAGGTTGAGGCTCTCACGCACTGGGTGTCTGACTGTACCATCTTTATCCCACATAGCATAGAGAGCAATGTAATGGACAGAGCAGTTTCCAACAGTGATGTCATGGAGGATGAGTTATGTAAGCCACCTAAGTGTTTGTTCTTTTTCCCAACAGAAGCCCATTCTGAGCTCAGCTGTCTTCATTTTTTTTTTCTTTGCTTTTTCTAATCTCATGGCAGTTAAATCTATTAATTTGCTATTGATTTCTAGGTAGCAGAACAGGGTCAGCGTGCTTCAGTGGTAAACAAAATGACGCAGCTGGGCTTCCAAGCTGGTCACCTACCCACTCAGTGCTCCAACGGGGGACTCCATGTCTTCTCTTCTAGGACTGCCTGCTTCAGTTCATCAGCCTCCTTCCTGGGAATTATAAAGGTTCCCCACCTCCTTGCCCCCACAGGCACCTGCCTCTGTGTATTCTGACTTTCCTGTTTGCCTTTACTCCAAATCTAAACAAGGCCAAACTCTGTTGGCCCCTGGTAGTTTCATTCTTCTCTGTTTGAGCCACCACAGCTAAGTCTGACCTCTTCCTTCTGCCTCCTTTCAATGCAGCTTCCAGTCTCACTACCTTTTACTTACCTCAACACGGCTCACAGATTGGCCTTACAGGAAAGCAGCGACCATGTGGCTCCGCTGCTCCCTCTCTTAAGGTGGGAAGAGGAAGTCACAGCTCTTATCTTTCAAGGGCCCTTTGAGCCTGGGCACACCCATGGAACTCAATGTAAGTCCTTCTCACACCTCACTCACTGGCCTCCAGCCCATGCGTAGAGCGGTGCCCATCCTGACTTCATGACTTAGGGCTGTCTTATGCCTGTCTTTCTGCATTCTCAAACTGTACCTTCTGCACGATCCCAGCTAGTGTCCATTGTCCCCCAACTTTCCTGGCCACCCTGGATGGAGTTATCTTTCACTCATAACTTTGAAGACATTCTTCACCCCACCGGGTCTGCACCCCAACACAACACCTCTTTCACTGGGCTCTCCTGGGGTCTGAGTTCTTTGACTGTTCCTACCTCAGCCACAGTGACCTATGATTCTCCAGGCCCACAGCAGACAACACAAAACCTAAAACTTGGGGGGCAGTCACATATCCTATTCTCGCATGAAACCACAGGGAACTTTGCCAACGAAAATAGGGCTCCCCTGCCACAGCAGCCCAACACTCCCACTCATTCATGAACTCCTTTCATTTTTCTAATCCGCCGGCATGAGACTAGCGGTCACAGGCTGCACCCTGGGAGAGAGCAGGCAATCGGTCAGGGACAGGGCTGCTCCAGTCTACATTATTACCAATTAGGTTTTTCGTGTCCAAAAAGGACTGGGATATACAGTGACCAGGTGTAAACCCCGCCAAAGCCCAGCGCTGGGGAGGCGGGGCCGACAGGCGAAGAGTCCCAGGAGTTCTGCCCTGTTGAATCCCCGCTCCAAACTTTTCTCTCGCTCGGTGCGACACCTGGCATCCACCAGCTCCTGTGGCTCTGGAGCCCGCGGGCGAGCATTGAATCATCCGCGGTAGCGGCGGGCGCCGGCGGGACCAGGTTGAGCACCATTTATGGATGAGGATGCCGCGGCCGGTGCTGATGCTGAGGCTGCCGGGCGGCGGCCGCTCCCCACCCCCGGGCTGCGCGGCTCAGGCTGGGCCTGCCGCTCAGCCGCTACTCACCCGGAGGATTGACGGCGGCCGGGGTTGCCATCTTGCCGGGAGGGACCGGCGCGCCGGGCGGGGGCGGGGACGGGGACCCGGGGCGGGCCAGCGCCGCCGCGGCCGCGCCACACAAAGGAAGGTGCGGGCGGTGCTCCCCGCGCTCCCGCGCTCTGAGAGCGCCCCGCGCTCCTGCCCGCGCTGCGCCCCGCGCGCTCCCCGCTCCTCCGCGCGCACCCGCGCCTCCTCCCTTCCCGGGCCTCCTCCGGGTTCAGTCTTTGTGGTGCGGTGGGGGTGCTGGGCCCGCGGCTCCCGGGTCCGAGCCGTAGCACCGCGAGACTTGGGCCAGCGGGCAGCGGGACCCCCTCGAGCCCGCGCAGGTGCCCAGGCTGGAGGTCTATGCGCACCCCCTTATACGCCTTCTCAGGGTCCCCAGGTGTCGGGGACACATCGCCAAGGGGCGCTGTCCCCTGGCGGAGGAGCGAGTGGGCGAGCGACCCATTTGAATGCAGAGGATAACTGGCCTCAGAAACAAAGGCGTCCCAGTACTGCCACTTAGCATGCCAAGGCCGCGCCACTGGGCTCCCGGGCTCCCCAGCCAGGGCTGTGGAAGAGGGCCTACGGGAAGGCGCCCAGAAATGTGCGAGGCCACCGTCCCTCTAAGGCACCCGCACACAGCTTCAGCACGGAGCTTGGCCCAGGAATGGAGAGGAGCCAAAGCGGGTTTGAGGATGACAGTGTCTAGCTCTGCCTTCCTGAGGACATGGCCGCTGCCAGTATTATTGAGTCCTCTCGTGGGCCTTATTCACACCTCCAGACTGGGGGGGCTTAAGAAGGTTTCTAATGATTCCATCTGTGTATCTGGGGGAAATTAAAGTGCTGGGAACTTGAAGAGTTGTTTTCTGGGCAGCCGCTAGGCTTCCTGGAGAGGATGTTCCACAGTGGATGCTCTGGTAAGGTGAGATTGGAAGGCTGGTCACACTCCCAAGTCACAGCTGAAGACAGTATGGCTTCTAACACTGACCCATCTGCCAAAGATACCACACTATTTCTAAAGAACCATGGGACAGGATAGGAAAATAATGCTTGGGATGTGTTTCAAACCAACCTCGTCTATGGACAGTGTTTGTCTCCACTGCCCTAATAATATATCAATTGGACAAATATCGAAAAGTCTGTGCACCCAGCACAGACCTAGGTGTTGAGCGTAAGAGAGTCATATCCTGCAGGGCTTTTAGGGTAGGTGGGTTATAAGGCACCTGTTGTCTGGGGGTCACCTGCTTCTGGAAGCTTAAACAGAACCCCTGAAACTGGGTCACTGCTGAGTGAAAGGGACAAAGAGGAGGTGACATTGAAAGCTGCCTCTGAGGAAATGACTCGAATATAGTCAAGTAGAAAGGCAGGGACGCTGTGCGTTCAGACTCAAGACAGGCCAGGCCCAGACAGAAACAAGGAGAGACCAACGGGGATATCAGCCAGGGGCTGAAACTTGAGTGGGTGTTTAAGCCGAAGAGTCCTGAAAGCCGCACAGCAAACCAAATGAGACTCGGCCTCTTTTCCGTATTCCCCCAAAGAGAACACTCTCAAATACCCTCCAGGACTTAATCAATGTACACCATACACTTGTTTTGTTTCTAGATGGGGGCTCTCCTTCCTTAGCCAAGGCCAGCCTTGGACTTGTAAAATTCTCCTGCCTCTGCTTCCTGAGTGCTTGGATTGCAAGTGTGTAGCACCTCATCTGATCTCTATATGATGCTTCTTAAGGTAGGGAAATAAAGTCTGGACCCTACCCATGGGTAGCTCTGGTCCACATGCAAGACACTCGGCATCATCCCTGAGTTCTTTCCTTCCTCCAACTTTCTACACACCTGAAAAGTAATCAAGTGTCCCTCCTTGACAGATCCGTAGCAGCATACTAACCAAGTTCAGTCACGTGAGGCTTATTTTGTCCCCAGACATATGCCTAAGAGTTGCCCCCCTCCAGAATAAAATTGTAGCAAACACAGCTGTTAAACACACACACCCAGGCACAATAGGTTTCTATTGCCACGTTCTTGTCCTCTCTCCATTTTCTGAACATTATTCTGTAAATACTCCATCCGTGCATGTGTGCATGTGGGTGTGGGGGTGTGTACAAGTGCCATGCTACTCGTATGGAGGTCAGAGCACAACTTGGGGTAGTCTATTCCCCCTTCCATTGGGCTGGTCCCAGGGATCAAATTCAGCTAGGCTTGGAGGCAGGGTAAGCGCCTTTTTATATGAAGAAGCATCTCACTAGCCCTGTAAAATCTCTGATACTGGATCTCACCCAGTGTCCATTACAATAAAAGATAGCTATCAAGTGAACAATAGCTGGGCTTTCTATAGTCTGGTGTCTGTCTTGTGCTGGGAGTTGGGGTTTGGGGGGTGAATTTCTTAAGTTAGGAGGTGCTTCATCTTCCCCAACACGGACCCACTTAGGTAGAAAGTGCCTGTACCAACAGTTAACTTTCCAGAGAAGAAATAAACTCAGAGGAGAGAAGTGAATTTATCAAGGTTGTACCGTTTAATGGCTAGAGGAGACTTGGTGCTGAGTTACCCCCAGCATGAGGATTCGGTGGCTGGGCAGAGAAGGATGGACTCTATGAAGAAGGAGAGGAGGAATAGGGGACCAGACCCACATTAGCCTTCTCTGTCTCTCAGAATTAAATAGGTTCAATACCCAGAAACATTGATTGTGGGTGAAAGCCCCCCCTTAAGTAAACAGTCTGGAATGGAGCGGTTAGTCATTGCTGAGCACAGAGAGGTGGCGCTTATACAATACAGTGGTGCTGTGCTAATTAAGAGAGTTAGCCGACTGTGACCAGTAGCAGGCTGAGGAATTCCACTCAACCTTAACCCAGAACTCTCAAATGCCAAAAGAGGCATTAGACTTGAAGCTGAGATTTACATTTTTAAAATGCATGCCCATAGCACACAATTATGGGTCTAGTTTTCCAGAAATGGCCAGCACTGGTCTTGTCGGCCAATCCCAAAGCATTTATTCCTTTCTTAACTTGAGAAGAGGAATCTGTGACCCGATTCTGCTTCATATCCTTTGAGTCCTGACTCCAGATGCAAAGACCTTCTTCTGCAAGACATCAAATGATTTGAAGAGTGTTTAGTTCCTTCTAAATTCATCTTGGGGTCAGCAAGAGACTGAAAGAAGGTGCATGGCTGCTGATGGAAAGAGGAGTTAAAGAGTAAACAGCAGGCCACCAGGAACCCAACCTCAGGCTTGAGAATTTCTGATGGTCCCTTAAAAAGCCACACCTGTGTTGATGGTTCTGCAGCTGATTGACTGATTGGAACTTCTGCGACTGGGGAGTTATAATGTTGCAGATAGAGAGCCAAGATCACCTTGGGTTATCTTTAATTCCCTTAATAGTCATTTATTGCTCACTTCTATGTTCGACCAACCCCCCTACCAGTACCAGGTAATAAAGCCTTTAGGATATATTCTTAGAAAAACAAAAGGAGCTTCCATCAACCTCAAAACCAATAATACTATCAGATCCTATGTGGTGGATCCTGCCTGTAACCTCAGTCCTAAGAGAATGCTTGCAGAAAGAGTGTTGAAAGTTTGACATCAGCCTGGGTTACATAGTATGTTCCTGCCAGCCTGAGCTACAGAGGAAGGCTCAGTCTCAAAAACCGAAAGAAAATCAGACAGTACTTTGGACCTATCGCAGAGTTTGCCATCCTTTGCTGTGACCTGTTGTCCCCACCAGTGTGTGTGTTGGACTCAGGATAAGCTTCACCACAGGATCTGTTTTGGGATCGACAGGCTTTTCTTCCTATTTCCTCTCATTCTTCCTCATTCGTCCATTTTTACTTCGTTTTCTTTGCTGGAAAGAAGGATGTCTGTGCCCCTGCCAGCTCACTCTCACCTCCTTGTCTTTCGCTCGACTTGTCCAAAATCTGCCCGGACTGGCATTGCACCTGCCTATATTCTCTAACAGGTCTCTCCTCTTCTGGGAGAACCACAGATTTCGACAGACGGAGCAGATGAAAACCTAATCTTATGGAGCAAGGTTTGCCTTTTCTGCCCGAGAAGCAGGTTTTCCACTGTTACTGATTCTTTTGTTCTGGACATCTTGCTAATCCCCCCCTAAGTCTCATCTTCATCACCCATAAAATGGGACGGCATTGCCTACTGTCCCAAGTCATCAGGAAGACAATCCACATGCTATGAGCACGTGAGAGAGGGCAATATGCTGCAGATGTATTGCACCGTGAAGGATGTGTGACAAGTCCCTGTCCAGAAGAGAGGCAGGAGGCCACCATAGTAACCTTTATTGCAGAGTGCGGAGACAAAAGGAGAAGAGGAAAGAGGAAGAAAGGGTCTGGGGAGGAGAGGAAGGAAAGGGTAATGGACCCACGGTAAACCTGTGGGCCTGGTTTGCAGGTTCTGAACTCAGTCTCCAAGGACTGACTAGTCACACTAGTAGAGAGAAAACTCAAATATGGAGGGACCCAGGTCTGCTTTTCATTTAGGGGCAAAAAGGAGCCTCCCTAGGGCAGTTCTACAGGGACAAGAACTCTGAGCCTCACACAGGATTCTTGTTACCTAGAAGCTTCTTTGCACCCCTTTAACATGGGTTTAGAATGTTAGCAATAACAAAACTGTTCAGGTATTTAAGGAGTGGCTATGACAAAAATCACAACATGGCGGAAAGTTTGACCAAGTTGTGATCTTTGGTAGACCATGAAACAGCAATAAAGTTTAAATATAAAACACATACTTTACTGTAGGTCAAATTGAGGGAATGTAAAATTATTCCTTGTGCCTTCTACATAACCTCTCCTCTAAAGCAGGTCAAAATTATCCTAGATCTGGGGGAAGACAGGTGTCTAAGACTGAGAGGGTTCTAGATGAGGCAATTTTGGCTCATAAGGCTGCGGCTATGCGTTACTTTTTGGAAATGTCTAACTCGTGGGAGTTTTGCTAGAAGCTGGTACCCTAACGCCTGATTTACAGCTCTTTGCTGTGCTCTGGCTTCCTCAATGGTTCCTGGATTCTATGCTGGCCCTTGTCATATCGAGCACCAACTCTAGAACAGTTCAGACTTGGCTGTTCTCAGAGTATGATCCTGGAGCCACACAGTACTATGTTAAAATCTCAAACACAGTAGACCCGCTGTGTGAGTCAAGTTTTCTGTATCTCAGTTTCCCTTCTCTGTGAAGGAAAGATAATGATAATGCTGACCCTAGAGGAGTTTCCCGAGGACCCTGGGAGCCGAGAGCCTCTGGTATGTGGTTGGCATGATGTATGTGTTGGTATTATTACAGAGAGGCTAAGAAAGGTTGACCAGCTAGGATTGTGATTGGATTGTGTCTTCGTTATTTCCTATTATAAAACACCATGACCAAGGCAGCTCATAAAAGAAAGCGTTTAGTTTGGAGCTTATAGGTCCCAGAGGCTTAGAGGCCGTGGTCATCTTGAGAAGCAAACACGGCTATGGAGTACTAGTTGAGAATTTACATGTGATCCCCAAGCACGAGGCAGAAAGAACTAACTGGGACTGGCCCGGGCTTTTGAAACCTTAAAGGCTTCTCCCAGAGGCACACCTCCAATAATGGCACACCTCTTGATCTTTTTCAAAGAGTGCCACCAACTGGGGACCGGACATTCAAACAGATGAACCTCCTGTGTGTGTTGGGGGGAGGGGGCGGCTCTCATTCAAACCACCACAGAGCAAATAGAAAGGAAAAAGTTAAAACCAACAACCGACAAATTTTAAAATCGTCATGATGACCCCTGTCCATCAGTAGCCATATCTGGAGAAAAACCCATTCATGGTTATTAAGGGCAGAAGAAAGTAAGTGAACTTAGCATTTATCTTAAAAAATCTTTGAATGGATTGGAGTTTTGTTGTTCATAAAAGTGTCCTACTTCAAACTATCTCTCAGTAGTGAGCTTCCTAGGGAGATGCTTACAATGCCCAGGTCATTCAGAGAAAAGTAGAACAATCAAAACACACAGGGCAGGGATCTACTTAAGACTCAAGGAAAACTAGAACCAGGTCCTCGAACATCATGGCGGCTGGGCTGGCCTTTCTTCTCTTCTGGCTAGCCTTGCGTCTCAACCCCAGTTCGCCTTCTTTCCCGTGGTGAAGAACACAACTCAAGGTAGACTTGGAATGTTTAGAGAGAAGTTTTGTGCTCTCCTCCACTCAGAGAAAGAGTAAGATGAAAAAGAGCTGGTCACCCTGCAGTTTACACGGCATGTCTGAGGCAGAGTCTCTTTGCTGTTCACCCCTGCCTGCATCAAGCTAGCTGGCTCTTGGAACTCTGGGGATGCTCTTGCTTTCTGCCTCGTATCTTGCTGTCGGGATACTGAGATTAAAGATGAGAGCCACCACCCATAGCTTTAGCTGGGCTTTAGGGACCCAAGCTCCAGTTCTCATGCTTACACAGTAGACGCTTTATCCACTCAATTCAACCGCTGATCCTAATGGCTAACTACTTTCTGATTGCATTCATTCAAACTGGAAGGTCCCCAAAGGAGAACGGATTTTATTTTATTTTCACTATGGTTCTTTAGGTGTTTCAGTGACGCATGCCAAATATGTGTATTTGATCTTTACTCATATTATATAAACAGAGGTAACTTTGCTTTCAAGTGTCAAGAGAATTAATAGGGTTGGTTAAAAATTAATCTCTCTCAGTGATATTCAACACTTGGCTGCCACCCACACTGGTGACTCTGATACAATACAGCTAGCCCAGGTTCATTATCCGACTGACTGGCTGGAGACTGCTTAATCATTAGCATGCAAATGTCTACAATCAAAGGGCAGGTGACAATGATTTCCTGCGAGACACATGGTTGGATAAAGCCAAGCACATTTCTGGGTAAGAAAATTCATTTTGAGAACACTCCAGCTAGTCATGGGAGGGGGCTGGGTTTTGGTGTATTGAGTATCTGGCTGTTTTAAGCACAGCCAAAGGAGCTTAAGGGAGTGGACATTCAATACTCTTTGGGATACAGTGTAAGAATGGCTCTATGGAGGTCCCCATTATTCTTCTTGCTGTATGGATTAGGAGATTAAATGTTTGAGGTTACGTAAGTTGGTACCATGTTAGCTTTGTGGTTGAGCCAGGGAGGAGTTGTTGGTTGCAGGGGAAAGGACAATCACTCGAGCATTGCACACCCCTCCCCTTCGTCTTTCACAAGGCTCCCTTCCCAAGACGTCTTCAAGGAATTTGTATTTGCCACACATCTTTCTTGATTTCTTCTTGCCACCCAGGTTGGCCACTCCCTGACCTGTTTAACACAGCCTTCTCCCTAAGCCATCCCCCATCTCCCCTGGTAATCCTGGTGGATTTCTGTGCTCCTTGTGGTGGGGAGAACACAGGGCCACACCAAGGTGAACCCCAGACAACTCCAGGGCAGTCAGACCCTCTCGGCACCTGGGGCAAAACACAGAAGGAGCTCCAGTAGCTATCAGGCCCTCCCTCACAAAGCTTTTACCCACTGCTTACACTAAAGTCGGCAATCAGTAGAATACCAAATCAAGCCAAACATAGGTGGGTCAGCATCAGCTGCCCCATCTGCATTTGTGTGCCCACCCCCTCATCATTCAAGTGCCAGAGCCGGTTACGTCTGCAGACCCAATTCCATCCAACTCCCCAAAGGACAGAGCCTCCACCAATGGCCAGCCAACCCAGACTCCACCTAAAGGGATACAGATGGAAAAACAAAATTCAAATCCAGCTTCCTACACTAACCGTGAATATCATTTCTGACACCGCATGAATGGATTTTACACACCAGTTTTTGTGTATAGAATCATATTCATCTCACTTTTGTTTTGGATGTTGGCATTAAGGCTTTTTGTCATGGTCATAAATGTCGCTGCAGTCCAGCGGGATAGGAAAGGGAGTATGAAAACCTCAGCCTACTGGACTGCGGCGAGAGCACAGAGCGAGCATGTGTGTGGATACACTCTTCCAGACCACAGGAGTGGTCCGGTGGGTAAGATGCACCCGACACACCCTTTAGAGTTGTCCACTTTTGCTAACCTTACCTTTCCTGGAACCAATGTGTTTCACGGTTTCTGTAAATATCAGACCATCTTGCCCCTTCCCAAAGACCACATACATTATTGGCAACTGAAATCCTGGGAACCATTTGTGTTTGCTTTGGCCTTTGCCATGACAAGAAGCCAGAACGTATATGCTTCCAGATGGTCTCATCCTCAGATTTCTTGTGCCCAGTGTCATTATGGTGTGTGCCGTCACCCCCTTGTCACAGGACTCCTGGAATAACTGTGGACATGGTAGATGATAGAACCAAATCCTTTCTCCCGAATGCTCTGAGAACAAATGTCTTTTACTGTCTGCAACTCTGCATTACAAACAGCTCGAAGTGGACATAGTTTAAGGACTTGCCATTAATGGCAAGGTCAGAAAACACAGTGGGGTTGACCGTGGCTAACAGTGGACCACCGCGGTAGGCAGGGGCATCAGTCAGTGGCATCCTCAAAGCTTCATCTCACCTCTGAAAAGGAAAGTCGCTGACAATCTTGCTGAAGGCTGGACTGATCAACTAAGGCTTTTCCTGAGGCCCTGGTGTGTGGAGAAGAAACATAACCCTTCTCCAAGCCATAAATATGCTTGGCAGAACTACTAATAGCCTGAGGTCAGGGCCTTGGAGCTCCCCGCCCCCCAGCATACACACCAGGGTCTGATGAATCAAGAAGGAAGTCAGCTTCTTCTCTAAAACCAGAAACATGCTTGACCAAGCTGGTAATGGCCTGGGGCTAGGGCCTTGGGGGAGCTGTGGCTTCAGATCCTGAGAACACAACTCTTGCCGCCTGGGGAGGGGGAGGCTAGGCTATCAGTTCCAAGGACATTGTGTGCCCTGGTTGTAATGTTCTTGAGATACCCTGTGTTCCCTTTGTGCAACGTTGTTTGATTAGCTTCTTGCTGACTCTGTCCCATTTCTTCCCTGGAAATAGTATGCAAGATGCTGTACTTCTTAATCAGCCTGCTTGGCAGAAGATGTAGTT
Source organism: Microtus pennsylvanicus (assembly GCF_037038515.1). NCBI lineage: Eukaryota > Metazoa > Chordata > Mammalia > Rodentia > Cricetidae > Microtus > Microtus pennsylvanicus. The sequence goes on from NC_134596.1 coordinate 31,956,100, forward strand.
TGTGCAAGACCTCTGAATCCCTAATAGCAGCATTTTTGGAAGCCCATTTCTCCCTTCTTCTAGGGCTTGGCATGTTTCTAAGTAGAACTTTCTAGAAGCACTTACTAATAGTGTCCAGGGAGTAAAGGAGCCATTTGATGAATCACCATGATGGATCCTGGAGCTGCTTCCCAAGTTCCCAGAAAGCAGGGAACTCAAAACGATGCAAAATAGATGAAACTTGTTAAAGAAGAAGCTAACTCTAACCTTTTTGTTCTCTTCCTTTCGGGGTCAAAAGCAGAATGAACATTGCCTAGGAAACCTAAGTGGGTGAAATAGCATTGGAGGGGGATTGACAGGTAAAAATTAATAACACAAACCAGAAACTGAACGAGGAGGCAGACTCTGGCACGCCTCTGCTGATGGGAAAGCAGGCAGAAGCAACAGTGGAAAAGAAATGGCAAAGAACACAGTGGATCCGGGACTCGAGCCCTCCCCAAGACATGTGGCCAGTTCCCCCTTATGCAGTGACCCAGCCACAAAGCACCCTTTGTCATCTCCAGCCACTCAGTTTCAGCCTCAAACCTCATCTGGATAAGCACACCATCCTCTACAACGGTCCCTAATGCTGGAACCCTTTCATACAGTTTCTTTATGATATGGTAAACCCCCACAACCATAAAATTATTTTCGTTGCCGGGTGGTGGTGGTACATGGCTTTAATCCCACTGTTTGGGAGGCAGAAGCAGGTGGATCTATGTGAGTTCGAGGCCAGCCTGGTCTACAAAACCTAGTTTCAGAACAGGCTCCAAAGCTACAGAGAAACCCTGTCTCGAAAAACAAAAAACAAACAAACAAAAAAATCATTTTTGTTGCTCCTTCATAACTGTAATTTTGTACTGTTATAAATCCTAATGTAGATATCTGATATACAATCTCTATGAAAGGGTCTTTAGACCCCAAGAGGGTCATGACCCCCAGGTTGAAGGTTGTTGCTCTATGGCCTTCAGAGGGCACTCTGATCTCTTTTGAATTTCTCACTGGAGGGTGATGGGCAGAGCAGCCTGCAGAAGCACTCTGGTATCCCTAGTAGAAACAGCTGGTGTATGGTCAGCCTGGTCTGTTCCTGGGGGCCTGATGCTTTCTACTAGAGAGATGAAAACCGGGCAAAAGCAAGTCTCTGTGCCGAATGCCATGTTGTGTGACTCAGGCTCTCCGCAGAGAGTCTTTATCTCTTTGAGTGCTGGTTCTCATGGACCCACTGTGTATTTTAGTTATTTTTCCCACTGTAATGACCAAATAAATGCCCAATGCAATTTAAGGGAGGAAGGGCTTCTTCTGGCCTATGGTTAAAGGAGTTCATTCGATCGCAGCAGGGAAGAGCAGGAGGCTGGCTGGCCATATTGCATTCACGCTTTGGAAATGGAGAACTGGAAATGGGGCTGGGCCATAAAGGCTCTACACGCTTAGCCAATGGTCCCACCATCTGGGGACACTCTATTCAAACACGTGAGCTTATGGGGATCATTTCACACTTAAATCACAGCACTGTGTAGCCCCTGCATCGCCTTTATAGTGTGTGGGCATTTTTATATAACGTATCCGTGTGTGTAATAGCTATAACATACATGTCCTGCCTGCTTTGCTGTCAGCTCAACACAAGCAAGAGTTATTTGGGAGGAGCGAACCATAATTGAAAAAATTCCTCCATAAAAGTGGCCTGCAGGGGGGAGTCTGTGGGGTCATATTCTTGACTAATTATTGTTGAGGGAGGGCTCAGCCCCCTGTGGGTGATGCTATCCTCGGGCAGGGAGCCCTGATGTGCTTGAGATAGCAGAGAGGGGTTCACGGAGGGTAGGCAAGTGAGTGGTGTTCCTCCGTGGCCTCTGCTTCAGTTGCAGCCGAGTCTGCCTAAGTACACACGCTGTTGATGGACTGTAGCCCTGTAAGCCCTTCGGTCATAGTGTTTATCTCAGCAATGAAAACCTAACTAGACGAGGCAATACCTTCATATATATTTCTATAAAATGGCCGAAAGATCGCAAAATCATTTCGCATATCTTACTTAACCCTTCATCGTCGACTATAACATTCTAATGCGGTTATTTTTATTTCTACCTTATCCGGCGACTGATATTCAGAGAGGTGAAGCGTGGCCCAGCTAATAAGCGGCATAGCTAAATATGTGAACCCAGGTCAATCTGGCTTGGATGTTCCTGCTCACTCAATCTCAGAGTATTGATTTATGCAAATAGAGCTGTCCCCGATGATCATGCTTCCCTGTTTCTCACGGAACGCTGAAATGGAACTTCTCTTGTTAAACGAGTAAAGTCATTGGTATAAGATCCAGCGGGAGCTCTGTAAAGAGAGGAACCAAGCGACGAACAGCCAAGCAGGTATCTGTGGTTTGACTGGCTCACACTAGTGTACTCTCCAGCTCCCAAGAATAACTTAATTAAAGGTAAACAGAAGCTGAGAGATTCGTTAGCTGGTTGAAGACCACATGGCTAGTGAATGCCATGGTCAGGATCCCACACCAGGTGCACATATAAACTAATGGACATAGGAGGTAACGGGGTCACTGTGCAGAAGTGGCCACTGTGTGGCTACAGTAGCCAAGTGGATGCTCTTGTGATAAGCACCTGACAGGCTGGGGCTGGCATAAGAATCAAGAGAGGAAATAACAGGGCTTGTTGTAATTAATAACAGCATTATCACTATACTTAATTCTTTTGTGTAATAGACTTAAAGCCCTAGATCATTAGTAAATGAGATAAATAATGAGAAAAAATGAGCAATTAGAAGGCAACTGTGCCCCTTAGACATAGCCACACTGAGGGAGGGGGTGTCCCTAGAATACAGCAGGCTTCTGCATTCTGCTACTGTGGAGATTGCTCGTGTGAAATATGGCTCGATTAGAAAAAGGCAGGCAGAACTGGGACCATGGTATATCCGAGCCACGCTGCTGCCTAGGACCACAGCTGGATCCATGGTCCTACCACAGCCAGGGTCTATATTGATATCTATGGCTTATGTTGCTGCCAAAGCCACATAGATGCCTGGGGTCTGGGTTACAACCTGTGGCTATGAGAGTGGCCAAGGGCCTTGATGCCACCAGGAACACCTTGATCTGAGTGACCTGTGCTGTCAGCCAGGGTCATGGTGTTGCCTGGACCAGGGCTGCTGCAGAGGGCTGTGTCTTCATCTGTGGTACAGCAACCAGGATCTGAGTCGACATCCACGACTCCTGCTGTCACTGAGGGCCATGTGGAGGACCAGGGTCTGATCGGTCACCTCGGACCACATCAGTGTCTGAGAAGTGTGCCACACCTGCGGTCATGCTGATTTGGATAGCTGGTACTGCCACCTGGAACCATGGAGACTTCTAGGCACGGGCCGCTTTTTAGGGCCATGTCTGGGTGCTTGGCCCTGTGAAGGCTGGAGTCTGGGGCGATGACCATGTCTCCAGTTGCCACTGCAGGGTCTGTGGATGTCCAGGGCCTAGCTAGCTACCTGGGACCATGTTGATGCCCAGTGGCCATGCTGTTGCTGGGACCAAGATGATCAGAGGGGCGTGTGCTGCCAGAGGGACCATGGTGGTACATGTGCCTCAGCTGCTGCTAGGACCATTCTGGGTCCATGGTCCCTGCTGCAGCTGGGGTCTATGGAGATATCTATGGCCAGTGTTAGCATGGGGACCATGGGAACCAAGCTCTGCTGGGCCATCCCTGCCCTTCACTGGCCCTGGGCTGGCTGGCTGGAGATTGCAGCAGGTGAGCTGGCCCTACCCCTCAGGGGAGAACTCACCCCCACCCCACTCAAGAAAGATGGCCCCACTCCTCACCATGGGCATGCACCCTAGCTGGGAAGCACACTAGAGCTGACCCTGTGGTCAGGGACACAGGTGAGCCATCCCTGAGGGCATGAGAGCAAAGGCGTTGACCCTGTCCCCCCTCATCTGTCTTGTTGTGGCATGGGTGAGGAAAAGATGTCCTCCCCCCTCACCTGTTAGCAGTTACGGTAGGTGAAAGAGCTGGCCCTGGGGTCATAAGAGCAGGAGAGCTAGCCCTGACTCTCACTGACTGCAGTGCCGGAGGAAGCAGCCTCTGCTTCCTGTCTGGGCAGCACACTAGAGCTGACCTGTTGTCAGGATCACAGGTGAACCAGCCCTGAGGCCATGAGAGCAGGGAAGCTGATCCTGCCCCCCTCAATCCTATCTTCCCCACCCCATCCCCGGCCCCTACACTTATCTGGAGAGAGGGCCCTGTCCTGCCTGGATAAAACAGTAGAGTTGGCGCTGGAGGGAATGGGATGGTGGAATTTAAGGGCCAGAGAGCAGGAGAACTGGTCCAGCTCCTTGCTGTAGGCTGCATTGGGTGAGTTCGCCAAGGCAGTCCTGGAGAGCTCACCCCAGTAGTGAGGATGAGGGAAAAAGCTAGTGAGCTGACAAATTCAGCTACCACCCAGGCCCAGAACCAGGTCTATGAGTTGGCTCACCCCAACATCCACCGAATCTATAAACTGTTGAAGCATGCGAAGGGGACAAACCTACAGATCCAAAACAGCGGATCTCAACGACACAGGACAACACAAGGATCACTAAGAGGAGCCCCAGTGAGAGCCAGTAACAGTGGTGTAGCAGACACCAGAGGCCTGGAGCCAGACCAAAGACTCATAGCAACCAACACTTGCAAGTCAAGATGGATGGACTAAAGGGTAAACTGTGTGACTCCCAAGGCCACACTACAGCTTCCATGACACGATTCTTCTTCTTTACTTGGTTGTTTTATTTCTTTGTGTTGCTTGGTTTTGGGTTTTTCTTTTAGATTTGGTTTGGTGTTTTGGGGGCTGGGTTACAAGGACAGAGGGTGGATGCCAGGGGACAGGGAGATAAGTGGGATCAGAATGAAAAAAGAAAAGAAAGGAAAGAAGAAGGCAGAAAGAAGGATTCCCTTCAACAAGACTTTATTTGTGCACATCAATGATGAACGTTGATAAGGGAATTTATAATGCTGTCTACGGTTTCAATGAATTAAATCTGCTTTATGTGCCCCAACTTCCTTCGGGAGTAATTTTGTTTCTTCAGTCTTCTATACTGTTTTAAGATTTGAAACATTTTTAGTTTTTGCAAGCTTCTATAAAAAATAATCAGTAAAAATAACTTACCACAGTCCTTATACCCCAGTTAACAGTATCTTATCCCATTTGCCTTATTATTTCTCTGTGTATGTCTGTGTTGTTTTTCTGGCCTTTGGAAGATATCACACCCCTTTCTGCCTGAATACTCCAGTGTGTGCTTCTCAAGAACAAGTGCATTTTCTTCTATAACCACATTCTGATTATCAAATCAAGACCTTATTATTGATTTAACATAATTACACAACCACCAAATCTTATTTATTTGTTTCTAATTATCTAAAAAGTGACCTTCATGAGAAAAGCACCTCGGGTTCAGGATCAAATCAAGGACCACAGGCCACGTTAACTGTCATGTCTCTGTCTCTTTTCAGTCCCCTTTCATCTAGCAATGTTTCTGCTTTTTGGTTTTTTTCCTAAAAAGACTTTATATTTGGGGCAGTTTTAAGTTCACAGCACAGCCGAGTGGGAAGAATGTGGCACCCCCCATACACTCTCTGTCCTTCAACCACATGCCCCCCACTGCCAGCATCCTCCATGGAGAAGTATATTTGGTACAGATGATGATCCAACACTGTTACATCATTGGCATCCACAACCCACTCTTGTTTGGACAAACACAGGATGCTGTGGATCCACCATTTTGGCTTTACGGAATACTTTCCCCGCTCTACAGATCCTGTGTTCCACCCACTCACCCTAAGAACCTCTGATCAGCCCTTCCATCAGCTTCTAAGAACAACTGGTCTTTTCTCTCTCTTTACAGATATTTCAATGAGAAACATTATAGATACGGTTCCAGCTGCCATCTAACTGGGATCCTGTATGCTGTTCAGATTGGTTGCTCTCACGTTACTAACCCACATGTAATTTTCCTCTACGTCTTTTTGTGGCTTAACCGTTCTTTTAGCACCGAATGCTATTTCATTGTCTGGCTTTATCACAGTTTGTTTATTCATTCACAGAGGGACATCGTCCAAGCCCGGGAAGATAGGAATAAAGCGGCTATAAATATCCGTGTGTAGGTTTTTGCTTGGCTAGAAGTTTTCAGCGGGTTTGAACATAAGCCAGGGAGTCTGGCTGTCGAGCGAAGTCCATCTAGGTTCTTCCAAAGATGCTCCACTGACTTCCAAAACCTTTGTACCATTTCCCATCCCCACCACCGGTGGACGAGGGCTGCTCCTGCTCCATGCCTCCCCCAGCACTTTGGGTTGCGGGTTGCCCATCGTTTAGACATTCACCACTTTGGTAGCTGTGTCGTAGTGACATGGTGCTGCTTATTATAACACAAGCATCTTAGTTAGCTCACGGATCACCTGTCTGGGCTTACAGCAACACTCGCTACAAGATTTTGACTCAGTGGGATTGTGTGTACCAAACTCATTCCTGGTGGGGTGACCTTATTTAATAACCATGACTAATATAGCTGAACTTTTCCTAAGATGGGGCTCAGGGATGTTCAACTAACCATGCACTGTGTTAAACTTTTCCCTCTGTGATCCGTTTGTTCAAGGTCAAATAGACAGACATTCCAAAATACCCTTATTTGTCGAAGCCTGTGTATAATCTATTACCTTAATTAGTTAATTTGTGTGACATCACTGCTTTTCAAATTAACATACTTTAACATGCTAACGGCTGTTACTTAGCACATATTAAGCTCCAGCACTCTTACAACCACAAGGAAAGTGTTATTACACACTAGTCTGAGGATTCTGCCATCTACACCCTGGAAACTTGCCGCTGAGGGTTACTAGTGTGTCACAGTAATTGTTACAATTGATATCCTTTGTACAAAATCTACACTGAAAGTCTTGATAACCCTTTGTGTAATACAAGAAAAGTTAAGCATAAGATCAACAGAATGTTCCAGAGACAGCAGCAGAATACTCACATGGGACATTCTCCAGCCCCCACATTCTGGGAGCCCAGAGAATGCTACTTGTAGAAGAAATGCAGACGCAGACTGAGTTAAAATTGACTCGGATCCGAGTCTAAACAAATCTAAAAGAGCTCTTTCAGTAATATGGAATGTCACTTCATTTGCAAACTGAAGCAAATGACTTGAGAAGCCCTTGTGTTGTCTTAGGCAAGACCTGGGCATCAGGCAGGAAACACAGAAGCAAAACTGGCGAGCAGCTCAGCCTTCCTTTCTATCCCGTTTTCATTGTGTGTGTGCGTGTGTGTGTGAGCTGTAGATTCCTAGAAACAGTTTCTACCTGAGACTCCACAGAGGCCACACCAGGCTGTGTCTAAAGTGTCTACATAAATTATGTCAGGAAATCAACAGAACAAAGTAAGTTAGTCAAAGGTAGACTTTTTTTTTTAAGATAAATTTTTATTTATTTATTTAACATCCTGGTTGCAGCTTCCCCTCCCTCCTCTCTCCTCCCAGATCCCCATCTCCCCTCTGTTCCTCAATCTACTCCTTCTCCATTTCAATTCAGAAAAGGGCAGGCCTCCCATGGATATCAACAAAACATGGCTTAACAAGTTGCAGTAAGATTAAGCACTTTGCCTTATATTAAGGCTAGGCAAGGCAACCCAGTATGAGGAATAGGGTCTCAAAAGCCAGTAAAAGAGCCATAGACAGCCCCTGCTCCCGTTGTTAGGGAGACTAGAAGACCAAGCTACAGAACTATCACATATATACAGAGCACCTAGGTCAGTCCCATGTAGGCTCCCTGGTTGTCGGTTCTGTCTATGTTGAGCTCTTTAGAACCCAGGGTAGTTGATTGACCCCTCTGGCTCCGACAATCCTTTCTTCCCTTTGCTACAAGATTTCCTGAACTCCACCTAATGTTTGGCTGTGGGTCTGCATCTATTTCAGTCAGTTGGTGGATGGAGCCTGTCTTATGACAGACAGTTGGGCTAGGCACCAGTCTGGTCACAGGAGATGGCCAGTTCAGGCTACCAATCTGCTATTGCTACAAGTCTTAGCTGGGGTCATCTTGTAGATTCCTGGGAGATCCCCTTGCTCCAGGTTTTTACCTGACCCAGAGATGCCCCCCTCTTTCCAATAGTCTCTTTCTGTACTCTAACCTGATTGCTCATGTTCCCACCCAACCCTGCCCTCAGTCCACTCAAGAAATCTCTATTTTCCCTACACAGTATGGGTGTCCTTCCATGAATCCTCCTTGTTACCTAGTCTCTGTAGACTGTAGCATGATTATCCTTTACTTTACAGCTAACATCCACTTATGAGTGAGTACACACCAGGCTTGTCTTTCTAGGTCTGGGTTACCTCAACTCAGAATTACTTTTTTTTTTCTAGTTCCATCCATTTGCCTTCAATTTTCCCAGTGTCCTTGTTTTAAACAGCTGAGTAATACTCCACTGTGTAAATGTACCACCTTAAAAAAAATCCATTTCTTGGCTGAAGGACATATAGTTTTTTTCTAGGTTCTGGATATTATAAACAAAACTGCAATCCCCATTAAAATCCAGCACAATTCCTTACAGACCATGAAAGAACAATACTCAATATGAAAAAAACAAACTCAGGATATCTAAGGAAAAAAAAAACCCATACTTCTAGATTTATCACCATCCCTGATTTCAAACTCTACTACAAAGCTATCGTAATAAAAGAGCATGGTATTGTCATAAAAATAGACAGATGGATCAATGGAATTGAAGACCCAGATGTACATCCATATAACCACGGACACCTGATTTTTGACAAAGAAGCCAAAATTATACAAAGGAAAAAAGAAAAGCATCTTCAACAAATGGTACTGGTCTAACTGGATGTTGGCGGGTAGAAGAATGTAAACAGAGCATTATCTATCACCCTGAATCAAAGACCTTCACATAAAACCAGATACACTGAACCTCTTAGAAGAGAAAGTGGGAAATAATCTCAAATGCACTGGCACAGGAGACAACTTCTTGAGCAGAACACCAACCAATAGTTCAGGCACTAAGATTGACAATTAATAAATGGGACCTCATGCAACTGAAAAGTCTCTGTAAGGCAAAGGACGCCGTTAATAGACGCAACACATACAACGGCAGGCAACAGAATGGGAAACGATCTTCACCAACCCACAGCTGACAGAGGGCTCATTTCCAACATATATAAGGAACTCAAGAAACTAGGTATCCACAAACCAAAATATCCAATTAAAAAATGGGGTACAGATCTAAACAGAATTCTCAAAGGAAGAATCTCAGATGATGGAGAAACACTTAAAGGAACTGTGCTACATCCTTAGCCATCAGGGAAATGCAAATCAAAACGACTGAGATTCCATCTTACACCTGTCAGAACGGCCTGGATCAAAGGCACAAGTGACGGCTCATGCTGGATGTGGAACAAGGGAACACTCCTCCGTTCTCCGTGGGAGTGCAAACTTGTACAGCCACTCAGGAAGCCCCACTGTGGCGGTTCCTCAATATACCACAAGACCCAGGTATACCACTCTTGAGCATGTATTCAAAGGATGTTCAATCATACCTGAAGGACACGTTCTCAACTATGTTCATAGCAGCTTTATTCAAAGGGAGTTGAGTACCGTAAATGAGCTCACCATACTCCGCTTTTGGTACCTGTGGCGCCCCCTTGTGGCCCATGTACAAGCAAGCGGACAGTTCTTCCAGGCTTGCCACAAAACTGGACTCCCTTCTTTTCTTTCTGAACGCACCTCATAAACGCATTCAGCTGTTGAAACTGAATTTTATCTTCGTTAACTCAACCCCAAAGACACCCTTCCCCACTCTCATGGGCTGCTTGCCCTATTTCTTCCAGGCCACATTGGAGGAAGACTGACTTCTCATCGAGGTCTCCCGTTTTGCTGGGAGCAGAATGTTCAACAAAGAACATTCAATTTAATTAGCACATTAACATAATCACATCAAGCGTAGACACAGCGCTTGACAATAGGAAATTGGGTAAATGAACGTGAATGATTTCAGCCCTGTGCTTTATAATTAGCCAAAGAGGAGAGAACGCTTAATGCTGCCCTGTGTGTTCAATGTGCTGGTTTCTGATTGAAGAGGCTGGGGTTGTTGACGCCAAAGACACTTAAATTTATCTTACTATTCAAAATGAGACAAAAGAGTAAACACAGAGTCCTCCGTTCACGGGCACTTTCTGACCTTCTGTGTGCCACGTGAGCTGCTCCCTCGCTGGCCGCAGCCTTCATCAAAGCCGGAACGCTGCAGCGAGGAGCTCTATGAACGAAAACAGGTACCGGTGCCAATTTCTAGAGCTCAGGACACAGAACACATAAAAGGTGACCAAAATAAATAAATAAACCCTCATGGAAAATTCTAGGCTTCAGCCCGCCTTTTATAGTGTTCCAGGAGTTTTGTTTCCTTTCCCAGCCGGGGTCTCCTGTGGCTCGGGCTGCCTTCTGACTCAACCGGCAGCAGCTGAAAATGACCTTGAACTCGGGGTCCTCCCGCCTCCCGCTCACAAGTGATGGGATCACAGGTGGTACCTCCGAACCATCCATAGACTTCCCATTCTCAGCCCTGTGCCCTCGATCAACTCTAGGCGACCTACAGTTAGAGGTTATTTTCTCAGCAGAACCTTTGAGACATAAGACAGGAAGCAAACAGGGCAAGGCAAGTCAGAAACAGCAAAAACCCCATGTGGCTGATGCTAGTTGTTTTGACCACCCAGAAGTTGACAAGTAAAAGACAGAACATTTGAAGGACAGACATTAGAAAGGCCATAGATACTGGCATTGATGTCACACAAACCTAAATCTGCTGCCGTGATGGTCAGTCCTTATTGTCAACTTGGTAGGATTTAAGGTCACCACGGACTATATATTTCTAAGTGTGTCTGTGAGGGTGATTCTAGAAATATTTAACCAAGGAGAGAAGACCTGCTGTAGTGTGGGCAGCACTGTGCCCTAGGCTGGAGGCTCAAACTGAATTTTAAAAAGTGAGTTGAACACCAGTATTTGTTTCTGTCTGCAGATGATGTCACAATCACACCCCTCTCCTGTCTCCATGCCTTCCCTGTCATGATGGGCTGCCTTCCCTCAAACTTCCTGACTCAGCTTTAGCAGCAAAACCCTGCAGCTCTTTTAAGAGGTCCTGCCACAAAACACTTAAATGGTGTTGATGAAAAGCTGAAGGAATAAAAGGTTTTCAGCTGTAGCAGGAAAAAAGCTGCACTTTAAAATGTCGGCTTTCTGGGCCATCCTGCCAGGGCAAACTCTGACGTTCAGGCAGGCAGGACGACTAACTGTGGTCTGTGAGCAGAATGCTGTAGCTTGCTTGCTGGCAGGGACCTTGAAACACCATAGAGTTGTAGCAATAGCTGCTCTTCCCTGCTAGAGATCTTTACTTTCCTTCTGATTTGAGTTACTGAAAGCTGTGTCAAAGTTGTTTACCAGCTCTGCTTCACGAGCGCGTCTTGCCTTGCCTTGAGGATCAGAGGATAAGGTTTTCACCTGTTGGCCCACCTGACTGTTGGGTATATAAGCCTCTGTGATGCTATTGAGTAGGGGGCTTCTTACCAGTGACTAGAGGTCCGTGACTCTGTCTCTCTGTCTGTGTCTTTGTGTGTTTCAACCTCCAGCCCCTTGCCCGAAGCTCGCGAACTGTATGGTAGCGCATAGAGCGCAGACAGGCATTGTGTGCTGCGTGTCATGACTAAACGGTCCATCTTCTCGTGGTTTAGAAATTACATAGACCACAGGAAAAGAAATCCATGTCTCCTCTTTTTTTTAAGAGATTTACTTTTACTCTTATTTAAGAGCTAGTTGGGACTTTCTGAAGATTCTGTGGGTATGCGTGTGTGGATGCCATGTTGTATACGTGTGTAATGAGGTCAGAAGAGGGTGTGGTGCTCCCTGGAGCTGGAATTACTCAGGCCTTCTGCCAGAGCCCTAACCACTGAGTCACCGCTCCAGCCCCCATGTCCTCTCTGCGCATTTCATTTCACCCAGCAGACTGTGGTTTCAGGAAGAATAAGCAGGGCTGGCCCTTGAAGTGCCACACAAATGCGAGGCCCAGCAGGCTTGTTTTGGTATTGATAATATTAACGCTACAGCCCTCAGGAAACACGGGGCAGAGCTGTCAATCAATCAGATGTTCAGACTCCAGCTCTGTCAGAAAGAACTAGAAGTTAGCCTCCACACACCTGAAGCTGCACCTGACCCTGGTTTCCAAAGACTGTATGTCCTTGTAAAAGTCAGCTTTCTCCCTTGACCTGGCTTTGTAAAGCTGTGGTTCTGTTCCTATCTCTCTCCACAATCTAGACAGCTTTGTTGCTCATCCTCTCTTGTCTCGGGCCTGACTTCCCTATTGCCCACCCCTCTGACCCATGGGAGAATTCTCACCAAAAAAAATGAATGGGGTCAGACTGACAACAAGCCTCAGGTCCCTCTCTCCCTGCTTCCAGACTCAGAAAGATTGAGCCACGAAGAAAGATTATTGCTGGAAAATTCTGTGGCACTTTAGCAGGCTGGGAGGCAGGGCTAACCAAAGCACTTGGGAGCCTGCCTTTGCTCCTCAGCTGCTGTGATATTGTGTAAGGACGAGCCTGGTGCAATGCCTGAACTTGAGGGGAAAAGGGGAGAGAGCAGGATTATGTTTCTGTGTCAGAAGAGAAGCTGCCTGGCAATAATTAAGCCTCCCGAGTTAGAACTTAATAAAAAAATGTCCTTGCTGTGGGTTTCCAAGGTTCTCTGGTGAGGAGAACATAGTGAAAACATTTTGAGAAACACAGAGAGAGGTTTCAACGCTCAGGCAGGGTAGAAGCCGTACACCTCCTACTATTCGCTCCTGTAGTTTTTATGAAGCGGAGTTTTGCAGGGTCTGGGAGATGCCTTGGGGAGCATTTTCCTTCCAATTCCTGACTTTAAAACTCAGATAAAGAATAGAGTCCTAGGTTTAGAGAAAGCTGCACCTAAGTTCACCACTACTTCCAGACAGCCTACCAGGAGGGATGCCTTCAGAGAGAGACACTGTCCTAGGCAGCTATGTTCAGGAAAACTTTGGACTGTGGAGGAAACCCCCACAGTGATTTCTCCTCGTCCTTTTGACCTCAGCCAGGAAAGCAGGTCCTCACTTAGACTGGTGGTTGGGAAAAACATGGGTAGAGAGGAGGAATGGTGGGGAAGACAACAATGAGGAATTATGGGGATGTATAAGCTATGGTGCCTGCGCCCTTATGTTTCTGGGGTCTGGATAGCAAACAGCCTGGGGTCTCCTTCATCGGTGTCTTCGATGACCTCATGGGATCAACCTCTCTCCCCCCTCTACCAACACTAACTTCTTTTATGAATTGTGTCCTTTGGCCCTGGGTCCCAACTGATCCAAACAGCTCAAATGTCTCTGAGCCTGTTTTCCTCACCTGTAACAGAGACAGCAGAGGAGCAAGTGGTTCCGTTTGTGGAGAAGGTTATCAGCCTGAGGAAAGGATATTAATTGGATTCTAGCTTCATGTCTCCAACTTGAGTGGCCCCAACCCTTCCGAATAGCTTCGTTTACATCTAAGGGCTTAACTTTATTGTGGCCAGAAAAGAAACCCTTGCATGGCCACCTCTTGTCACTGCGCTATGCCAGCTGGGCCTCTTATCACTCCGCTGCAGGGTCGTCTACTCAGCTGCTCTGACCGCCACTCTTCTCTCCTCCCTTTGGCTAGGACTCCATCTGGACAGCTTCTTTCTCCCATCGTGGCCCTTGTCTGTGCCACGAGACTCCAAACCACCTCAATTAGCAATAGTTCCTTCTTCAGTCCTGGCCTTCCCTTCACACAACCAAAGGGACATTTTTCAAAGAACAAATCAAGCCCAGTCCCTGCTCTCAACCTTCAATGGGCTCCAACGGAATCTGCCCCTCCCTGTTGGGGTCCAGAGTCCTCCAGACCTAGGCTGCCCCCTGCCCAGCCTCATCTCCCTGTCTTCTCTGCCTCCACCGTGCTGCCCCTGGTGAGTCTCCAGTGAGAGGGACCTGCCTCCGGGATCTCCCATGAGCCGTACTGCAGTGGCCTCGATCCTTCCTTCCCCAGACAGTGGCATCTTCGGCCTCATTTCCTATATGGCTCTGACATTCTAGAAGCCCCGCCTAGAGATGGCACTGGCAGCCTCTCCATGCTTTGGTGTGTTGCCTGACTTTCTCCTAATGAATTTCATTCTTGGTACCGCGTTTCATTGTTTCTCATGCGAACAGGACGTCTAACGCCTTGTTTGTCGTCCCTGCCTTCAATTTCTACATATATTTCTAACACAGCAAGAAGTCGGGAAGTGCTTGCAGGAGCCACAGATAACCCAGCAATGGTGCCTGGCACATTCAGCAGCTTCTTATTGCCAGTGTGGCACAGACACTGCCGCCTAGTCACTTAGGAATGTTCCCCCAGGTAAAGAGCTCTGTATCATAATTGAAATAGAGTATCACTGTATTGAATAAGCATCATAAAAGGACCTTGACATCCTTTACTTTGTTCTTAGGCCCTTCTTAAATAAAGTTTTATTAACACCAGGTTGCCAATGAGGAAAAGAAGAATCAAAATGACCAGCGACCATCTCTCCACCAAGCTGGATCTGAGAGCAACCTCCAGCTCCAAGTACACTGCTCTCTCAGTCATACCCACCTTCAGCTTCCAGAATCCCAGGCACAGTGACCGTGGCAACCCATCCAGTCTTCAGTAGGGATCCAATTCACCCTGACCTCCTCTGTTTTAGAGGGACTCCCCCTCGCACCTTGTGAGCTCCCTGAGAAGAAAGACTGGGTTTTGTCCCAGGAGCACGAGGCTGGAAGTACAACGGGGTCTCAGAAACAGCTCCACTAGGCCTGGATCTCCATTGTAAGGAAGCAAATAAAAGGGGGAAGCCACACAGGGTTGGGTCCTTTCCGAAGAGGAGAGAGTCGTGTTTTGACACTTCAAAAACGAGAGCACCTAAGGTGGCTCTTGTGGAATATGAGTTTTCTGAATTCTGTTGGCCTGGTAGGGCAGGCAGTGAGAAGGAGGAGCTGTAAAAAGCTACATGAGAGTTCCCAGTGACAGTCATCAGCATGGCTGGGGGTCATCCCAGTCCACTGAGAGGCAGGGCATGATCTTCACAACCTAAACAATATCCTTTATTGCTGAGTGCTTAATGGCCAGGACGGCAATTCCTTTGGACGTCGTGTCATGAAAATGTCTCCTTCTGAAAGAATTAATCTGGAGACATTTAGAAGGACGGTTTCAGAGACTGGAGCTGAGATGAGATTTTGTCTCTGAGTATTCTAAAACCTTGGGTTGGTTGGACAGACTTGATATGCCCTTCAGGACTGGGAAAGGCTTCTAATGGGAAGTCTAGACATGCCGGAAACAAGAGCAAAAGGTTCCAGCGATAGAATCCCAATGAACATCGTTCATGGTTTAAAACGGAACCAATTTCCTCTCTGAAGAGAGATTGAGATCCTATTAATATTGTCGGAGTGTCTGACCTGAATATGACTGAGAGGCTATTTTTCAGTCCGCCACAAGGAGTGTTTGGATTGTTTGTACCGTTTCACCCTCTTGCCCATTTTAAGTGATGCTACTTAGGGGTGAGAAGAATTTCTTATTTACACTGAGCACTAGACACTGAAAAGAGAGCTACAAATAGCTCTTTCCCTTTGAGGTCACCTCTTCACTCTTTTGATTGAGTCTTTGAAAAATACAAAAGGTTTAGTCTTAATGAAGTACCTTTTAAATTACTTTTTCTGATGTCATATCTAAGTCACCTTACCTCGGGTAAGGAAATAGAGATTTTTTTTTCTAAGAGTTTTATGATTTTATCACTTATTTTTAAGTCCTTGATCATTTGAAGAAATTTTTGTATAGCATATGAGACAAGGGAATGGCTATAATCTTTGTTGTATATATACACATTTGTGTGCGTGTGTGTCTGTGTAATGGTTCATTTTTATTGGATTTGAAAACAGCTTAGCAGCTTAGTAAAGCTCACAGAGGTCAGATCATGAGGACCCTGATCTAACAAACAGCTTAATACACTGATGGATGAAACACTAGACAGCTCTTTCTGTGGGGTAGAGGGTCGGTGGCAAGCCGGGCTTGATTGGGGGAAGTAGGTCACACACCTGATTGTGTCCTTACGGGCACTTTCTTGATCTGGGCCTTTTGTACCATTGTTCCACTCTGCTCTGTGTCTACCAGGATGTGAACTTTACTATACAGTGCACACCTCTCAACACACCAATATACCACCACACCACCAGACCACCAGACAGAAACCTCTGAACCCATGAGCAGAACAACCCCTCCTTTGTTTCTTGTGTGTTTTGTAACTCTGATATTGTCGAGTGAACAGGATCTAGAATCCCCTAGAAGACAAGACTCAAGGTGTGTCTGTGAGGGATGATCTAGGACTATCTCTATTAGGGTCATCAAGGCGGGAAGATCTACTCTAAAAGTGGGTGGAGCCATTCCCTGGACTTGAACTCTAGAGTCCTTGAAAGGAATCAAGCTAACTGAGCACAGCCATCACCATCATTCTCGATTCCCTAACCAGAACCTCATGTGACCAGATGCCGGGAAGCTCCTGCTGCCTTTACCTGTCCGCTACCAGAGACTGTGTACTCTTGAACTGTGAGCTGAACCGAGCCCTTTAAGTTGCTCTTTGGTCAGGTGTTTTGTTGCAGCAATGAGGGAAGTAACAAATTCTGTAACAGAACAAGAGTCAAACACAGTCGCCAATTATCCTGGCATCATTTGTTGGAAGACTGTTCTTTCCTTCTTGAATTTTCTTGATGCTCTTGCCAAAATCTGGCTGACTCTAACCACGAGGGACTAATTCTGGACTCAGTTTTGTTCTGTGGATCTATATCTGTATCTCCATGCCAGCAGTGCATTGCCTTGACTGTTGTATCTCTGTAGCAAAATTTAAAATCGGGAAGTGCTAAGTTCCAAGTATTCAGAAACACAATTTTATTTTACTTGGCGTCTTGCTGGCTTGTTTGTTAATAGTCCCCTCCCCCATGGTTGTTTCTGGGGATTCTTTAAGATTTTCCATATATGAGGATTTATCACCTACAAAATGGAGAGGCTTTTTTCCTTTCTCGGCAGGATGCTTTTCATTTCTTCTGCCAATTTCTCCTGCCTAGACTTTCCAATCTAATGATGAATTTAAGTGCTAAAACCATTTTTGTCCCGATATTAAAGTGGCAAAACCATGTCTTTGTTTCCTGATGCTAAAGGGAATTTTTCCTATAGTGTTAAATAGAATATTGGTGGGTGTTTCTTACAGATGCTTGTCATCCGGTTGATGGGCTCGACTTCTACCCCTAGTCTGTTGTCTTTGATTGATTTTATTAAGCTATACATTTTTGTCCTCTCCCTTCTTGTTCTCCTCTCTCCCCTTGTACACTGTCTCGTGACTCCCACACTCCCAATTTACTTAGATCTTGTCTTTTTCTCCTTCTTATGTAGATCCATGTATGTCTCTCTTTAGGTCCTCTTTGTTGTCTAGTTTCTCTGGGGTTGTGACCTATATGCTGGTTTTTCTTTGCTTTATGTTTAAAAGCCACTTTTGAATGAGTACATATTTTATGTGTCTTTCTGGGTCTGTGTTACCTCACTCATTATAGTTTTTTTTTCTAGATCCATCCATTTGCCTGCAAATTTCAAGATGTCATTTTTTTCTGCTGATTAACACTCCATTGTGTAAATGTACCATATTTTCTTTATCTGTTCTTTGGTTGAGGAGCATCTATGTTTCCAGTTTCTGTCTATTACAAACAATGCTGCTATGAACACAATTGGGCACATGTCCTTGCCATGTGATTGAGCTTCCGTTGGATGTATACCCCAAAGTGGCATTGCTGTATCTTGAGGTAGATTGCTTCCTAATTTTCTGAGAAATCGCCATACTGATATCCAAAGGGGCTGTACCAGCTTGCACTCCGACCAACAATGGAGGAGTGTTCCCTTTACCCCACATCCTCTCCAGCATAAGCTGTCATCAGTGTTTTTGATCTTGGCAATTCTGAGAGGTGTAAGATGGAATCTCAGAGTTACTTTGATTTGCATTTCTCTGATGGCTAAGGATGTTGGGCATTTCCTTAAGTGATTTTCAGCCATTTGAGATTTGTCTGTGTAAAAAAAAATCCAGGATAGTCAAAATAATCCTGTACAATAAAGGAACTTCTGGAGGCATCATCATCCCTGACTTCAAATTCTACTATAGAACTATGGTAGTGAAAATAGCATGGTATTGGCATAAAAACAGACAGGAGGACCAAGGGAATCGAATTGAAGAACTGAATATCAATCCACACAACTACAAACACCTGATTTTTGACAAGGAAGTTAAAAACATAAAACAGAAAAAGAGCATATTTAACAAATGATGCTGGCATAACTGGATATCAACATGTAAATGAGTGAAAATAGATTCATATCTATCCCCATGCACAAAACTCAAGTCCAAATGAATCAAAGACCTCAACATGAAACCAACCACACTGGACCTCATAGACGAGAAAGTGGGAAGTACACTTTGAACGCATTGGCACAGGAGACCATTTCCTAAATATAACCCCAGTAGCACAGACACTGAGAGCAGCGGTTAATAAGTGGGACCTCTTGAAACTGAAAAGCTTCTGTAAAACAAAGGGCACTGTCAACAAGACAAAAAGGCAGCCTATTGAATGGGAAAAGATCTTCACCAACCTCACATCAGACAGAAGACTGATCTCCAAATTACACAAAGAACTCAAGAAACTTGACATCCATATAACAAATAATCCAATACCCCTAATTTGTTAACCATTTCATTTTGCCAAATACCTTTTAGTTTCCATCGACTGAGATGATCTCGTGAGAGTTCCCTCTTCATCTTATTAGTATGGCTTATTACATTAATTTTTCATGGTCTGAAGTAGTATTGCATTCCTCTGATGAAGCTGACTTGATTCTGTTTTATATGTTAAATGTAGTTGGCCTAGTGCTTTGTGCAGGGGCTCGGAGAACTGGGCTAGGACCCTATGACAGTGGCAGAGAAGAGAGCTGAGCCTCAGAGGCCCAGACAAAGCTTTTGGCACCTGTGTGTTTTGCTGCTTAACTGTCACCCAGATCCTTGACTGGACACACGACAGACTTAATGTTTCTGTGACGTTCACCTATAGTTAGAGAAGATGGGGAAGGTAAAGGATGGTGATCTCTCCACACTCCTGTGATCTTCTGGAGCCAAGAGCCGGGTTCACTCATTCAGCTACAGAAGACTGAGTGGCCCTGTCTTCTAGCCAGAAGCATCTGAGAACATTGCCACTAACGTTAGGCTGCTGAGTCCTGATGTAGGAGGGCTGGGGTGCACTCCATTCTCGTCCTCCTCCTCCTCTGGGAATCTCCATCACATCTTCCATATTTCCACACCTCTGAGTATCTGAGTCCCTAGTATGGGAGAAAACATCCCTTGTGCCCAGAGCAAGTGGTGACAGCAGTGACTTAGGAAAGTCACACTCTGGAAATAGGTGTTTAGTCTCTGACGCATTAAGGGATTTTTCTCTTTGTCACATGGATTGGCAAGCTGATTCCTTTATTGCAACCTTTGCTTAAGGCTGGATAAATTTTCTGGACACTTGGAAAATATTTTAAAACCCAAAGAATGTTAAGGGTGTGTGCCCACTCTGAGACACAGTGTAGGGAAGTGGATTTTTCTCAGTTATTTCAGCTAGCCCACAGCCAAAGACATGATCACCCCCCTTCCACCATTTTTGAGGGGAGGCATTTACAGCGGGAGGTAGCGAACCAATTGGTACATAAAGGCTCTCCCACATATAGTCTCTCCCTAAGGCTTCCTTAGACAAGCAACAATAGGTGAAAATGACCTTTCTGAGCAGACAATCCCTGAATGTGTCCTTGTCAGATGAACTCAGTCAGGGTGGAAGCAGAAACACGTGTCCATGTCTAGGAGCTTTTTGATGCCAGCCCCTCCAATGGTAAATAGTGGGCCTCAGTTGCAAAATGCCACTCAGTTGCAAAATGCAAAAAGGCTTTGAGTATGTCTATAGGTATATGGGTAAATCAGAAGTCAGGGTGAAGAAAGAGGAAGGAAGGACAGATCATTGTCCAAGGAGGAACATGGATCAAAGTTTCCCAGCTCCCCGTTTCCAGAGCCTTCGCTGTGCGTTTTTTCAGAATTGTCTTCTGTTTTTTCCATGCAGTGTGGTAGGGAGACTCTCTCCACACAGCTCAGCCTGACGTGTGGCCAAAGCTCTGATTTCCGATTCTCCATAACAAATATATTATTGAAATTCAATAAAGAGTGGCTCGTAAAGATGAAAATATGATTACGAAACGCTGTCTCTTAACTCCTAGGATCAATGTTAGAAGAAATTCTTCCTAAGAGCTGTGAAGGGTTTATGATCCATCTACATATATGGAACATTTATGCGCAGCACACCGTGGCCTATGTGCATCAGTGTGTTTACCTCCCCAAACCTTATAAGGTAGACAGTTTTTTTTTAATTTTTATTTTATTTTTATTTTTATTTTTTTTATTTTTCGAGACAGGGTTTCTCTGTAGCTTTTGGTTCCTGTCCTGGAACTAGCTTTAACACGCTTTACAATGAGGAGTCTGAGCAACAGTTACCAGTGACAGTTAAAGTTCAGATCAGACAATCTGATTTCAAGGCACAAACTCCCACTGTCCCCAGCCCTCGTCACAGGGACAAAACTCTTTTTAAGCTATAAGGAATCTTCTCTGAGGTTTGAAGGGTTCAGACTAGTGCTTACTGTATGTTGCACATACACCCCTGCATGGCACCAACCCTCCTTTTGCTGACCCCTGCCATTAGTTCCCTTTGTCCCCTAAACAGCTTAGCTTTGTTTTCAAATTGGTATATGCATGTCTGCTCTTGTGTCTCTCTAGGAACCACAAATGAAAGAAACGCACGCTATCCCCTTTTGAGACCGACTTAAATCACTTTCTATATAATGATCTCTAGTTGTATCTATTTCCTTGCCAACTCCATGACTTTGTTCTTTTTTATGAATTTAAAAAAGTACCTCTATTTCCCAATACACAGGCAAAAAGAGCTCACATGTCTCGGTGTTTGAGTCTTACCCACTTAAAAGGAAACCGGCAGGCTGTGGTTTGGATAAATGCTCCTTCAAGGCCCCAAGGTGGTGCTAGTGGAAGGCAGGAGCCTTTTCAGGATGTGAGGCCCAGCGCCCACTGCTGGTGCAAGTGTAGAATCATGCTCTCTCCTCAGAAAATGGACTTGGGGCAAAACAGTTAAAGGTGCTCTTCCTGGTCATCCCTCCCACTTTTCACGCGAGAGAAGGGGACGCGCATGCCCATTCCGCAGAACCGCACTCTGCTTCTGTTTTTACTCCAGAGCCAGCACGACCCAAGCGTTCACCACCAGGTGACTGACGGGCAAGGTTTGTGTATTCATACCCTAAATAATGACTCAGCAGCGAACAAGCAGCAAATCTAGGCCACACACAATAACAGGGCTGCATCCCCTAGTGAGCGTGCTGGTGAGAGAAGCCTGGCAGGAGAGAACTCTATTAAATAATCCCATGTGTGGAAAATAAAAAGGAAGCAGATTATGCCTGCGGCGGAGGGGAGGGAGGAAGAGAGGGAGGGCTCTAATGGGACAGGGGAAGATGGACACAAAGGGCTTCGAAGTTCATAATTGGCGCTGCTACGGCACCGTACACGTTTAGATTAAGAAGCCCTTGCTGCGTAAGTGAGGATCCGAGTTTGAGTTCCTAGAATCCACATAAAAGCCGGGCTTGGTAGCGTGCGAGCGTCCGCAATCTTACTTCTCCTACAGTGAGATGGGCGGAGACCTGGGAACTCATGGGCCAGCCAGTCTGCAGTGATGAACGAGAAACACTGCCTCGAGTGAGTGAGGTGGATGACAGGGACTGCTATCAGAGCTTGTCCTCCAGTCTCCACAAGCACATCACGCATGCTCGTGCCCACACTCCTGCACGTGCACACAGAGGAATAAAGGGTGAATGTGTGCACTGGACAGAAAGGGTTGCGCAGGTATCTGATGATCAAGAACACATACATTTGAGAACGCCTCAGGGCCAGGGAAATGTCTCAGTGGGTAATCTCACAGCGGAGGACTTGAGTTGAGATCTATAGTAGGCACATAAAAATGTCAGGTAAGGACAAGTACATCTGTAATCCCAGCTCTGGAGGGATGGAGACAGGTGGATCCTTAGAACTAACTGACCACTTGGTCAGTACCGGTCCAGTGAGATACCACCTCAAAAGACAGGACAGAGAGCAGCAAATGAAGACGCCTTGTAACTTTTAGCCTCTTTGCACACACACACACAAATTTGTGCACGTATATGGACACACAAATACACTACACGCACACAAAATCTCTAACATGCCTTTTTAGCTTGCAACTATTTAATCTGAAATAAATCTGTCATTCTTGGGCTTATTCAGTGTCTACACTGCAAGCCTAATTGTGCGAATAAATATCCTCCTGAAATGATTGGAAGTGGCATAATTGATTCCCGTGAACAAAGACTGCTTTTTCTGGAGATTAAATATCTCTCACCATATGTTTCACGAGTCTCCTAATTTCCCTTCAAGTACTGCAAAACCCATCCCAAATATGGATATTCCCCCCTTACTTGCACACAAATCGTCTCTCTGCTTAGTTTCCCTACGCAGCTCCTAAACAAAACTTCACCCTGGTCTCTGTGAACTTTAGCTAGCAAACAGAGAGAGATTTGCACAGCTAAATGAAATTACAAATGCCTAATTAATGAATGCCCTTTCTTAGTTTTGCGTTTGAATAGACATTTAATTCCCAA
This sequence comes from Microtus pennsylvanicus, assembly GCF_037038515.1. Taxonomy (NCBI): domain Eukaryota; kingdom Metazoa; phylum Chordata; class Mammalia; order Rodentia; family Cricetidae; genus Microtus; species Microtus pennsylvanicus. The sequence goes on from NC_134596.1 coordinate 31,978,958, forward strand.
GAAAATACAGATCTAAGTGTGAGCCCTCAAGTCCTTGAGGCTCAAGAAAGCCCCACATTTCCATGCCTGTTGCAAAGCAGAGTGTTGTTTTGATGTGGTTCGCAAAAAGGCTAAAACCTTTTTATTTATTTTTTAAATGAAAATATAAAAAAGTCAATGAATTGGCTTTAAAAAGAACATCAACCTCCGCATAGTGAATGGAGAGGGAGCCAGCTCTGGGATCTTGGCTCACTAAGCCCGGAGTGGCTTAATCAGATTATAAAGACCCATATGTAGCAGATGAGCTGGACCCTGCTGAGCACTTGTGCATCTGAAAGTTGATTTCTTCTTGAACTGATGTGGTTTGAAACCCAGGAACTTTTAATGGAATGGTTCCCACACTCAGCCTATGGGTGGGTATTGGTTATTAAAGGTGTATTCATTAATACACAGTGAAAAATATTACTTGTTCATGTTTGTCTCCCAACTTTGCATAAAAAGAAACAGTCAATTAAAGCTTAAAAACAGAACAGAAAGTAAACTGGAATATTAATGTCTACTCTAGGACAAAGTTGCCACTGTCTTTTCAGGGTGAAATACATACTTTGTCATGTTCTCTTTACATAAGCTGACAGGGCTCCAAGATGCTCACCCCTGCTTCCTAACTTCAAGCGTTCACTTCCTCACAAAACCAACTCCACAGTGTGGCTTGGCCTGGCTTCTAAAGACCGGAGCACAGCACCGTGGTGCCACTTTCAATGTGACTCCCCTCTCTTGAAGCTGGCGCTGCCCCCAGTTCTCACTGCTCCGATGAAGCCAGCAGCTGGTCTTGAGCTACAGTACGGAGAGGCCCAGCTGGCAGGATCTAGAGATAGCTTGTGGTCAATAGCTAGTACCCACCAACAGTCAGATGGGCTGGGAAGCAGTGTCTTCCTAGTCGATCTCAAGGTGACTGAAGCCCCATCCCTTGGCTGGACGACGACTTGAGAACTCCGAAGCGCAGGTCCTCGGAGCCCTCAGCAAAGGTGTGATCTCATTTGTGGTTTTGCTCAGAGCATTGGGGCTACTTTTGCAGGGCAGCAATAACTGTCATGTATAGTCCCGACTGTTCCTGGTGGGTGTAGCTCATCATTTCTATAGAAGCAGACCTAGGGAAACATCTTTAAATGAAATCAGAAATTGCAAGGAAAAAAAACATTTGTTGAACATAGAGTCATCCACTGCACACGCGTGCATGCATGCATGCACACACACTCACACCAAAATCTGAAGATATTCAAGCTCCTTGTACAAAATGGTGTCTAGAACTTGCATGTATCCTCCATGTGTGTTATCTCTAAGACTGTACCCCAAAATCTGAAGATATTCACTCTCCTTGTACAAAATGATGCCTAGAACTTACATGCATCCTCCACGTGTGAATCTCTAATTCAGATTGTTAATGCGATGTGAAGGCTGTTTATGTAGTTGCTACTCTGTTGTTTAGGAAGAGAAATCATTTTTACATTAGAAGTACGAGTTTTTAAAAATGGTTTTTATGTGCAATTGGTTGAAGTCACAGAGGTAAAACCTTCAGGCACAGAGCTAACTGTATCATACCTTGGTGTCACATGGTCACATGTCACAGACAGCTTCAAAGCAGATGGTTTTTATTTCAATTTTCACAGAGAAGACTGAAAATCATAAACTCAATGGACAAATTAGAGGTTTGGAAAGTTCAGTGTCTGTGGTCATCACCAGGGTTTATCACATTCAAGCCCATTTAAAGAGATGAGCTAAGCAATGACAGGAAATCTAAGACAAATAATTACAAAGTCTGTGATTGACCAATCTCTGCCTGTTGCTTGACTGTGGATCTCTGCACCTGCTTCCATCAGTTACGGGATGATGGTTCTATGGTGAAGGGTATTCACCAATCTGTCAGTTCAGGCACCCTCTCTACTATTGCGAGGAGTCTTAACTGGGGTCATCCTTGTGGATTAACAATCCCTGGTCATTAATATCTCTTAACAACAGTGGACTCGTTTCACCTATAAAAAGACACAGACTGAAAGAATGGATAGGAAAACAGGCTCCATCCTTCTGCTGCATAGAAGAAACACACCTCAGTCTCAAAGATAAAAATTACCTCAGAGTAAAGGGTTGGAGAAAGGTTTTCCAATCAAATGCAACTAAGAAGCAAGTCAGTATAGCTATCCTAATATCTAACAGAATAGACTTCAAACTAAAATTAATCAATAAAGATAGAGAAGAACATTTCATATTCACCACAGGGAAAACTCAACAAGACCAAGTCTCAATTCTGAACATTTATGCCCCACATAGAAGGGCACTCACATATGTAAGAGAAATGTCACTAAAGCTTAAATATCATATCAAACCCACACACTAAGAGTGGGAGACTTCAACACCCCACTCTCACCAATGGACAGGTCTGCCAGACATAAAATTAACAGAGAAATAGGAGAACTAACAGATGTTATGGCTCAAATGGACTTAACAGACATCTATAGAACATTGCACCCAAGCACGAAAGGGTATACCTTCTTCTCAGCACCTCATGGAACTCTCTAAAACTGACCACATTCATGGTCACAAAGCAAATTTCGATAGATACAAAAGAAGTGAAATAAGCCATCGGATCACCATGGCTTAAAGTTAGAATTCAGCAGCAAGACTAATTCAGAAAGCCTACAGACTCATGGAAACTGAATAACACTCACCTGAATCACCACTGGGTCAAAGAAGAAATAAAGAAATTAAAAAGCATCTTAGAATTCAATGACCTTTAAAGGATGAACTGAGTTTTGCCACCTTGCCATAAAAACAAAGCAACTAAGTCTCCAGCCAAAGCATCAAATGCAAGATGCAGAATTACATTTGGGGGCTCATGAGGATAGTCGTTTCTGGTGCATACGAGGATAACAGAAACTGATCAGGGGTTCACTGAATTAATAAGTTACAGAACCTGCTTTGAGAGAAAGTTCACATATCTTTGCAAAGTCTTACAGGAGCTGGCAAGTTCTGATTGGTGGCTGTCACTTGTTGCTTGGTAGGATTTTGTAGTCTTTGGCATGATGATTGGGATTGGAGTTAGCTCTCTTTTTTAAAGGTGTACACAGTCTGAGTGCCTTTTTCTATGGCCCCTGGACTATTTTGTGAGATATGACTTAAGTGACTCCATATTGTATAACTTTCATAGCCATCATCAGATATCAAACTACTGGTGCTTTGCAATCGCAGAGAACCTAGACAACGAAGAGGACCCTTTTGGTCAATGTGAACCCTGATCGTGAACCCAAGAACAGAAACTGCCTTGACTGCAGAACTTTCCCATCTGAGTTTGCATTGCTCTTATCTCTGGTGTTTATTGCATTGGAGGAGAACTGGCTTCTTTGCTGTAATGTCTATTGCTACCATTGAATTATGAAGAAGAAGGGGGGGGGGACTCTTACAAGGCTTACAGGAAAAACTATATTTGAGGCTGAGTGCTTCCCCAGGATTCTGTGGTCTCCCATTCCTTCCCATTGCACCCCAACAGTGCCTGTAGCTATTGATGACTGTAGCTATCCAATCCTGGGTAAATTTTGGAGCCACTATCGGGCATCTTCTGGATTATGGTTTTAACATTTGGCTTGCAGGAAAATGCCAGCCAGGTCATAGGCAAAATGCTGCTATTTCTCTGTGGCATCTATGTGTATCCATAATAGATGTTTAAGGTCAGACTGGAGGGGGGAAAGGCCACTGTGGTGCATCGAGGGACAGACACCCTTTGGGGGGTTTCTCAGGGAGTTCTAAGGAAAAATTTTGTGAGGCCTGATCTGGTGAGATATCTTTGAGTCTGAAATGAACGTCAGGCCAGGAGATGGGAGTCCCACCCAAGACCAGCCAGAGAAATTTCTAGAAGAATGAAACATGGGCAAATCCTGGGTGCTGAGCCCCCTACAAAGGTCAAGAAGAAAGAAATAGTTCCCAGCTGTATTCTGAGAGAGGGAAGACTAGGGATACTAAGGACTCATGATGTGGGAGTGTCATATATCAATCTGGTGATTTCATTGGTTAAGCAATAAAGAAACTGCTTGGCCCTCATAGGTTAAAACATAGGTGGGTGGAGTAAACAGAGCAGAAGGCTGGGAGAAAGGAGCTGAGTCAGGGAGTTGCCATGGTTCTCCCACTCCAGGCAGACGCAGGTTAAGATCATTCCTGGTAAGCCAGCTCGTGGGCTACAGCAGGTTATTAGAAATGGGCTAGTCCAGGTGCGAGAGCTAGCCTAGAAGAAGCTAGATAGAAATGGGGCAAGCGGTGTTTAAAAGAATACAGTTTCCATGTAATTATTTCGGGTAAAGCTAGCCGTGCGGATGGCCGGGTGCCGGAACGTAGCCCGCCGCTCTTACTACTACAGACTCACCTACCCTTCTTTATTGGTAGCAGTTTCTGGGGGCCCCACACCCACCTAACCCACGAGTAACAGATTCTGAGGATGGCAATGGATTCTGGCTGAACAACAGGATGTGCTGAAGATTCTAGCCTCCAGCTCATCATTTCTCAACCATCCCTGAAGACCAGTGTTTAATGGCCAGCAAAATAATTAATGATCTTATTGGGCTTGGTGAGTTGTAACATCCCTCTTGTCCTCTGAGCCTTGCAGGAGCTATTTGTTTTAGGGCAAAGATATTAAATTCATGCTTGAGAGTATTACAAGGGGAAGACAAACGGCCTTGAAGGAAATTAACGACTTCTCAAGGAACATTTTTCTTGAGCTGTTCCAACATCTCATCGTCTACAAAACGTTTCGGAGTTTGAGTTTTTTGTTTGTCTGCTTTTTCTTTTTCACTTTTACCTTCGGACTGAACATCTGGCTTGGTTTCTAAAGCACATCTATCCCAGCATTGTCTGGACCTGGCAGAACTGACCACTGTCCAGTTTGGGTCCATTTCTTCTCCCCTGCAGCTTTCACCTTTACGAAACGAGGCAGAGGATGTAATGATGTCATGGCCTCATCCTTTTAACTCTGAAATTTAAAGATTCTGGGATTTTTTTCCATCTCTCAACTTTGGGCCTCTGTGTTACTGACCACAGAATTAGAAACTTCAGAGTAAAGTCTAAGTGGAAATAAATTAGAAATGAGATTAGATCTAATTGGAAATTAAAAGATAAGCTTTTCTGAAGTGTGGGTTTCCATAGCACCCAGCTGGAGTGGACCATTTGAACGACACACATCTGTTCCAAGTTCTTCCTTGATTTAATTAAAAAATGAATGCCGCAGACCACATTCATTAGGCGGTCCATATCGCGTGCATACTAAGGTGCCGTGGAGCCTTCAGCTTTATTCAATAACGCCAGAAATGGATGATGAAGTTACACTTAATATTTCAGCTGGTGGTGGTGCAAGTGAGAGCAGGCAAGCTGACTTCAAATTAAAAGCAGAATGGAAGACCATGAATCATCCTCAATGCGGGCACAAGGCATTCAGCTTTGATTTTCCACTTTCAACTCAAGTGCTTTCCACGTTATAACGTTCTGATGAAGGATGAAGGGCTGCTCAAGCCAAAAGGATCGCAGTCCTTTGACGTGGCACCCTCTGCCACCATGTGCCTGGAGAGCCACCATCCTAATCCCTGGGTTGGCAATAGAAAGAGCTCATTCCAAAGAGAAGTCCAGAGCTCTGTACACTCCGGGGACATTGTGAGCGGCCCCACAGACAAGCCCACGTGTTCCTCTCTGGAAGGGCTGAAGCTGTATTTTCATAGCTCTCATTTCTGGCCTGAGCTTGAGCCCCACTCATGCACTGAATCATCTGTAATATTAAAGACATGTGTACTGCTGGTCACCAAGAACACGGAGATGAGGGACAGTCCCATCCCGAGACGAAGCAGCAGACTGAGTGTTCCCCACACAGGGAAGCCCACTCTTCTGTCCCCAGGACTCTTTACTCTCAGAGTCACCAGGGGTCTTGCAGAGCAGTTTGGTCCCCTACCTACTTGCACTGAGGCTGTCAAGACATCTTTGTATTCACACTGACCAGGCAAGAATCTGGCAAATGGCAAACACTACTGAATGAATAAAATATCAACTATTTCACAAAATAATGCTGTGCTTCAAATTGGTTTAGAGGGGCTTGCTTGCATTTATTTCTTTATTTTAAGGATACAGAGTTTGGTCAGTGGGAGAAGGGTATAAACTGGGGAGGGGATGAATATGACCAAAAACTAGTGTATAAAAGTCTCAAAGAGTTAATAAAAATTCTAAAGTGAAAAAATAATACTGAGCTTAGAGATTCCTCTCTACAATGATTTGCTGGTCGTCCATTCAATAGAAGACTTCAGGGCTGGCCTTGAAGGTCTGTGGCAGAGCTGCCTGCCTAGCACACATCTTGGGAAGTTCGCTGGCCAACCAACCCAGCTGGAACGGGGGCGCCAGGTTCAATGACAGACCCTGCCTCAAAAAAAATTAGTGAAGAGCAGTCAGTAGAGGAAGATATTTGTAGTCATCCTCTGGCTTCTACATGTGTTTGCACAGGCAGCTGCACCTGCACACACATTATCTATCATCTATCTATCTATCTATCTATCTATCTATCTATCTATCATCTATCTCTATTATCTCTTGTCTATCATCTATCCATGTATCTATCCCTTCTATCTCCAAATAGCAGCATCATATGCATATGATACACAATGTTTACAGGATCAGTCTCAGTGATCCAAAGCAAAACAATGACAACTCCATCAGACACTCAGGGTTAATGACTGGATAACTGGTCCACTGTGGGGAACGGAAAATCACTAACTAGAGCAGCACTGCACTGTGAGCACAAAGCGTGCAACAGGCCCGACGGAATGACGACATGAAATACGTAAGTCCAACCTATTAGGCATGCAAGGAGAGAAACTGAAATTTGGTCCATTGTCTGTAATGTTTGCTGAGGATCAATAACCATCACTTCAAGGACTTCACAGCAATTTACCAGGCTCATCATTGCAGCAAAGTTTTAAGTCGTCTTTCTAAAAAGGCTTTGGCAGTAGTTTGGTTGGCAGAGGTCTGGGCCTTATCTTCAGACTGTGCTTGAAGAGCAGCGTAGGTGTTTGTTGCGGCTGTGTGTAGAAATTAGCTCGATTCGGGAAATAACCAGGCTAGCTAAAGGATAAAACAATTATATTTTCATTTATTATAAGGGGAAAACTCGTGGAACAGGAATGAGAAGTCCAAGCTCAGCTGTGCCCCGGGGGAAGCACACAGAGAGCGCACCTGGGCCATGCACCCATCTTCTCCTGGTCCCAGAAAGCCAGGCCTTAACCCGGACCCACCTCTTAAAGATAATTGGCTAACAAGGCTTCCCCATCAGCTGTGCTCTTCCTGAGAATTTTGGATGTTGGGGGCTGACAGAGGATGGAGTGGGGTGTGGACTTCCATTCTGTAAAAGCTTTTTCCAAAGCCAGGCACTGGCCCTTAATACCCGAGTCAGGAGCTCAGGGCCTTCAGCGCCAGATTCAACACATGACTTCAGAGATTTTGAGTACTGAACTCATTGTCCCATCTATAGCCTCCGTGCGTATACATGTGTGTGCTCAGATACACAAATACACAGAGTAGGCTTTGTTTTTTGAAGGATAGCATATTTCCAAATTAAAATTACTACATTTATCAAATTTCACCTTAAATCTTAAGAGGCAAAATGTGCTCACCTAACACTCACATTTAACAGCAATAGATGTTAAATTATAAGTTATAGATGGGATCAAATATTCTGTGACATGCTGCCAGATTCTTTTGAAAAGGAGGGAAAATGTTATTATATTTATATAACTGATTGTCATGATTTATCACGGATTTAAATTTTCAAATGTTGTTGGCCCAGGAGAATGTTCTCAACACAACTTGAAAGTCAAGAATTTACAAGTGACCTTCCAGGCAGTATGATATCTAACAGTTATCGTGCGCAGCATGGATGTGTTTATAGAGATAAGGAAAGGAAAAGCAAGTCCTTGAATTTGGTTGGACACGTGCCCTGCTGGTGTTGGCAGCTTCTCTCTCTGCTGGTGGCACTCACTGACTGTCTAAAATTAATAGCATTATCTATTTTATCACCAGCAAAACCAGTGATTTGGGGTTTGGGTGAGGCATGTGAGGAGGGAACAGTGCTGAGGAAATAATGTTTTATTGCTTCATGGCAGCTAACAGTGTGGGCAGAATGATGCCATCAGTTACAGATGCTGGGCCACCACCCTCCCCTCCTACCAGCTGAAACATCCGGTTCCACACAGGTCACACAACATATGGCCTTGTCAGGGCTCCCTGGGCTGCAAGTGGCAGAAACTCAATTGAAGCTAAATTTATGCTGACAAAGGTGGAGAGCAGGATAGATTGACTCCTGACTGAAAAGTCCAGATGCCAACGATGGTATATTCAGGTACCAGACAAACTGTCTTGTCCCTACACACCTCCGTTGACTTCTTTCCTGTACACCCATTTCGACATGGTTAGGCACAGGCGCCAGCAGGGGACAAGTCTCCTCTTCAGCGTCTGTGAAGTCCAGAATGGACCCACTGCTGACTGCAGAGATGATGGTGCAGCTGGCCCCCTGTGGAGGACTTGAGGATCTCCAAGCCGGATGAGGAGTCTGCTCTGTCAGATTCATGGGAACTAATATGCTAGCCAGCTGCTTCCTTGTGAACCTCACTGGGGATGGGCTTTGAGGTTTTAGAAGCTCAAGTCAGACCCAGTGGCTCACTCGTTCTTCCGGCTGCCTTCAGATGCAGATGTTAAATTCTCAGCTACCTCCCCAACATCATGTCTGCCTGCATGCTGCCATGATTCCCACCATGGTGACAATGGACTAACCGCACCTGTAAGCCAGTCCCAATTGGATGTTTTCCTTATAAGAGTTGTTGTGGTCATGGTTATCTCTTCACAGCAATAGAAACCCTAAGACAGGAATAATTCCTAACTGCATTCTAAAACTCATCCTCATGCACATAGATAAGCATAGCTCTCACCCCTCATCTAAGAAGCTCCTCTTTACAGCAGACAGAGTCCATTTAGATCATTATGTAGAAATCAATGGGTCATGTGGAGCCCATCCCAAAGGATGATGTGGGGTTCCCCTCTGTATGCTGTGAATACCATTGGTTAATAAAGAACTGCTTTGGACCTATAGCAAGGCAGAATTTAGCTAGGTGGGAAAGACTGAGGTAAATGCTGGGATAAAAATGGTGGAGTCAGAGAGAAGCCATGGAGCCTCTGCTGGAGACAGACACACTGAAACTTTGCTGCTAGGCCACGACCTTGTGGTGATGCACAGATTAGTAGAGATGGGCTAAATTAAGATGTAACAGTTAGCCAGAAATATGCTTAAGCTATTAGCCAAATAGTATTGCAAATAACATAGTTTTTGTGTGAATATTTCTGGAGTCTGGGCAGCTGGGAAACAAACGGCCTCTTTACAACAAAGGATACATCTACAACACAACGTCTCCATCTAAGGCTCAAGGAACATCTCTGAAGAGAGGTCAGAATGATTGTAAGAGCCAGAGGACCAGGTAGTTTACTGAAACTGTGTTGTCTAGAAGTGACAGGGAAGCTCCAAGATATCCCAAAATTGTGGCGACCTAAACAAGACTATAATAATGCTGATATCAACAGACTAGCTAATGTGGAAGAGGGAAATCTTATAGGGTTCCACCCATAGACGAAGAATTATAAGCAACTAATGACTGCAGAGAGAGGGAGAATTGGCCTCTCCAAGGGATGGGCCCTCCAACTGGTTATCTAATACAAAGTAGTCTTTAAGTTGCATATACATACGGCCCATTAAATGAACTCAGCAAGTTTTACTTACATATTTATGCATTCAGATAGATAGATAGATAGATAGATAGATAGATAGATAGATAGATAGATACTTCATATGATGATGCTACAGTGTTAACTCTTTTTGGAAGCTGAATTTTATGTTTATATTTTTCTGTATTTTGTGATTTTCTATAATGAGCACACAGCTCTTCCTAAATAATGCTAAAACATCAAAAAGTATGCAGTGGCCATGTCTATGGCAGGCTCACTTGTGGAAATACATTCTAATTGGCCCCAGGGCTCTGGCATTGGCATTCAGAACCCCGTGTCTTTTTCAGCGATCAGAATGAGGATGGATTATTACGATTTTCCAGATTTGCTTTTAATGTGATGCTGACAGCCTTAGAGGCATTACAGGTGCCAGCAGCAAAACTCAAAATAACCTCAACCAACGGGACCAAGAGCATAAATCTAAGGACAAATGCACTCGAGAGATAACGCACTTCCAAGTGGGTTCAAAAGCTAATTGCTTGATCCAGAAATGCATGTATCTTAGCCAAGGGTGTGATTCGAAGGAACGGAGGGTTAGGTGGACTCTAAATGCACCTTCAGCCAAGGAGTTGACAAAGCACCGCAAATGATTGCCGACACTGTAGTAACGCAAGCAGAGCGTGCAGAACTAGGCAGCAGATGGTCCTCGTCTTGAGGCCGCCACCGGTACCACGGCTACAGAGAGCTCTGCAGTGCTTTGGATGCCCTCTGTGGGGCTGAGTCAAGTGAGGTCTGCCCAGAAGAAAGCAAGGAGGATGTCCTGCAGGAACCACATAGCTCAAACCACAGGGTCAGAAAACTAGAGGAAATAAAAGGGGCTTGGGGGCATGTGGTAGCAAAGGGGCCCCCTGCCTTATCACAAGAGAAGCAAAACAGCAGTGCTGTCTTCTATTGCTCACCCAGATTGGCCGGCTTAGCACCATGACAATGGGCTGGCCCTGATGCCTTGCTGAGGGACAGTCCAGAGCAGGTCACCTTAAATACCCACTCCTCAATACATGTTAATTATCACGAAATTCATTCTTATTTTTGTTTTTGAGACATCTCACTCTGTAGTTCAAGGTGTCCTCCAACTCATGGAAATCCTCCTGCCTCAGTGTCCTACGTGGTGGGATTACGGTTATAAGCCACCATGTCTGGGTTACTAGGAGCTTCTATTATGAGTTATAATAATGAATTATTTGTATCAAAAATGTAATTTAAAAAAGTCTATGGTTGCGATCTGAAAATAAGCGTAGGGTTATTTTTTTTTCTTGCTCTTGAAGTTGACCTACATCATTAATCATACTAGTAAAAAAATGGTAGGGTACAAAAATAAGAATACAGCACAAAACATAGCGGATGATTTAAAATTTCATCAGCACATAGTGGCTCGGCTGTAGAAGGGTCATGTCATCACAGGGCTGAGCAGTAAGCTTGAAGGTTTTGTTAAACCTTAGCTTCAGCAGAATTTTAAGCTTTGAAAGTGACAGTTCAGTTATGACAATGAAGAGCATAACTGAAGAAATTCAAGTCCCCTTCCTCTTTTCAATCATCTTCCTACGCTCAGTTCTTTTAAGTTCATTGGTCCTTTTAAACGCAGACACGGATAGCACGCGGAGTATGCAGACATAAGCTACCTGCAGAGTGAACCCCTGGCAACCAGAAGCTCTCAGTTTTGAGAGCTCTTTTGTTTGTCTCTGTGCCCTTGAAAATGTAGCCATATCTGGAGGGGACACCTGAGAATCATGAGGCCACCGATTTATCCTCCACATAGACAGAAGGCAATGCATATATGTTGAACATGATAAGTCATATCAACTGTAGCAAGAACTCAGAATGTAGATAAATGAGTTAATTACTTCTCTCACTACCGTGACTACCTGACAGGTCAACTGAAGGGAAGGATCGTGGTTTGAGTGTAGAGTTGGTTATAGAGTATGTGTATGTGTGTGTGCACGTTGTGTGCGCGTGTGCTCATGTGTGCGCACCTGACAGGTTAACTAAAGGAAGAATCATGGTTTGAGGGTAGAGTCTGACATAGAGAGAGAGAGTGAGTGTGTGTCTGTGTGTGTCTGTGTGTGTGTATGGGAGGACACACGAGAAGACCTAGCTTCTCTCATTGTGTCCAAACTCCAGAAGTAGAGATGAATACTAGTACTCAGTTCACTTTCTCCTTTTCACTGAGTCTGGGACCTCAGTCCGTGACATGCTCCACCCATAGGCAGGCTGATCTTCCCATCGCGTAAAACCTCTCTGGTAATACCTCACAGATATACCCAGGGGGTTGCTTCTCAGCCGATCCTAAATCCTGTCAAGTAGACAACCAAGTTCAACCCCTCCAACTCAACACACAAAACATCACCCTCACTTCATTACATCCACACCCGATCTCTAAAGTCTCACGTTCATCTCACACTGCAAAATGTGTTTATCTGCTAAAGACCAAAAGTCTTAACAATTCCAAAAGTGTTCAAAAGACTCAGACAATCTCTTGACTGAAGACCTGTGTAAAATAAAAAGTTCACGTTGTAAGCTTCCAACATACAATGTCACAGAGTAAACATCTCCATTAAAAAAAAGGAAGGGATGGGACCACGGCAAGGAAATACTAGACTAAAACCAAAGCCAGCAGAGAAAGCAAATTCTGCAGCTCCCTGTCTGGCATCTGGAATTCATGCTAGAATCACCTAAGCTCTAGCAGCCTTGAGAAGAAGCGCTAGTCCTCCATTTGTGCCATCTGTAGCGTGCATGCCCTCTGTGCTGGACTGGCTCCGCTCTGTATCATCAGCTTACTGGGGCAGATGTCCTCTAGATCCAGTAGCTCCAGCGTTCTTGGGTTTCCATGGCAACCCTGGATTTACCTTCATAGCTTCATGCCATGATCCAACTGGGGGCTCCCTTGCAGGAAATATAGAAATACCACATATTGCCCAGTCTTTATGGCTTTAAGAAGTCTTGGTGAAAATCTCCAGAACTCTTTTGAATGGCTATAAAAAACAGCTTTCTGTGAATGACACTGTCAAGTCTTACTGCCAGCTTGAGTTGTGTTTGGTCCCATCTGGGTACAGCTGTAATGGCATCTGTGCACTGTAATATTTGAATGTGTAAACATAGCTTCCCTGATCAGTTACTCAGCTTTCTTTCTTCCTTCCTTCCTTTCTTTCTTTCTTTTTTCCTTCCTTCTTTCCTTTTTTATTTCTTTTCCAAGACAGGGTTTCTCTGTAGTTTTGGAGCCTGTCCTGGAACTAGCTCTTGTAGACCAGAGCTGGCCTTGAACTCACAGAGATCTGCCTGCCTCTGCCTCTGCCTCCCGAGTGCTGGGATTAAAGGCGTGCGCCACCACCTGGCCCCAGCCTGCTTTCTTATACAATTCAGGACCACCTGCTCAGTGGAGATGATACTCCCAGTGGTCTGGTCTTCCTGCAGCAATGATTAATAAAGAAAATGCCCTCCCAGTCTAGCCTACAAGTCAATTTGATAGAAACAATTTCTTCACTAAGGTTCACTCTTCCAAAATAACTCAGTTTGTGTTAAACTGAAAACGACAACAGACCAGCACACTGACCCCTCATATATAAAAGGGAGACTGTGAACTTAAGTGTCTATTCCGCTGTGTTTGCACAATGGAGGTATAGGCGCTAACTTAATGAGAAGGACTGTGGGAGTAAGGAGATAAATAGAGGGACTGATGGATAGACGGCTAGCTACCTTAAAGAACCTCTAAAGCTAGTATAGTTTTTTAATAAGTATTTGAAGAGAACACAGAAATGAGAGCTATAGTGCTTCTCATTCCAATGAGAATGTTGATCTATCGCCAAAGGACAGGTTCATTTTGAAGCTGTCCATCATTTTTCCCTAAACACCGATCTTCTCTACCGTCGGTTCTCTAACGGTGTGACTTGTCAGGATACTGATGTTCCGTTTGTCATCTCCAGGAATCTCCTGCAGAGGACCTTTTCTGTATCTTAAGGGCTCACTTCCAGTCATGAGGCACAAACCCCGATGTGGACAGGATATGGTCCTTCCCAGCGCCTGCTGCCTTCCCTTGCCTTCCCTCTCCTCTTTGCAGCCTCTGAAGGTCATGCCGATGCCCGTCCTATTCACATTCAAGCGCAAATAAGACGTAGTTAGTCTCAGCTGGAATACTTAAGAGACAGCAATGGAAACATCAATGCAGCTGAGTTGTCCAGCTCAATTAATGATCAATACCAGGAGATTGCAGGCCACACTGGACCGAAAAGAACAATGATTCCAGTACCGTGAGAATCAATTTTCCACACCAAGGAGTAGAGACTAACTTTTCACAGACTTTCCATAGACTTTCAACATATGCAGGGCCCATTAAAATCAATTTTCAGGGAGTCACCGAGACGTTGGTTGTCAAGCTCGTGAAAGGAAGGTTAAACTAATTCGTCAGAAAGGCAAGAAGAATATGCTGTGTTCCTACTTGTAAATATGTAGTCAACAGACCCGCCATCCATGGAGCAAAGTCACTCTGAGTGGAAAGCTCTCTCTGAAGCTAGAACATGGTAACTTATTGCTTAGGACTTGGGGGGGAGGTAAAGATGGAGTCGCTTCTGCTATTCAGCCAGGTTCAGGGGTGAAATGATTAAAATGTTCTAAATGAACCTAGTGATAATCACCTGTGACTGTGCTTTAATTACATGATACATTTAACTAAGTAAATAGATACATTATATGGCATGTGAATTTCATCTCAGAAAAATATTAACCCCAAAGGCAAATAGTATAAAATATCACTTTCCAGTTTATAAAATAGAAATGTAAAATGAGCATATTATGAAAAACGGATTTTGTAAAGCTTGTAAGAAGTAACTTAAGAGAAGAGAGATTTATTTTAGCTTGCAGTTTGAGAGGATACAGTTTATCCTGGCAGGAAAGGAAAGAGTGGCTTCAGCTGTGACAGCAGGGACAATCAGGAAGCAGGTATTGGACAACAAGCAGAACCAGGCAATAAACTTGTGCCCAACCCCAATGACTTACTTCCTCCAATGAGCTTCCACCTACTGGAGGATTCACAACCTTCCAAAATAGATGCCCATCTAGGGGCCACATAGTCAAGCACATGAGCCCTGTGGAAGTCATTTCCTCCCTCCACTCCCAATTTCCCCTCCCTCCACTCCTCCCAGTTTCCCTTCCCGCCTCTCCTCTCCCCCAGATCTACTTCTCTTCTGTTTCCCTTCAGAAAGAAGCAGACTTTCTGGGGGTATCAACCGAATAAAATATAGCATTCTACAACAAAACTAGGCACAAACTCTCAGAACTGGGCAAGGCAACCCAGTCTAGGACCAGGGTCACAAGGGCAGGCGAGAGTCAGAGATATCCCCACTTCCACTGTTAGGAGTCCTACAGAAACCCTAAGCTAACAACCATAACGTATTTGCAGAGGGTAGCAGATCTATGCAGGCTCCACGATTGCCGCTTCAGTCTGTAAGCCACTATGAGCCCTGCTTAGGTGATTCCGTGGGCCCGGTTTTGCTTGTGTCTTTGAGCCCACTAGGCTCCTACAATTCTTCCCCTGCTTCTTCCATAGGGTTCCTGAGCTCCAAGAGAAGAGACCCTGGGAAGGCCTCCGCCTAATGTTTGGAATTGGGTCTCTGTATCTGCTCCCCTCAGATACTGGAGCAAGCCTCTCTGCTGGTGATTAGGTCAGACACCAATCTATCAGTATAACAAAATATCATTAGGAATCATTTTATTGATTTTTTTTCAATCCCACATCTCTGAACTGTCTGACCTCTGGTAACCCAGACCCAGAAAGATAAATATGGTCAGAGACTTATCCAGTTACCATCAGAGAGGCTTCCTCAGAGACCCACAGCCAGATGTTACTCTGATAGAGTCTAAATGGGAAATCTCCATCAAATTCTTCCCTTCAGGGTTCAGGGAAACCAAAGAAGAGAAGCAGAAAGAGTATAAGAGACAGAGGGCGGCCATCAGGAGAATAAGGTTCTCAGAATCGATTAAGCCAAGTGCATATGAACTCACAGTGGCCGAAACAGCAGGCACAGGGACTGCGAGGGTCTGCACCAGGTCCTCTGCAAATGTGTCTTTCAGCCTCGTGTTTTTATGGGACACCTGAGTGTGAGAATGAATGGGTCTTTGATTCTTGTGCCTTCTCTAGGGCTCTTTTCCTCCTGTTGGTTTGCCTTGTTCAACTTTGATATAATAGTTTTGCTTTATCTTATTATATATAATATTGTCATATTTGGTTATTATCTCTTAGAAGAATATTCTTTTCTAATGAGACACAGAAAGGGAGTGGATGCAGAGAAAAAGGGGGACATGGGGAGGAACTGGGAGGAGTAGGGAAAGGGAAAACTATAATCGAAATATATATGTATGAGAAATTAATTTTCAATAAAATAAAAAGGTTCTCAAGTCTTCACCATTTAAAGAAAGGAAAAAAAATCTGCTTAAGAATATCTTGTTATTCCCCAACATGACTTCATCTCTTTCTGCTCCTTCTGGGAGCCCCTTAGCAATTGTCCATGTTCAATGTCTCTACTCCTTCCCACAGATTTCCAGTTCCCACCGCCCAGCTTTCAGAAAACTGCAAAAGCCAGAGATCTCATGGTCCACACAGGCTTTGAAGCAACTGCTCAGATCTGTAGCTACAGCAGGACACCGATGTGGGATTCCCCTCTATATGCTATGAATATGTTTTATTACCATTAGTTGATAAAGAAGCTGTTTCGGCCAATGGCTTAGCAGAGTAAAGCCAGGCAGAAAATCTGAACAGAGATATACAGAGAGAGTAGGCAGAGACAAGAGACACCAGTAGGACACAGCCTTGTGATGATACATAGATGAATAGAAATGACTTAACTTAAGATGTAAGAGCTAGCTAGAAATACGCCTTAGGCACTGATCAAATGTGTTGTAATTAATATCATTTCTGTGTGATTATTCGGGTCTGGGCAGTCGGGAAGCAAACAGTTTCTGTTTACAAAATGGCGCCACAGCGTGGGGCAGCTACATCCACATAAAACCTGAGAGAGTTTGGGAAGGAATTCTAGACATAAAAGAAGAAAGTTAAGCACAGCTTCTTGGGATTCTTGGGAGCTGCATTTTCTTTCAGATAGGCTCTGTTTGCTGGTGGCGAGCAGAGAAGCGGCTTCTTTAAGAGAAGGCTTCCTGACTCAGCGTAAGCAGCAAAAGCTGCACAGCTTCTGTAAGAGCTGTCTTTCCTTTTCATTCCTTTTCTCTGTTGACAGACTCTTTCACTGAAATCTGGAGCTTGATTTGACGAGGCTGGCTAGTCAGTGAGTTCCGGGCATCCTGTTGTTTGAGCTTTCCCATTGGATGCTACTACACCTGATTTTAATGTGGGCTCCGGGGATCAAATTTACATCCTCCAGCTTGTATTGCAACCGCTTTGCCGACGGAACCATCTCGGTTTTATTGGGGGAAGATTACCATTCCTTTGTTGATTTTTAAAATTTTCTTCATGAGCTGAAGCTATTAGTCCTTTGTTGCATGCGATGTAAAGTGTTTTCCAGCAGGGCCTTCGGTGAAGAAGCCACACAAGCTTTGGGGCTGTGTGCGTCGTGCTCATTCATTTATTCTCCCCCTGGTGCACATTGATGTTGCCCTGCAGTTGCTGTCAAGGCTCTGGTGGGGGCAGTGCCTGCAGGTCGGTGCCATAGAAGTCACACACATGGCACGCAACACCCTTCCCTGTGAGCCTCATTTAAAAAATAATTTCAACATGCACATATTTCCTTCACCTGAAACGTGCCCCACGTGCACGTCTCTCTTTATTTGCTTGAAATTAGTTTTATTCACAGCTGGGAAATGCCATCACTATCAAATTTTAATTTGGTTAAAACGCGTAGTGTCCTTTCCATCTCTCTGCCTGCTACTGAAACTCAATCAACCATTTTAATTGTCGCAGGTTTCAGTCAATACTGAGAGCATAAGATCCGCCATCATTATTTTTATTTCCTTAAAAATATCTTGACTCTTTTTGGATATCTATCATTTAAGTGCATGTAGGGTCTACTTGACTAGCTCTGAAAATAATTCTGTTTTTTTTATTAGAATCATATTTTATCTATAAATTCGTTTGGGAAAAACTCATATCTTGGTAATTACTGCCATTGCCTGGATGTATCTCCTCAATTACTCCAACCAGGTTTTTATGTGGTTTGGGAGATAGAAAAGGAGCATTTATGAAAATAAAGATACAAACCCTTGTTAAGTTTCCCTTCTGCATTCTCTAAATTGGAGTCTGTTTATTTTCTAGTTGCCTATTGCGAGGAAAAATATGAATTTTAATATCTGTATAGTTTTTCTTGTTCTTTCTCGTGATTATGCTTCCTATTTTTTTTCTTGGCTGAGTGGTGGAAAACGCCAATGTTATGTGAAGCCACGAGAGTTTGTTAAAGGGTCTCAATAATTTATCTAGGTGTGGGAGAGGGCAAACACTCACTAATACAGAACCAGTTCGACACAGCCGCTGACCCAGCCACCTTTGTCCAGTCATTCTGCCCAGGGGCGAAGAGCACCAATCAAGCCCTCTCTCTGCCACCTGCTCAGCTCTGATCACCCAAGAGAACACCAGAACAAGAGAGTGTGTGGCTCTCTTCCTCAGTTAGGCTGTCACAGAGGCAGACAAGACCACTCCCTAGGGCTTGCTGTCCCAAAAGTCATTGGCCAAATGAATCAAAATCCCACCACACTCCAAGAACCAGAATACATTGATAAAAGCCATCCCTTTTTCTGACTCTAAGGGAAAACCACTGCATACTGGCTGCTGCTTTGAGTTACTCCCAACCATACTGAAACATGCTTTTTAAAAAGTCTTTTAAATTTTCTGTTTGCTCCTTTGTACACCACATATGTCTGTTGCCCTCAGAGGTCAGAAGAGGGCATTGGATCCCCTGAAACTAATTACAGATGGTTGTGAGTAGGCATGTGGACCCTGGGAACCAAACCCAGGTTCTCTGAAAGAGCAGCAAGAACTCTTAACCACTGAGCATCTTTCTAGCCCCCGAAGCAGCCCAAATTTGTCTATCTCTGGCCAACTCTCAGAACAGAGACAACACCAAGTGACCCTTATGAGCAAAGTGCAGAAGCCTGTCCCCTTCTCTAGTCTGTATCTATTGTATTACATGGATAGACACAAAGGCAGCAGAAGATTTGCCCTTCAGGTGTCTGTTTGAGCCAGGCAAGCGGGGTGGTTCCTGTCTTCCTGTACGTGGCTGTTTATGAATATGAATATGTCACACACTTTGTGAGGGGGCAGTTGCCTCAGGCCCTCAGCTGGCTCAGGGTGACGGCAGACTACTATCTTGGTACGTGCGGCCTATCCCAGCACGGGACTGCTCTGCTTAGGCCAGGAAGCCACTAGTCCAAAGGAGCTCCTGCCTTGCATGACTGAGACCACTAATTGCTCCCCAGAATCGTTTTTCATGTAATAGCTATCCACTGCACTTCAAAACTTAGTCACCTATGGCAAGGATCAAAATATTCCTCACACTCTCAGGAGCTGCCCAGGCTCAGCTGCGCTGGCCTTCAGCTCATTGTGCCCTCAATAACTGCATTCATCTGGTTTTTTGATCTCTCCCTGGGCTGGGGTGGCCAGCGCAAGTCAGAGCCTCCCTACCCAGCCCGTCTCCAGGAAGTCGTCATGCAACTGTCTCATCCAAGTGTCTTTATAGGGAGGCTAGATCTCAAAAATAATGACAGGAGAGAGCTGCTAAGGCTCTTAAGGACAAAACCCAGAAAGAGCACCCACATTTACTTGTCTAAATGTGTCCCAGGCAAGGATCAACAGCGCATGATGCCAGGAGCCTTGCTGTCATGGTGGCTCCGTGAGCAAAGTTACAGCAACAGCCTAATCTCATTCAGAGAGCAGAATACACCTACCAATACATATCACTACAAGCAGCTTTACCAATGTGCTGACTGGAGACTTGTGTGTGGATAGAAGACCTTTCTGTTTGAATTTCCATTTTCCTGAGGCACCAGAAAGGGAGCATTTCTACAGATTCATGTATTATGTATTTTCACTTTACATACATATTTACATCTGTAAGTGGGTTGATCCCTTGTGGAGAGAGAGACATTTTAAAATAGAAGCTGGAGAAAACCATTTGCAAACACGGTGACCCTTGCGTTGCAATATAAAGCCCCATTGTTTCCCCCCATTCTTTCGCAAACAGAAGACCTGGAATGAATTGTGCTCAAAATTTCTCTTAATATCTCAACACTTCAGACCCTGGCCATGATCCACAGATATCTCTACAGCCTGCTTGACTTCTTTTATGATGGTTAAACAATAAAAAGAAAAAACTTGTCTTCCTTACCAATTTGTAAGCAGATTTTCCTGTCGCATTAAGTACAGCTATACCGTTGTACAATGCATCTCCAGAACTCTTTCACATAACACTGAAGCTCTGCATCCCTTAACAACAATAAAAACAACAATAACAACAACAACAAACCTCATCCCTCACCCCCACTTCTACTATGAGTCCCTGAACTTGGTGATTCTGGGTAGCTCACGTGAGTTGTATTTAGTCATGGTAGTAGGTCTTTTGTGAGTAGTTCACCATGTCTTCATAGCTCATTCTTGATATAGCTCTTGTCAGACCTCTTTCCTGTTGGGCTGAGTGGTGCTCCCAGATGAGGGATGCTCCATGGACTTGATGGAACGTGATACTTGTTATTCCTCCCCTAATGGATTCCTGGGCCATGCTCACTTTTGGCTACTATGAATATGTACCTGTACTCATTGGGCATACAAATATCAGTCTATGTGACTTTGATGGGTTCTTCCTGCTTCTCTCTTCTCCTGAACTTACCGTTACACACACTCTGCATCAATACTTTAGTAGGTTCATATATTCATTCCCAAGCACACTGACCAGCCAACTAGCTGGCTGTGATCATCAGCACATGCCATGCAGAGGAGGGCTGGCTTTGGTCCTTCACAGGCAGATGAGTGATTTTTACCCTCCACCCAGCAAACAACATTTGAATAGATGGCAAGATCACACCTTGGTACTCCTCGCAAGGGCTCTGTGAACTTCAAGTCAGGGTTCCATGGCAGCAGTGAGAGTGGGTTGCAAATCCGGATGGCTGGAGGGCTAGGAACCTGTGCAGCTGAGGCCCCTCATGTGTTTCTAAACAATTCAGCCTCCTCTTGGAACATTTGAAGCCAGTCACCTCTGTTTGTGCCTCTCTGTGGCTCAGATCATTACACAGAACTCTGTGACACGGTGCTCCATTAAACCTGAGCAAATTGAGAGAGAAGTTGACTGGAGATGATGCCCCGTGATCAGAACCTGGTGTCAGAGGGTTTGATACTTGCACCCACGATCCCAGGAATGGTGGGATACAGTTGGTCTAGTCAAGTAGGCATGGGTCAAACTGTAGACAAGAGGGTGGTATAGCTCACCAAAAGGAATGCTTCAGCAGGTCTTCGCTCTCAGTCACACTTGAAGACCACAGACAAAGTTATAGAAGACAGAGCTTCTGATTGTGTAAAGTGATGTTCTCTGGGGAGAAAGGTGCTACCCACAAAGCTGAGCCACTGATCGGAAGGCCGTGGCTTTGGAGGGTCAGAATGCTACCGATCAAGAGCCAGTTTTCTTAGGCCATTGGGCAGCCATCTGCCATCTACCTTTTTGTCTGACCTAATATTCTGGCAATGACTAAAACCTTTGGAATGTGTTCTCAGCAAATCATTCATGTCTACAACCCAGAAGTTAAGAATTTAATTGGAAACCAACTGAAATCTACAGCAGAGAGTTCTCAGCTGCGCCATACTTGGTCTCTTGGTACCCGTACTTGGTAAAAGCCTCAGCTTTTGACTTTCTTTGTGCTGTAACGAATAATATCACATGTTTTTGTTTCTATGCCATACCATGTTATTTTTGAGAAGCTGAACTTGTGTTCTCAGGCTACGGTTATTATCCATCACTCGTTCACATTGACTTCAAGTACACCAGCTCTTCTTCCCTTTGAAGCAAGACCTGTGCCTTTCACCAAGGTGTTTGCAACTGACTGACAGTTCTAGAGCTGATACACACATAACTAAACACTTACAGGAAGACAGAGAGTGCACAAAGTCATCGCAGGCGGTGAGGGTTTCAGTGCCAGGCTCCTGCCACACCTGGGGACCCTAGAACAGCTGTGGCAGTCTTAGGAAAGATAGGAAGATAGATGATAGCATACAAGTCTTAAAAGACATGGAGACAGTAGCTGCACATAGTGGGGGAAAGGAGAATAACACAGGGATGGAGAGGTCTAGTCAGTGAGCCCCAGTGTAGGACCCTAAGATATTGCTGAGTCATTGCTCTGCCAATGGCTGACTCTGTGAAAGAAAAGAGATACAAGGCTGAGCAGAGAGGTCCCATCTTGCTTCTTGGGTGGCTACATGACATCTGTCTGACTCTGCCTTCTTTCTCCCTGTATTCAGTTTAGTTTTCCTGCCTAGCTACATTTTGCCCTGCCATAGGCCAAAGCAACTTCTATATTAACCAATGGCGATAAAACATATTCCTAGCCTACAGAGGGGAATCCCACATCACTGGTTGACCTACATACAAACAGGTCGCTGCAGTCCCTGACATTGAGACACATCATTTGCCCAAGCACACCACCATGCTCTCACTCCTCAAAGCCCTGATAGAGTTGGAAGCTGCTTAGACCCACCCGGTGGAGAGAGGCAAGCTACCCATGCAGGGGAGAGCTGCAGTTCCAAGATCCCCAGAGCCTGGGTGTGGATGATATCTCGGATACCCATGGAAGACAGGCCATCAGACCATGCTCCAAGTCCCAGGACCAAGCTGCTTAGAACAAAGGCAGGTGAGCTAGGGAGGTGGTGATTAAGAGGTGAGAGGTTCTCCAAGTCAAGCGACTTCAAGTCTGGGAAGTGTGCCCATGAGAGTGACACATCGGGACTGCCATCAGCAGGAACACATAGTCTCTGTCACATGGAGGCCTAAAATCAGGACAGTGTATGAGCTTTTGCTGGTGAAGCTCACGAGAACATGAGCTAAAAATGTCTCTTAGTATCCAGACATCTGTACTGGCATGCCTTTGGGGTCCTGACAGCTCTCTCTCTCGCTCTCTCTCTCTCTCTCTCTCTCTCTCTCTCTCTCTCTCTCTCTCTCTCTTCTCTCTCTCTCTCTTCCATCATTCTTGTCCCCAGGGACCAGTCTCTGCCCCCCTTTCTGCCCTCTTCTCTGTCCCCTTTTCTGCCCCTTCTCCCTCCTCTTTCAATAAACCTCCCATGTGAGCCCTGTTGTAGGGTGTGACTCCTTTCCTGTTGTTTCAAAAATAAATTGTAACAGTGTATACACATTGGTTCAGGATTCAAATTTCCTCCTAGCCCTAATCCACCATCAGGAAACAAACCCCTCAAAAGCTAATAATTTTCTTACCATGGCACCGCTGCCACCTGCACAAAGGGACCCTGTTGTTGTTTCAATAGTTCCCGGGCCTCTGCAACCCGGAGATGTGAATAGCACCACAGCCAATGGCAAGTTCTATCATTTGGGTGGAACTTTAAAATGGCAGGACCCATATGGAGAGGAAATTATTTTGAAAGGACCAAAATGTCTAATTTGCATAACCTATGTTTCTTGTTCCTGTTTTCACCAACTGGTTGTTATATGAATATTTGAATACTTGATGACAGATTGATATAACGATATCATTTGCCAAAACCTCCCAGTGTTGAGAAGGGTTTGAACCAATCTTCTCGTGTGGATCAGGATGCCAGTATGTGGAAAGAAATCAAAAGCTGCCAGAATGGGTGAAGGAAAGTTATCTCTAGCAACATGATATTTTAGATGTACAAGTGTAAACACGGGGCTTCTAAACCCAAACTCATTTAGAGACAATGCCCAAAGTCATAGTTCAGGCCCTTGCTCCTACCCAGGCTGCAGCCGTCGGCACCAGTGTTATTTGGAGCCCATCGTCTATATCCTATTCTGCATAGCTGGTGGGCTTTGAATCCTCCAGCTAAATCTCCTACTGGATTGGTCATCAAAAGATTAATAAGTGAGCCCTACCCAAACTTTGTCGCGTGGGGCCACATCTTTCCTAGGCTAGAAAAAGTCAAGGGTGCCCACCCCGCGAAAGGCCATTTCAACCTTCTAAACATAACTACGTTCACCTCGGGATGGTAGATCTCATCATCGTGTTTTTATTTAGACCAAACTAAGCCTTGTGGAAATTGTTTCTTTCACTCACCCACACAGTCTTGTTTTTTTTTCCTTTTTGGTAGGTTTTTATTTTCTCCTTTGATAATTATGATTTTTATATTTGTGCATTTTAAACTAGCATACAAAATAATGCTTCTTTTTTTTAGCCTTTGATATAGGTTTATCACAACAATAGGAAGCAAACTATGGCAATGGTTCATCTATATCTGTTTATAGTGTGTATATCATATCCACAAACATATATTTGATATATGTTCCTTAAATATCTAGGAAGACAAATTTACTGATACCAAGATGAGTACAGAAGTATCTATCACATATAGATAAATAAAATTGTTACAAGGAATTAACTCCTTTAAATAAATGTTGAGCTGTCCCATAATTAGCCAACTAAAGACCCAGGAGAGGCAGTGGTGCAGACTCCTAACCTGAGTACAAAGTTCTGGAAGCCCGGAGATCTGGTGTCACAAGCCTGAAACAGTTCAAGAATTGAAAACTGCACCCACACAGTCTTGTGATGACTCTCTCGCCACGCTATCTGTGGTCCGCTATGGGGCACAGAAGCCCCACCCCCCGCACATATGCACTTGAGGCAGGAACAATGTGCAGTGGGAGGGATGGGGGATGGGCTCACCTTCATCCTTCATTGAGATGAGTGAACAGCCCATCCTCCTGGGAACATCATCTTAGGAAGTTACACAAAGAAAACAGAAATATAATAAATTCCACAGTGAAAAGGACACTGGACTGCCAGGCGGGCCTCAGCAGCTTCCTTCCCCTTTTCCTGGGTTCTTTCACTGCCTTCATGCTTGTTCCTAACCACTCACATCCCTCCTTCTCAACTTTCCTTCTTTTCTTCCCCATTCCTTTCTTCCATCTCTTCCCTCCCTTCCTTTTCTTCTTCCCTTTCCCTCCACTGAAATCCAATGGAAGTGATGGAAAGGAACCAGGAAGATTCACATGGATACCATCTGGTAAAGGAAGTAGAGATGGTTTAGAAGAAGGGACATCATGTGTTTACACATTTGGATCCATGCTGGGATGGCTGGGATGTGTGGAAGAAAGGAGTCTCTTGACTGGGTTTAACCTTCAGGAGCCTCATGCAGTTGCCTTACATCCGTGACATCTGCATGCTTTGTGGCTTAAGCCTGCACGGTAGGTGGATTTTCAGACGTCGGGGCTCCTCCTTTGCTCTCTCCAGCTGCTCTCCTGAGGACGTTGGTCTTGGCAGCCTGTGGAGGCAGCAGAATGCCAGGGAAGACCAACACTTGCTGTTTTTTCTCTTTTTCTGGTCACACCAGGACCCAGTGACAGGTCATACCCCATGTGGGGCAGAAGTTCTGCACCCTGGAATCCTTGCTGCCAGACTTGGCACTGCCTTCTGGATACTAGCAGTGGGTTCCCCCAAAACAGAGGCAGAAATGAAATCTGGGACACCTGCTGTTTATCAGGGGTTGCATCTGTCTGAGAATAGGGGACCCACACCTGGGTCCGCTGAGCACATCACTCTGTACAGAAGTGACAAGCCAGGCTGGAATATGGCCTTGACCCCTAAGAACCACATTTATCCTTTCCTTTGCCACAGCATTCCTGGCTCAGGGAGATGGTTTCCATCCTACAGGCCCAGTATTCCTTTCCTCATGAAGGGGTGCCATGCTGGCCCTGATGGAGTTACTCCTCAAGGAGAGCCAGAGGGAGAATGTCTCTACAAATCAGAACGTGAAGATCTCCCAAACCTTCCTGAGGGCCAAGAGACTCTTTCATGACCACAACTCCTGAAGCTGGACTTCTCTGGAAAGTGAACTTATCCTAGCCCACCCTGGGCTGAGCCATGACTGTCAGAACCCCAAGGAGCTCTCCAATTCACGGGACCAGCAGAAGAACATGGGCAGCTCATGCCACCAACAGCTGGGCCTTTAGGGTTCAGAATAGACCTGATCCAGGACAGCGTCAGGGAATTCAGTGCCAACAGCCCAACACTCTGGGCAATGCTGCGGGTCAATTAAAGCAAGGACTCTGTATCTCAGAGAAGAGTCAGTTGTTCCCACTGGGCACAGGGGTGACCAGATTCATTAAAGGCTAGATCCCATGAAACCGAAACCTCATTGGGATCCTTCCTAAGGGAGAGCAGCTGTGACCTAGGCCACTGCCCAGATGGTCTCGCTTGATGACAGAAGGAGCTAGGGAGGGGACCCCCTTTCCCAGTGACTGGGAGGCACTGTCAGCTTAGCTTGTGGCAGAGGCAGTGGAGGCCAAATTACGGAGCGGCATCGGAGCCACTCAGGTGACTGCAGGCAGATGCATGTCAACACAGGCTGATCCTCATCTCCCCCACTAAACCCTCCCATGCCTCCCACAACCACCCCCTACCAAGGCACAACTCTGTTGGAGCCACTGTCACACACAGAGGCCCCAGGGTTGTCCCACAGACCCCCCTCTGTGACTTGCCTGCCACCTCACCATCCTATCCACTGTTCCCTGTTGTGCCTAGTAGCTTTATGAAGCCACATACTGTGACATCTACCCTTGCACCGGCCCAGCTCAGTGGGCTGCAATAGGCTCACAGCTGCGCAAACATCACTACCAGGTGATTCCAGCGCATCTTCATTACCCGGAAAAGGCCATACTCATTAGCGGTCAACCTCCATTTACCCAGTGCGGAGACACAAACCGCCCTAAATAAGCCCTCATAGACAGGACTATTCTATAGGCATACACATGTGACCTCTGGAGCCAGTTCTCTTACTGGCATAAAGTCAGGATTCCTCTACATGAATAACTTGGTCTGTGTGGTCAACTAGCAATCTCCTACG
Source organism: Microtus pennsylvanicus (assembly GCF_037038515.1). NCBI lineage: Eukaryota > Metazoa > Chordata > Mammalia > Rodentia > Cricetidae > Microtus > Microtus pennsylvanicus. The sequence goes on from NC_134596.1 coordinate 32,005,779, forward strand.
TGGTTGTGCCAAACTTTTGTCTGTGGATTTTGACTTCTCTGTTGACAAATAATGTTAAACTTATTTTTATGTTTTTTATTCTCTCTCTCTCTCTCTCTCTCTCTCTCTCTCTCTCTCTCTCTGTCTGTCTGTCTGTCTGTCTCTCTCTCTCTGTCTCTCTTTGTCTCTCTCTCTGTGTGTGTGTGTGTGTGTGTGTGTGTGTAGAAGTGTCTATTAAAATCTGCTGTCTAATTGTTAATTGGATTTCTGGTTCATTAGCTGTGGAATGGTAAGAGTTTTTCAAACAGTATTGATAGGAAAAGAAAGAAGAGAGGAAAATCACCCGCTGACTTGGGGCCACTGATAGCCAGGTTGGGATAAAACCGAACGCAACAGCGCAATAGGAAGTGGGAAGTCCTGTGGGCTCAGCAGAGCGCAGAGGTAAAGACAGCACACTCAAGAAAAGAAGTGGTGGGCTGGAGAGATGGCTCAGTGGTTAAGAGCATTGCCTGCTCTTCCAAAGGTCCTGAATTCAATTCCCAGCAACCACATGTTGGCTTCACAACCATCTGGCGCCCTCTTCTGGCCTTCAGGCATACAGACAGAATATTGTATACATAATAAATATTTAAAAAATTAAGAAAAGAAGTGGATCATTTTTGGAAAAGAGAAAGAAGTAAAGTTGGGTGGGTAGGAGGTGGGGAGGATCTGGGAGGAGTTGAGGAAGGGGAATGGGATCAAAATATATTGTATGAAAACAATTATAATTAAAAGCAAGTTTTTAAAAAAGAAGAAAAAGAAAGGGAGGTTGGAGGGACTTGGAGGGGATACGCCAGTATGGGGGTACACTGACCCATATGCATTCTTCTTCTTGATCTGAACCGAATGCTTTCTTGATACAATTTATTTAATTCTTTGCCTCTCCAGCCAGTCCCTAACACTTTAAAGCCAGGGGTAGTTCTAGCAATGGTCCCGATGGTACCTAACACATAAGCGATGATCAATAACAGATTTGGAAGTGGGGTGTACCTATCTGAATAACAAGTGTTGTCTGGGTGAGACCATCCCACACCATTCCAAGAGAGCATGACTTGTTTAGACAGGGTCCCCCCACTGCTCCCTATAGCATCTTAAACTGTCATCCAGGTAGAACTCATGGATTTTTCACTATATGCTCTGTGCTGACGGCAACCAGAGAGAGAAGATTCCAGCTCCCATGAGCCCCCGGATGTGGGATAAGCTCAGCCGGTGATAGCGAGCATGGAGAAGAACCAAGACACTTGGCATCCTTACTAGTCCAGACCTTAAAGCCTCAGAGCTGCTCAGCCACTGCTATGGGAGAGCCATTGCTGTGGGCTGGGTGGCAGATCATTGTCCCTTAGCTCCACTGGCCCAGAAACTAGGTAGAAATGGCCAGCAGGTCCTTCTTCCCACAGTGATTACAGATCTTGAAGGTGGTTGGGTCCTCCTTTCATCTCATGCTCATCTCTTGGGCGATCTGCTAGGGAAAGGTGGAGAGGAATGAATAGTGGAGTCAGACCCATCTAGACAACTCCAATTTCCAAGTTCACGTAGTACCTCGGAGCCTTTGAGTGTCTGTATCTCTGCAAAATTAGCTTCCATTGTGCTGGGTTTAAGTGGAAGGGGCATTGGGAAGTAATGGGGATTCCATATTCTTATTGGGATGAAAAGTCTTCTGTCCTTTTTGCCTCACGGGGACACAGGAGGTACTGTCCTAGAGAAATGAATCCTTAGCACACATACCACCCACGGAGGCTTTCATATTTGACCTCCTGGATGCTTGTACTGGAACCAAATAAGTCTGTACTATTGGTAAACTATCCAATATTAAGGTATTATAATGCAGCAACTCAAGATTAAAAACCCTAACCTAATCTCCTAAAGAATGGTCCTCATGGCTTATTTGGGGCACACGGAAAGATATGTGGGCCTTTGGTATGTTTCTGTTACCTTACTCTTTCCCAGGTCCCATTGTAGTCGAATTGTACCAGAGGGCCAGATACACCTGTCTGCAAAATGTATCTCAACAGCCTCCATTGCTGCTGTTGGGAGGTAGAAAGGGGCACAAGCTGTCGCCATATTTAAACCTTATACATTATGACAATCGTACTAAAACAGGAATCCAACACAAAACTAATGCGCTGTGCACACAAAGATCCTAATATGCTTTCTGCGTTTTCTGGTTAAAGAGAAAAAGAAGGTCAGTAATGTAAATCTGGAGAGATGTTACTGCTCATTGAATCTGAGGGACAGGTGTGTGCTTATCTACAGCAAACAGATTTGTACCCCGAAGTGGCAGAGATGGGTGGAGGGAGGGGATGGTTGGCGGGGTGGGTGCTACATACATTTTTTTCCCGTGGAGAAGTGAGCAAACATCTTTCAGACCCAGACAGAGCACTGAGCAAAGAAAGCGAGGCAAACCGATGAGTTTATTGGGGTCACTTGCGGGAGCATGGGGGTGGTACAGGAAGTTGCTCCACCAAAAACCGTGGTGGCAATTTGTCTTCAGAGAGGCTTCACCTCGCAACTTATGGAAATAGATGCAGATCCACAACCAAGCATTAGGCAGAGTTTGGGGAATCCTGCAGAAGATGGGGAGAAAGGATTGTAGGAGCCTGGTGGATCAAGGACACCCCAAGAAAATCCACAAAATACACTAACCTGGGCTCGTGGGGACTCATAGACTGAACAGGCAACCAGAGAACGTGCATTGGACTGACATAGACCCTCTGCATATATATTATAGCTGTATAGCTTGGTCTTCTTGTGGGACTCCTAAGAGTTGGGAGTAGGGGCTGTCTGGAGGAAAGAACTGCATAATGGTGTGGCAATTACTAAATCATGACCAAACAGCCTGCGTGCAGCAAGGTCAGGGAGCCTTGGAGCTGAGCTGGCTTTAAAAATTGGGCTTGGTGAAGAGCTACTGGCAGTTGCTGACTGCTGAGAGAAGGAGAATCAGCATTCCCCAGAAATGAGCCCATAACTGGTCATCTGATATCAAGAAGTCAGTTCTAAAGGCATATGTATGCAAGCAACACTAAGGAGACTCCGTAGGTATCTCTCCTTCCTGTCCTTCATCAGGATCTCTCTAGTCTCATCCCCAGCCTTGTCCCAGACTGCCTGCTTGCTGGTGCCTTTCCTCCCACCCTACCTCAATTCCCTGAGAACTCCACAAAACATTGCTGCAGACCCTCTCAGCACCCCCTTCTAGCCCATTCCCACTCCTTGTATTACCTCCTGGTACCTAGAAACACCTTATGCCTGGGACCCCCAGTAGCCACACCAGACCTGGACTTAGCTTTTTCTCCTAGCTCCTCTCTGTTCCTCTCTGCCACTCACTGCCTTGCCGAAGCACTTTCTAGCAGGTAACTGCAGCCACCACACTTTCCTAGGATCCAGAGAGGTTAGCAGAAACCGAGGAATGGAGCGCCCACAAAACAAAAACTAGATCAGACGCCAATATCTAGAATCCCCTCCACCATCCTAACCACAGACACCAGTGAAAATCACAAACATTAACAGTCAAGACAGCGTGTCTTCACCAAAAGCCAGTAACCCTACTGCCTTAGGACCTGGGGAACGCTATATAGCTGAAACACAAGACAAGAACTTCAAGGTAGTATTCTGAATTCGTCTGAGGAACTTAAAGAGGCTATGAATAAATTCCTTGATTAAGTCTTCCTTAAGTCTGTGAGAACATAAACAATGAGTGAAATGAAATAATGAAAACAGTTCAAGACATGAAAGTAGAAATAAAACCACTAAAGAAAATATCTAAACTGAGATAAAATTGGAAATAAAAATTTTTAGGAAGTCAAGCGAAAACCCCAGGGACAGGCAAGCCTCACTAACAGAGTGCAAGACACGGAAAAGAGAACCTCAGCCAATGAAAACAAGGTAGAAGAAATGAATACCTCAGGCAAAAAAAAAATGTTAAATCTAAAAATATCCAGGCACAAAACATCCAGTAAATCTGGGAACGAATTAAAAGACCAAGTCTACAAATAATATGACCCTGTTTTCAAATCCAATAAAAAGACAGATTAACACATTGGATTCAAAAACAGGATCCATCTTTCTGCTCCATCTGAGACACACACCTTAATATCAAGGACACCCTCGGGGTAAAAGATGAAAAAGATCTTTCAAGCAAATGTAGCCATTTTAATGTCTGAGAGAGTAGACTTCAAAACAAACCTGATCAAAAGAGACGGGGATGGATACTGCATACTCATCAAATGAAACATCCACCAAGAGGAAATTCTAATTCTAAACAGCTATAAACTAGACAGAAGGGCACCCGAGTTCACAAAAGAAACTCGACTACAGCTAAAATATGCAATTGGCCCTCACACAGTGAACAGTGATAGCAGGTGACTTTAATACTTCAGTCTCATCGATAGCGCTGATGGCATAAACCAAATGAACCTAACAGATATCCACAAAATATTTCACCCAAACATAAAAGAATATACCTCCTTTTCAGCAGTTTATGGGACGTTCTCCAAAACTGTGACCACATTCTGGGACACAAAACAAATCTCAAGAGATAGAATGCAGGATGTTATTTCAATTTTCTTTTATCTGACCACCACAGACTAAAGCTGGATTTCAATAACAGTAGAAACAACGGAAAGCTTACAAACTCATGGAACAGCTCATTACTGAATGAAAATTGATCAAGATAGAAATTAAGAAGGAAATTAAAAACTTTCTAGAATTGAATGAAAATGAAAACGTGAAATGCCCAAACCTATGGGACACATGAGGGCAGTTCTAAGCAGCAAGTTCATAGCACTCACCGCTTACATTCAAATATTGGTGTGATATCAACTTAGCAACTTAATGGGACACCTGAAAGTTCTAGAACAAAAAGAAGAAATGACACCCAAAAAGAGTAGACAGGAAGAAATAAACTAGAAATCAATAAACTAGAAAACAACAACAAAACAATACAAAGAAGCAACAAAATAAAGAAAATTAGTAAGGTTGCCAAAACCTTAGGCAAAAATACCTAAACCACATAAATACCCAACAAGGAAAATTAAAGACCAATTCTCTATATGAATATCATTGCAAAACTCTTCATAAAATATTTGCAAACCCTATCCAAGAACACATCAAAAAGATCATCCACCATGATTGAGTAGGCTTCATCCCAGAGGTACAAAGACGGCTCAACATATGTCAATCGATAATCCACTACATAAACAGACTGAAAATCAAAAACCTCAATGTAGACAGAGACTGCTCATTCATTTCCCAGCAGCTCATACCCAAATAACTACACAGAAACTATATTAATTACAACACTGTTCATCCAATGACTCAGGCATATTCTAGCTAGCTCTTACATATTGAATTAAGCCATTTCTATTAATCTGTGTATTGGCATGAGGCTGTAGGTTACTGGTAAGGATCCAGTCTGTCTCCTTTGGCAGCTACATGGTCTCTTCGTCTCTGCCTACTCTATTTCCTGCCTGGCTTTACTCTGCTAAATCATTGGCAGCAGCAGCTTTATTCATCAACCAATAAAAGCAATACATATACAGCAGGACATCCCACATCATCATAATCCTTATTAGGAGATGCAGAAAAGGCTTTTGACAAAATTCAAGAACGCTTCATAATAAAAGTCCTGGAGGGGCTAGGGATACAAGGGACATACCTCAGCATAATAAAGGCAATGATGTTGGCCCACAACCAACATCAACTTAAATGGATAGAAACTCAAAGCATTTCCACTAGAATCAGGAACAAGACGAGGATGCCTGCTCTCATCCACACATATCCAGTATAGTACTTAAAGTCTCAGAGCGAAGTAGCAGTATACAAAACTACCTCATAAAAATCAGTAGCCTTCCTATATACGAGTAACAAACAGAAAAAGAAATAAGGAAAATAATACCTTTTACAATAGCCTCAAAATATATCTTAGGAATAACTATAACCAAGCAAGTGAAAGATGATCCCAGCTAAGACTCCTAGCAAAGATGAATGCGTAGCTTGAACTGGCCATCTCCTGTGACCAGGGGACTTCCAGTGGAGGGAGTGAAACACAAGCCCAGCCATACAACTTTGACCTACAGTCTGTCCTGCCTTTGGGTAGTGTGAGGGTTGGGTGGAGGAGAAGGGGATTCGAGTGGAGATTGTGGGAGTGGCTAACCAATGATTGGTATAATCTGAGACCCATCCCATGAGAATAAGCACATCTCTGACAGGACCCAGAGGCCCAAAGACCTAGGGAAAAAAAACCAAACAGGACTAGAAAAAAAAATGTCAACATAATGGATGCCTAATGATATTCTGCTATACTCATAGATCAGTAGCTACCCTAATTATGAGCAGAGAGCCTTCATCCAGTAACTGATGGAAACAGTTGCAGACCTATAACCTAGCTGAGCTCCAGGAATCCTGCTGAAGAAAGGGAGGAAAGATTGTAGGAGCCTGGGGGTCAAAGACAACACAAGAGAACCCACAGAAACAACTAATCTTGGCTCATAGGTGCCCACAGAGTCTGGACCAACAGCCAGGGAGCCTCTATGGGACCAACCTAGGCCATCCACATATGAGTGACAATTGTGTAGCTTGGTCTACTTGTAGGACTCATAGCAGGAGGGAACAGGGACTGTCCCTAACACTTTGACTGGCTCTTGGAAACCTACTCCTCATTCTGGGTTGCCTTGCCTAGCCTTAATACAAGGGGAGGCGCTTAGTCCCATTCAGTAAGTCATGCTCTGTTGATTCCCATGGGAGACCTGCCTGTTTCTGAACACAAACAGAGGAGGAGTGGATTGGGGGCTGGAGGAAAGGTGGGGAAAGGAAGGAGAGAAGGGAGGGGGAACTGTGGTTGGGATGTAAAATAAATGAGTACATTTAATGAAGAGAAAAAAAAATGGTGTTTCTTGCTTAAGCCTTGCACAACCAGCAGAGGGCAGCAGGAAGCTCTATCCCTGGAAGATCCAGGTCTGTAGAGTCTTATTATTTGGCAGGGGAAGAAGGAGTAAAGAAGGCTCTGCAGCTGGCTAGAGAGTCTGGGAGGACCACAATTATAATCCACTAGCTAGAGACAACATCAAGTGCAATCTCCGTTTTTGCTCAGGAGAGGAGAGCTGACTGTGGCCTAGAACTAAGATCACTACAGAGATAGACACTCCCAGGAGCTCAAGACTGCCCAGTTCTTCCTTTGGACTTACTGCACAAAAACATGCGATCTAGGCTGCAGCTGGGTAGAGGCGCTTACCACCAAGCCTGATGTCCTGATGCCAATTTTCCGGGACCAGCATGGCAGACTGCCACAAGCTGTTCTTTGGCGTGACCTCCGCCTCTGCAGTGTAACATGTTCACCCAACTCGTTTCTACATACACACACATGCACAAAGCATGAAATGTTGCAAATACGCAATTTATCTAAGAGACGAGCATGTTAGAGAATCCCCCTGCAATTCCATCACTCCGACAAGGGTTTTGGTTTTCAATCATTTTCTTCTCCACTCCATATTTCTGTAGAAATAACTTCACCGAGATCGATGTTTCTCTTTATGTGTTCCACTACATCAAAGGCCAAGTCCTTTTTTACACAGCTCCATGGTCGCCATCAGCATCATCCTAACAACTGTCAATCACCTCAGTTCCTGGTTTGTCCTATGTTCACTATATAAAGGGCATAGTCTCGGGTGCTTAAAATACATCATCTGTTTCTGAGTTAGATGGATGAACCCAGCCCTGACTAAAGATATTAGGCTGAGAGAGGTCAGAACTGTTAAGTTGGGAGCATAGCCCCCAGCCTCTGGCATCCATCCCAGCCCCCAGGCCTTGGAGTTGCTTTGGTCTGGACTCCAAATCCCAGCATGCCAGGGGTCAGGACCACTCCCACAGTGTATTTAAGTAGGCTCCCAGAGGAGAAACAGTGGTTTTCGGGTCTGCATGGGCTCCCTGCTTTCTTGTCTCCCCTGCCATGCACTCAGCTACTTGAGAGCATCTTACTTAATAAAACGATGGGCATTTTGATTTGGTTTGATTTGACCTAATTGGATTTCTTGCACTGGCGGAGCCGCTTTTTTTTTAATTATTTTTTCTTAACAAGTACTGCTGGACAAAATTTGCTGAATAAAATATTAAATCTTTGTTGTAACTGTTATTGATGTTTTTTTCCTCTGGGTAATTGAAACTGAAAGGAGTAAGGCACTTAGTTGCTTGATTGACAGCTATCACCCTCCTCACCTTGTGCTTGGATCCCTTGAGCAAGGAAACTGTCATCCAAACTTTGATGATCGGTCAGATTGTCAACCTGACATTCTGGTCACTCTGGATACTTCTGAATACTTCACGGACACTCCAGGACAATTCTGCTTCGGCTGCAAAGACCACACAGGGGCTAGGGCTGCTGTGGAAGCCATGGACTTTGCCTTGGGAGGTCTTTTTCCAGTCCCAAGTGTTCCACATCGCTCGCACTGACTTCTGGAGACTATGCCTTAGCCACAAAAAACCCTGGTGACCTCTAGACAGCCCTGCCTGCGGTAGAATTGGGTGGCCACATATGTTACCTAGTTATTCCCACTCGAGCACTGGGAAGCCCTTCTCCCAGTAGCTCAGCAGCAAGCCTGTGGTTGGCAGAGAGGAAGCTGTGCACGTGAGGTTTGTGGCTGATAACCAAGAAAGTTGTGCATGGTTCTACCCCATCCTTTTTTGGGGGAGGGCATATAAGCAGCCTACTTCTTGGCCTTTCGGGGTCAATTCAGGCTTTCATCCTCCTCATTGACCTGCTGTGCCCATCTTTAGCAAAGCTGCTCTGGAATGGCCTCCTGTATCCACAGCTGACTTTTGTCCTTATCGTAGGTAGAACACACTAAGCAGGCTGCACAAAGAACAAATGACTCCCTGGGGCTTCCAGTTTATTTGACAGCAATAGATGATGGCAAGAGGGTGATTCCCGGTGTTGTAAGGCCCTGAGGATGCCTGCAGCTGTAAGCCTGGGCTCCTACGGCTGAGAGGACACAGCTGGGGAGAGGATGGAGGACGGCGGAGGAGCTGAGCAGGCATCCGTGGGTGGAAAGGTAGGACTGGAAACACTACAAAGATCCAAGTGGAAGGACTGCAGGCCTCCGCCAGCGGAAGGGTTCCACACATCTGCCTCTGGCTAAGAGCTGAGAGCCTTGACACCAGCAGCTAGGAACTCTTACACTAACTGCTGAGTGCTGGACCATCGGTACTCAAAGCTTAAAGCCATAAGCCTCTGCCTCAAGTACCTCGAGCTATAAATCTCAGGCTTTGAAAGCCTAGAAAGCTGAAATCTCAAGGCCTAGCTGTAGAAGCCGGTGGGTTAGAAACCCAGCTCACTGTAGACTGCCTTGTTGCTTGTTCATTTCCATCCGAATAGAGTAAAATGAGCTGTTTTGTTGAGGTGGTTTGTTTTGTTTTTAAACAGTTTAACCCTCACGACACCCCTAAAATGAAGACATCATTCTATCCTAATTTATAGATGAGAACCCCGAGACTCTGGGGCAGGAATATAGAGACCATACTCTCTTCACAGGCAGGTAACAGAGTCAGATTTAGAATTCACGACAAATACCAGATTTTCACACTCAGCATATTTCATGGCCCCAGGGCTCTCTGCTCCTGCCCCCCCCCATGACCTCTACTTCCTCTTCCCCTAATGACCTCTACTTGCTGGCAGGGTGAGACCCTCCTCAGAGCAGAATCCCGCAAAGTTTTCGGTGACAAGGTAGAGCATTAGGGAAGATTATCTCTGCAGGGGAGGGGGACATGTTATGACTTGCCCCAAAACTTGTGGATTTCCTGAGAACTTGCTCCCATCATGCCGCATCTTTCTCTCCTCACCTCCTTTGGCCCGAATTGCCACTGTCTCGGCTCTCTCCAGAGTTCTCCCTGCTCTACTCCAGTCAGAACTCCGAAGCCTTTGGAGCTGAACTCCCAGTCGTCTCTCCAGCGAGCTTGTTCTCTGTCTTTGCTCCCTGTCCTCTTGCTGCTGCTACCTCGGACTGCATCTGTGCCTTTTCCCCAGGCAGAGGAATTCACCTGTCTGTCGATGCTTCAGCTCTCCTCTTCTCACACCCTGAGATGGGAGTCCAAGATGTATGGACCGCTAAGAGCCCATCTTCTTGGGAAGGTAACAAGGGCTGGTGAATGGGCACTTCCCACACCATGTCCTCTGCCTCACACTCTGTTCCTGCTCCTCATGGTGCAGCCAGGAGACTGGAAAGGGTAGCGGCCATGGCGGCATGGTATGCCCCTTCTGGTATGAGAGAGAGTTCCTAAGCTCATGTTTGCCTCCATATAGCCCCTCCTGTCAGATCTTTCTCCCTCCTCTACGCTGTTGGCTCTTAGGGACTCAAAGCAGTTATGTTCTTGAGTCTTCCCTTGCTAGCTAAATAGTCTGAGTCCTCAGCTTGAGAGAACCTAGGGAGGCATTAGCCCAGGGAGTGTGCTACTTAACCACACAGTAACAGTCTCTGTTTTCATGTATGACAGAGTTCCAGGAGGATGCGGTAGAAACTGTCAGACAAGAACTCCGAAGTCTAGAGCACTAGTCCTGGGACTTGAAACTGAAGCCTTGAGACCTTGGTTATGCCACTTAACCGACCTCTGCCTCTGTTTCCTCATCTGAAGACGGGTGCCAGTTGCCACCCACTCTACCCTCTTGTAAGCTGATAGCTGAAGTACCTAGGATGCGTGGGAGTGGCACACACGAGACTGGTCCAGCAGGCAGCAGCCATCTCTTTCCCTTGACTGTCTCCTTTCCTGGCTGTATCATCCATCAGCTCTCCCAAAGAGCAAAGAGGAGGGATGGGCTGTCAGCAATGCCTGCTTCTCGCTGCTGTCTAGCCTCCTGAAAGTGAGCCCATGAATCAGCCAGGAAACTGTGGCCCTGAAGCCCGTGGAATGAGCAGAAGGAGGAGCTGACCCCACAGCGGCCATGCTGTGTCATCGGCAGAGGCAGGGAGCCCAGAACAGAGGCGGAGATGGCAACTTGAACTAAACAACAGCCAGCAGCTGGGTATTTGCCAAAGCTTCCCTCAAAAGCAGTCTCTTGCCCCTCCACCTCCTCTCTGTCCCCCATCCAGGGATGGAGGAACGGAAAAGTCAGCACTAACAGGAAGCTCAGAACGGCCTGGACCCCACTACAGTGCAAACACTGAGACCAAGACAGTAGAAGACTGGCCCAAAGCAGTGCGTAGACAGGATTATCCAACGTGCGGTCACCAAGTCACTCATGAGCTGGGAAAGAGAGCTCTTTTCTGAAGTGGCTGTCTCATCCTGCCTCTATGGGGCCACTGTGGCTGCTCTGTGCTCCAACAGGGAGCACAGGAGAGAAGTCCAAAGCTCAGCTTTCCCTGGGTTAGGAGCCTCACCTGTCCTTGGGAAACAGCTGTGTTCGGCATCGGGACATTTGTGGTCTCCACTCAGACCCAACACCGATGATACAGAATCGGACTGGTATCTCTGCCCTTGCCGGCATACCTGCTTCCGGGGTAGACAGAACCAGAGTGAATGAGCAAGCGTGCCCCTTGACACAGGAAGGGCTGTGGAGCAAGGCTAGTGAGGTGGATGAGGTAGAACAGGGTCACTGCGCAGAAGAGAACTATCATGGATGTCATGTGACATCTGGGTGAGGAAGGGAACGGGCTTTGTGGCTCTCTGGAGGAAGAGCATTCTGAATAGGAAACCTCAGAGAGGAGAACAAACTGGAGGACAGGGGAATAGCTTACCAGCTGTCAGACAGGCTGGGGAAGCAGGAATTAGGGAGGGGCATCAGACAAGAGGGTCGAGAAGGATCTGGTGACCTTTTAGGATGCTCTGAACCATTCAGAAGGGAATGAAAACCACCGCTGATCTCTGTGCCAATCAGTAGTGTTCTCTGACTTGGGCACTAAGGGGTTTTTTTCTGCTGCTTGGAAAACTAAGCGCCTTTGAAACGTATTGATAGGCAAAGGCAGGAAGGGAGAGAAGACTGGAAAGGACTCCAGGTCGGGAGGCAGGGAGGTATTGTCTTCCTGAACTGCATTACATGTGGCAGAGAGGTTTCTCCACATATGTTCTCCTTGTGGCTACAAGACTGTGGTGGCTCGGAAGCACAAACACCCAACTGCCTTTCTATAGAGCCAGGAACCCAGGGCACTGTGACCTGGAAGAAGCCTAGAAAACAATAGCCAGACTTATGCCAGAGCTGAAATCCCCTGCAACCTCTTTCCAACATTGCCTTTGCTTGAGAACATTAACATCTACCATGGAGTGGAAGCCAAAGGCACTTCATCTGTAGCATTGACAGTTCCCACAGGGTAAACACTCCCCCATGAGGAAACTGATTGGTCAGGGAGGGTGAACGCTGGTTTTGAGTTACCAGTTGTTTAAAACAGCTAGTAAGGTTCCTGAGAGACTGGATTATTGGCTCCGTTGGTAGAGTGCTTGCCTGGCATTGGTAAAACCCTGGCAGCACATAAACTGGGCATGGGGGCGCATTCCTGTAGACGTTTATTTTCCCCAACCAGCTCCTTGTGAAACTCACAACACAAACAGAAAAAGACCCACTGTCTAGAACTGTAGTCAGGATAAGCTAGGTTGTGCTTTGATAACAAACAACCCCTTCAGTGGGAGTCAGGAAGCTAAATGAACATGCCAACGTTGGGGCATGGTTTCTGGACACATGTCCCTTGTTGCATTTGGCATTTGTAAAGATGTGAGAAGCCCACAGACACAGATTTGGGGCTTTGCCTGTATTTATAGGGTACAAACCAAAGTGACGATGAGGTCTGGACTAGGGTAACATTGATATCCGTGCAGTCCTTTCAGTCATGCCCACAGAGAAGGCAGGTTTCCTCAGAAGCCGGCTCCAGCAATGCGCTGTCCACTGAGCCCAAGACTGAGACCTGCGAAATATGACATCCGTTCTGAACTGTGAGAGGGAGGGAACACTACAGCTGCAAACTGAGCTCTGACAAGTAGGTGAGATAAAGGACATGCCGCTCAGCCGGATCCAGCCAGTCTCTGGACGCGTATTTCAAAGTACATTGTACACCACGTTTTTGCCGAGCAAAAATAATTACCTAATTAAAAAGCTCATCTGGAGACTGTACATCTCTTTGCAAGCAATGGCTGCTTATTTGCAGTGAACGCAGAGGAAAGATAGACTTCCTTTTGGAAAGATTACAGTGAGGTCAGATCCTACCCTGCCACACTGCTTACTGGTTTCCATTTGATGCCAAATTTGATCTCTCCAGCAATCCTAAAGGAATCGTTTTTGCTTCATGACTAAAAATATGGCAAATCCCATGATAATCTGGCAACTGGTTATCTACCCAGGCCTGTCTGACTCCAAGTCCTGCATTTCATCCAGAGTCCTGTCTTCATGATCATTGGGATCAAAATTTATACAATTGTCTGCCAAGCATCCCACTATTATTATTATTATTCTTTCTCTTCCTCCTCCTCTTCTACCCCCTTCTCTTTCTTGCTCTCACTCGATGTATATGTGCATGTGTGAGCAGGTGCATATATAGATCAGAGGTCAAGGTCAGTATCTTCCTATATTGCTCTTTACCTTATTTTTGAGACAGTTTCAGACGCTGCATCTGAAGCTTGCCGTTTCAGCTAAACAGTTAATCCTCCCATCGCCGCATCCCCAGTGCCCGGGGTGACAGGAGCAAACAGCCATGCCCAGCTTTTTCCGTGACTGCTAGGGATCAGAACTCAGGAAGTCATGCTTGCCCAGCAAGCAATTTACCAACCAAGCCATCACCCCGGTCCTCCCCTCCTTTTCAATGTAGCCATGTCAGAATGTGGTACCACTGTCTGCTCCATCAATAGTTGTGATGCTCGATGTCATCGGCTATTACCAGCCCAAGCCCTTGGTGTCCTGAGTGTGTGGAGCTGTAATGCTGTTCTAGGAAGCTGAAATTCCCTTGCTTGGCCAAGTGTATTGTTCTGGTCACAACTTTACACGTCAGACCATAGTTGATGACAATCTTTCCTGGTTCTCCCATGAGACCAAAGCACTGAAGACATAAACTGCTTCTCCATCCTGGACTCCCAAGTGATATTACCGATATGAAGCCAATACACAACCAACCCATCATGGATGTATAGCCTGAGTCACGGATGGATAACTGCTTCCAGATGCTGAGAACTAGGGGCTGTTTGTTACACAGTACATGTAACCGCCTAGTTGGTGCTCTACCCAGTGGGCATATGCTCTCCAGCTTGGGTTTGTAAAGCCAAACTATTTTGATATAGACATCTTTAAAGTGGAACCCAACAGAATTTAACATTTCTTAAAGGTGATTCTTACACAAAGTTCTGGGGGCTGCTTGTTTTTATAAGCTGGAGAGGAATTTAAAAGGAAGCCACTGAAAATAGACAGGAGAGACAAGGAGTGGAGAGGGAAGCCTTAGACTTGACGGCAATAGCAACACCTTGAGCTAACGTACTGCTCAACTCTCTGTCCTGTTTTCTGGAAAACGGAGGCGCTAGCTATATAATTCTTCCTACTGGCCGAGGAATTCTTTATTTTGTTTTGATGAGCAAACTCCCAGGAAGGGCTTAAAATCATCCTGTATGAGTTTAAAGTCTCAACATATACTACCTTTGAATTTTCTTAACTCGTTCTTGTATCTAGGCATTTAGATTGTGCCCGTTTTTTTCACTATTTTAAATTATTTTTGTAAAATAACGAACGTTTGTGGTATTTGCTTTATCCCGAGGTCAGTGATTTCTTCTTTTGATTAACTCATGTATATTTTATGCATATGAGTGTTCTCCTTGCATGTGTACCCTGTACATGAAAGGCTCACAGGGGCCAGAAAAGGGCACCGCATCCCTTAGACCTGGAGCTGCTGACAGGAGCCACCATGTAGGTGCTGAGAACCACAGTCCTCTTCAAGAGCAGCAAATGCTCTTAATTCCCTGAGCTACATCTCCAGGTCACTCCAATGATTTCCTTAGAAAAACTCCTGAAAAATGTATTTGATTTATTATTCTGAACAATGAGTACACAACTTGGCATTTGCTCAAAAACAGCTTTCTAGAAGTCCTGCACTAATTTACATTTTCATAAATGTATTCTCATTTATCTAAACCCTTTGTCAGCCCTGGATGTTGTCGATATTTTTAATTTTTCCAGGTTTACTTAAGAAAAGCTTGTTTTTCTATTTGTATTTCTTGCATCACCAGAGAGAATGATGGGTTTAACTTGTTATGTAAGTTCTTTTTTTGCTAATTGCTTCCAGCTCTCTTCTACCCCTTTTCTGGCGTGTGTGTGTGTGTGTGGGGGGGTGATCCTCTCTTTGTTTAATGATTAGATGACCGTTGAGAATTACATTAAGATGTTTTCCTATTAGGGCTGTCAGAGAAGATATAGGACCACCACCTTGACTTTTGAATACCCAGTGAGCCAAATTATTCACACTAAAAAGTAACTCATGGGAGGCAGGCAGTGGTGGCACACGCCTTTAATCCCAGCACTCAGGAGGCAGAGGCAGGTGGATCTCTGTGAGTTCGAGGCCAGCCTGGTCTACAAGAGCTAGTTCCAGGACAGGCTCTAAAGCTACAGAGAAACCCTATCTAGAAAAACAAAACCAAAAACAAACAAACAAAACAGTTTGTAATCTGAGCAAGCTGGAGGCTGAAACAGGAGGGTCACGCTTTCAAGAAGAGCCTTAGGTAGCCAAGAAGTTCCAAGCCAGCCTGGGTCACCCACTGACGTCATGGGGCAAACAAATGAAAGTGGGGGACAGTTGTGAGGCTTGGGCAGTCTGTGGGGCCACTGGCAGTGGGAGCGGGATTTATCCCTAGTGCTTGAACTGACATCTTGGAGCACATTCTCTTTGGAGGGATACCTTTGCTCAGCCTAGATATGGCGGGGGGGGGGGGGGGGGGGGTTGGGAGGGGCTTGCTCCTGCCTCAAAGTGAAGTGCCAGACTTTGTTGATTCCCCAACAAAGCCTTACCCTTTCTGAGGCGTGGATGGGGGTGGGGGAGAAAGGTATGACGGGGGAGTGGGAATGGGGATAGCTATGTAGAATGAGAAAAGATTGTATTAAAAAAATTCTTAATAAAAAAGTTAATGAATTATGGTCTATCTGAACATCAAAATGAACCAACGGTTTGCTTTTAAAATTAAATTTAGCAGCCCCCTACCGCATGTATAGTAAATATTTTCCAGCTTATTCACTTTCCAATTCTGTTTACTATGTCTGTTTATATAGAAATCATTTGCACTCTGATGCTCCTATCTATCGGCATTTTTCTTAATGGTTTTATGATGTATCAGAAAGGCTTTCAGAACCTCAGATTTACGGTAAATACCTATATATTCATCACTTGGCTTCATGATTTTTCATTCATCATTTGAGTCATCTGTAACTTACTCTGCTCTAGGAACCACGTAGAAAGTCTATTCTTGCCCCGATTACGACTACAGTCATTCCAATATAATTTATTTTAAAGCCTACGTGTTCCACTCGCTGTGCTACCTGAAACCCTGCATTTTCCCTGCACTTCTCCTTCAGGCAGTGGATCTTGCCATGACATTGCAGTCACTGTTGCTATGTGATGGTGCCACAGAATGTGACACAGAGGTTGAGATTCCACAGGCGTCAAATCCCTGGCTTCTCTTTTCTACCTGTACGACCTCGGGCACACACTTCCGCTGCGTATCTGTGAGTGGCAGCCGTGCTATTATCTGCTTCCTAGACGTGTAGTCAAGAATAAAGCGCGCTAATGCCTGTAAAGCCCTCCCGAGGCAGTAACACCCTGCAGGGCTGCGTTCCCACCCTCTTCTGCGCCCCCATTGCGTTGATTGCTCCCCTTTCCCAACTGAGCCCTAAAATCACTGAGTCAGTTTACAACAGCAAAACATTATTTGGAATTTGACGATAATTATGTTGGAAATGCAAACATGGAGGATATGACTGGGTGGTAGGGTTTCTTTCTCTTGTCGAAGAATAAGGCTTGTATCTTAATAGAATCCAATACCTCTGTTCTTCCAATCAAAAATAGAAGGGTCCCCAGTATGAGGTATGTTCCCAGATAATGTTACTGAGGAAAGTTGGGCTCTCTCTCAAGGTTCTTAGTACCATTTTTTTTTTTTAAAAAAAGCATTTTACGAATGCTTAGAGGAAAACGTGGGGACAACTTCATGGAGTTTAAAAGAAAACCCCCAGCGCAAGTCAGCTATAAATACCGTCAGCTGCCTTAGAGAAGGAAGATGGAGACGAGGAAGAGAGAAAGTTCTGTTATTTGTTAGAGGCCAAATGGCGGACAAGCAGCCGCATGGCAAGGGGTTACAGCATACCCCAGCTTTGTCCAGTACCAAGTAGAAAGAGTGTGAGAGAGGACGTGTTGAAAATGAGGGTTTCTGACCTTAGCAGAGCCACAGGGCACAGCTATGACTGTGAGCAACTCCCTGGGAATGCTCTCTAGGAAGGAAAAGCATACTATCTCCTTAAAGGGATGATTATTCCTCCCATGTCTTTAGCACGCCTTAAGGCGAGTTAGCCTTCCTGAGTGGTGGTCCCTCTACCAGGCAACTGACTGGTACTGCCTCTGGATCAACTCTCCTGTTTTGGATAGCTTGGAATGTAAGGTCTCCACCCAAAGCCATAGGCAGAGTCCATCCTTTTTCCAGAGGGAAATAGCTTTCACTCAATAGGTCTCAACAGAGCCCTGAGCAAGACTACTGTAGCAGGGAATTCCCATCTCCAGATATTTACGATTACTCTATTAGTGAAAAGAGGATTTATTATCCCTACTACTGACAATAACGCTATGTGTTTATGTCATGCCTGCTCATTGTTGCCTTTATTTTGAATTTTCCTAAAGCAATCATGTCCCAGCAAACCACAATTGTTTTCCACCTGGCTCCCAGCTTAAACTCATGGCATCCACCAAGACACGGTAATTTATACTTCATTGCTTTCTTTCGTCTTCTTCTTTCTTGTGCCCAATTGCATCCAGCAGACTTCCTAAACAGGCCTCCCAATCTCATCCCTAACTTTAATGGGCATGTCTGTGTAGGTACTGAGCATAAGGCAGAGAGAGATCCTCACAGAAAAGCTTCACAGTTTGGAGTTCTGGTTTTTGCTTTTTCTCCTTAGAGAGGAGGGACTTTTGCAAAACCGGTACGCCCTCCCCGAGTCGCGGCGCTGCACTGGGGGCCGAAGTTTCTCCCCGCGTTTCCGCTTGAACAGCGTCCAAGCTTCGCCTTTAAAATGCCAGGGCAGCCTCAGCTGGGCTCACAGCCGCTCTCGGCGGCTGCCCGGGGCTCACCGCGCCGCCGCTGGGCGCTGACTCAGCCGCAGTCGGGCTGCTCCGCGGATCAGGACCTGGAGAGCGCGCGCCCTGGAGCCGCCGGGAAAGCACCGCAGCGCTTGAGACTCAGGTTTCCGGAGCTGGGGGGCTGACCCTTTTGGGTCCCCGTGCGCACGGGACTCGCCTGGCCAGGTAGGACTGCGGGAACATTACCCTGAGCATCCTTCCAGCGGGGAGGGCGAACAGCACCGTCCGCCCTGCGGGAGATCAGTACCAGTCCCAGGTAGCAGGAGCGGAATCTTGCTAATGCAGTGGGGCCTGGCCAAGCACTGGCGACCAGGAGACCTGACAGGACTAAACAACAGGACCCCTTGGCAGTCCAGTGCCTATTACCTTAGCCATCGTCAACCTGGGGAGGGCCAGTCCGGAGCAGCCCATAAGTGCAGAGCTTGGGGTGAAATGGCTCAGGGCTATGCTTAGCAGCAGACAGCTGCCTTGTGGGGCTTGGGTCTCAACACCCAGAGAGCTGGTAATGCTGGGTTCAGATTCATCTCCTCCCAGCGGGAAGACCTCCACTCTGGGCCTTTAAGAAATTCAGAGTGTGTGTTGAAACTGAATCAAAGTTACCAATTCCCTCTGGTCAAGTTCAGCGCCTAAAATTCTGTGTGCTTGTGACTGCCAGCAGCAGAGAACAGATTCTCATCAGTGTAGTTGATGAAGGTCATGATTGACGGGACTTCTGGGGAAAGTTCTGTCGGTGACAGTCTTTCTAAAGAAATGTCAAGTCTCAGGATTTTTGTGGTGATCTGTGTGAAAAGCCCAACCCAAGTTTTCAATATTTTCCCCCATGTCAGTGAAGAATGGTTTGTGTAGTGCTGCGAGAAGTCTGTTATGGTGCTAAATTTGATAGTAGTGTCTTTGGTTGCCCGTGGGAAAAGTTCTGGAATGGGAACTCTGAGTCCAAGGCTATGCGTCTTCTCACTAGATGCACCCTGGGGTCCTGGTGTCATATGGATCTGTCAAGACAGGGCTGTGTACCCAGAAAAGAAGCCTCACGCAGCCTCCCTGCCACCTTCCTGGGAGAGGCTCCTTGTAATCATTTCCGTATCAGCTTGGAGGTTCTGTCCCCACATCCTCTGAGATTTCTCTGGTCTTCCAAATCTCATCTTCTGGTCTGACACTGGAAACACATGCAGTCTTGCTATTCCCCTCCAAGCATGCTGTCTAGTGAATCCTGGGTCCAGCACCACAGCCCCTAGGTTTCCCTCGGCCTCAGTAAGCTGCTTTCTGAGCAGGGCTGTAATAATCTGATTCGTTGCAGTTCATGGTCTTCTTCTGCAAGGTGGGTTTAGGTGATCAGAAAGCCAAACACCAAGCCTTGGTGTGATTTGTACATTGGGCTTTGGTTACGGTTATATTTTTGGAGGTAGCTCATGGTATGATATTGTGCCAACTTTGAGAACACATGGAGGGTGTCATGCAAGCAAACCCCCTCTTTAGGAAAGTACCCAGAAGCAAATGGCCTTACATTTACTCCGACAAGGGACGTGAGTTAGCTAGTCATCTATTTCTCTGTACCGTTGCATTAAGATACTCTGGTTCCCGGGAGTTAATTCCCTAATCACTCTTCCAGTTACGCCATTTATTATTTCTGAGCAAAGTGTAGATAACGCATGCACTACAATATGTTTCTGAGACCACCTACATGTGGAAAGTCATGGCAACTTTCAGGCTGTGAAAGGACAAACATAAGTCTGCAATGAACGAGGTCAGGGTGCAAAGGGGAGCTATATACACATTGGTGAAAAGCAGCCATGTATGTGCCTGGGGAAAAAAATAACCAGAAATTCACTAGCTGCTGATAAACTGACTTAGTGAATTGTGTATCTTTCCAGTCTGTTTCCTGGCTGAGTTAATGAAAGATGCAGTCATTCTGAATCTACTGCCTCCCTAGTTAATCTTCTCTTTGACAAATATTTACACAATGCGGGCCCCATATCATAGCACGGCCTCACAATCGGCAGCGCCGTGGCGATCCGCGGACGGTATGGCTCTGGCTCAACACTATTTCCAAGACTTAAATGGAAGCTGAAATGACATGAAGGAAAATGTCCTTACATTATCTCGCCTGGCCACAGTGGGAGGGACAGTGTTTATGAAGCTGACAGGGTTCCAAGTCTCTGAGGTTAATGCTTCTAATAAGTTCAGATGTAAAAAAGAGGTATAATGGCTCTGGACTCAGGCCCCGAAGGCTCTGGAACTACTCCATGCCTGGGAGGGTTTTAGGATACTGGAGTTTGCTTTTGGAAGTGACATTTTTGAGCATTAGTTTTTGGAAGGAAATATGCCCAGTGTGCCGTACTTGCCTCCTCCCGTCAGAGGGCTGGCAACTGGGAATCTGGGGTTCCTGCTGACTCAGAGTGGCTGTCGTGAAAATCAGTCATCCTGGGCCCCTTGGGGAGAAAGCTCATGGGTGTGTGTATCAGAAAGAGTGGCCAGAGTTTTGTTTGGGGGGTCTCTAACTAATCACATGACCTCAAACAAGTGACCTTTCTGGTTCCCTTGTTTATTAAGCCCTAGGATAATCAATACCAAGTCAGGTGCTCTTACTAAGGACCTGCCGCACACTAAGTATTTTGTCTATGCGTTCATGTAACTCTCATGGTCCCATTTTTATGTCTGTGTATGAGTAGCGTAGCATATGTGTGCATGTGTCCGTGTGTGTGCAGGTGTGCCCATACATCGTGGAGTGCATACAGAGCCCAGAACTCCGCATCAGGTGTCTCTCTCCACCACTCCCCACCTCACTTACTGGGGCAGAATCTTTCACCGAACCTGGCGTTCATTGATTCCGCGAGACCAGAAGGCCAGTGAGACCCAGAGATTCTCCCGCCTCTGCTTTACGTCCTAGGATGAGCTCTTATATTGGTTCTTTACCAACAGATCCATCTCCCTGGCCCTTGGCATCCGATTTTTAGCTCCATTTTCTGATGAGGGTTCCAATCTGGGATGCCTTCCTCCCTGAACTGGACTCATTGCATGAAGTTGCTTAAAGGGAAAAAAAAAACCCTCTGATAAAAAAAAATCAGCACTCAAAAATTATGGAGCTACTGTTAGTGGTGATAACCAGTTCCACTTTCTGAAGACTGAATGGCATGAGATTTTCCAGGTTTGGGTCCTATGGAAGAGCCCCTTTGTTACGGACTGTGACTTACCCATTGTCTCCTGAGCTGCGCTCTGCCTCTAGGGTTCAGTTTCTATATTTACAGACTACTGGGGAAATGTGGGAACCGGAACTGGTGATTTATGTGAGTAAGTCTAGCACACAGCAGGTGTTTAACACACAGTGTTTGGAACCGGTTCTTCCTGCTTGGCCCCTCCCATAGTCTGCTCCTATCACTGCATAATGGAGACGGTACTCAGTAGACTTCCGGGGCACGTCCTTCAACACAGACTTGTGTAGATAGATGTTCCTCGGAGGGTCCCCTGATGTGCTCCCTGTTTACAGTGCGTCAAGCCTTCGCAGGTAAAGTGTCCTTGTCGAGTTCATCCCTAGAATCATGCAGGGAAGTAGTGTCACTGAGTAGAAGGACTAAGGTTGGGATACCTAGTCCCAGAATCCGCCTAGAGCCCCAGGTTTAGAAGAGGTCCCTATAGCTCACAGAGACTGCGCAAACAAGCATCCTCCAGCGCTCATGTAACGTTGGACTGCGCCCCCTTTCATGGTACCCCATCTGGTTGCTTGCCTAGGATTGCTTTTGAACCACACTCCCGAGTGGAGAGCAGAGGAAGCCCTGAGTGGGTGAGTGATATTGACATGGGCGGGGCATCAGACCCGTGGGAAAACGCAAAGCTTCCCAGCCCCTGGGATGAGGTCCGTAGAGAAACCGCAAAGCTTTCCTCCGATCCACGTGTGAATGCTAATAATGGGTGCAGAAAATGGCCACCATAGCTTCCCCGCCGCCACCAGCTGGATGTTTATAGCCCGAAGACTGCTTCTCTATGGAGACTGCTCCTACCAAAAATAGTTAAACCTGTCTCCTTGGTCCAATTGTATACCATAAGCCTTGCCTCCTTGTTCAGTCCGGATCATAAAGATGCTGCATTTCTGTAGTACCACAGTGTCTCTAGCACAGAGCTGAGCCCACCTCCCCCACGAAGCCCACTTTCTGTCTGTGTCTGTCTGTCTGTCCTTTCTTCATTCCCTCACCAACCCAGTCAGGTCAAATCCTGGAGTAATGCTAACCTAAGTAAGACACCCCAGGTTTAGATTAAGAACAGTCCAAGTGCCTCCCTGGCCCTCTCCTCGGGGTCGAACCCCAACCTTGGCACTCAAGACTTTTTTAGAATTTTTAAAGTCTATTCTTTTGTTTTGCTTTTAAGTGACTCATAATAGCTCCACATATTTATAGAGAGACTTCCTAATGTTTACCATTGACGTGGCAAGGACAGGCCCAGGCAGAAGAACGAAAGGAAAGGGCACCTTAACCACTTAGACTCGAACCTCTCAGATGTCTCTACTGAAACCTACTCGTGACAGGAGACGCGACCCTGGGTAGTCGGAAAATGGCCTCAACAGCATTTTGCTTCCGTGTGGAGCTTTTGCTCTGACCTTTGGGAAATTGTGTATTCTGTCTCTAGCAGAGCTGACTCCTAGGGCTTGGCCCCATTAGAATCCCAAGGACTTCATCCCTGCCCTTGGGACAGAATGATGGGAGGTTGAAACAAGTCAGGATTGTGCCCCTGCTCCTGCAGTCCCGGCCGGAACAGACAAGGTGAATGAAGTGGGCAATCCTTCCCATGGGCGTGAATTCCCTGCTCTGTAGGCATGATGTCGTGTGTTTGTCATCTGGAGATTGACAGCTGCCAAGTGACCTGATCCTGCATGTAACCATCACACCTCTCTCTCTCTGACAATGTGGGTTCTCCTTGGCACAAGTAGAACTTCTGGCATTCTAGAAGACCGTAAATAAATGGCTTGTGTTTGCCACACCTTCATGTGCCCAGAACAAACATTGCTGGTTGATCGTGGTGCTGAATAACACCTTGGCATCCTCCTTAAGAGTTACTTAGAGTTGACTTGAGAAATGATCCCTAGTGGGGTTCCATGGCTGATGGGAAGCTGTGAGGAGTTTGAAGCCAGGGGAGCAACATGAAAGTGAAATTTCTGAAATGTTTTGCCCTTCCTGACATCCTTGCCTCTTCCAAGCCGAATGAGCATCCTACAAAATCTGCCCCTCCACAGTCCAGCATGTCCCAAGTGTCCACAGACAGACACATCCCTGCTAGGTTATTTGATGCTTTTCTGCTTGGCTTGATAGGCGACTGTGTCTGCCATGAGCTGTTTTAAATTACATGTGACTTATACATCTAAGATATCTGAGAGGATGAGACTTAAGGCTCAGAATGTTTACCCTTGTGAGGAGGTCTGTATGCAGGCATAACAAGAAGGCTTCATGTACGAGAACAGGGACTTCTGGATCTCTGAAGGGCTAGGTGGTCCTGCCAGCCAGACCCTCATTAGCAGCATGGCCCTTATCTTCCAAGATGACCCCACTCCTGGAAAACTGTGTTGCCCTCTCTTATTAACTGAAGTCTCAGAGGGGCCCTTGTCTTCCCCGGGCCAATTGATTTGACAAATAGATATTCTGGGCCCAACTCCCAGGAAGGGAGTTCAATTCCATTGGCACCAGCCCGATAGCAGCGTTGTTCAGTCGGCAGCAAAGCCGATGTCCCCTTCCCTGTGTCCCAGTTACAATATTAACATATTCATTCTCAGCTCTGCGGAAGAATGGAGGGAAGCTGCCACTTTCAGCAAGCAGAGCAATGAAAGTCGTGCTCTCCCCGGCGGCCACATCTTCAAGTGAACAAGGACATTATTGTTAATCAATATACACGCTCAGTGAAATCCAGCACTCTGAGAATTCATGTTCTTCTTTAGCAATTCCCCTGATTTCCAGGAGAGCTGGAAGATTTTTACGCCATTGTGGAAAGGGGGGATGTGAGTACTGCTATTCCCACGCTGTCCCCAGGATCCCTGCACTTCAACAAGTCAAAGGATGCCTTCCAAACCGCGATGCCAGCCTCCCTGAGAAACCAGCAGTCAAAGCCTAACTTAACCCTTTATCTCTTCCAAAAGAGATGAGGTGTGCTTCTTAGAGGTCCCTCATGAGTTCCAGTCGCGAGGGGATAAGGGAGGGTCTAAGAGAACTTCCTACATGGGCACTGCTCTAAGATGGAAGGATCTATTGCAAAGACCCATCTTGGCATATTGCCCAAGTTCAGACTCCTGTGAGTAATTATCTTGGAGATGCCGGGGAACTTCTGTCGTCGAACTCTCCTGCTGTGACTTCAAGTCCTAACTCCACTTCCAAGTGAGTGGCCACACACACATCCCCCCTGATGCTCTGAGCACCTCTTCCCCCAGGATGAAATGGAGGTAGGGACATGGTCTCCTAAGCTTTAAGAGAAGCTTACAGAGAACAAGGTCTGGCTAATCTAGCACCATGCCCAAGGAAATGTGTTTGGCAAACTAGCTTGATCGTGAGATAAAGATAAGGCAGGAGAAGTGGTACCCAAAGAACCACCCAGAAGGCTCATTGTAAAATACAGTGAGGAGCCCAATCCCTATTCCCTAGACCAGAACTTCCTGGCACAGAAGCAGCAATGCACTTTTTAAACAAACTGATAGAATTTAAGAGTCAAGTACGAGAGTCACTGACCCAGCTTGGGCACCCGCATCAGGATGTCACGCTCTTGATGTCTGCAGTTCAACATCTGGACAGAAAATCAAGTGCCCCATTCCCCCCTTCTACATGCACACATGCACATTAGTTCCCACCGCAGGCTTTGAAAGGGCATTTGTTAATTTTCTGCTTTCTACAGAAGTCACGACACCATCAGTTGTCAGCTGTGCCGGGACTCAGAGTTTCCCGCTCCAGCTGATGCAGCCCCAATCTTCATTGCCCCTGCCTGGAAACAAAATCACAGGACCAAGACAAGACCTGGATCTGGAGAGAAACCACGGGGCTCTTAGCTTTGATGCTATTGTCTCTTTTAACAGTAGCTACTGTGCAGCAAAAGCCCAGGGTTGCTCCAGATTCAATGTCCAAGTAGGGAGTCTGTCTTCATTCTAGGACTGGTGTGTGTGTGTGTGTTCATCTTTATATAAAATGAATTTTGGAGTTATAGACAGACAGCATGCTCCTTTGGGAGAACAGGTATTCGAGTAGCTGAGTTCTGTGGATTCACATAGGAAGCATTTACCAGTTATATTTTGTGGCAGTCACGGTTAGGTTATGATGCTGGGGACTGAGCCCAGCGTCTTGTGAGGCTAAATGTGTACTCTATCCCTAAGTACATAACCAGTTCCCCGCTAGAATATTTTCTGAAATTTTTTTTTGGGAATATACAAGATGAGCCATGTGGTGCCTTCAAAATATTCTGGAGACTCTAAAAAGAGGAAATGACTACCTGTTATCCCAGACCCATGATTAGTATCTCTCATTATTTCCTTTTTGCCTTCTCGCCTTTCTGTATCTTTGTGATGTTTTCATATTAAAAAGATCGTATGATTGGGTTATGTAAAAAGGAAGCAGAGTAGACTGTGTTCCTAAGTGCTGAGACCCATGTGTCCTGCAGCCACATGGGGCAAGGACAGGCAGGACCCTGGAGAAGGGTCTATGCAGGGGGTGGGATATGAGCCACAGGGCCGGGCACAGTGTTTCAGGTGGAGAGACCAGAGGTGAAAGGGACTAAGCTCAGTGTGGCTTCTTTCTAGTCACTCACCATGAGGTAGAGGAGTCTATCCCCCTCCCCCAGACACTGGGAGGAATCACTGAGGCCGCCTCAATGGGCAAACAGGAATGAAAAAAATGCTACGTGACTTTCAGGGCTGCGGAGGCAAAGGCCATGCCACTGTTTTGCGGGTCTCTCTTGGGACATCCACTCTGTGATCTTTGATCTGCCGTATCAGCTGCCCTGAAGTCCCCAGGTGGGGCCACATAGAGAAAGTGAAACCTGAAGGACCCCAGCTATGAATGTCCCCAGGACAGGGACTGGCACTGTGAGTAAAGACCCTAACCTCAACCACCATATGACAAAACACAAAGAACCACCCCCCTAGCAGAGTCCAGTCACCTTCCAGATTCATGAGCAAAGTAATGATTGCCACTATTTTTAAAAATAAATAGCCAGGACAACGTCTTTGGAAATGGCTCTTATTTTAGACTTGAGGTAAACAGACTGCCAAGGACAACAGGCCTGGCGAGGCTGTCTGGGGACAGGGTAGAGTGGCCTTGGGGCTGTAGCATGGCAAGGTGACAGTGGCTCTCCTGCGGGAGTAATTTGATGACATCTGGTAGGAATAATCCTCTCTGGTGGGTTCTGTCCACAGTGCCACCTTGCCATCCCTGTCATCCTGACTTTAGGAGGTGGACATTCTGATCACCCACCCATGAGCATCCTGGAATCTGAAGGCAAACATACAGAAGGAGCCACTTAAGTCCTGCTGCTCATACATGGTGGGACCATTTCTTAAAACCCAAGACGTGGCTCTGTCTCCACTGCCCACTTTTATATTTGTTTCAAGTTGGGTAGAGGCTTTTCTGGTACACTGATGGAACACCACGTGAGAGACTTGATAAAGTATAAGGTGCCTGGATGACTTGGCAGGGGCTGAACTTTTTCTTCCCCTTGGGAAAGATCCAACTGACAGGCTTTGGGACCCATGGCCACGGCACTGCCAGGAAACTGAGTTCTCAGAGAGCAATTTCTAGGCATTTGAATTTCCTTGGCTCCAGCCTCAGAGAGTGACATCTGGGCTGGACCCATGCCTGCTGCCAGAACTGTCCAAATCCCAGTCCCGCACTTTTGATTTGGTCAGAACAGCTGACTATAAGGAAAAACTACCACCAGCTTTGCCATTCCCCAAACTAAGGCCTCTCCAACGCCCGCACGCATGTGCAGTCTCCTGCATTGCCTGACTAGTGACTTTCCTGAGAAATAAGTGGTTACTGACCCAGGCTTCTTCGACCAACCTGGATTCAGTGTGTAGAGAACACCGTAAGGATCCCTGCAGCTCCTGCTGATTCTGACACATCCTGCCACTACACAGCCCTCACTGCCGTGAGCCTGGATATTCCATACGTTCTCGGACTTCCTCTAGCCCCCGGAGGCTTGCTTGCTGGGCTCAAAAGGAAGAAAGCATTGGTAGAGGCTGAGCACAACTACTTGATGTTCATCCACACCTAGGCAGGCGTCTCCAAGGACTCCCGCAGCGGACGGTAAATAAGTAGACGCTGGATTGATCTTTCCACGTCTCACACCCTCAGTGACTAAGAGGTGGAAACAGATGGATGAGGATCAGATAGCTGGAGGCAGACACGGGGGAACCTTGGCAAAGCCACACTCCTTTACCCTCTGGATGGTACTTGAGTGTTAGGCTCCTCTGCCAGCCACTACTCTGCCCCTGGACGCTGGCAAACAGCCCTTTCCACTTAGACAAGACACACATTGGGCTACGTATTCCCATCAGGCTGTCAGTGGCAGAGATGGAGTGTCACAATATTCATGAGAAGGTTTGAGAGGACTCTCTGACCGGCGATGGGTGGGCCCAGCCTACAGCCCTCCGTCCCCAGCCCAATACAGGGCAGTGTCAACAGCAAAAGGGGAGAGGGCTCTGTTTCTAAATTTTGTAGAAAAGCTGGTAAGGAAGATGAGAATGGCAAAGAACCCCACTGAGTTACCCCATTATTTGCCCTGGAGAGTAACTCTGACCACGTGTGTAAGGCGTGTGTGTATGTGTGTGCATCCTGGGCGTACCAGCCTGTGAAAGACACTGCCTGCTACAGGACTCAACCCCACCCCTTACCCTCAAATGGTCACCCTTCTTCGCCTTCAAGAGTTCTTTGGCTTATGTCAGAGATCATACTAAGCTGAAAGTTGGCAAATGGAATCCCCAGGTTTCCCTGCACACATCGGCATCTTTACCATCTGATGTGCGCCTTGAACCCCAGGCTCAGGTAACATAACTTCAGCTTGCCAACCTGGAGTGGTTTCTAACATCCCCTTCTTCTGTAGGCCACATAGGAGTTCCTGGAACCCCTTCCCCACAGACAGGCCTTGCTGGCAGTACTGACTGGCATCTGTTCTGGGTGTCAGGTTAGGGGAGAACGACAGGCATCCTTGGCGTCATCTTCCTGAGTGAAGAGGACTCTGGCAAGTGGCAGGTAGAAGCCACTATGCCTGTGGCTGTCCAATAAATCTCTTATGAATCCCAAGATTCCTGAGCTCTCAGAACAGCAAAGCTTGAAGGCTCTCATTCCAAGGTTGCTCCTTGATGTCAACACATTCCTGAGATGGCAAGACCAGATGCCTGAGGAAGCCAGGCAGACGCCATGATGACTAAAGCAGATGAGTCTAAGGGACAGGGAATGGTGGATGATCTTGGAGAAGTCTGAAGGGTGCTGGTGACTCAGCTTCAGCCTTGTGTTGCTGCTTCAAACTGTAGCCCAAGCATAGCCGGACTATCATCCAAAAACAACGAGTATCATGTGACATCTCCCAGGGGTCAGCACCTTCAAATGAAAACATTACCTAACTTTGTTCAAAGCAACGTGACGGCCGCCATGTTGCGGCCTTTGGTTTAAGTGCTCTGTGGAAATTGGCTAGTGAGCTGCAGTGGCTGCAGAGTTTTGATCTCGGGGGTACCCCCATACAGAGACAAACCAGAACTGTTCTGGTGGGTGAGGACTCAGACGGAGCTTTAGGTTGGCTTCTCAGGGCTCTCCACTAGCCTCTGCTCTCAGACGGAGATGGTACATGCCTGTATTCACAACACTTCAGAGGTAAGTTAAAGGCCAGCCTGGGATACTTGCCAAGTTCAAAGCCAGTTTAAAGGGTATAGCAAGACCCAGTCTACCTTCAAAACGGAGGGTTGAGGATGTAGCTCGGTTGTGATTGTATAGCATACACAAGGCCTAGATTCAATTCACTGCATCATGAGGAGGAAAGAAATAGAGAAAGAAAAATCTGATTGCCCTGGCTCAGTGAACCCTCCTTCCCATTGTGGACCAGGAGTTGCTGCAGGCTTCAGAGATTCGAAATCGCTGCCAAGTCCTGTAAGCACAAGGAAGGACTCCTGGGTTGCAGCAACTCCTTTTAGACAATCTCTCGGAGCTGCCATCATGCAGGTACAGGGGCATTGCCTGTTTCTTTACATGCCCGCACAGCATAAAACACAAATAGATGTGGTGACCCGCCCCTGTCTCATTCCTGCCCTGCTCACCTTACCAGAGTGCTACTGAAATGAGAAAGTGAGATATGGACTGTCTTCATTAAGGTTTCAATTGCCGAGATGAAACACCATGACCAAAAAGCAGGTTGTGTAGAAAGAGGTTTATCTGGCTTCCACTTCCACATTGCTGTTCATCCCTGAAGGAAGTCGGGACAGGAATTCAAACAGCAGGATCCTGGAGGCACAGACCGTGGAGGGAAGCTGCTTACTGACTTGCTCATGGGTTGCCCAGCCTGCTTTCTTATAGAACCCAGGACCAGGGATGACATCACCCACCATGGACTGGGCTCTCCCCCATTGATCACTAATTGAGAACATGCTTTATAGCTGAGCTAGCTCTCATAGGGGCGTTTCCTCAACTGAGGAGCCTTCCTCTCTGATGACTCTAGCTTGTGTCAAGTTAACACACAAAATCAGCCAGCACATGGACATCATAGTGTTTCCAACAGGGCAGCCTGGCAGGACAAAGGATATGCTATCATTCTGCTCAATTATCTTCCTTACTTGTGGGAAGAGAAGACAGTGACTTTGACATTTCTGCTCCTCCTTCTCCAATCTGCTTTAGACAGATTTCCTGGAGGAGGCCTGGCCTCCTTGTTCAGAGTGCACTGACCATCAGAACTCACAGCCTTGGCTCACAGTGTGTTACCATTGTGGTGTGGTGGGTACAAGGGGAAAGACGGCAAGCTCTCCTTCGAGACATGTACACCCAGGACCAGCGGTGCTGGGCACCTGTGACTCTACAGCCGCTTCGGCCCTGCCATGGGGGAGGGTGGGAGGCAGAATGTCCTTATCCCGCATAGTGACAAGAGCCCATTAATACCAAAGTGGAGAGGATGAAGTGCAGGGTCCCTGCCCTCACAGCTATCAAAGCCTTTACGTGTTTGATCATGAGTAACCCAAGAGAGAGCCTTCTGTTTTGGCTTCCGCTCATCAAGATTTCCTGAGGTCTTTAGCCAGAATGGTCTGTTGAGCAAGACATAAAAGTGGGAAAACCCATATTGTAAACGTTTAGACATGTAGGGGTTAGAGAATATCATGTGAGAAGAAGAGGTGGAGGAGGGAGGAGAGGGGCAAAGATAAGGCAGCTCTCCACACCTAGAGGCACACTGCTCTTAGGAAATTTCGATTTGGAAAACTGGGATGCATCTTCTTCCACCTCCTTTCCGAACCGCACTCATTCTCAAGAGTGGGGTCACTTTTTCATGGGTTGCCTCCTCCAGTGATGGCCTTCTGGAGTTCCTCTGTCCCCGACTCTGGGGAGGGGCCAAGATTATCAGTCACCCCATAGGAATGTTTGGCCCTAGCTCCATCTCCTAATCCTTGGTAGCTAGCACCAGCCTTCTTCCTCTCTTTCTGCATGAGGACCACACAGCTTTCTTCCTAAGTCTTCTCCAGAAAGACTTGGTGAGAGCAGTTTTACAGGAGTTACAGTGAACAGGTCACAGCCAGGTTGGTTTAGGGGTTCAGCATCTTTAGGGTATCTAGTTGTCTCTGTAAGATGTGTGTCCCTAGTGGACTACTTCAAAGCCTGATAGAACAAGATGAGAAGACAAAGGAAGCCGAGCTTTTTCAGGGGAAGCTCTGGACCCCTAGAGACCCAAGAGCCTGGAAGGAGAGTCACATTGCTACCCTGTTATCTCCAAGTGACAGCAACTGTTGTGTGTGCCTTTATTAATCGTGCTTATTTTCTTGAAGTGGCATTTGCTCCTGATCTTGGTGTCTTGTACAGAGTGTCCCCAATAAGCAGATGCATCTTCAAGGGTGCTTATCAATGAATCAGCGAGATGAATTAGCTTCGAAGATCCTGTTCCCCTTAACAGCATGTCTGGAAAGTTCTCAGGACTTCCAGATGGGAGAGACTCGACTTTACAGGATGAATTAGAATTGACACAGCAACTAAGAGTTGGGGTTTGGGGAGGGGGCGGAGCACCAGCAGTAATGAGACGAAGCTGTAACTGAACAAGTAGTGCATTCTTGCATAGCAGGTGTGAGCCATGTCCCCAAACGGTGCACTGATTAAGACAGGCAAATGAGAGATCAAGGGAGATGAAGCGGGGGGGGGGGGGAGAGAAAGAGAGAGAGAGGATCTCTCTAGGACACAAAGGACAGAGGCAGATGCAGGGTTTATGACTCCTGAAGGTTAAGCAATTTGGGAAGTCCTTTATAATAACTGAACAAAAAAAAAGCAAACATTTGGAATGAGAAAAATCACAGCAAATTGCAAATAATAAAATGATTTATTTTTATTCTTTTCTGTAAAAGGAAAAGACTATCTATGAAAATGAATAGTCACAACAGAATCTATGAAAAATGAACACCCTTTTTAATGTCTCATTATTTATGTGTGTGTCTGCACGTGCGTGTGCATGCATGCAAGTGGGTGCCTGTGGAAGCCAGTTAGAGGGTTTCAGATATCCTGGAAGTGGAGTTACAGATGGTTGTGAGCTGCCTGACATGGGTTCTGCAAACTTACAAACTTTACAAAATCAGGACACACTCATAACCACTGAGCCATCACTCCAGCGCCCAAGAATCTTTTTTTAAACAAGTAGCTGTTGAATAATTCCATGATATTGTCAGAATCTCACGCTCTACATACACTTCACTTCCATGGCCTTTAAAAGCATGTTTTGGCTGATCTTTGTTCTACTATTTATATTTTAATAATTTTATATAACCATTTCTGTAGAAAATATAAATACTGTCAGTCTTCCTAAAGAGTTGATCATATTTTATTGGCTTAGCTCAGAAAAAAATAAGTTCATAGCTCACAATGCCAGATGGAAACTCCTATCAATGTTCTTTCATGATCAAACTGAGCCTTTTAGGCATTTCCAATTTTCTCAGGCACCGGGAATCTCGACGACTCTGGGAATTGGTGCGATTCATTAGCGGGTCATCTTCAGTGTCCACACTAGTGTGAGGATTGGGTGAACTGTATCTTGTCTTCCTGGGAGTCAGTATTTCATGTAAAATAAACATGAAGTTCCTAAAAGTTCACAGATGACTGAGCCACTTCAGCTCAAGGGACGAGAGTGGGGAGAGGTGACGCGTCCATGCGGGGTATCCCAGCAAACATGGGGATGCGGGCACGGGGGAGGGAATCCGTGGGAACAGGTGAGGGTGGGAAACCTCGTTAGACACTGGTAAGCCTCTAAACCCAAACTAGCCTGCCTTTAATTAAGGAATCAGGGCCTGTCGATAAGCTGCTGAGCATGCAACAGCAACGAAAATGTTTTCCTAAAACAGTTAGCTAGCAGAAACGCCAGAACTCAAATCCTCCTTGCCACCAAATACCCTTTGAAACCTTGCTACGTATGAGCTCATTATGCAAAGTCCATCTTGAACTAAATATGTGGCTTTAGGTCAACGTGAAGTACAGTCCAAACTCAACTTCTCCACACCCAGGTCCCAATACTGTAGATTCTCAAGGGTCTGCAGATGGGAGCTCAGAGTCCGGCACAATGACTATGCTTCTCATCAGCTGCAGTCACTGTATCTAACTTCAGGAAAATTTTCTAAAACAGGGGATCACGTGAATGTACTCTTTCAGCGTGTGGCCCCTCAGCCTTTATGAAAGACTCATGCGCATAGGGACTCTGGGTTTTAAGCTCCGCTACCCCAACAGTAAAGTGTACCTCTGTAGGGGAATCCAGAGAGGAAGGCTTTGGAAGGCAAGAGGCCTGAGGCCTGGCATGAGACTGGTAAGAAAGAGGGTCCAACATGCTCCGGCAGGCATGAGGGCAGTGACCCGCAGTGGATTTGACATGGACAGAAGTCAGAAGGCTCAGTCAGAGAGCCCCGGACCGGGCTCTGTGAAGAAAGCTGCCGGTAATTCTGCCACGTGAGATATTTGTCTGGTATTGGACATAGGATAGAGAAGCGAGCAAGAAGAGCACAAAGAGGAAGCCCAGGTACAGAGGACTCTAGACTCAGGAGAGAAGTGGAACACAAAAGCTGATCCGGAAGGCAGAGCACAGGGCTTGGAGGCAGAGGTGATAAGGATTAAGGGAGAGATGGAGGAGGAACCTCGGCAGCTTTCCCTGGCACCGCTGTCTGTGCAGAGTGCCAACTTAGGACTTGGAAGATAAGAAAGATACGCTCACTCATTAGGAAATGCTTATTGTAACACGCTATATTGGATCTCTCAGAACCTATCCAAGGAATCGGCATAGTGCGCTATAAAGGACCAGAATGGGAATTCTTACTGCCTCTTTCGCAGCTACTCAGCAGTTAAGAGAGCATCCCAGATGTGTGTGGGTGTAGATATACGGCTGTATCCAACCACCTATGGACATAGAAATGGAATTTTTTAATATTCATACGTTTCCTGGCTTTCATTTTCTAATCGTTTGTTTGTTTTAAAATGCAGAAGCGGTTCCTATTTCCTAGACTGTAAATCAGACTTGGCTGCCAGCAGTTCTCTATGATATTACCATGTTTTGGGGATCCCCACTGCCGAGGGCATGATCTAAGTGACCCCTCACAGGGCTCTCCATGCCCCACCATGGAGCATGCGTGCTGTTGTGGGGCACGTATCTAAATCTGTGGAATTCTGGACCGTTAGTTCCCAGCCAGAAGTGGGCCGCGGCCTGAGTGTGCAGGGCCGTGTTCACTCTGAGCCAGGTACCCAGCTACCGGCCTGAGAAAGCATCAACCCAGACTGCTCCATCTCATGAGCATGTTACGGCGTGTTCCATTTTTCAGAAAAGCAAACTGAGGTTCGGAGGAGCCAGGGGATGTGCTCCAGGCTGCCCAGTTGGCAAGGAGCAGAGCCACACACGAGCCAGTTGGAGAGAGGAAATGGGAGAAGGCAGGGGTAGGGTCCTTGACTTGGCCACACAGCAAGGAGTTTGCGGAGCCAGGGCAATACCCAGGAACACCCCACTGAAGACCCACAGCTGCTGAGCCTCCTCAGGAGGGAGGCCAGGCTGAAAATGGAAACTGGGACTCGATTTCCCCTGAAGCTTTCCAGTCTGGTTAGGCCACTCCCAGCATGCCTTCTGCCCCAGTCAGTCAAACCCACAACTAGGTTATGCAAATGAGTGTGATGTAGGGTAAGTGTCTGCTGTGACGCTGAACCGAGGAGGTCAGCCTCCTGACCAGTAGCGCTTTAGCCCTCGGCCTGGGGGACACCTCTCCTGGACACTTTCCACAGTTTGCTTAAATGATGCTTTGCTTACTAAGAGGAAGAAATTTGTTACCTAGGCTTGTAGGTCTTGGGAACCTCCCGGGTGCTAGCACCCAGTGGGGTGAGGAGATCCACACACCGGCTCTTTATCTATTTAGCCGAGCTCAGAGAGAGGTACCTTGTGCCAACCTGGCCAACCAGTTCAATAGTTTCTTCCTTTTCTCCAGTTGGAATCCAAGAGCAGCCGGGCATAGGAGAAGAGCCCTATCAGAATAGCACAGAGAGATCATGAAATCTATCCAAAGTCACACAGTCACCCAAGGGCAAAGCCATTGCTCACACCCTGAGAACTGGCCCCAGTCTAAGGCTCTTGGCATCTCACGGTTGCTCCCTCTTGGTCCATGGCTAAGAAGGAAAGGGCCTTAGCAGGTGTGTGCTCAGAAGTGGCCAGAGCAAAGGGGCACTGTGGAACACCGAGGAGCAGCCCTGGCTTTATGTGATATGGAGATATTTGACATCAGAGATTTTCCGAAGCATCCCAGGGTGGATTTTTTTTTTTTTTGCTTTTCAATATTGTGTGTGAAGCACAGCCCCTTCTCCCTGTATCCCTGACTCTGCTTCCACTCCGAGTCTCTGCACCCTTGACTCAACTGTCTCGCTGACTGAGTGCCTTTCTCAGATTAAGACAGAGCATGAGTAATTTGTTCTCAAAGTCTCTTCTTAAATGCTCCCATCTCAGAGGAGCAGCCACTCAAATGTCAGTTTTCCATAATCCATATATGCATCCCCAAAGCCTCCCCGTATGAGGTGTGCAGGCACACTCTAATGAGGCGACTGTGTTCTTTGTTTCTCGGCTTCTGCCTCAACCCTGTATACAAGGACCCTGCCCCCCATATTACACCGCAGCTGATACCAGAGAGGATCTGGTCCATGACTTGGGGTCACTCGGCTTGTCCCCAGAAAGACCACCATGTTCTGAGGATGCGTTTTCCTCTGTTGGTGGGAATGGAGGAGGTGGCAAGAAGCTGTGATGGAGACTTGATTGCTGGCCACTTAGAAGCTGTGAACTAGCCGCGTGGGTGCTCGGGTGTCCAGTGTGTGGGTGGACAAAAAAAAACCCTCTACAGATGCAATGAATCCTGCTTTATGGATGCTCACAGCCTCTGTGGCTGCTGCCTTTAAGGGACCATTGATTGCAGGGAGATTAATCACTGCCTGAGACAGCCGAGCTGGTGGCTTGCAGCTCCCTACAGTTGCCGTGAGCCATTGTGCAGGGTGTGGATTTGAGACCTTTTTCCCAGAATCTTCACCACCATCGTCTGAGCTGGCACCCTCTGGGCCTTTCCACCTCCGTGCAGCCCCAGCTCCAAGCTCACTTTGAGCAGGGCGGATGTGTCTTAGAGGACTTGGTCCTTGTACAATGTCGCCTCGTTAGAGGAGAGCAGTGGCCATGCTGTGAGCAAGCCTCCATAGCTTGGAAGATGGGGACATCTGGTATACCTGCAACCTGCTTGGATAACTGGACATCTACAGAAGGAGACAATTAAAAAAAACACACACACAAACTGCAGATTTATATTGTCTTTTTCAGACACCACTTCTTCCGGTTCAGTAGCTTGCGTTTATTATGATTTTTCTTGTTGAGCATGGCTGGATTTTTACGGAAGTGCTTTAGAGCTATGTTTTCATCTGTTCTTCTCAGAGACCCAGCGATCCAGGGGGCTATCACTAGCTCATTGTGAAGGTAAGGAAGCTGAGACTTAGCATTGCATGGCTGGTCTAAGGCCACGTGGCTGGCAGTCAGGCAGCCGACAGTCGGAGCTGAGACTTTACGTCACAGGACATGTCTACGAGGGCCTGGTTTCCAGCTTCCCTTGCAAAGGCCTTTGGGGTTTGAACTGTGGTGTTGAGACTTTACTACTGAGTGCCTCTGGCTGTCTTTAGGGAGAGAGAAATTCACTGCTGCAGCATGGCTGGGGATGGGGATGTTACTTCGGAGCGCTGTGAAGTGTTTGGAAATTTTTCATGAAGGGAAACCTTGGTCAAGAGCTGCTACGTCATGCTGCCAAGAGGATTCTCACCGCCCATTCATGCCATCCAATTCAGTTTCTTGGTTTGAAGAAAAAAGCTGATTTTTTAAAAATCCATCATGGCCAAGTGTGGTCACTCACACCTGTCATCCCAGCACTCAGAAGACCGAGACAGGAGGATTGCAAGTTGGAGTCCAGACTGGGCTGCCAAGTGAGACAGTCTCATGAAGAAGAAAAATCAATTGAGAGCTCGTTGCCAGGGTTTAGCAAT
This sequence comes from Microtus pennsylvanicus, assembly GCF_037038515.1. Classification (NCBI taxonomy): domain Eukaryota; kingdom Metazoa; phylum Chordata; class Mammalia; order Rodentia; family Cricetidae; genus Microtus; species Microtus pennsylvanicus. The sequence continues at coordinate 32,042,776 of NC_134596.1, forward strand.
GCAAATGGTAAATAATCACATAAAGGGCAGCAGATTAAATGGCAATCAGATTAGAAATGGAAATCTAATTTCCTCAAGATGCTTTTGGCCACTGGTTTAACATATCTGGAGACTGCCAAGATCGCAGGCAATTCCTCGGAGACTCAGGGGAGGCAGCTACAGAAGCCAGGGCTGTTATTCCTGGGTTCCCATTCCTGCAATACCGTGCTGCCTCGCCTGGTTCTCAGCCCACTATCTTTCCTGCCTCGTAGCCTTCACAGCCAGGGTTCACCTTATCCTGGCAACCAGGTTCCCCTTCATTCATCCACCTTTCTTTCCAGTCACAATTGGGGATACTGCTGATCCCATAGCCCATCCTGACCTCAGAAGCTTCATGCCACCCAAGGTGCATGAGCTTCCCACAGTTATGGCTGAAAAACAAGACTTCACTTGCTTGATAACATCATGACTGGAAATCCTATTCCAAAATGTCAATTATGGGCAAATAGCAGCAGCTGCTGTTCTCAGGGCACATGTAATTTTTCTGTGTGCTAAGACAGTGTTGCAAAAGCTAATGTGCTCTTTATCAATACACAATGTTAAGTACAGGTCTTGCAGGGAGGTGATGAGAATGTGACAGAGGTATTCAGGGAAAAAAAACCACAGGGATAGTTAGGGACCAACAATCAAAATACCATGATGCAGCAGAAAAGCCACCCTGGCCGTCAGGCTTTCTCCTGGGGAATCAATGTTCCAAACTCCTGTATTTCCTCCCTGGTTTAGCAGATCACAGAACAATGTATAGGACGTGGCTCATACATCTCTCGCACGGTGCTCACCATCTTCACGCTCTGCCATCTTCACGTGGCTGCGTTCAGGAAGGGGACACTGACAGGAGAAATGGCACTGAAATGTAGCAGGGCAAAGCAAGACGTGCCGGGGGAGTGGGGAGAGGAGGTCAGAGGACTGTCTCCTAGTCTTTCTTATTAGTCCGATGTGGCGGGGCACCGTGCGGGGGTGGGGGACGAGAAGAGAAGTCAGGAATAGTGAGTTCTTTGGCCATTGGGACTACTGGAAAGACATCTTTAAACCCCCCCCCATATAAACGGGGAGCAAGAGGACAGGCAAAGCAGAAGCAGGAAGAGAGCTAGAAAAGTTCTAACTGGCAGGGGAGGGGGGCTGGAGAGATGGCTCAGCGGTTAAGAGCACTGACTCTTCTTCCAGAGGTCCTGAGTTCATATTCCCAGCAACTACATGGTAGCTCAGAACCATCTGTAATGAGATCTGGTGCCCTCTTCAGGAGTGCAGGTACACATGCAGGCAGAGTATTGTATTCATAATAAATGAATGAATAAATCTTTAGAAAAGAAAAGTTCTAACTGAGAATCAAGCAACATCCTTCAGCAACTTACCCATTGAAGGAAATAATTGAGAGCAGAAAACATTTGGAGTTTGTGGGTTACTGCTAAGTCATTGCTTAGAGAAACGTTTACAACTCCAAATGAGGACTTAAAAAAAAAAGAGAAAAAGTCAAAAATCAATAACGAAAGTTCCCAACTCAGCAAGGTAGAAAAAGAAAAGTAAATTAGACTCAAAGAAAATCAAAGGCGGGAGATAAAATAATGAAAAGAACTAAGCCAACGAAACAGAAAGCAAAAAGCCAAGAGCTTCTGGCCCAGGGACTAGAAAAGCTATCAACTGATAGAAGAGCCAGGAGGAAGGTGTGAACGGCCAGTATCAGGGATGCAAAAGAGGCATCACTGCAGATGCGACTATCATCTTAAAACAGCAAGAGGGTTTATGAATAACTCCATAGCACTAATGATTTAGGAAAATGGACATATTTCTTCTAAAACACAAGATATTGAAAGCAGTGGTTAAAATGGCTGCAACCCAGGTCTACCTCCTCTAGCGAACGCGTAAACCAGAAATGGGGAGAAAGTCCATTATGGACCTGGGGTCAGGCACTGGGTGTAGAAGAGACGAGGGCTCAGGTTCTAAGCACACGAGAGCTGCTGAGAATCTACTTCAGTCAAGCAGCAGACAGCAAGGCCTGAGTTGCTACAGCCGATGGCTAAAGCAATGGAAGCCAACAGGGCAAAATTCAGACAGACCGGAACTGTATCCAGAACCCCCATGGGCACAGCCCACAAGCACTGAAGGACACCGTCCTCAAGTGTCACAGGCCACCACGCTCTTGCTCTCTCTAGTCCTCACCGCTAGACCCCAAGTAGGCAGACCACCTGCAAGGCTTCTCACGTTCCCAGGAGATCCTGGAAGCTGCCTTCAGCTACCAAGCATCGTACCATTGTCTGCTAGGAAGAACGTGAAACCGGGTTACCCACCTGGAAAGAGTCTACCTCCTTTACAGGCAAAATAAAGCCGTTATGTTGTCTGTGTGTATGATAAAATGAGTCTCAGTTTTGACACAGTCTTGTTTCCCAGGACACAATAGAAGGATCAAAGCCTAATTTTTGACAACCTTAAATTACAACTCTCACACAAGTGTGGAATGAGCAATTGACAGTGATTAATTTAGTTCATTAATGAGAGAACAACAAGACTGTAGAGCTGGAACTGTGGGCTGAAGGTGTCCTGTGAAATTTGAAGACTGACAAGTAAGCTCAAAAGCAATAGCATTAAGAGCCGCTGCTGGGACTGGGTAGACCATGAGGTGGAGCTCAGAAAAATGGGATTAGTGGCCCGCTAAAAGACTAGTGGTCTCTCATCACAGCTACTTGGGATGCTGAGGCAAGAGGATTGCAAGTTAAAGACCTGCCTGGGATATAAAGCAAGATCAAGGTCAGTCCAGGAAATTTAGCACATATCACATGACCCTCCTTGTATTAAGGTTGGGCAAGGCATCCCAATTATGAAGAATAGATTCCCCAAAGCCAGCCAAAGCATTAGGGAGATCCCCTGTACCCACTGTTGAAGTCCCACAAGCAGACCAAGCTACACAACTGTCCCACATGTGTAGAGGGCCTAGGTCAGTTCCATGCAGGCCTCCTGGCTGTCAGTTCAGACTTTGTGAGCTCCTATGAGCCCAGGTTAGTTGTTTCTGTGGATTTTTCTTGTGATGTCCTTGACCCCTCTGGCTCCTACAATCCTTCCTCCCTCTCTTGAACAGTTCTTGAGCTATGCCCAATGCTTGGCTGTGGATCTCTGCATCAGTTTCAGTTACTAGATGAAGCCTCTCTGACGGCTTTTGGGGTAGGCACCAATCTATGTGTATAGGAGAATATGGTTAGGCATTATTACATTGATATCCCCTCCCCATCATGTTTAGTTCTATCCTACATCTCTGAGTCACACAGCCTCCGTGTCCTGGTACTCCAGACAATAAGGGCTGGGCTCACTCTCATGGCATGGGTCTCAGGCTAGGCCAGTCATTGGTTGGCCACTCCCATCATCTGCACCATCCTTGCCCAGCACATCCTATAGCAAGGACAGAATGTAGGGCGAAGGTTACATGGCTGGGTGGGTGCCCCAATCCCTCCCTGCACTGAAAATCTTTCTTGACCACAGGAGATGGCCAGTTCAGGCTATGTTTCCTCTATTGCTAGACTTCTTAGCTGGAGTCATTCTTGGAGATTTCTGCTTAAATGCAGAAATCTCTTTCCAGTCATTTCTTTCAATACTTTCTCCCCCATCCACCCCTCAACCTGGCCCTCCATGTTCCCATTCCCACCCGCCCCAATGCACCCATGAGGTCTCTTCTAATTTCCCCTTCCCATGGAAATCTATGCTTCTCCCCCACACCCAAGTCCTTCTTGTTACCTAGTCTCTCTGGGGCTGTGGACTGCAGCATGGTTGCCCTTTATCTAAGACCCACTTAGAAGTGAGTACCTACTATGTTTGTCTTTCCGGGTCTGGGTTAATTCACACAGGATTTTTTTTTCTAGTTCCTTCCATTAATGCCTTCAGATTTCATGATGTCATTGTTTTTATCAGCTTAGTCTTATTCCATTGCATAAATGTATCACATTTTCTTTACCTAGTCTTTGGTTGAGGGACATTCAGGTTATTTGCAGGTTCTAGATATGGTGAATAAAGCTTTTATGAGCACAACTAAGCAAGTGTCCTTGGGGTATGATTGAACATCTTTTAGGTAGATGCCCAAAAGTGGTATAACTGGGACTTCTTTTTGTCCTTTTTCGTTATTAAGTTTATTCATTTATTTTTACATCCCAACCCCAGGTTTGCCTTTCTCCCCTTCTTCCATTCCCTCCCCATCAAGACATCTCTTTCATTATCCCCACCCCCACCCATGTCCCCAACCCAATCCCTCATGTTCCCATCCCCCCAGTCTACCCAGGAGATCAGTTTCTCCTTCCCAGGGAAATCCATGTGCTCTCAACCCTCCTTGGTCCCTCCTTATTACCTAGCCTCTCCAGAACTATAGACTGTAACATGGTTACCCTTTACTTTACAGCTAATATTCACTTAGAAGTGAAAACCTACTGTGTCTATCTTTTTGGGTTTGCGTTACCTAGCACAGGATGATTTTTTCTAGTTCCATCCATTTGCTTGCAAATTTCATATTGTTTTTAACAGCTGAGTAATACTCCACTGTGTAAGTGTACCACATTTTCTTTATCCATCCTACAGTTGAGGGGCATCTAGGTTGTTTCCAGGTTCTGCCTGTTATGAATAATGCTGCTAGGAACATAGATACCATTCTTGGGCATATACCCTAAGGATGCACAGTCATCCCACAAGGACACTTGCTCAACGATGCTCAAAACTGAGTCCCAGGTAGATCAATGCCTAATTTTCTGAGAAACTGCCATATTGATTTTCAAAGTGGTTGAACAATTTGCACTCCCACCAGCAGTGGAGGAGAGGTCCTCTTACTCCACAACATTTCCAGCATAAGCTGTCCTTAGAGGATTTTATCTTAGCCATTCTGACAGGTATACGATGGGATCTCAGAGTCGTTTTTATTTGCATTTCCTGATGGCTAAGGATGCTGAACATTGTTTTAAGTGTTTTGGCCATTTGAGATTCTTCTGTTGAAAATTCTGTTATGATCTGTACCCCATTTTTAATTGGATTTTTTGTTTTGCTTTGGGTTTTTTGATGTCTAGTTTCTTGAGTTCCTTATATGTTTGGAAATCAGTCCTTTGTCTGGTGTTGGTTTGGTGAATATATTTTCCCCTTCTGTAGGCTGCCGTTATATCCTATTGATAGCATCCTTTGCCTTACAGAAGCTTTTCAGTTTCATGAGGTCCCATTTATTAATTGTTGATCTCAGTGTCTGGGCTACTGGTATTCTCCTCAGGAAGTTGTCCCCTGTGCCAATATGTTCAAGGCTATTCCCCACTTCCTCTTCTGTCAGGTTCAGTGTAACTGGATTTATGTTGAGGTCTTTGATCCACTTGGACTTGAGTTTTGTGCAGGGAGATAGATGTGGGTCTATTTGCATTCTTCTACATGCTAATATCCACTTAGGCCAGTATCATTTGTTAAAGATATTTTCTTTTTTTCCATTGTATAATTTTGGCTTTGTAAAAAATCAGGGGTCCATAGGTGTGTTGCTTTATATCTGGGTTTTTTATTCCATCTCACCGGTCTACCTGTCTATTTTTATGCCAGTACCATGCTGTTTTTATTACTACAGCTCTGTAGTAGCACTAGAAATTAGGGATGGTGATACCTGCGGAAGTACACCTTTTATTGTAGAGAATTGTTTTAGTTATTCTGGGTTTTTGTTTGTTTGCTTGTTTATCCATGCTGAGTTGACTATTGTTCTTTCAAGGTCTGTACATACCTGTACTGGGATTTTAATAGGGCTTGTGTTAAATGTGTAGATTGCATTTGGTAAGATGACTATTTCTTTTTACTATCTTAATCCTACCGACCCACATTCTGATGCAGTCCAGTGAAGAGCTCTTACCTATGTTGCATAGACCCTAGGTTCATCCCCAGGAAAGAAAGAGAGAGAGAGAGAGAGAGAGAGAGAGAGAGAGAGAGAGAGAGAGAGAGAGAGAGAGGAAGGAAGGAAGATAGAAAGGAGGGAGGGAGGATGGGAGGGAGGGAAGGAAGGAAGAAAGGAAGGAGGATGGAAAGAAAGTAAGAGAGAGAGAGAAAAGAATCCCGGAAAGCTTTGTTTCTGTTTCCTTTACACAAGGTCACAGCGAAAATTCCTGCCTGTGAACAACAGGTCCTCATCAGACAACAAACCTGTCTTTTCTGACCTTGGATTTCCCAGCCTCCAGAACAGGAAGCTCTACCTGGTGGTTGTTTACACACTATTCATTATGTCTTTGTTCCAGCAACTCAGATTGACCAAAACAGTGTCCAACAAAAGGTGCAGAAAGTGAGTCTGTACAAATACTGAAAGAAAGGCCAATCAGATCTGTAATTTACAGTGCGACTGCATTACTGTCCCAAGGATAACAATAGCCAGACAAAATTCTTTGGGTTGCACTCAGGTGATAATCACGTGATGCCTATAAGCATTCTCCAAGTTACCTCTTCCCCTCGGAGTTACGTAATATTCTAATCAATAATGAATAGCAAGTTAAACAAAGGAACAGGACAGAAACTCAAATGACCTCAAAGCCACTAGTCACAGCAGCACCCAGCTAGACACAGGAAGACCTGTAGGGACCCTTTGGTTCCATGAAAAACTTGGACATCTTTTTCTCAGCAGAAGTGTGTGAGCATGTGTTCACGCCTGTGACATTTAAGAGGTTATGAATATTTAAGAAATAGGAACTGAAAGTCCTCCTGCTTGCTAATAGAGGCGACACCCACATCAAGAGAGGCTTTTAGCGACACTCATCAGGCCCGCCAGCCCAGCAGGATACAATCTGCAATTACTTCCCCGCAGATCTGGAAACAGAATTGATTTTGCCTTACGTAATCCTACTGACCCTACAGCTCTAGAAAGCCATTGTGGAAATGAGTCAACAGATTTGGGGCCTATTCAGGAAATAACTCCCAAGCCCAAAAGTTCAAGTCCTTAAAACAATTCTAAATATGATTGTGCACTTCTAGCGTGCTTTGGCGGGATTGGCCTCACAAAAATGCATAAGATACATGCCACAGAGTTTCTAAAATATCCACCTTCACTTATGTCAAACAAAAATTCTATATTTCTATCTATGTCAGCAGTATTTTCTTACTACATGAAGATTTGCAGTCAAGACAAAATATTGCCTTTAAAATCCCAAATAAAGAGAACCAATGATGCTTTTACATCCACGAGTTGCCACTGCAGTATCTAGACCACAGTTTCTTCGTTCACTCTAGTCCTCACTAAGGACTTTTGAAACACCCAGGCTCATATGGAGAGTTCAAGGGCATAAGACCAGGGCTCATCCACTGAGCATGACCCAACCATAGTTAGCATGTATGTATGAGAAGAATGGAATGGCGGGAATGAGTCAAACACACACAAACTCATGTTCTTAGTTCCATCTGCCTGTTTACAGTAGGCAGGGCACCCTGATATCTCATGCAGTCATCCTCCAACAAGCAATGGCAGGACAGCAAATCTTCAATGTTAGACGAAAGGGAGAGCATTAGTGAGGACTTAGCTACAGGGGCAATTGTTCCACTTCTCCCAAAAGGCCGGATGGACCAGGCACATCCAACAGTCCCCCTACCAGGGAGCAGAAGCCAGCATGGGTCCAGAACACTCTGTATGAATCTCAAAATCCTCAGCACCCCACCACAGGGGCATAATGACCCTCTATACACCCACATGTCAGCTGGAGGAGAAGTAAAGAGAGGAGGCGGGGCTTAGAATGCCTGAACTCTTCCTGGGTCAAAAACAAAATAATAATAATAACAACAACCTGAAAAGGGCAGTTAGACTAATGCAGGAAGTACAGGCACATTTTCCTCATGCATCACAGGACCATGGACATACTTCTTGCACGCCAGTTTCTTGCTTTTTTGCTTCATAACATTAAGGAAGAAACAAGAATTTAGGAGTCAAAAGAAACACTGAGAAAATGATGGATTTCCCCAAACTGAAGTAAAATTTTAAAAGCATCTGCTGTGCGCATGCAATGAAACTCAGTAAGCTCCATGAATAAGATATGAGGAGCAGGCTAGTTAGCAGGCAGAGGAGCCAAAAGAGGGGGGCATCCTGCTTATCACAAAAGGGTGATTGATTACTCATTCCTCTCTCTTTCTTTACATCCCGGGGAAACTGGCAAATTAAGAAAATAATAGATGAAAACGCTGGAGCAATATTGGCAAACAAGTTAGGATGCTCTCTGAGAAGCTGCAGAGTCAGGGGAGCAGACGGGGGCACCCCCATATCAAAGGGAGACCTCCATCAGGAAAAGAGCAGAGTTCTGCCCCCAGTAGACGAGCCACCGAGCCTTGGGTCAGAGTGAAAGATATTTCAGTAAAGAGGACCAGGAGCACTCTGCCCTGGCGATAGGAGAAACGGAGGCAGTCCAGAGTTGGAACTGGTTCCTCTCATACACAAAAGTCTTACTATGCACTCCAGGCTCATGCATCATGCTGCTTCCTGTCTGAACTAAGGAGCATGCTCTAGGAGTCTCCTAACGCAGCCAGGAGAACTGCAGGATAGGAAGGACAGCGGTTTGAGTGACCACAGGAAACATGGCGTGGGGAGTCATTTATCAGAAAGAAAATGTCCAGGACTTATTATCTTATTTCCTGCTAAAATATGTCCTAGTTAATATTAGATTCCCTCTCCAGACTTCAACATCTGGGTCTAGGGAAGAGCAGGCACAGGAGCGATGCACAGCAGGGAAGACCTAAGAAAGTTGATGAAGCTCTTCCCTGAGCCAACCAGGCTGCTAACATGTCAAGGAATCACTCTCATCTCTTTTCTAAAGTAATTTTTATTGCACATGTGCTCGCGTGGACATGCATGCGTGGGGCATGAGTGCACCCACACCAAGGTGCATGTCTGGAGGTCAGAGGAAAACTTGGAAGAGCTGAGTTTCTCCTTCCATCATATAAACTCTAGGGATTGAATTTGGGTTGCCAAGCTTGATGACAAGCTCCCTTCCCCATTGAGCCATCTAGCAAGCCCCATCTTTCTACTTAATAAATCTGTATTGTTCTACATACCAAAACAGTCTGAAGATATAAAGAGAAAAGGATATTACTGATTATATCAATGCTAAAACCACAAAAATATCTTGAAATAAACAGAAAAATAGCTTTCTTATTAATAAAATTATAGAACACAACTAATTGACATGATTGAGAGTCTAAATAACTTCCCACGAATACAAAGGCTTGATATATTGTACATAATAATTCAGCACAAATTCAATTATAGTTTCAATGCAAATCCAGTCAACATCTCTATAGAGTTCTTCATTGACTTAACAAGATCCCCCTACCCTGTATGCAGTGAGGAGTTAGGATATTCTTGAATGGGAATTACAAGGGGAACCAGCAGCAGCGTCCTGCAAGATGCATGATAATGCTATTTTAATGCAACTCCAGACAGTGTGGAGTTGGCTCAGATATGGACAGTAAACAAATTCAAAGTGATAAAGCATCCAGAAATGGACGCCTGTGGAGATATGCGTTGGGAATGGCATTATAAATCCTGAAGGAAAGGACAGAGTAGTCAATAACCAGAATAGGAAATTGCTGATGTATATAGGAAGATGCATAGCTAAAGTTCTACATGGAAATCAATTTCAGATGCACTATAAACCTGAATGTAAAAGATCATTCTAGAATATGCAAGTAGAACACGCAAAATATCAGGGCAAGAAAGAAGCTTAAGAGTCACACAAAGCATAAACAATTTATAAAGGAATAGGTTAATTAAGCTTGCTGCATAAAAGCTGTGAATAGAAGCAACCGTAACTTTACCAAAATTATTTACAGAAACAGACACACAACATGATGAATTTAACAAGGATTCTCCATGGGCTTTGTCTGGGCCTGATCTTGGGAGACTTGTTTCAATTTCATAGACTTTTCTTTCATGGTAGAAGCTTGATTTGTTGCTATTCTACCCACAATGATAGAGAGTCTCAGATTTTGACTGATGTGCAGGTGTGTGTGGGGGGGAGAGAGGTGGGGGGAAGAAGGAGGAGGAGGGAGGACAAGTTTTGTCTGTTGTGTCCTAGTGGTACAAACTACCTTCTGTGTAGCTGGAACCAAGTCAAGGAAACAAAACATTGACTGAGTTGTCAATGTTGTGGAGAGCTGCTGCATCAGCAACCAGAGTCCCAGGGTTCTGTTCCCTGTGGGGGACATATGGGGATCTCTCGCCCTGCCTGAGCCTGGTTCTCTTAAACTCTGAGACGGCATCCCTAGGTTGAATGATCTCACTGCTTCCAGCTCTATGGGAAAAGAAGGATGATCCACTGTCAAGGCCCACATCCTTCTGGGATGACAGTGCAGGATTGCTCACCTGGTTTCCCCCGCTGCCATTTAGCAGCTGTGAAGTTTCTAAGGAGGAATGTGAAGAACTCAGTGCATGGAGGCACGAGAGAGATGATCTTGGAGTAAGAAACAGCTCTTCCCTAATCCGCAGAACTCGGGGCTTTTGTCCACGTACAGGAATTCAGAATCTCAATTTAGTTCTGCAGAGGGAAATCTGCATCAGTTTAAGGAAAGTACTACTGAAAGACAGTGTGCTTTTGCCCTGTGTCTATTAGGAGCAAAGCCAGAAAATACATGCTCAAGAATGGAGACACTGTACTAAGAATTTTTTTTTCAATGAAACCCGAGATAAAGACAGACTTTTAAAAATATCACCTTGGTTCTACATTGCTGAATATACAAAGAGATATAATTTACCATTTCTTTCTGAGACATAAACTTTACTGATCAGATCTTGGAAGATGCCAGAAAGATCCAGACACATACACCAAAGGTGCCAAGGACCCTTGAAAGTGAAGACTTAACTAATGGTCCTCTCCTTTCTCTGAAGGACTGGAGATATAGAAGTTTGCTTCTATATCTTTGGTAGCCAACAGTTCCTTAAACAAACAAAAAATCCAGAGGGAGGAAAGAGCCATGAAACCCCAGAAATGAAGTCACCACAGGGAGAAGAGGCGCTCTTTGCGTTAGGTTATGGAGAACTAGTTCTGAGTTCCTAATGCTATGGGTTCTGGGGCAGGTCTGAATTCAGCCATCCTGAAAGCCAGCTACTGCTCCAGCAATGTAGCCCAACTGGGAAGGCAGATTGATGGTACCATGGCATTAGGACTTGTGGAAGAGGGTTAAAGAAAACCAAGAGCTCAAATCACACACTGTAAAACTACGGGGATGAGACTGGAGACAACTCTTCCTAGCCGTTTCGTGAGTTTTTTCAAGCCAGCCTTTGACTGTAGGGTTACTCCATTCGGAAGTGTCCTGTCTTTTGTTTATAAACAAGCATGTTTGTGGTGCTTTAATCATAAGCCAAATATGCAAAATGGGAGCCCTAGCAGAGCCACTCTGGGACTACTAACAGGAAATACGTTGCTGGTGCTTTAGAATCCACAATGGTGAGGAGGAGCGTGTGGATATACAATTCCAGTGTTATCAGAACAAGAATAAGTGACCTTGATCCAGATTGCTCCAAGGGCAGCCTATGATCCTTGCAGGATGATGGTCAGCTTTGTGGACTTGGACTTGACTCACCTGCTGGGACCTGATTCATTTCAAGAAAACACTCAAGCATTCCATATAGTTGTTTAATTTGGGATTTTCATTCGATTTTGACCATTTAGGTTTTTTGGTTTTTTTGTTTTTTGTTTTTTTAAAAAAAGCATCATCGTTGAAGTTTTCCTAAGTCTTGGTGGGGTTTTCCAGAGAATCAGGTCATTAAGGTTTCTGTCACCCCAGGATCTATGGTCCTAGCTCACTTCCTTCCTAAGGGTATGCATTTGTTTTTTTTCTCTTCTAAAGTTAATGTAGCACAAGTTTGTCTAGGGCAAGCTTTAAGCAAGAGCCTGCTCTAGGGCTTGTTTTTAATTCTGCTGGTTTGCTTTGTCAATTATTAACGACCACTCTTAACTCAGCTAACCTCCTCCTCCAGCTGTCCTTGATGCTGACTGCACAACTTCTTTGCCTGGGTCTTTGTTTCGCTGCGTTTGCTTCCTCTTGCTCTGTGACAAGCAACATGGTTTTGCCTCTGGGTATAGTCAACAGCTGCCACCCATAGGTTTTACTATATCCTGTTCTCATAGGAAGTTTTTCTAAACATTCTATAATTGCACTTTGCTATTAACGCGATCATTATTTTAATGTTATTTAAATCACAAAGCTGTTGGTTTGTTCTGTCGTTTAATCCTTTGTGCTTAGAACGGCTGCCATAAAATTTCAACTTCTTAGAATTTATGGGTAGTTTTATGTATATTCCTATATTAAATCATTGCTCTTTGGGCATCTAAGCAGAATGAGTACTATCTCCCGGCAATGAGAATGTCCTTTAGAGAGAAAAGATGGCCCAGGAGACAACCAGCACATCTCTCCATCTCTAAGGAACTAAGAAAAGGCACAGATATGGGCAGAAAGAGGTGGTGTGGAAAGACGCTGGGGAGCGCTGGATAGACAAAGATCAGGTGAACCCCACAGCAGATGTTCAAGTTTTCAAAGAAACAATCAACTCTAACACAGAGCGTTTGGCAGCACTCAGGGAAAGGATGAGATCCCCTCAATAGGACTTTAAGCCAAAGAGTGTCCCAAGGTATGCAGTCCTGCGCGCTGCAAGAATAGTTTAATACAAGAGACCAGGTAGCTGCACAGCAGGCAGATGCAATCGGGATAATTGCCCTTATCTTCTGGTTTGTTCAGTGATGCTGGAGCAAAGAGCCATCCTAAGAGGGTCTTACCATCAAACCGAGTCCGCTTAAATGAGCAATGAACCCCGTGTCTCTGATATTTAAATGCATGGTCCTCTGCGTGGTTGGTAGCACAGTTTGGGTAGGTTATAGGAATTTTAGTCAATGGAGCCTCGTTGGAGGAATAGGTCACTGAGGATGGGCTTTGGGAGTGTACATCCTCACCCACTCCCAGCTCATTCTCTCTCCCTCACGTTTCTTGCTAAAAGTGTGATCTCTCTGCGGCCAGCTCCAGCTGCCTGCTGCCGTATCTATTCAACCATTACAGACTCTCCCCCCTGGAAACAGAAGCCGAAATAAACTCTTGCTGCCCAAGTTGCCAAAGTCATGGTATTTGATCACAAAACCAAGGAGTAACTAACACAACCTAATAGAGATGACACCTAACAAACTGGCCAGTAACATTAAATGGAGTAGGAGTGAACTGGGGGGTGGGGACAGAGGGAGGGAGGGGGAGAGGGACTGGGAGGAGGGGCAAGAGGGAAAATTGTGGCCAGAATGTAAAATTAATTAATTAATTTTTAAAAGCCATTGTACTCAGCAGGGAGAAAACAGAAACCACTTCTTCTAAAACTGGAAATAATACAAGAATGTTCTCTGCTGCCGCTCCTAGAAGTGCTTGAAATCTTGGCCAGAACAACACAGGAAAGAGAAACAACTAAATGGAACGCATTAAGGAAAAGGACCCCTGGGTATCCCTGTGTGCCGATTATGATTCTCTCCCCTATAGAGCCCACCTGAAAATGCCAGCATTGGAATACAATGTTTCAGCAGTGTGTCAGAATAAAAGCAACCATCCCAGCAGCAGTGGCTTTCCAACACACCACAGCTGCCTTGCTAAAACAGAAAGAGGGGAAGCAACTGTAGCCACAGCAGTCACAACAAGTGAGAGGCCTAGCAATTACTACCATCAACCGGGATAAAGACTACGGCAACAATGGAAACTTTCTAGCCCGGACTGGAGGAAGAAGCTGGTAAAGACTCTAGAACAATGGTTCTCAATCGCCCTAATAATGTTTCGACCCTTTCATAGTTTCTCAGGTTGTGGTGACTCCCCCTCAACCATAAAATTATTTTTGTCTCCACTTTATAACTGTAATTTCATTACTGTTTTTTGTTTTGTTTTGTTTTTGTTTTTTTTTTGTTTGTTTTTCGAGACAGGGTTTCTCTGTGACTTTGGAGCCTGTCCTGGAACTAGCTCTGTAGACCAGGCTGGTCTCGAACTCACAGAGATCCGCCTGCCTCTGCCTCCCGAGTGCTGGGATTAAAGGCGTGCGCCACCATCGCCCAGCTTCATTACTGTTAAGAATAGTAATGTAACTATTTTTTGGAGAGAGAGAGGTTTGCCAAAGGGGTCACGACCCACAGGTTGAAAACCACTGCTCTAGAAGCTCAAAATAGACCCCAGTGAAATTAATACCATTAAAACAGCCACATCACTGAAAGAGATTTAGGGCTTCATTACAACCTCTTAAAATCCCAATGACATGCAGGGCTGGGGAGATAGCTCAGAATAAAAGATTATGAACTGCTCTTCCCAACACCCTCTGCAGGTGGCTCACAACTACCTGCACCTCCGGTTACAGGGGACCTGACACCCCCGTTTTTTGCCTCCCAGGCACCTGAATGCACAGACACTTTCTTCAACTCAGGGAACCATTCACTTACTTTTTAATGTCCCTTCTGTTTTTCTTTCTCCTTTTACCAGCATAATTGAATTATTGGGCAGCATTTGCATTGGGTTTTCTCAACTTCAGGGGCAGCAAAGCTCTCCTTGATATTAAAGGTTGACGGTATCAGACAGGAGCCAATCATGGACAGGAGTCAGCCTCCTCCTGCGTCATCAAAGGCTAGATGTAGAGTGTGGTTTTGTGGTGTCCTCTCCCTTTCAGTGGGTAACACCAGAGGGAGTCACTATGGGCCAGATACCAGAAGGATGTTCTTAGTAAGGCAACATGTAGGCCAAGCTGGAGCCAAGACTGAGTATCAAACAAGACAAAATGGCATAGGGCTCTGGCCACGTATGGCCAACAAGAGAATCCAGATCCGTGGTTATGTGAACCAAGTAGAGCAAGGGGGCCCCACAACAAAGCAAATCTAAGAAACAGAGATCCATACTTGGTGTCAGCCCAGCTCAAAAGGAAAGCAGGCTCAGAGGTGGCCAGCATGGGGCATCCTGTTCCCTTGCTAGTGGAAGACTGAGAAAATGTAGGCTCCGGAAAGTTAGCTCTTGCCTTCTGTCTCCGTGAAAACCCCTTAAGATAGACTCGCCTTATTTGACAGACAGGGAGAGATTCAGTCTTGCTCAAAGTCCTCCAGTGATGCACACAAGATTCGCACTCACACAGAGGTGTCTCCACAGTGTGTGTTTATCTCACGTGACACTCTGGTACAATTGTGGAGAATACTCTTTCCATTGGTTTATGCCCTTCGCAAACAGTGCGAGGCAGTGTCCACCTGTGGGTCGTGCCCCATCAATTACAAATGAATGTGTTATCTGTGAGAGCGATTGTACAAGGGACAAGAACTCTCCAAAACTGCTTGGAGGAGAGGGTCTTTTAGCGCAAGGCCAAGCAAGATCATTGCCTCGCTTTTCTCTCATAGCCTTTCAGGGCTGTTCCCCGTGTTCTTACTTTAGCGTGCCAATGTAAGGTAGAAGTATACCGCCACACCCTGATGGGTCAGTGGTTCAGAAGACAGGCCGTGTAAAGCTGCACTAGTAAACATCCCTACCTTCACCTTGGTGCTACAGCCTCTGGATTCCATAGTGAAGGCTCTCCTTGGCTTTGCGTAACTTCTTTCTCCCCCTTTCTCCAGTTGTATGACTGACATTGTCTCATGTGGTCCATGCCCAAAGTTGGTGCGCACTTCCCTCCCTCATTTTGGTCCTTGGTTCGATTTTAAGGTGCGGTGTTTCTGACAACATGCCAGTGTGTTGTGCTTCATCTGGTCGGTAAACATCATGCTCTTGTGTGTCCTTGGCTGATTTGTTCCCATTCCTCTGAGCTTAGGGGAATAGTGCAATGAAGCTTGTGTCTTTTATAGACTGGACATAAAGAGCTAAGGGATTAGCCAGGCTTAGTTGTGTGGTGAGACCCTGTCCCGAAACAAAGCAGAACCAAAGCAGATAGTGGTTGCTTATTGTAACCAAACAAAAACAGTGGCAAATGGGCAGGGATGTCCTTAAAACTGCTGACAAATGACTGCCACTTCCATAAGGAAAAAGATCTCAAAGACAAATTATTAAGGATTATGAATAAAAGTGCATTATTCTGAAAAATTTAAAGATTCCCTTATGAGTTTCCCATTGACCCTATGATAAGTTAGCATGAGTCTGGTGACTTAAAATACTATGAAAGTATTTATTTATTGTTATGGGAATGAGGCTTCTAGAATGCACTTTAAGGGACAAAATTCAAAGTATTAAATTAGTTCTGGAGGCTCCAGGGAAAAAAAATCCATCCCTTTTCTCTTCTACTTCTAGAAGCTGCCAGGATTTATTGGCTCCTGGCCACATCAGTCCTGGCTTGTGATCACCTTGCCTTCTCCCCTACTATAGCTAAACTCCCCCTGCCTCCTATATATCACGATAGTTGTGATTACTTAGAGCAAAGATAACTCAGAATAATACATCCTCGATACGATCAAATCTTCAAAACCCCCTTCATCCATCCTAAAACATCCACACTTTCCAAGGATTATGGTGTGCATTTGTGGTAAGTAATTTTCAACCTACCATAGCCCACTCTCTAGCCCCAAAGACTCATGCTGTTCCTACTTCCATTTTCATTCCAACATCCCCCAAACTTTCAGCTCATTACAGAAGCAAACGCAGGTCCTAGATCTCATCATCACGGTGAAACAAGGGTGAGGCATGAGCATGAGTCACCCCAGGGAAAATTCCTCTATCTACAGACCTGGAAAACAAATTATCTTCTCCAAAAATACAGCGGTGCAACGGGCACCAAACAGCTATTCAATGCTTTCTCATTTCAAAAGAGGAAACACAGAGGGGAGGAGGAAAGAAGTCAGGAGTCCCAAGAAATTTCGAAACCGTATCAGAAACTCCAAAGTCCGAAAGTCTGCTCCTGTCTAGCTAGGGTGCTCTCCTTTGCACCCAGCCTGTCTACTGTGCTCCTGGGCCCATCCTTTTTCTCTTGGCAGCAGCAAATCTCTCATCAGAATGAGCCTTCCAGGAGCCAACAGCCTCTTCTCATTCTATTCTGTCCAGTTTGGTCTAAGCTGGCTATGCGTCTGTTGCCATGGTGACTCTGTCATGACTGTCATGGGGATTCACTCCACTAGACCAAAGGGTCTGCCAAGCCTCTATTCTAGACACTCTCCTCTCTAACCCTGACTCCTGCTGAGATGACTCAGGGGACCCACGAGTAATATGAAGACTCATGAGTGGCACGTCTATCAAAAGGTTGTCTAATCCCATCCTTGGCCTTTTCTCTAGAGCATGATTTCCTGGTGTCAATGTCATAATTCTTGCATTTTCTGCGACTTGGTGTGGTAGGCTGAAATATTTCGGGACAAGGACGAGGTCTGATTAAAACCTGATATCACAAACGCATCATGTTCCTCCTCTGGCTTTCCGTGAGCATTTGACATCTCAGTACAGGATAAATACGAGGAATGGATGCCTGTCTGTTTGGGGTTGGCTGACTGCCAAAGCAGGCTCTGAGATGATAACTATTGTACAGGGATTAATCTGAGAGTGCTCCAGGAGAAACCATGATGGGGTCAGGGGAAGCTGAGCTTGCCCAGTAAACATGCAGTTTTCGGGAAAAAGGCGTTCTCGCCTCCTGGTGCCAAGATGCTCTGATGTCTAGATTATATAACAAAATTTGTTTCCACCCAAGACTAGCAATCTGGATTCCCCAAATTTACAGCATCCATCTTTAAGCCATGGGCCACCCCAGGGTAACTCCCAGGTACTCTCAGCTCTGTACATGGAGTATGTACATATGTCTTAGAAGCCCAATGGTAGGGGCTGGAGAGATGGCTCTGAGGTTAAGAGCATTGCCTGCTCTTCCAAAGGTCCTGAGTTCAATTCCCAGCACCACATGGTGGCTAACAACCATCTGTAATGAGGTCTGGTGCCCTCTTCAGGCCTGCACACAGACAGAATATTGTATACATAATAAATTAAAAAAAACGTGGTACAATGGCTTACTACATGTGCTCCTAGCAGAAATACTGTTTTCTCTTACCTGAAGCAGTGCTGTGGCATGTTGCATTCTTGCCTGGGAAGCTTCTAAACAAGAAATGCTCAGATGTTGGAAGTTAAGCCTTGACCACAGTACTGAGTTCCCCTAGTTCCTCTGCCAATGCTCCGCTGGGCCCTAATGGTCGTCATGGTTTCCATCATCAGCTACCATGCACTCATCACCTTCCTCTGAGAGCCCAACTAGATGCCCTGACAGAAGAGTTAAGGGGCCTGGTACACTCCCACCAGGCTTGCGATGGGTTCCCTATGGCCTGAGAGAGTGTCATCTGCTTAACCATTTTCTTCAGCTGGGGAGGTGATGCAGACAGGTCACCTTCTATAATGGCTCTGCTTCTATTTATAGAACAAACTGATGGATGCTTATGGTCAGCCCCGATTCGTGTTCCCCTGCATGAATTCACAATGCCGCTGCAGCCTGCTGCTCGTGCCTTCGGTGGCATGTTCCCCCAACACCTTCACTTTCTGCCCTTGGTGTCTGGAGGGAAGATGCCAGACATGAGTTCTTCTGGTCTATGGTGACTCAGGAGGCAGAGGTAGGCAGATCTCTGTGAGTTCGAGGCCAGCCTGGTCTAGAAGAGCTAGTTCCAGGACAACGAGGGCTGTTACACAGAGAAACCCTGTCTCGAAAAACCAACGAACCAAACAAACAAAAGAATAAGAAGGCTGACAGGAGGGGATCAGAAGCAGTCAGAAATACAGATGGCACATGATTAAAAAAAAAATTCTGGGGGAGGAGTTACAAGGAGGAATCAGGGTATCAGGGGTGGGAGAGATGGGAAGGAGAATCACTGAAACACACTTGGTTTGAAAATGTCATAATACCTTATATGCTAATTTTCTTTTTTTTTTTTTGGCTTTTTGAGACAGTCCTTAACTGTCCTGGAACTAGCTCTTATAGACCAGGCTGGCCTCGAACTCACAAAGATCCACCTGCCTCTGCCTCCAAGTGCTGGCATCAAAGGTGTGCGCCACCACTGCCCAGATTATAGGCTAATTTTAAAAATAAAAAATATACAGAAATATTAAGTATGCCACAGTAGTGGCATCTCAATCTAACAACAGCATTAGCGGCCTTGAGAGAAGGTACACATACCAGTTGTGCCTGGTGGTTTGTATGCATAATCCCAGTTAAGGAGCAGAACAAACTCCATTTTGAGAAAGAACTCCCATTTTAGACAGGACCTAACTAGGGGAGTGAATCCAGCCCAGAAAAGTCATAAACACTTCTAAGGAACTGTGCCTACC
The DNA here is from genome assembly GCF_037038515.1 of Microtus pennsylvanicus. Classification (NCBI taxonomy): domain Eukaryota; kingdom Metazoa; phylum Chordata; class Mammalia; order Rodentia; family Cricetidae; genus Microtus; species Microtus pennsylvanicus. The sequence goes on from NC_134596.1 coordinate 32,062,027, forward strand.
TTGGTCCAAGTGACCCACCAGGGTGTCCAAACAACATCTGCTTGCTTCAAACATCCTTGTAGGTATCTGATTAACCGCTGCTTCGAAATTCTTGTCTGCTGACAGTCACTATTTTGAAATTCCTCTATACCCCAACCAACAAATTCAAAAGTTGTGTAAGTTTTACCCAATCCCGAAACGCCAAGGCTTGTGTCAACCTGCTTTGCGGTTTCTTTCTTTAAAAACCCCTTCCCTGAAGGCTCAGGGCTGTTGTCCCCACACGCTGCATTGGTGTGTTGGATTATAGTCTAAGCTGTCTTGTATTCAATAAACCCCAGTGTGTCTGCATTAGATAGTGGCTCTGGGGTGGCGTAGGACATCAGGTGTCATTTCTCAAGACCTGTCTCCCTTTTATTTCTTCTCTTCTCCTTCATTGTTCTGGAACTCAAATAGGCTTGCATGCCACCAAGCTTCACATCTGGGTCTTCCTAAAGTGGGGTTCTGGAGATCAAACTCAGACCCTTCCTTGTGCTTCTGGGGATCTTACTGACTGAGCCATCTTTATAACGTTTCAATCAAGCACATTTTGACTCTACAACTTTTTGCTGAGTTTGGATTCATACTTACATGACTAAATACAAACAAACAGATAAGGTCTCACTTCAGGGGTATAAATGACTGTGGTTGGCATGTTAGCAAATATTACCAATGCTGTTATGAGTTCAACTGAGGTTCCTCCAAGGCAAAGTCAAAGAGACGAGGATGGGCCGACAGCCTGCCCTGGGCATCTCCGATTTGGCCTGGTGTGGTACACAAATTTGCACACAAACCCTGTGTCTGTTCACTAACTCAGTTGGGATTACCTTATCCCTAGGTTTTTCTACATTTCCAACTCAGACTTTGGTCCCAGATGCTACATTTTGGTTTATCTCACCCCCTAGCTTTCCATAGCATGTGGCAGGACTCTTTCCTGCTTGGCTCTCCTTCGCCCCAACCACGCATGAAACTACAGACTTTGACCAGTATGCAGGGTCAACCCAGAAGACACTTCTCACCTAAATGTCACTTGTTCACCATGGTCAGAATCACCAACACTGACCTTTCTACCGGCAGCTGGAGGTTGGAGGACAAGCGCCGGCTTAGAACACACAGTGAGAGAAGAGGGTGCAGTTATGTCAGCACCAACTGAGCAGGTGACTGTGACGGCCTCCAGATCAGTTCCCAGGATACAGCAGCTGAGTGCCAAGTTGAGTTCCCTCCCAGGTGTCATGTCCTCACTTTGAAACAGAGCTGGCTGGGTCAGGTGCCCTCCTAGTCATTAAGGCTAATGGTATTTCCCCTCTGGGAGCAGTGTGGGGGAGTCTGCTCTTGGAGGCCACATTCCTGATTGACACGTGCCCCTGGGCCAGGAGACACTGATCATATTCCCCTGGGGTGAATCTCCACGATCTAGAGCCAGACAAGATAGGAGAGGGCCACAGGTGAGTCTGCTGAGGTCTGACCCACACAATGTACAAACTATCTGATACTAACCTGAGGCCACTTGCCTAGGACGTTGTCAGTCGGCTCTTGAAAGACCAGAGGGCTTAGCTCTGCTCTGCAACCCAGGAGCAGAAAGCTCAGCGTTTCTTCCTCTCAGAAAGGCACTCGGTGACCCCATGGAGACGACATTGGCTGCAGGGCCTGAAGCCTAGGGAGGGGTGACAGAATCCTGGGCTTGCCACAAGTGCCACTGTGGCAACATTCTGCATTCCGAAACCACAAACAAGCCCCGTCCTTTCCCTGCCTCCCAAGTCTCTTCATCTCTGAAATTCTCAACTTATAAAAACAGCATACTTTTTAAAAAAAGAAAACTCTAATGGGGCCCAGTGAGATGACTGCCCAGCCTGATGATCTGAAATAAGGCACACACTCACATGGCGGAGAGACAAGCTTACACAGGTTGTCCTCTGACCTGCACCATACATGAGCCATGGGGGATGTGTGAGTGAGGAGACACACTCGCACCGAAAGCGTGATTTGAAAAAAAAAAAGAGAGACAAGGAACAAAGAGTGAGTTCCAGTTACCGGGGTAAATGCTGCAGTCTCTGGGGGGAGATGCGCCTATGTCTGCATCTTACCTAACGCACCGCACGCTCGACAGAGAGAGAGCAGAGAGACAGGCAGCTCACATCTGCATCTCACCTAGTGCACACTCGACAGAGAGAGAGCAGACAGGCCGCTCACTGGCTCTGAGTGTTACAACTCATTCAGCTTTCCTGCATGTTTGAGAATACTGATAAATATACCTCTAGACGATGTCATCCCCAAAATTGGCAAAAAATTAAAAGTTTAAAAAGCCCTGGGCATGTAAGGAAGGATGCCACAAAGACTTGTGCATCCATATTTATTATTATGCCATTCGCAATAACTAAGAAATGGGACCAACTTAGATGTCCGTCAACAAATGAAGGAACAACAAAAAAGGGACACATATGTAGTGATATCTTATTTGTATTTTCAATAAATAAAGTTTGCCTGAACTTCAGAGAGTAAAACAGCTGCATGATCATCCTTACAGACCAGGCAGTGGTAGCACACACCTTTAATCCCAGTAGCCACACTAGTTTGCGATAGAAACAGGGCAGTAGTGATGCATGCCTTTAATCCCAGCCCCAGAGAGGAATGGGGGATGGGAGGAGACAGCTCTCAGACTCAGTCTCATTCTGAGATTCCTGGAGGCAGGATCTTCATTTCAGACTGAGGTAGAGGTAAGAATCAATGGTTGGCTCTTTTGCTTTTCTGACTTTCAGATTGAACCCCGATTTTTGTCTCTGGGTTTTTATTAAATCGTGCTACATACGTACACAAAGGATTTTATGTGGCCATAAAGAAAAATGAAATCATCTTTGCAGGAAAATGGCTATGACTGGAAGCCATTATGTTAAGTGAAGTAGCTCAGATGTCTCTCCTCTGAGAACTTTAATTTCATAACTGTGTATAGACATAGGGAGCTTTGGGTATAGGGCTTGAAACTAAGAGGGGGCAATGGGAAGGGGAGGCGAGAGATCATAAAGAAGGGCTGGGGAGGGGAAGGAAAAAAGGAGATAGAATGAATGTGACATCAAATCACGATAGGAGCATCTCACCAGGGATCAGCGAGAGCGGGAGGGGAGGGGGGAAATCAGTGAAACAAAATAAAGCGTGTATGAAAATTCCATAACGAAACCCATTTCTTTGTATGCAATTTTTTTGTTTCTTTGTTTTTCGAGACAGGGTTTCTCTGTGTAACAGTCCTGGCTGTCCTGGAACTTGCTTTGTAGCTCAGTCTAGCCTCTAACTCACTGAGATCCACCTGCCTCTGCCTCCCAAGTGCTGAAATTAAAGGTGTGCGCCTCCACCGCCCAGCTTTGTATGCAATGTTTAAAAACTAAAACTAATTGGAACAAAAAAAAAAGAAAGAAAATCCATCATGAGCCGGAAAGTGTGTGGAGGGGCTGCGGGGCACCCTTCCTTCCTGTCCAGTCATGGTCTCACTTGGGGTAGAAGTCTCCAGAAGCAACCACTCCTCTGTTCTGTTCCAGTCACCTACGGCTCTGCTCTCTGAGAAGTCACGCTGACTCGTTGGCTCTGGCTGTGATGTTCTGCGGTCCATCTTGGCTGCCGGAACAGCTCAACCCAGGGTCTTCCTGAAGTGGTGACCACTCCAGCTGGCAGGTCAGTGGTCCAGGAATGGTTGAGGACAAAGGGGGCCTAAGGGGAAATGAGGATGCTTTGAGGCTGAGGTTGGGACGTTGGCTGTCAATTACCTGCTTTGTAGCTAAGCTTCCGTATTTACCAAACGATCCTCTGTGAAGTGCTGGGCAGGCCTCTCATTCTTGCCGCGCATCTGCGCTCTGTGCGCTGGCACCCAGTACGCGAGCTTTGGGCAAGGGGGCTGGAGGTTAAAATACAGACAGACACAGACAGAGAGACAGCGACACGGGCCATCCTTGAATTCCCCAAGAATGCCCCCTTTATTGTGTTCAGGGGCAGATTATATAGAGATAGCCACGCCCCAGCCAAACCCACCAGAAACCACTCTCCTGCCATCAGGAACTCCTGAAGGTCTCGTGCTCAGAGCAGCTGTAGGCACTCAGATCAGGGGAAAACAAGTTGTTTACAAGAAATTCAGGATCTGGGGTCTCACTGCTCCCAACACATTCTCATGTTCTTTGCCCTGCCATTGGCCTCTCTGGGAACAAGCTAAACCTCCTCGCCTGTCCCGCCCCAGTCCTATGTCAGCCCACCTATTTGTCAACTGGCCAATCCCAGGCCAGAGGCTGCGCTGGACTTTTGAACACCGGATCAATTTTATTTAACGCACAGGTCCCCATAAGGCAGGTAGGGTTGGTTGTCTGCACTCAGCAGGGACAGCATTGGGCCTGAAAGTCTGGAAGGCACCCCCAGGTGTTTGAGGGATGGCCCAGACCCGTTACAACAGCAGAACTGCAGACCAGGGCTGGGGTCTGCCTGACAGCTCCAACCTTGCACCTTCTGTCCCCAACACATCTTTCAAGACAGGCTGAGCCCCTGATAGTCCTGGGGAGCCTGGGAAGAATGTGCTTCCCACTCCTCTACGGCAGCAGCTCTTATCTGCCTTGGAATACTGGTTGGTCGGCCCTCCACTTCTTTAGAAGTGTTCTATTGAATACTTTAAAAATATTCTCCGCCCATTTTTTTAAAAGTGTTTTGATTATGGTCTGCCCCTGCATTTGCTGAGTGGAGCGTGTTGCGCTCATGACTTCCTGAAGGGCTTTAGAATTGGAGGTAACCACAGGGCACTGCCCTCAAGGTGGTCCCTCAGCCCATTCCACCATGTCCTGCTGAGAGTCACTGGCACTTCATCGCCACCATCCTGGGGTGTGTAATGCTGGAAATAAAGATTGCCTACCAGGTAGAGGGCTGTGACCATCAGCGCCCCTAAATGGGGGTATCTTTAGCAGTAAGCTCTTGACCTTGGGGATGAATTACACAGACAAGTGAGCCTGACTTCCTCACTGACTGGTTCTCTCCACAGGGGTAGAAAATGGTTCCAGTCAGGCCGGAGCCCTGGGAGCCCACAGTCACAGCTGCAGGATGGAGGAACCCACTCCCGAGCCAGTCTATGTGGATGTGGACAAGGGGCTGACCTTGGCTTGCTTCGTTTTCCTCTGCCTCTTCCTCGTCGTCATGATCATCCGCTGTGCCAAGGTCATTATGGATCCTTACAGTGCCATTCCCACGTCTACCTGGGAGGAGCAGCACCTGGATGACTGAGGCACAGGACGTGTCATGGGACCCTGGGATGCGCCTCTTTCTACCCTGGCCGAGACCCGACAAGCACTTGGAGGCTGGGAGTGACTAGAAGGACCACTCTGGGATGGAGAAGGCTCGCCTTCACCTTATTGGTTCTCGCATGACCGCCGGAGGGAAATGCCAGCATGCTGGAGGCGAGGCAGTTTGGAGAAACCTGGGAAGGATGCTTAGCCATGACTCGGGCAGGTGGGGTCTATTCTGGGACTCCACTGGGAGACTGCAGGGTGATGGCCCCCTGTCTAGGCTCCTGCGCATCTTTGGAAAATGAACAAAGAACAGATACTCTGGTCTGCAAACAGTGATCAGGAGGAGACTGCCCTTCAAATACACAGCACAGAGAGGCTGCTGAGAGCCCAGGATCTTATCCACAACCTAGCAGCAGAGGGGCAGGAAGAACGGAAAATTCAGGGGGCTTCTCCTGCAAATTCTCACAAGGCACACACAGCTACTTCCAAACAGTGTTTCTTTTTTTTAACTAAAATAGAGAGGGGATATATTTTTCCTGTTAAGAATGAGATGTGCATTTTAGACACTTGGGAAAATATAGAAGAAATATAAATATAATAAAAGAAAATTACAACTAGAAGGAAGGGATGTGAAAAGCACTTATAACCCAACTTCCCAGAAGCCATCATTTTGATATACTTCTCCAAGTCTTTTTTACAAGAAATTTTTTTAGTAATTCACACCGTATGCATGATGCTACATTGATCCATTCGATAGCTCAAATACCTTCTGCCTCTCAATATACCATGGCTGGTTTCACTCACTGAAGAGTGTACTGTCTAGGTCATGACTGAATATCGTCTTTTTCTTTCTCTTTAACATTTGCACAATGTTCTCACCCAAATTACTTCACCCAGAAACCTTCAGAAGCTCTGCATCCCTGGAGCTCCAGGCAAGATTTGGGTTCTAGCCCTGCTTCAGCTACTCAAAGGTTGTACGATCTTGAGAAAGTCACCTCCCCTCCAGGTACCTCAGTTTCACCATTGTAAGATGAGTCGGGGGAGTCTGCCTGTCTGTCAGGGAAAGCAGCCATGCTACTGTGGGAGCTGAGCTAGGCTGCTGGTGATCACTCTTCTCTGGTCTTTCCTTCACCCTCTTCTCCCACACACTGTCACCAACATCTATGACCTTGCTGCAAGGGTTCTAGGTCAGAGCCCACATCCCCTTCCCAGCCTCCAATCCCTTGTTTTTGTTATATGACCCCTCAATAAATCAGCACCTGTGAGCGCCAATTTCCTCATCTATAAAACAGGGGATCACATCTACCTCACACGGTTGTTGTGGAGAGAAGATGGAGAACGTGAGCAAACAGGGGTATCCTTTCCTGAATCTCTCACTCTAGGGAAAGAACACAGCCTTCCAAGAGCCAGAGCTCCCAGACAGCGTCACTGGTCTGCAGGACATTCATAGCCACCTCCTCAACACATGACACCCCCGGGGGTCTCCCGACTCCCATAGTTGTCGCTACTGTCTGTTATTGCATATGTGAGGTGTGTCTATTGTGTCCTTCCAGGGTAGGACCTGCTGCCCTATCAAAAGAGACCTGTGCTGTGGACCTTAGACCTCCCCCATCACCTACACTCAAGCCATGGATCTCCATGCACCTCAGGCTATCCGGAAAAAGGTTTCCAAAGCACCATCACTGCTAGGTAATCCCTAAAGGTGGACAGATGCTGTTGAGGTGGCTTTCCAGGGCATGCCCAGCCTCTCTCTCTCTCTCTCTCTCTCTCTCTCTCTCTCTCTCTCTCTCCACACACACACACACACACACACACACACACACACACACACACACACACACACACAATGGGATGCACAAAGAGACAGTTGGCACAGGCTCCAAACATGGCTATGAGGCATCACCTTCAGCCAAGCCCTTCCTCAGAAACCTACCTCACAGATGGGCAGGCATTTCTGCAGGAACCTGTTAGGATGGGTTTGCAAAGTCAGCCAAGGCCTGTTCCCAGCTATTAATGACAGAGCAGCAGGAATTGAGAAGACATCTGAAGAGAGCTCTGAAAACTTGCTCTGGACCTTTTCCTTTCGGAGGGAAAAAAATGGGATGCCCCAGGCTGTGTTCCTCAGACTGCCTGCTGAGGGAAAACCACACCTTCTCAGGAGGAGCCGGCTAGAAGCCCCTCTTTCCTCCTCAGGCCTACAGACTTGGTAGACTAGAATCAGACTAGGCAGCCTGGGCCAGACCCCAGGATGACAGCACATTCCTGTTTGAGAAGCACTGCCAGGACTCCTGGTTTCTGACAACGTCCCAAACCTAGACGTCCTAGTACTTTTCACCTTATCTCTTTGTGCTGTTTTCACGGCGGCACGGGGAAAGAACGTTTGAGAAAAGAGAGGTGATTTTAAAATCCACTCCGCCCCTCCAGAAGCTTCCGACAAGCCAACAAAGCACTCTCCCTTCTCCTGTCCATCCTCTTGCCAGCTTCCCTTGTTTGAGACAGTCTCTTCTTTGTTCACCACTTTAGAGCCCAGGTTAGGCAGCCCACGAGCTTTCAGGGATTCTCCTTTCTCCACCTGCCACCCCCCACGGGAGTTCTGAAATCACAGCTGTGCACTGCTGGCCCCACCCACTTTTGCACATACGTTCTAGGGATTCAAACTCAGGCCCTCACACTTACACAGCAAGCACTTGGCTTCCTGAGCCAATCTCCCAGCTTCCCCGGCTTTCATCATGTTTAAGGTCTGTTTGTAAATGGATCCCCTCGTCATGTGCATAGCAGTGCAGACCACGACAGCAAATACGTTGCTTTCCTTTTTCTCCTTGTACGTGTGCTGAGAAGATAGATGGAAGTGGCTGGGCTGAGCCTGGGGTTGGCTCAGGAAGACTGAGAGCCCACTTCGGGCAAGAGCGAAAGGGAGGTCCCTATCTCTGTCGCTGGGTCACGCGCAGGCAAGAGAGAGGTGGAGAATTTCAAGGTTTTCTTCTCCTGTGCTTTCTGTTCTGAAGGATGGAGGAAGTGGTCCTTTAGTGACCAGAGCACCTGCATCCGTTTCTGCTAGCTGAACAAAAGTCTGTAGCTGTGGGTAGAGAAGGACACACTGCAGCAAACTATCAGGCTGCTGGCTGGAAGCTGGCAGAAAGGAAATGAAGAGAGGCTGGGGAAAGGGATAGCTGTGGAGTCAGCTACAAGCCAGAGAAGAAGGCAAACTCTCTGGCAGGGAATGGATGACAACATCTCCCGACAAAGGCATCTCGAGGCTGGGTTCTGGTTGCTGCCTGTGATGTGCTGTGTGGAAGTCCCTAGGTGTCACCTCAAGCTCTCGGCAAAGGCAGGCACACGGTCCTTTCACACCCATGTAACCTCAACAGTGGGTCCATCTCCGTAGACGGCCACAGAGAGGGCCCAGGTGGCCCAGAGACAAATGGGGTAATAGAAATATTCAGAAGCAGGAAGTTGGTCCCTGGGTTGCTTAGAGGATGGGCGTGATGGGTGTGAGTGGCGGGACCCAGCTGCCCGAGCAAGGCATATAAATTGCCATCAGGCCATTTTACTTTTCCAATTAATTTTCTTTTTTCCTTTTTTTTATTTATTTAAAAAAAAACAAACTATCTTTTTTTTATTATACATACCAATCCAAGTTCTCACTCTCCCCCTTCCTCCCACTCCCTCCACATACCTCCCACCCCACTAATTAATTTTCAAATGTCTACATTTGTTTTGTTTCGGTGGAGTGGTTGCATCGTTGGGTATGGAACTCACGGCCTTGTACTTATAAGGCCAGCGTTGTGTTGTTAGTATTTGCCCCTAGCCCCACATGTCCTTGCTGGAATGAAAACAAATGGCTCTTCGCCCCCATAACTGCCTCCCAAGACCCCAGAGGTTCTCAAAAGAGGCCAGTTCTGCTTTCAAGCACCAAGTGGAGATAATTGCAAAGTCTTTTGTCCATGAGACCGGGTCCCTGTCCCATGGTCTTGTTGTTGAGGATTGGACCTGCTGTGCCTGCTGTGTAGGATTGATAATGGCCATAGTAGTCCCTGCAGCTGATGGCCCAGGCTACTGGGAAGTGATCACACCGAACCTCCCACATCAGTTCTGGCACAGATATAGACAGGCAGCCTCAGTTAGATACCTGCTCCTGTCCTTCGGCGCTGACTCCATAAGTCCTTGACAGTCATCTCCAGAGACCACAGAACTAATTAGGAATTTGAACCCTAGATTTACAGATGTATCAAGTGTCCCAGTGACCCCTTGGGCTCTAGCGGGAGCTCCTTTGCCCCTGTGGGATATATCAGTAATCCCATAGCTTGTAGGCTATGGGAAAATGTTGCCGGACAGTGTGGCCATCCCCTTTTCTGTACACTGGTTCACCTAATAAGCCCCAAATGGCACAAAAGCCATCTTCCAAGTTACCAGACTCCCACCATGTTCGCTGGTGGAAGCATTCATTCTGAGTCACCACAGATTCCCAACCCAGAACATCTACGGTTATTATAAGGGTGGAAAAGTCAATTTCATGAGTCACAACCCCCACCCCCTAGCTGGAAGATACGTTAACATAGCCATGATAGAAACAGCATGGGGTTCCTTATGATCTTAAAACTAGACATGCCACATGATCCCCCATTGGGGTTTATCTAAAGGAAATGAAACCAGAGTTTCTAAGGACTCCAATCCCACATTGATGGCAGCACCAATCACAAGAGCCAAGAGCTGGGAAGCTTATAAATATTCATCAGTGGATGAGCGGATGAAGAAAATGTGGTACCTAAGCACAGCGGGATCTGATTCATCCACAGGAAGGATGAAGTCTTGCCATTGGCACATGGATGGAACCGGAGCCAAGTACAGAAAGGCAAGCACTCGTGATGTCACGGATGGAGTCAAAACTGTTGTTTACCCAGAAACTGAGGGGAAAATGGTGGTTACCAGAAACTGGGGGAGGAGTGGGGACCCTGGTCACTGGGTCCTAAGGAAATAAGTTCTATTGTATTTCTATGCTGTGGATTCGAAGGAGCTGGGAGAAAGGATTTTGAATGTTTCTACCACAACGAAGTAATGCTTGGGGTGATATATAGGGTTGCCCGGACTTGGCTCTGCACAATATACACACATATCAACACACCCTATGATATGCTATAAATATGTACAATTTGTGTATCAGTTTTAAAAAAATAAATAAAATATAAAAGGCGTAGATATTGCTTTTTTTTGTATGTCAGTCACTGAAATGAAGTCTTTCAAAAAAAACCCATTCTATACTACAGTTTTGCCAGCCCTTTCTGGGGGTGGGAGGCAAGGTAGATGGAGAAACAGTGTCCCCTGGGGGGAAGGCTGCAGCTTTTGCACTCCCTACACATTGCTGCCCAGAGCGGTGACTAGGGCACTGTAACCCATAAAATCTATTGCCTCTGGGTAGGTTGCATGCCGGAAGTAGACGTTCAGTCTGTATTTCTGAAAGCACACATGCTTTGGCTAAAGGATCTGTAGGAATCAAGCTGAGACTGACCTGGAGGCTCCCTCTCTGAGTGGGTTCTGCAGAACCCAGAGGTGCTATGCGGGCTTCAGAGGGAACTTTGTCACCGATAGTCCTTGGTTTTCGACCTAGTGTCTACTGTACCATGCTGCCAGCATGCCAGGCAAGATGCGCCTGCTGGCACCGTAGTGGAATGGCTGTTAGAAACTCAACCACGTTCTGAATAGAGTCAAGGTCTGTTCTATGTTTGGAATGAGAGGTATCCTATGTCTGAAACTGTAAGCCAGGGCATAACTCAGCAGTTGGGGACGTGACTCCTGTTTGTTAAATAGAAATATGCGCCTATCTTATGATCTCCTAAACATTTGCACACATACCCTGCCATGACTGTGACTATCAGGGGAACTCTTCTTTGTAGCGGGCAGGGGTTACTATGGAGTTTCATGAGGGGTCGAACTGGAGAATAAGTGGCCGTTGCCGTGGCACAGTGGCCCCACGCTAAGCTATAAATGGGAGGAAATAAGCAGACGTCTATAGCATCCTCTCTAAGGCTCAAGGAACACTCCAGAAGAGAGAGGGGAAGGCTGGAGGAAAGGGCGGAGTGCTGTGTAGATATTTCCTCTAAAAGGAAGGTGGGAGTAAGGGTTAAGAGACACATCAACAAACAAAACAAGGAGCTCAGGAAACTCCCAAGACTCAGGAAGGTCAGCAAGGTACAAAGCTCATGAATGAATAATGAAAGGCATGAATTATTAGCAGGCCTGGATTCTCACTCATTCAGCCCAAGAAGTGTCATGGTTATCTTATCCTCTTCCATCTCTCAGAAACTAGGCCAAGGCTACTGTGTAGATTGGGTGGGGACAGAGGCTGGGCAGCATCTGAGCTCCAATGGGTATGAAGGAAAAAGATGGGCACCAGGACCCTCGTCCATTCTGTCCTTGGCTCAGGTATACACGCTGGACTTGGTTACATGGTGACAGCCACAAGAGAAAAGAGAATTTTGCCAGATAACCTGCACTACAGATTTGGAGCTTTAAGTCTCTATAATAATCGTCCTTCTGTGTGTGTGTGTGTGTGTGCGCGCGCGCGCGCGCGCGTGTGCATGCATGCGTGTGTCTGTTTAATGTGTCTTTCTTTCCATCCATACGCATGTGTATGTGTATATGCATGCATGCTGTGCATACACACACACACACACACACGCGCGCGCGGGTTGTATCTCTCTGGGGAGTACTGAACACTTTAGGGGCCATTCTCTTCCCACATTCCAGGGAGTCCTAAAGGCCTGAGGCATCTGACGAAGAACCCCTACCAAGGCCTTCAGCCCTACGCCTGGAAGAGATGAACTAATGACCGTTACCATGGGAGCAGCGACCCACTGTACAAAACCAGGGACAGAGAATTCTGTGGCCCTTCCCACAAGCCAAAGAACTTTATTTGTTCCCGGATGAAGAGCAGCCGCAGCAGGGTCCGCAGTAGGCAAGGCTGTGGTCTGTGGTTTCCGGAACCTCAGGCTGGCGAGAGGGCAGGCAGCACCTTTCCAGCACACTGGCCGAAACCAACGCGGTAGCCATCTCCCTGGCAGTAACCTGAAACACAGTGGGGCAGGATCAGCCACGGAACTGCGGACCTCCTGGGCTCAGGTGCTTCAGAGCACGGGCTGGGGCAACATAAAGACAAAGGCGGCCGTTGCTCAGGATGGAAGGCGACCCGTGGCTTTGCACACCCCCACCCTGGAGACAGGTCCCCTGCTATTCAGTGGAAGAAGGAAAAAATGGAGAAAAATGAGAACCCAGCTGCCAGTGGAAGAAAACACAAACAATCCTGAAAAGACAGGAGGTCAAAAAGTCCAATGGTTCTGTGGACCAGATGGGCAGCAGATCTGTGCCGTGAAGGATAGCAGACACAGAGGCAGGTGGGAGAGATGTCGCTGTCACATGACCGCACGGAGGGACATGGGCTTGTGTCACAGTGTTTCAGATGCTGAGACAGAAGTCTCGACTAACTGTGAGCTGAAGGGCAGTGGGCAGGGAAGTGCCAGTCTCCGGGAACAGATCCCCGCGGGTCCAAAGCAGAATGCCCAGAGAGGACAGAAGGCAAGGCTTGGGATTGATGCCTGAAGCCACTTGCTCAAACGGATGGTGTTTGGTTTCTTTCTTCTCCTGTGTGACTCCCTGCAGGGGCCCAGATTCAAATCCTGACCCTGTGCGATGCTGAATAAGGATGCGGATTTCCGTTGTGGTCTCCATGCGTGAAGGATGAGGACTGAGTACACATGGACACATTTTGTACCGTGTTTCATATGAACTACATGAGAAGCTACCGCATACTCGGTCAGCAGGGAGTGACGTAGGGACTTGTCTCTTCAAGGACAGCAGAAAGCAGGGAAATGACAAGATGAAGGAAAGTCAGAGGAAGTCAGTAGGAAAGAGCCAAGGAGAGCCAGAGTACGTGAAGCCAGAAGGCGGTATACGGCTCCTGGTGCCCTATGCCCCGTGGCCAAGGCAGAACAAATCAGGGCTCCTGTGGATCCTGCTTCCCACAACCACACAGAAAAGGACTTTTCCTGCCTTCTGTGGTACAAACATCAAGAACACCATGGGGCTTGCTGCCTCAGCCCTGGGGCCCTCTTTTCCAGGCCTGACAGCTGCAGAGACAATTCTGCATTGTTTGAGGCAGCTTATTCAGTCTCTCTCTCTCTCTCTCTCTCTCTCTCTCTCTCTCTCTCTCTCTCTCTCTCTCTCCTCTCTTTTCCATATCAGCACTGTAAAAAGCACTCTCAATCCACAGGACCCCACAGCAAGACCTGAGACTGGCTGGTGGGCACTGGAGCAGCACCAGACACAAAGCTGGCATACAGCAGTTGGCGTCCTTGCTGGACAGGCAGAGGTCTAGCCTTGGAGAGCAGCTCACAACGGGAACTGTATCCTGACCTTGCCGTCTGTGCGATCTGCCATGAGTCACCTCCCTTATACGCCGCTAGGTTTTTTTACTTTGCAGAACTGGGGCAACGACACATTTCCAAAAGGCTCGGGTGAGTAGGAAGAGAAAGCATGGAAGCAGACACACCTCCAACACCGCTGGGCACTGCAGACATTTAGTAAGCACAGACGGCCCTCGGCGTCTCCAGGGTAAGCCCCTGGGCAGTCTGCATAGAACCTACACACAAACGGTCCCTACACACTTCAAATCATCTAAGGGTGGCTTACGGTGCCTAAGACAATACAAATGCCATGTCAAGAGTTACACTGTATGGTAGGAAAGAATGACAAGAAGACTGGCCATTTTCAGTACAGACACAATGTTTCTCAATATTTTCCCTCTGTAACTGGTTGGGTACATGGACATTGAAGCACAGACACCATGAGGCTCTACATAGTTAACCAGAATTAGGATTAGTGGGAGCAAAGTAGGTAGTGATCAACTCTGGGGTGCTGCTTGCTGTTTTGAGCCCTGCCTGTACCTTTCTCCTTGGTTCAGCCCACTAAACAGTATGCCTAGCTTGTCACTATGCACTTCAGATTGAGCTACGAACTCCAAGGATACCAGAGTAAAGGCTTTCAGGTGTGACTATGGAAAGAATCCTCAAATAAGGCTATCTGCGTGGGTTCGGAAACCTACACAAGTACGTCATAGGAGGCAAGGAGGGAGGTTCAAGGGACAGAACAAAACTGTGTGTTGATGGGAACAGGGACTCGATCTCTGCTGGTGGCGCTGTAGCTGGAAGGCCAAGAATAGGCCTTTCCCCCAGACATCTGTAAGGAGCGCAGCCCCCCATCAGCTGCACAGCAGACTTCTGCCTTCCAGAGCTGTGAGAGAAGATCATCAAGCTCACGAGCTCTTAGCACAGCACAGGAAAGGAACAGGAGACCTTGGCTGGGTACGGAAGCTGACAGTCATGCTGCCACCATGAATGACATCGAGCTGTTGGCAGACGACAGAGGTGGCAGGGAAGGCTGTGCCAGGCTGTGCCAGGCTGAGGTTGGGGGTCCACCGGCTCTAAGAAAAGCGATACTGTGCTAGCAGAGGGTCTGCAGGAGAAGGACGCTGAGTGAGCCAGGCAGAATCCCATGCTAAGAGGTGATAGATTGCATGGGGCATCAGATGGGTACCAGGAGGGGATCTTGGACAGAATAGGAGCGTTGTGGAGCAAGCAGGAGGACCCCGTGACTGACTGAAAGGTCTATTGTTGAAGCCCTGTGAGGGCTTCAGCTGTGGGTCTGTAGGTGATCTAGGGCACACCGGCTGTACAGAGGGAACAGGGCACCTTAAAAATATGTTCAGCAGACTACGATGAGGAAATGGGTCCAAGGTTCCAGTCCACAGGACAGACTGTTGGTACCAGGGCAGCATCAAAGAACTACGGGTCAGCAGAAGATACCCAAAAGGAAACCAGTGGCTGATGAGAGCAGACCAGGCAGGAAGGTAGGAGATAGTTATAGGTTTCCTCAAAGAAAGGTCAAGATTCTCATCTCTCTAGAGACAGCCATGTAAAACAGCAGAGGGCAAGAAGACCTGAATATGCATCAGCACTAGTTCAAGTACTTTAGCTGTAACATACACTCTAGGCTTTAGATGCCCCAAGGTGACAAGAATTGGGACTGGACAGATCCACTGCCTGGAGGGGAAACCAGACTTCCTTATTCACAGTCTGCAAGGCCTCCACGGAGTGCCAACCTCACTGTGTAACCTGTGCAATAGTGCACAGCCAACACCGCAGCGTGAGCCAATGAGAGTCACCGCAGCATGAGCCAATGAGAGTCACCTCAGCGTGAGCCAATGAGAGTCACCGCGGCGTGAGCCAATGAGAGTCACCGCGGCGTGAGCCAATGAGAGTCACCTCAGCGTGAGCCAATGAGAGTCACCGCGGGGTGAGCCAATGAGAGTCACCGCAGCGTGAGCCAATGAGAGTCACCGCAGCGTGAGCCAATGAGAGTCACCGCAGCGTGAGCCAATGAGAGTCACTGCAGTGTGAGCCAATGAGAGTCACCACAGCGTGAGCCAATGAGAGTCACCGCAGCGTGAGCCAATGAGAGTCACCGCAGCGTGAGCCAATGAGAGTCACCTCAGCGTGAGCCAATGAGAGTCACCGCAGCGTGAGTCAATGAGAGTCACCGCGGCGTGAGCCAATGAGAGTCACCGCGGCGTGAGCCAATGAGAGTCACCGCGGGGTGAGCCAATGAGAGTCACCGCGGGGTGAGCCAATGAGAGTCACCGCGGGGTGAGCCAATGAGAGTCACCGCGGGGTGAGCCAATGAGAGTCACTGCGGTGTGAGCTACTCCTCATCTCTAGAGTTCCAGAATGTCCTCCAGGGAACTCCGCAGGGGCCCAGCACACTTCTACCAAGGGCACAGCTGTTGGTATAATCCCAGAGCTCTGTTATCAAATTGTAAAGATGAGGCCAATCGAGTCTCAGAATGTTGAGTGCCTCAATTGTCACACTGTTGGTGAGTCCCTGGGAGGTCACCGAATGGAATGGTGATGACTCCAAGTAGTCTTATAATCATGGACCATGCCTTTCTTGCTATTAATAAACAGGTGAAAAACAGAATGGCAACCAAAGATATGGAGCCTCCAACTTCCTGGAAGGGGCTGGTAAGAATTTTAGGTACTACCATAGTCATGCCCTCTGACCCCAGTTTCAGATCAGCCCCTGCCCGTGGTTTGATACATCGTCCAGAAAGCAAGGGCCCCACCATTACTGGGTAATTTGCTGTGTGTATGTGGTGGAAGGATGCAAAATGAGCTCTCACTGTGTTTCCTGTGTGGACACTAACACATGAAGTTTCCAGAAGCCCAGGCGATAGCCCAGGGCATACAGTGCAAACACAGAATCCAGAAACTCCAGGAAATGCACAGCAGACAGACTGCTCCATTGCCAGGTGGGTATTCTCAGCCTGAGGGGTTTGTGGGCCGCACCTGTTATGATGACTTCATCACCGTCCAGCAGGAAGGTCCTGGTCTGCCCCTGGCCCAGATCGATGGCCTTTGTTCCCCTCCAGGACAGTTCTAGCATAGAGCCAAAGCTTCCAGGTTCCTTTATAAGAGAAAAGGCGGGGAGAGGGCATGCATTTATATCTTGGTGATATAATAGATCAGCTCTGTTGTGGACAGTATAATGAGACACAGGGGCCCATAAAACCTCTGAGACCACTGCAGATGCGTCCTGGTGTCTCCATCCTTCCTGTAAGCATGTTGTCTATTACAGGCCCTGTGCCTATAGCATGCTCAGGGGCCTGCTTTACTGTGCCTTCTCTTCCCACTGACTGCAGCTCACAACCTCCATGCAGTACCATGCCCAGCACTATACCTCTGGCGAGAGACTGTCACCTCCCAGTCACCATGGCCAGGATCTCACAGAGTGAAGTTAACTTATTCACCACCCCACCTCACCATTTCCAAATTGTGCACCCCTGTCCCCAGGCCCACGGTGGTGCGGGGGCAGATGAGAAGCCTGCAGCCGTGAGGTCACCTCCTTCTGTATTAGATGGAGTGATTGCTGCTTTCTGGGGAGACAGAGTCAAGCTCTGGTTCTCACGCAGGTCTCCTTTACGCCCAACTTGTTCAACTGGCCTATCTTTGGCTTGGGGACCCAGCAGGTATTTTGAAACTCACGGATCCACTGATGGTTCCAGAAGCCAGGAGGTCCCCGGGTCTCAGGTTGCATCCATTAACGGAGTGGTGCGTGAGCTGCTGCAGCATGGTCCAGTACATATGCTGAGGGTACAGACACAGGGGGACATGTGTGGGCAGCCTGCTTCCTGGGCAGGATGTCGTTTGCTTGCTCCATGCCCATGCCTTCCCTGCCCCCAACACTCCATGTATCCTTACAATGTCTGTCTCATTTCAGTTGAGATTCTGCCTTCCTCTAGTCCCTCTCCAGATGACCTGCTGTCCACCCGCTAAGGTTCTGGGCCCCCTTGTCCCTCAGCTTCCACATGACTTCCTCTGGAACCTCATCTCTCCCAACACCCTTTTCTAAGTTGCCTGAAAGCTGCATCTTCTTAGCCTTTTCTGTCTGCTCAGGTCTACATGTTCATGAGCACCTCAGGCCTGGGAGTTCCTGGAGCCATTCCTAGTGGACTGTCTCTCCTGCAGTAAGGCCTGGCTGACCACCCCCCCCTCCAGGACTTGGATCTGACACTATCCCTGGAGCTGAAGTAATTTTAACACAATGTCAGAGCAGGATGGCAATGACAGGGTGGGATGTGAGGTTTTATTTTTAAAGGTTTGATTAGAAATAAGTGGGCTGCTGAGATGTCTCAATAAGTAAAGCTTGCTGCATAGGCATGAGGGCCCAAGTTTGACTGAGTCCCCATGGCCCACTGAGTGTGGTATGAGCCTGGGTGTGATGTGTGCCTGTAATCTCCGCACTAAGGTGGAAGAGAAAGCAGGATCCCTGAGATTGCTGGCCAGCAGGCCTAGCCCATCCATGAGCTTCAGGTTCAAGGAGAAACCTTGTCTCAAAAATAAAATGGAGAAAGACTAAGGGAGACAGCCACTGTCAGCCTCAGGCCCCTTCATGTGTGCGCACACACAGCACTTCCAATCAATCCAGCCTGTGAGGACTCGGGATCCAGAGGCTGGACCTTCCAGGATGCAAAATGCACCCAGAAAACTTTGGTCACATCCAGACAGCAGCCACTATCTTGACAGGACTCTGTGATGCCACACATGTCTAGAAAGGACCAGGGTCATGGGGACTTCAGGCTTTCACGATGACTGTCATCTCATCCCTAGGTGGCTGCTATTCTCCTGTTCCTGTGCCCTTCTTTCCCTCCACACAGCAGTCCAGCAGCCCCCAAACTCACCTTGAAGTTGGACCTGCAGATGGTAGCTGCCTGGCTCATTCCTTCTCCTGTCAGAGATTGAGTAAAGACACTCATAAGATTTAGTCCACTGATCGTAAAGGAAAGCTTTCAACTTGGCTCCACTTTTCTGCTAGGATTTCACTTAGTCTGTGGAACAATAAGCTTAGAGGGTGTCAGAGCTTGGATATGCCCACTGAGGCCACCTAGTCCGGGGAGGGCAGAGACATGCACCTAAGCTATCATTTTTTTCTCCTATCCAGAGCAAGCACTGTGTGCTGCTGGGTTTAGACACAGCTTCAGAGCACCCCTTCCTACAGTGTTCCTAACATCCACTATATAGGCTGAAACTTACATATGACCTTGATCAAACACAGCCTGAGACTCTCTGGACAACTGGTCTACCTGCTACACTTCTGTAATAACGGATAGTGTAGTCATTCAGCATTAATGTCAGCAGTCCTTACTAAGCACCTACTTCATTCAAGAGCACTGCCATCTTCTGATAGTATGAACCCCTAGAATGTGCTTTCTCCCCTCAAATCCAGCCCCTCTATCACAGGAGGTATGCTCTGCAGCCCCATGGGAAGTCAGGGTGCCGACAGTGCAGCTTTGCCTCCCTGTTATTCTGATGTCAGCTTGGAACCTCAAAACTGTGACTTGAGCTCTGTACCTCCAGATGTTGTGGTTTCACTCCCATCCCGTCCCTCTCCATCAGTGCCCTTCACTGACACAGGGAAATGACCAGAACAGGAGCAAGATAGGAAGGCACTGCAAGGATGTGTCTGGGAGTGGAAGCACGATCTTGGAGTTTACAGCACTGGCACTTAGATCCAGTATGGGCCTAGCCAGCCCTGTTGGGAGCAGTGAGACCCCAGATCCTGAATTTCTTGTAATCCCCTGATCTGAGTGCCTACAGCTGCTCTGAGCACGAGACCTTCAGGAGTTCCTGATGGCAGGAGAGTGGTTTCTGGTGGGTTTGGCTGGGGCGTGGCTATCTCTATATAATCTGCCTCTGAACACAATAAAGGGGGGCATTCTTGGGGAATTCAAGGATGACCCGTGTCGCTGTCTCTCTGTGTGTATCTGTGTATTTTAACCTCCAGCCCCCTTGCCCGAAGCTCGCGAACTGGGTGCCAGCGCACAGAGCGCAGACACGGGGGCGCAGTGCGAGGCACAGTCCCATGACTCAGGGTGATCCTTCCTCTCTGGGCCTCAGTTTCCTGACTTGAAACATGAAAGTATGGGGCCAGCAGATTCCCAGAGGAGGGTGCTGCTGTGGCTCTTAGATCTTTCCTAGATGGAGCATCCTGACACTTGATCCTTAAGAAACTGAGTCCAAAGACAGACAGAGAGAGAGAGAGAGAGAGAGAGAGAGAGAGAGAGAGAGAGAGAGAGAGAGAGAGAGAATATTCAAGTTTCCTGCCTCTCATGAGGACTGAAACCCAGGAATTGGCCTTAAGGACACAGAACAGAATGTGTGTAATCACAGACCAAAGGAGAGAAATTGAGGGAACAAGGATCTGGCTAGAGTTTGGCCTTGAGGAACTAGATGTCTCCAAATGTGTCCCCAGGCAAGCTCTCTTCCACCCCTGACATAAAGATGACACCTGCCCTTCCTAGTGAAGGTTCTGTTCTCGGTCTAGGTTTGGGTCTATGGATTCGTTTCCTTGGTCATCACCACTGTACCATAAACCAAGGCTATAATTCCCCTCTATCACAGACGACAAACTAGGGGATTGCCTGGTAACTTGCCCAAGCCCCAAAGCTGGACAGGAGTGGTGCCGAGTCCAGACCTCCACCACAGCCTGCACAGCAGCCCCTCCCACCATAGCCTGGTCTGTAGAGCCAGCCACTCACTCCACAGTTCAGTCTGTGGAGAGGCTTGGTGGAGCCAGGTCATCAGCACCGGATCTCTGGGCTGCCCAACCTGCAGTTCAGGGCTGAGCCCTGCTTCCCACAGTCCCATGAGCCTCTGAGATCAGGCTTCCCAACAGGCACTTGATGAAATGCGCCACACCTCTGGGGTGCAGGGTAAGGTTGGTGGCAGGGACAGATGTGACCAGAGACTAGGTAGACTCTTGCTGGAAGAGCAGGCAGACACAGAATGAAGGACCAGGGTTCCCATGTGGGACAATGCCTCTAACCTGGAGGATGGCCCTCACATTCTTCTTTTCTTTACAAGAGCCCCATATAGCTCCAGACTGGAGCAGGTGCCTCTAGAGTCACCCAGCAAAGCTCAGAATCCATTGGGGCAACGACACCTGCTCATGCCTGCCTGCTGAACAAGGGTAACACCGCTCACCCTGAAACATACCTTTCAAGGCAACAGACAGGTTGATATCAAATGTGTAGGGCTGGCTGTGGCAGAGATACGGCAAAGGCTTGGGGTCCTAGAGGGAAGAGTACATCAGAGAGAAGGGCTGAGTTCCATCAGCCTCTGCACCCCAGCACAGAGTGTGCCAAGTGGCAGCAATGTTTCTTCTCCAGAGACTCAATCCCTGCATACTGTTCATAGATAGGACAGGAGGTCACATGTGCTAGATTTGAGAAAGTAAGCAGAGGAGGGGGTGTATCTGCAGGTTAGAGGTCACAGGGCCAAAGGAGAAATGCTGTAGTGATCTCAGGGAGGACAGACTCGGGAAGGGGACCATGGGAAGCAAGATGGTCCATAGAGCCTGTAAGGAAAGACCAGGACAATAGAAAGGGAAGGCAGATGCCCTAGAAAGCAGAGTGCCTAGCAACAGTGAATCTGGCAGACTGAATTTGGTGCTGGGACACCTGGGGAGGCAGCTGATGGCCAGGCAGAGATGCTGCCCATTGAGGAAAAAGAGCATTTCCCCAAAAGACAATACAAATATCATTTAGTGGGACATAAGATCACACTGGGTGATTTGAACGGTTGTGTTTCTAATGGTCAGTGTGACCAGTGCATGAAGGTGGGAATACAGCTCTTTCCCAGTGCATGAAGGGTTAAACTCGAAGCTGTTTTTGAAGAGAAGCAAACAAACAAAGATTATGATTCGTTGGGAAGGGGCCAAAGTGGTGACAGATGTATATAAATGGTACTGGGGAAGGACAGAGGCAGCTGGGGTCCAGACAGATCTGTGAAGATGGACATGGAAGGAGGACGATGAGGGAGGATGTGGGCCATTGAAGGCAGGGGTCCAACAGGTCCTGCGAAGGCAGAAAAGAAGAGGGAGGGTGGAGGGAGACAGGCAAATGGGAAGGAGACCAGCAGAGGGGAGAGGTGGGTGCTATGACGGGGACAGCGAGGGAAGATCCAAGGAGACAGAGTGAAAGTCTTGCAGGGTCTTTTATGAAGGGCCGATTTGCAGAGTAAGTCCCCCCAGGTTGTGGAAGCAGAAAGATACATGGATGAGTGAGGGAGAAAAGCGGCAGCACACAGGCTCAGGAGACAATGCCAGGGAGAAAGCAGAGAGCCCTGAGCAGAACCTTCTGGACGAGAGTTGGACCCAGAGACAAGGGAGAACCAGAGAGGTCATCTGACAGAGCTACGTTTAAGAGAACATCCATGAAAGCTGGGGCCTACACGGTGGTGGCCTTAAGGCCATAAAGGCAGGGTGACTGCAGTGAAGGGATGAGACAGAGCATACTGTGACAAAGTGGGGGATGGGAGCAAGGACACTGGCCTGGCCCTGGGCAAGGGGGCTGGGAAGAGTGACAGAGACAACGCACTTTTCCCTATACCCTCTACTCCGATGCATTCTACAAATTAGACTCCAGAGGGAGCCATTGCACAAAGCAAAATTGAGCTATGGAGCAGCCATTCAGTTTTGCCAGGCAGTTTCCTGAGTGCAGAGAACTCTAAAAGCTACAAAAGTATGTTTTCCCTATGAACTGTTAGAGGGACAGAAAGCCCTGACGTCACGGCTGTCTGTCCTGCACCACGATCCTGCAAGCACCGCACTGTCTCTGTATTTGCTCAGAGGGCAGCAGAAAAGGGCAGAAACAGGAACTTAGAGCAGGGCTTTCGGCAGAAGGGTGTTTACCTGCTCCGGGTTGGACACCACAAAGGGCATGAGGGCATCCATGGGCACCACCCATGGGGAGATGGTGGTTCCAAAGCTCTTCCCCAGGAACGGCCCGAGAGGGACGTATTCCCATTGCTGGATGTCTCGGGCTACAGGAGAAGAGGAAGCTTAGGGTTCATGATGGTGTACAGGCTCACTCCAAGCTGCTTCTTGTCCTGCATGGACCTCTCCACAGGACTCTGGCAAGCCAGACCTCCCAGGGAATGATGTGTGGGGTGTCCTTCTGTATATGTGTTGCTTTTATTGGCTAATGAATAAAGCTGCTTTAGCCTATGGCAGGGCAGAATATAGCCAGGAGATATATATATATGAGAGAGAGAGAGAGAGAAAGAGAGAGTAGGCAGAGTCAGAGAGATGCCATGCAGCTGCCCAAGGAGAAAGATACCAGAATGCCCGAAACCTTACCAGTAGGCCACAGTATCGTGGTGATAACAGATTAACAAAAATGGGTTATAAGAGTTATCCAGGAATATGCCTAAGCTATTGGCCAAGCAGCATTGTAATTAATATAGCTTCTGTGTGATTATTCAGGTCTGGGCAGCCAGGAATGATAGAGCAGTCTCCATTTACAGAGGAATGAAAAGAAGAACGTTGTGTGAAGACAGAGGTCCTTGGAGGCACTGTCCAGGGTAACAGGACAATCCCTGAGTGGGCGAGGCCCACTTCCTTTTACACATGGTATCGGGGTGGAGGGCTGGGGCTCAGATGCTAGGCTGCTGAGCTTGAAGTGTCAGCTCAGTCACTGGCTAAAATCTCTCCACACTTAGCTCTTCATCAGCAGAATGGGATGCCGGTGCTGGCAACAGGGAGTGGAGATAGGCGGGGCTTGACAAAGGTTTAGGTACTTTCAGCACCGTCCTTCCACCTATGAGGAAGCCCCTAGGGGGAGCTGCGACTGGCCCACATCCTCAGAGCCACACGTCAGTGCCGCAGCCCCCTTGCTTGCAGTCCTTGGGCTTCCAGTCCCACAGTCAACCCCCGTGTGCCCATGCGCAGAGCAGCGGAGGAAGCTGAGCCGCCAGGCATTACCACTCCAGTCGTTCATGAGGACCATCCCAAAAATGTGCTCGTGGGCTTTGGAGATAGGGATCGGCTCTCCGTATCTGTTCCCAGGGCCTACAAAGAAAGCCTGTCACAGGCAAAGTCGGTTAGAATCAAGACGGCCTGTAAACCGGGCGGTGGTGGCGCACGCCTTTAATCCCAGCACTAGGGAGGGAGAGGCAGGCGGATCTCTGTGAGTTCGAGGCCAGCCTTGTCTACAAGAGCTAGTTCCAGGACAGGCTCTAAAGCTACAGAGAAACCCTGTCTCGAAAAACAAAAAATAAAACAAACAAACAAACAAAAAGACGGCCTGTCCTTCGGGGTCACTGCCGGCTGCAGAGCCTGGGGACCAGGTGCTAATTCACTGGGTCTCTAAGACAAGAACTGCACTCACGCGTGCTCTGCTTTCCTAGCAGCCCCATGACCGTTTCCTCCTGACCCTCAGGGCACCTCAGGCCTTTCTGCCCCTTTCTTTGTTCCCTATACTGCAGAACCTAATGTCTGACAGCTCCATGACGCTGGCGAAGAACTGAAGCATCAGGTAGACGACTCAGGCCACAGCACCTGACACAGTGGCTCACAGTCCAACCTGTCCCCAGAGGAATGAGATGCGTGTGCCAGCCATGAACCAACACAACCTCCCGTCATGTCCATGGGAAACTAAAAAGAGCAGGCAGGGTAGGGTGGGGGTGGGGGCGGCTCCTTCAACAGCACAGAATCAGCTACATTCATGACGTCAGCGTCAGTTTTATTTGTTCGGTGACAGGGCCAAGTTTTCATCAAGATAAAAAAAAAAGAGAGAGAGAGATTCAAGGGCAGCGAGGCATGAAGGATGCCATCACGTTCAAGACCAGAGGATCTCCGCCTCATTTCTCATAGCTGCACGTGGGTCTTTGGCACTCCCATAATAAAATGCGTAATTTAAATAAAAAGCGGAGCCTGACTGGGAGGGGAAACTTTTGGGGAAAAAAATGATTTTAAATTATAAATAAATTTACATTATAAATAAATGTTTTTTAAACATTTGGTGGAAGCGTGTTTCTGAAATGGTGCAGGCCATGCCACAGGTGTAACAAGGTGGCGAGGGCTGCTTGATGCTTGTTGCTCACATATGAACATACAAAATCACCATGAATGCCTACAGAACAGGTGAGACGCTGCTCCCCCCAGAAGCAAAGAAATGGTTTTTTGCAGCCTCCGACTGCAGCACTCATCAACAGAACAGTCAGCCGTTTTATCTAACCACACTTTAGTCCTTTTTTGTTAATGGCATCTGCTATAGCGTCAACTCATCAACACTGAATTCCCCGTCGAGAGCTGCAGCTCAGGGGTGAAGGAGGGCTTTCCAGCAAGGGTCTATAAGGGACCTCTGACCTCTTGCAGTTAGGAGCGCACAAGGGCTCTCCACTCAGAGGACACAATAAATAACAAGATCAACTCAAAGCACATAAGTGTGTGGGAAATACAGGGGTGGGGGGGCAGACCAGAAAAATAACACATGTTTATAGAATGAGATCTGAAACAGGAAGACAGGGAGCCCGGTGTGACCTCCACTGGGGACAAGTGTATGCATCAAGGAGACTCAAATTTTCCACTTCTCCCTGTGGCAATGACTTGTGTTACTATTTGGGTTGCAAATAAGTTTAGCGAGTAGGTGAATTCACGAACACAGGACCTGAAGGGCGAGCATCAGCTGCCCTCAATGGTCCCATGGGGTCATGGGGCTGCTGTCTGTGGCTGGACAGGTGTGAACTGCTGCCCCAGAAAGAGAGCTCGCCCACTGCAGGCCTGTGTGGATCCCACTCAGTAAGGCTCGACATGTACTCACCATCTCCAACTCCATGTCCAGGAGTTTGCAGGCACCATACACGGGAGGCTTTGCTGGGGAAGAGAGCAGATAAAAGAAGCCATCAACACCAGACTACAGAGCTCATAGCAACAGGGCAGGGTTGGGCGTTGCCAGGGCCTGGATATTTGGAGTCCCTTACTGTTATCAGGTCTCATCTGTCCCACGGGTCTTCGGATTGGGGTGCCAGATACCACGATAGAGGAAGCCCGGCCATGGTATCCCACAGGTAAGTGGAGCCTAACAAAGGAGGGAGAGAGGGGTGTGGGTGCCAGAGATGTTACATGTGGTATAAAATAAACTTCAGAAAGAAACAGAGTCAGTTCACACTTATTATTCAAAAGTTCAAACATGTGCCCAAGTGTCCACGGAAAGAGGAATGGAGAAACCAAATGCAGTACATCACAGGGAGGGGAGGGGGGAGGGGTCAGGTTTAATAAGAAAAGGTGGCAGGGTATGCTTGCAATCCCAGCACTGAATAGGCAGAGGCGGGAAGAGGACCACAAGCCTGTAGCAGCCTGGTGTACATGGTGGGTTCTAGGCCAGCTAGGGCTAGCTCCACCGTGAGGAGGAGAAGGAGAAGGAGGAGGAAAAATAAAGAACCTGGGTTTCTTTGACTACAGACAAGAGTTCTGCTGCCTCCTTTGTGGGCCCTGCTTGGAACAATAGCTATCCAAGGCTAGGGAACACTTTCAGAGGATGCCTGGAAGACAAGACTATGGAGAGGAAATAAAAGAGCTTTCCCAAATATCAAAGCACTATGGAGCAAGGTGGGGCCCGGGTGCTCTTAGATGAACACACGGAACTGCATGTAGCGTAGGATACACACTGGTGGTTATTTTGAATAAAGCAAGAGGTTATGCCTGCAGAGCAGTGAGTGGCGGCTCCCTCAAAAGCTCTGCCTACCTATACCCCAAACCCCCAGGAAGATGTAGGAATAATCTTTTTTTTAAAAAAAGATTTTTTATGGTCTATTTAACTTTATTTTATATGCATTGGTGTGAAGGTGTCAGATCCCCTACAACTGGATCTTCAGACAGTTGTGAGCTGCCATGTGGGTACTGGGAATTGAACCTTGGTCCTCTGGAAGAGCAGTCAGTGCTCTTAACCACTGAGCCATCTCTCCAGTCCCTAGGAATAATCTTTTTAGACATAACTAACAACCTTGGATCATCTGAGAGTCCCTAGATCCCAGAGGGCCTTTGTACAAGGTAGAAGACACGGAGAAGACAGGGGCAGCTAAGAGCGATATAGCCACAAGGACTGTCCACAGCAGCAGGGACATGGACAATAAGGGTCAGTCTTGCAGGACACAGCAGGCTGGGCCCGGTCTCCAGACTCCTACTTCAGGTGTGTAGATACGACAGACTGCCATCCTGCACAGCGCCAGGCTGCACTTATCAGTCATAAACCGTGTGTTCTCATGACCTCAGGGAAAATGATCCACAGACTCTCTAGCCCCCAATGGAAATATTTTAGATTTCTGATTTTTTTTTACCCAGAATTCTCATGGGCTAGAACATAGGCAGTTGGCCAATGAAAGAATCTAGAGATCAAGCATCGCAGGGGATTCATCCCCATGTCTGTTCTCCAGAGCGGAGCTGAAGGGACAGACCCACAGGCTCTTGACAGTCCCCCAGCCCTAAAGTCTGAGGGGACCAGGAGCTAGGTCTGCTGTTTCCAGAGGCAGGGACGTCATCCCTTCTAGTTTTCCTCCTAGACTGCTTTGACCAAAGAGGGTCTTTGCAGCTCCTGGGGAAGGGAGAGATGATTTTGAATTCATCCCAACGTCTGGTCTAGGACATACCAATTGGGCATCAGCGCGTTCTCCTTGCCCCTGAACATAATGCCAACGTTAGTGGCGTGCTGCCGAGAAGAGTAGAAGTCTGTGTAGTCTCCTGCAGAAGGAAGACCCAAAACAGCCAGTGACCCAAGAGGAGGGACTCATACCCCTCTTCAAGATTCAAGGACCCCTTCAGGAAAAAGTTACCCACACTTCCTGATTCAGACAGTGAGATTTAAATATGAAATGGCTGCCCCCACTCCCTCCCACCTGGACCACATAGAGCTGCTATGGCCCTCATTGGGCAACCTTTGGCGCGCCTTTGTTTAACGTATGCCTGCTCCCTAGCCTCGCTTCTCCCTCCCCTCTGTCGGTTTAAGTCCTGGCAAGGCCTAGGCCCCACTTCTGAACCCTTCTTTGGGGTGGTCTTCACTGAGCTCCAGTCCCATGCAGGCAGATCTTCAGGAAACTGTCACCATTCAGGCCGGTCCCAGCTCGGCTCTTCTTATTTCACGTGACTGGCCCTCGGCACCAAGATCAAGGCATCTTGTCTCTGTATTTGAACTTGTATATCAGTGCCTAATGATTGTGATGAACGTGGAGGTTCCTGAGCTCCACGGGCCCCTCTCTCACACGTGAATGAATTACCGAGATGCCAGGAAGCCCACTTACGGTACTTTGCTTACCCATCTTCCTGGACCTTGTACCACCACCACCCCCACAGCAAAGCTGAGTACCCCAATCCAAGCAGCTTGGATGAGAAGTGGAGGTGGAAAGGGAAGGAGAGGGCACAGTCTAAGCAAGGGGCGGCCAGCCTGAGCCCTGCTCACTACTTCCCACCTTCAGTCCTGGGCACAGAAGCAAGAGCGAGTGTGTTTGTCAGAAAATAATCAGGTCCATGACCGTAGAAACAGGAAGTGACAGCATCCATTAACTAGAAAGGATGAAGGACCCCGAGAAGAGAACAGTTTGCCTTGAAAGTAGAGCACAGTCCTGAAGGGAAGCAGGAGATGAGCCCATCCTCAAGCCCGTCTTCTACCTAGCTGTGGGCATTAGAACCTCTGCAAGACTTTGCCGAGCGGAGGAACGGGTTCAGGAAATCCCATCCTTCCAGGCAGAACTGTGCAGCATTCAGACCACAGGTGTCCAGGTAAAAGCAGAGGCTCCCTCTCTTGGCTGACATAGAAGGATGCAGCCTACACCTGGCCTCAGGCTGATGGGCCCATCTCATTTTCAGCGAGCAACTTGCTGACTCGGTCAAATCAGACGCCAAGTACACATGGCTTTCCTCAAAACTCTCTCCTGACAGCTCACAGTGCTTCCCCCACAACCTTCCGGGAAGAAGGAGCAAATTGCTGTTGAGGGAGACATGTCGCTAGTCACACACTTAGACAGGCTGCTGTTTCTTTGGGAGAGCAGGCTTGAGACAACCTGAGCAGAGGCTAACCGTCTGCTGAGCTTGGTCATGATGGGATCAGCAGGCAATCCTAACGTCCTCACTCTGTTTTCTTCTCACCAAGATACAGGGATCCAAGCATCTGCCCAGCCAGCCAGGCCCACTAAACTACTCTGGATGACCTAACAGGGAAGCAGGACTCACCTATGGTCGCGGGAAGGTGCATTGTGGCAGCAGCCTGGGAGACGAAGGCGCTGAAATACAGAATCAGGGGTTCCATCCGGTCTTCCAGGTTCAGAGTCCCCCCCCCCCCAGCATGCAACCCAGAACAGGGCTGGGTGAAGCGGCCAGGCAGCCAAGCAACGATGCATAAGGGCACTGCCAACTACCCCGGGCTCATCCCCCCTGCCACGTCCCTCTTTCCCCGTGTGTTCCTCACCGCTGCCGAAGCTTATTGTCATCTCGGAGCCTGGCTTGGCTGGCAGACAGCAAGTCCTGCAAGGATGCTCTTGCCTCCTTCCAGGCAGCTTGGCCCAGGCCCATAAAGCTGTTGAGAGTTGTCTAAGGCCAAAACAGGATTAGAGATGGTTTATGCCTGAGAAAATCCTCGAGCCATCTCTCCTGCCAGAGTCCGAGTTCTCTCCACGCAGTCACAAGCTGGGACCCTTGTTCATATGTTTGTCCTTCCTGCATAGAGCTAGAGAAAGCTGGTCATCTTTCTTGATGCCCCATCTGTTCCTGGATGTGCACCTCACAATGCCAAATAGGTATTATGTGGACAGCCACCCCAGAACTGCACAAGTCCCACTTGTCTAGTGACAAGACTGACTCCGGGCCAGAGGGTGGCCAGGAGGACCGATGGGGAAGATGTGTGCAAAGCTCCTGTACAAAAGAGGTCCTCAGGGAACACCACGAGCACCCCTGCCTGTGTGTCAGGAAAAAGCGGACCCTACAAACCGACCAGTGATGAGGGAGGAAAGTTAGACCCATCCCCCATAGACATGGAGGCCAAACCGGCTGTCCCCAGGCACAACTGCACACCTAGGGGGCAGGACAGTCACTCTATGTAGGTACAAGCAAGGATGGATGCTCCAGGACTGTTCTCTTGAAGGACTGGACAGCCATCCCCCATGAACAAGAAAGCCAGGATGACTGTATCAAGCTGTACCCCAAATCTGGACTGTAACAGTTATGGTTCCTTATCTCAAGGTTTTCCTGGGCCTTAGAACACCAAAGCGTGAATAGCCCAGGATAAAAAGAAACCAGAGTTATATACTATCCTCATCTCATAGGAGAGACCCACTGGAGTCAGGAGCTCACATTCTGCTGAGAGACCACCCTAAGGTGTCAAGGCTACCTCCTGTCACCTCTATGTGTCAGAACAGCTCCCACTTAGCCAGGGATAAGCTGTGACTAAGGAAACACTATCTCATTCACCGTAGGTAGTAAAATGGGCACAATTCATGACACAGCGTCCTACCTCATCGAAGACATGCTGGTGTTTGGAAAGGACAGGCCCGGTGAAGAGGTGTTTAATGACACTGAGGTCTAAGATCTGGTCACCGATGGCCACACCAATCCGTGGCTTTGGCTGGGAGGAGAAAGACACAGTCAGTTCTGATAGGCCAGTTCATTCACTGTAACAGAAACCCAATACTTAGGGACTCGTAGGTTCCTTTGGGACAACCCTCATAAGGATAGGATAAGAAAGATCCCGGATAAGTAAGAAAGCAAAGTTGTGATCTCTTGATGGAAAATTAATCAAACACCCCTCCCCCCCATAGACTAGAGGAAGACCAGGTAGCTTGTGGAGGCAAAGTTCCCAGCATTGCTTGCCTGCACCAAGTGATGAGCTGCTCACCACCTTACCAAGAATCTGAATTCCTTTTCATACTGGTCCTAGGACTTTGCTCGGGGCCTTTCTCTTATGAAGCAGAGTAGTGAGTGTTCCACATGTCGTAACTTGGAGCAACAGCTCTGTGGTAGCCTGAACTCAACAGAACTCAGGTAGCAGGGTGCTGAAGAAGCAACGGTGCTCTGACCACAAGGATGAATTCTGCTTATGCCCCCAATAAACGCTCTGCAGGAGTTCAGATGGATACAGTGGACCAAATATTTTGTCAAGGCTGGACCCTGGCCCCACAACACTAAGCACATCAGAAGACTTCACTTTCTGGAATTCTGTCCTAAGTCAGGCTTCCTTGGCACCTGAACCAACAGTCCAGCCATTCTAGGGATTTCATGGGAGTTGAAAGGCGGACTTCTTGGCTGACCCTGTCTCCAGTGCCTGCTCCTTTCAGTGGGCAAAGAAAAGTACCTGCAAGGCACACCCTAAGTGTTAAGGATAGACCAAGGCCACACGGCCCTGAGAAGCTTCACCAGAGAACCCATATGTCCTCAGCTCTGTAACTCTGTGGGCCTCAGTCTCCCCACTCTGCTTCAAAAAACACGGATCTGAGCTACACAGATCCTGGTGACAGTCCGCTCAGGTGATATATAGGATGGTGTTACAAGGAGAGGGTCCCTTGTTTGTCCCAACTGCCTGGCTAGCTTACATCTGAAATAACCACACAGAAACTGTATTAGTTAAAACACTGCTTGGCCATTAGCTCTAACTTCTTATTGGCTAACTCTTACATATTAGTTTAACCCATCTCCATTAATCTGTGTATCGCCACGCGGCTGTGGCTTACCGGAGATTCTAACCGGTGCCCATCTCAGGCAGAGGATCCATGGCTTCTCTGACTCTGCCCTTCTTCCCAGCATTCAGTTCTGTCTTTTCCACCTACCTAAGTTCTGCCCTATCAGGCCCAAAGCAGTTTCTTTATTCATTAACCAATGAAAGCAACACATGAACAGAAGGACCTCCTACACCAGGACAGACCATGGGGCAATCATCCTATGTCTTGCTGAAGGCAAGCATCACCTCTGTGATTTAATCATAGGCATTACCTGCCTGGTCATACATAAACCAAGCCTATAAATTGTGCTGAGTCACTTTGGTGCTATAACAGCTGTCGAAGGAGAGGAGTAATCGGTAGTCCTATCCAGACCTAATGCCCATGACCACAACTACCACTGCAATAGCAAACTATCCACAATGCGGCAATAACGGCACTTCTATATTTCCCAAGGCTAACCAATAGCTATCTAATTGGACTTAAAACCTGCTCAACATGAGGGAATCCATGCCTATTGCTATAAACCAAGCCAACTGCCCATGGCTGGAGAGGTCACAGACCCAAGAGAACCTACTATTGTCATTTTTCTAAACCAGTGCAGTACCTAAGTGTGTTCTAAATATGTATCTTTATACTCACAGGTAAGTGTAATTCTCACCTCTTGGTCAAAGCAGCTTCTTTTTGCAATAGATAGAAACCATTAGGTAGATCTCTAATGGTCAAAATGTAGAGGACCACTAACTCATCATGGGTGCCCAATCCCATGCTATATCTGCAATGCAATCCCAACTCCGACGGCTCAGGGAAAATCACCCAAGAGGGAGCAGAGAGACAGTAAGAGTCAGTGGCCCAGGACACCTGTTGACAGATCATTTCCCCTAGACATAACCAGGGAACTCCTCCTAGGAATTCTCAACAATATAGTTGCCTAAACAAGACCAGCACAACGACACCAGTTGGCCTGCCAATCCTGATGGGAAATTCTCCATGTTCCCACCCCTAGATGAAGAGCTACAGGAGGTCAATCAATAGTTAGTTGCCACCAGGAACAAACTCCTATATAGATGGACCAATTCCAAGCAGTCAGCCCTGGACACAGGTACATACGAACAAAGCTAAATGCATCCAAGGGGTTATATATACATATGGATATACATGTAACAACAATAAAGAAGGGATCATGAATTTGGGAGGGGGAAGAGAAAAGTTGGAGGGAGGAGCTTCCAGGAATGATGTAGTGCTTACATAAGAAATTCTCAAAAAATTAAAATTTAAAATTAATTTTTTATTACTACTAAAAAAAAAAGAAGCTGGGCATAGTGGCACATGCCTTTAATCTCACACTCAGGAAGCAGAAGCAGAAGCAGGCGGATTTCTGAGTTTGAGGTCAGTCTGGTCTACAGATCTAGTTCCAGAAGAGGCACGGCTATTCCAGAAAACCCTGTCTCAAAACAACCAAAATGATGATGATGATGATGATAAAGAAACAGCAGAGTATAGTGTCTGGAAAGCCTCTAGTCGCATATAAAAGAACAGTAACTCCAGATTCCCCTGGGAGAGCAAGCCAGAGCCCCTTACTACCCAACCAAGTGCTGAGGATGGGCTTGCATGCACAAACCTTCCTGCCTGACCCATCTGGTGCTCCCAGTAAAGACTGAGAGCATCTCTGCTGAGGGCACAGTACTGTCTAGGGGAGGCCAGAGGGAGTATTCTGCACCCAGAAGGTGGTTGGCTGGCACAGGTTAAGGCTCCACACACCTCCTATGTGGACAGGATGACCTATTAACTTTGTGTCCTTGCAACATCTACTCATGCCTGGTGGTTGTGAAACCACCAGTTAGCTCTTGTGACCAAGGCATTCAGCACAGGCAGGATACAAAAGGGCAGTCCTCTGAGCAAGAGATGTGGAGAACCCGACCAATTGCCAGGAATCCTTTTCTTCCTTCCTTCTGTTGGTGCTTGCTAGCCAGGCACTCTGTTACCTGTCAATCCTGGCAAAAAAAAAAAAATATTCTGACTCCTATTAGGTGCAAGCAGTTCCCATAGCTCTATGGCTTACAAAACTGAACCAACAGTGCGAGCAAAAAGCAAGCAGAAAACGCCACAAACATTTCGAAAGGATGTGCTTTGCCTATCTGAGGATCCCTTTATGTATTTGCTGATAACTCAGCTCCACTAAAACCGTTTTTAAAGATTTCTTTCTAATCAAACTATGTGTACAAGTCAAAGTTCGTTTCTCTTGCCCCACTGAGCTTGTGATCAGTTCAGGGAATGCCCAACAGGTCACACTAGAGCAGAAAGAATTTAGGCTAGAGGTAAAAGAACCTGGTGTCTTAGACTGCACAGTTTCTAGGCCAGGAAGTGCTTGCTCAAAAATTATGGGAGTCAGCTGGTACTTTCCAGCTTGCAGGGTCAAGGACTAGCAGTAAAGTGAACGACCACCCAGCTTCTTGGAAGGAAACGGCCAGCAGGACTACACGTCCGTTTTGGGGTCACAATAATCGCACAGGACTGCTGTCTAGGCGAGGGGTGATAGCTCCCCTTTCTCTTTGCAACTGGTTCTCGCACAACCCCACAGAAGCTGAGACTGAATTTCAACATCCTGCACAGCCGCATTCGAGCCGAGCCACAGGCGCCTTCCACCGAGGCTCGGGAGGAACCAACCGGAGCTACCACCTCCCCGTGCCCGAGCCCAAGCTCACGTGGCTTTGAGTGGAGAAAACGCCATAGGGCAGGTTTTGGATGGGAAAGTCCGAGTCCTCGGCCACCGGAATAAAGGACATGCTGACGAGCACCCAGCAGGAAAACCCGTGGCGGGCAGGGTTTGGTTAGCGGGGCTGTGTTTAGGGCGAGCGGAGCACTCAGACGCAGAGACCGCCCCAATCCAGGGACTGCTCTTCCCTAAGGCCCGTACCCAGTACTGCCTGGCAACACCCCTAACCCGCCCCTCGGGACCGCCTCCCCCTCCCCCCCCCCCACTTTGCACCTCCCTTACCCCCGGGTCTACCCTCTGTACCACCCAGCACCCGGCCCGGGACCACCCTATTCCCATGCCCCTCGACCGCCTCGCCTCTATAGCAGCCCCCTTCCACCCAGAAACCGGCCAGCACCCACCCCGGGACGACCCCATTTCGCTCTTCTGTGACCTCCCCTCACCCAGGACCACCTCACCCAATCGTACACGTAAAGCAGTCCTCCTTATTCGGCCCAGAGATGATCGGAACCCCGGAAACGCCCCGCCCCCGGCCTTCCCCCAGGACCCGTCTACGCCCCGCCTTGGTCCTGCCCCCTCTCCATCCCGGAACCCAGGACCGTTCCGCCCCTGTGTCCATAGGGCCATCTATCTATCTGGTCCAACCCCTGGGTCCAAGTATTCGTTCTCACCTAGAACGCCCTAGCCCTAAGGCCCTGCCCCTGTAGGCGCCTCATTTCCAGGCCCCGCAGTGCTTCAAAGCGGCCCGCCTCCCTAGGAGTCCTGCTTTTTCTCTGACCCCACCTCCAGTTTGCACTTGGGGATCCACCTGGTGACCCCATTCTTCTGTCCAGAGTTGCCTCCAGCTCCTCCGGCGTCACTGGATACTACAGACACCCCAGCTCATCCGCCTGCAGTAGCTTCACTCGGGGTCCGCAGAGATGCTTTCTAGAGCTTTTGTTGGTGAAGGGTGGAGTTGGAGCCAAGATCAGGAAAAGTGTGACACGCCTGTTTAACCTCTCAGGGTTCTTCTGTCTCACCTTTTTTCCCCCTTATAAAACTAGCGGGAGGTCCGCTTCTGAGTAGATAAAAGAATTCAATTAGTTAATGTTGGTAGACTGCCTAGAATCGTACCTGGCACACGCGCCGTGAGCGTGCGCGTGTGTATGTGTGTGTAATAAGAGGGAGGGAGAAAAGACTATGGACTCTGGATCCAAAATATTAGAAGTAGGATTAATCACTGACTAGAAATTTGGGCGTGCACGTTAGTTCAAGTAAGGTCTATAGGGGTACCCCTCAGATTATGGCTCTGTTGGTGAAAATGCTTCAGGAACGCATTCTGTTAAAATACAAAGGATTATTTGAATTCTTTTGTATTTGTGAAGACGTGCTTTATGGCTTAAACTGTGGTCTATTTTTGAGAAAAGTTCTATGGGCTTCTGAGAATTTGTATACTCTCTAGCTGTTGGAGGGTTTAATGTTTAATATTGTCAACTTGACTATCGGATTTAGAATCACAATGGAAACACCTACGCGTGTCTGTGTTTCGCAAAGGTTAACTGAATGTGGACAGCACCACTCTTTGGGCTGGAGGCCTTGAATAAGTGAAGGAGAAATGGAGCTAGATGCCAGCATTCATCTTTCTCTGGTTGTGGATGCAATGTGATCAACCTCTCCCCTCACCGGGCCATACCTTCTCAGGTTCCTTCCCCACTGCATCTCCTCAAACTGTAAACCTAAATAAACTCTTCCACCCTTAAGTACCCCTGCCAAGTATCTGGTCACATCAGTGAGAAATTAATACAGATGGAATATTCTGTAGATGTTAAGTCGGCTTCATCTAAATTGACCTGTTTTTTTTTAAATCAATTTTTAGTCTGTATGTATGACCTGCCTACGGATGAGAGTGAAATATTAAAGTCACTTAAGATTATTATATCAGAATCTCTGTTCTTTTCAAGTCCATTAGTGTTTGCTTTATGAAACTGGGACTCCATTCAAACTTTTAGTGCATGTGTTTATGATTGTTGAATCTTTTCAGTGGATTTTTACTAATATGTAGTGACTTTGTTTTGGTTTGATGTCTGCTTTTTCAGTTATTAGAATAGCTATGTCAGCTTCTATTCACTTGGTGAACTGAGTGATTTCACACAGATATGTTTCTTAGAGACAAGACACAGTTGGATCTTGCTCTTTAATCCAATCAACCAGTTGGCCTCTTTGAATTGAGTGTTGAAGATAGTTTGCTTTAGGCTATTGTTTTTAACATTTTTTTCTTTTGAGTCAAAGTTCTCATTCTGGTACTAAGGCTGATCTAAGTAGTCCAGGCTAGCCTCAAAGTTGTAGCTACCTGAGCCTCTTGAGTACTGGGAGTTTGGCGTCACCATGCCCAGCAATTCAGGCTATTATTGTCAATTCCTACACATTTTGTTGGTTTTTCTGGTTGGTCGGGATGTTCATTCTTTTCTTCCCTATTTTGATTAGAAGTTTGCTTATTAGTTGTGTTGGACACGTGATTGTTCCTTAGTTCTCCTTTGCTTGTGTATATTCCTCTGATGAAATTTATCCTTTCCATGTTCTTGGCTGAGCCTATCCTTTCCTCTCTAAGATTCTCCAAGTACACTCTGTAGACCAAGACTAAATCCTGCCTGATTGTTGTGTGTAGTTTTTAAAAGAATACATCTTTAGGTTCTACTTGCCACGTTTTTGTTAAGGACTTTTGCATTGACATTTATGAAAAGCACTGATCTACTATCTCATAATGTATTTAGTAGAAAACATTAGAAAGCATTCTCTCAGGGCTGGAGGGGTGGCTCCGTGGTTAAGAACACTTGCTGCTCTTACACAGAATCTGAATTCAGTTCAGCACCCACATAGTGACTCACGACCACCCGTAGTTCCAGCTCCAGAGGACCTGATGCCCTCTTCTGACCTTTGCAGGTACCAGGCAGGCATGAGATGCATATATATGTGCAGGCAAAATACACATACAGAAATCTTAAAAAAAAAAAAGCACTCCCTTTGCCACTGCATTTTACATGAGATTGCAGACAACCTAATTTGTTTAGATTCACTAGCTTACCTACCAGGGGATTTCTTTTTTACTTCCCCTTGAAAGATTATATATTCTTTTTAATGTATAAACCCTGTTCTCTCTGTGGATTTAGAAGTTTGTTCCTGTGGCTAATTTTTCATCAACTTGACACACACTAGCATCATCTTGGGAGAGGGAAGCTCAGCCGAGAAAGTGCCTCCATCAGATTAGCTAGGAGGAAAGTTCATGACATTCTCTTAATAATGTAGGAGAGTCTAGCACCTATCCAGTTGTGGGCAGTGCCACCCTTGGGCAGGTGGTCCTGGGCTGTATAAGAAAAGCAAACTGAGCAATTCATGGGGAACAAGGCAAGAAACAGCGTCTGTGACTGAGCGGTTCATAGGGAACAAGGGAGGAAGCAGCATCAGCTGTTTCTGCTTCAGTTCCTGACGTCCTCAATCATTGATGGACTAGGACCCTTTCCTACCCAAATTGCTTCAGGTTACAGTGTTTATCACAACAGGAAGAACACCAAGGCTGGACTTTTTAAGGAACTGGGCAGTCATCTAAATTACCCAGTTTGTGGGTATAGAACAGTCCATAGGATTCTTTGAACGCTGGGGCCTTAGGTTTCTAGTTGTAGAAGTCTTTCATTGGTTATATTCTGTTCATCTCATCTCCACGTTCCTCGCTTACTCCCACTGCCCACTTAATTCACCATTTAAAAACATCTTCTTTTAGATTTGTGTATGAATGTGTACAATACACACAGCCAGCCCAGGAATTGCAGATCCACCATGTGAGAGCTGGGAATTGAACCCAGATGTGTAAAAGCAACAAGAACTCAACAGCTGAGTCATCTCTCCAAGCCCCTGAGTTAATCTTAATGATTACATACCAAAAAAAAAAAGCATAAAGCTAAGAAGCCAGTATGAAAAAGCAACAAGCTACATAGATCCTTTCCTAAATTCCCAAAAATATTCAGTTAAATGTTCTATTCAGTCAAGAGCTGACCTTATCTTAAGGTCTGGGATGGCCTATGCATTAATCTTATTCTCTTGGAGTTCTAGAGTGCTGCTTTCCCTCTCTCCCTTTTAACATTCTTCTCTACTATGTGAAAGGATTAACCTCCTTTTTCTGAACCAACTCTTCCCTGCAGCTCTGTCTCCTATCTTCCCCTGAAACCAGAGCTCACTTAGGTCCTTTGCGAGGCAATCGAG
The DNA here is from genome assembly GCF_037038515.1 of Microtus pennsylvanicus. NCBI lineage: Eukaryota > Metazoa > Chordata > Mammalia > Rodentia > Cricetidae > Microtus > Microtus pennsylvanicus. Next base: position 32,100,318 of record NC_134596.1, read on the forward strand.
TGGACCCCAAAGCAATCTCAAGATATCATACTGGTGATGCACGCATGCTGCCGGGCGGAAGGTCGTCTGGCTTTTCAGTTAAGTACTGGGATTAAAGGCATGCACCACACTGCCAGGCCGTTTTGTTTTATAAATTTACTATTTTGTGTGTGTGTCCCCGCCCATGATAGTAGTTAAGGTCTCCGGAATTTGGTTCTAACAACAGGCTTTTCACTGGCCTCAGGAAATCCTTGCCTAGCATGCGGTCTGGACCCCATCCCAGCATTACATACATACGCCTGCATAAATTAAGCATGGTGGGAAATGTCCTAAACTACATATTAAATCTAAGGCTGGGATATCGCAAACTTTTTTTTAAATATTTGTTTATTATGTATACAATATTCTGTGTGTATGCCTGCTGGCCAGAAGAAGGCACCAGACCAGGTGGTTGTGAGCCATCATGTGGTTGCTGGGAATTGAACTCAGGACCTTTGGAAGAGTAGGCAATGCTCTTAACCTCTGAGCCATCTCTCCAGCCCTATAGCAAACTTTTAACTAATCAACCAATCCCTTTCTAATGCTGTCATTTTGTTAACTATGAAAGGAATTCCCCCCCCAAGACATATTACCCAGGTCTGATATTTATTATAGAGACCAAATTAGTCTTGAATTTACAGTAATCATTCTGGTAAGTGCTGGAATTACAGACACATATCACCATACCTGGGTTACTTTATCTGAATCTGCTGAGATAGTACAGTAGTTAATTTAAACTTTTTTGCATGATCAGCTAAATATATAATTTTAATATTAAACCACAGTATATACACTAGTCAGTAATTAATATTAAGAAATTGTACATTAGCCGGGCGGTGGTGGCGCACGCCTTTAATCCCAGCACTTGGGAGGCAGAGGCAGGCGGAGCTCCGTGAGTTCGAGACCAGCCTGGTCTACAGAGCTAGTTCCAGGACAGGCTCCAAAACCACAGAGAAACCCTGTCTCAAAAAACAAAAACAAAAAAACAAACAAACAAAAAAAAATTGTACGTTAAAAATTATATTATAAAACAAACCATCATCTGTTTTTTAAACAGGTTAACTTCCAGAAAAGTTTGGAAACCAGAGGACAAATGGGTCTTAGGAGGTCTTACAATTTCTATTTTAAAATTCTACTGATGCACAGTTTTAATGTCTTTAATCCTATGGAGTACAAAAGCCCCCATTAGATATTAATTTGGTGTGCCGCAGTGCAGGACAGTCAGATGAGGGCCAGAATATATGATATCTCCGCAACCTGGTTTTGAAAAAAATGCTAAGGTCTTCAATTCATAATATAATTTGTCATAACAAATTAGCATGAATAGATATAAGACAAACAGTGGTACTCTTAACAAATTAGGAAAGCAAAATTGTAAAAGGTTTAAAAAGACAAAATTAACTACCAGAAAGAAGAAAAAGAAGCAGTAATTTTTCTCGTTTTCCTTTTTATTTAATCAAAGACTGGTGAATAAACATAAATACAGCACAATGACTTCAGATCATTCTTTATACTGTGCACACACAGACCAATCAACAGTAATCTGAAAGAAATTTGCAGTCAGCAGTGAAATGCATTCAGCTTTTCTTTCCCTTGCAAAATAAAAAGAAAAAAACTAAAAAGAAAAAAAAACATAAATTTAGAATCTCAACAGCACATATTCTCCTGTGACAAATGATTCAGACATAAATAGTGGTGCAAAGAAACTATATGCTAACAACACATGTATAACCTTTGTTAATGAGAAAACAAACAGAAGCAGCCATAATGATTAAGATACATTCAGTTACTGATAACTAGTTGTGCCCAGAAGGGCATTATCAAAAGGGAATCGTGCTGCAGAGAAAAGCTATATATACATACACAATGAGAAATAAACTGCAAGATCAACACATGCATGTTTAATACTGGAAAAATCACAGCCCTCCAGAATTTCTCCACATTTGTTATAAAAGCCCTCTGCACTCAACTAAAATTAAAATGATCTTAAAAGGATAATACTTCTTTTTCAGCCACAGAAACTGCAATGGAAATAAATGTTCAGAGTCATTTTCAAAACAAAAACAAAAATCTATTCTTCTGATGACATGCATGATTCAAAGGTCTATGCAAGATACGGTGCTCTACATTCCCAAGGACTAGGAAAAAAACCTCAAGTCAATTTTTAGTTTGCAGATGGTCAAAGGGTTTTGTATTCCAGCAGGAGCTCAAATCTTCTGGATCTTTTCACCAACAACTACTGGATTTTCTTTTCTGATTTTTTCAGCAGCATCAGCTTTGTAATTGTAAGAGCAATTGTGCACATCTGAGTAGCGGTGCACACCACAGTAAACATTTCCACACCGGCATTCAAACCCTGCAAGTGGAGGAACATGTGTACAGCATGGGTTAGACGGGAGGGCGAGACTAGTTCGTCGCACAGCTAATGCTAAGCAACACTGTCTTCAAGTCTAGGAGGAATCACCGCAACGTTCCAGAGCCACACTCTCAGCTCCCTAGCAGAGCTCCTCTTTCTTTTTCTTTCTCCTATCCTCAAATATGTTTGTATTTCTGAGTCGGTTTCACTGCTAAACTGAAAATGGGTCATTTTTCTTTTTAAACTGAGAAAGTGTAATATGAAAACAAGTGCTGCTGTCAGAAGGCAACTGCGACACTTATTAAGGCCAGACTAGTGAGCCCTGAGGAGCTGCTGTTGTGTGATAATGTAACTCCTCCTCCTCCAACTTCTCAGGCGATGTGAACTTTGGGGAGACCAAGAAGGTGGACTCCGGCCGGGGTCAGGTTTCTGTGCATCAATGGCCTCATTATCAGAGGCAAATCACTAAGCTTCCCTGAGACTCACATGTGCACTTTTTATGGAATCATGAATTACTATATGGATCAAGTGACTGTCCAATATACAATAAACACCCAATAAAAGCTACTTAACTAGCCAAGCAGTGGTGGCGGTACACACCTTTAATCCCAGCACTCAGAAGGCAGAGGCAGGTGGGTCTCTGAGTTTAAGGCCAACCTGGTCTACAGAGCGAGTGTCAGAACATCCAGGGCTACACAGAGAAACCCTGTCTGGAAAAACCAAAACGACAACAACAATAAACAAACAAAAAACTAAAAAGCTACTTTAGGGATAAGCTCTATGGGCTGAAACCCAAATACAGCCACAAACAAAGTGGCAGTCTTTTCCATCCAAATCAGAATTAGGTTATTATGGATTTGGGGAAACGTGGCTCAGGAAAAATCAATATTTTAACCAATAATTGACAATCACTTTTTAAACCACATTTTAACTGTAAATACATATTCTGAATCTTTATGTAATAAAAAATTAAAGCAAACAATAGACAAATTAGATAAAAAGTTAAAGTCCTAGACCTGTGGTCAGGAAGCCTAAGACTCTATGAATATATCAAGTATGCATTTGATATTAAATTTGTGTTTTAAATTAAATATATATTGGAGAAGTGGGACAGTTTAGATTAACTTTAATCTCCTTCCTTAGTGACAATATATTCTGAAGTATGAAGTGATCCTAAGGTATTATTTTCTTTTCCATTTTTATGAGGCAAGATCTGATGTAGTTTATGGCCTGTGATCCTTCTGTCCCCACTTCCCAAGTGCTGGAATTACAGGCCATGTGCTACCATACTCCCATTTGAAGCACAATTTTCACTCAAAATCCTAACTGTTCTCTATCCATATTTCTAATTTTTATACAAGTGTTTGTCATGATGCCTAAGTAAGCAATCAGCAAAACTATTTGTAGCTGCATCACTCTCCAGAAGCCAAGTACAAAGCTTGCCGTGCTCTTAGCACACAGCTCCCTTGTCAGAGAAGAGACAGCACTTTTTCCTTTACAGGCTTCCACCCCCCTTTGTTATCTGATTACAGAACTCCTGTCCCTGAATGCTCAGGGCAGTCTGACTGTACTTAACATACATTCTTTTCTAAATTCTTTTTGAATAGTTCCCCTTTAACAATTTTGACAACTGACTTTAGCAGCAGGCATGCACCAGTAAGGTCTTCTACATTGCACCAAGCTGGATTGCTTTTAGCTCACTGACCATGCATGGTCCATGATCAGCACCGTTTCACCTAAAGCACTTTACAGCTTACCAAAGTCCCTCCCAAATACCTTCTCCTTGAAGGTAGGAGACATTTCTGCCCTTCACCAGCATTTGCTACACTGACCTTACTTATTAGCAAATACTCTCAAACCCAGTTGACATTTTTTCTTTTGGAGGGGGGTGGTCTTTGAAATAGGGTTTCACTGTAGCTTTGGAGCCTGTCCTGGAACTCACTCTGTAGACCAAGCTGGCCTCGAACTCACAGAGAGATCCTCCTGTCTCTTGCTAGGGTTAAAGGCATGTGCCACCACTGCTTGACCGACGTTAATTTTTTAAATGCTGAAGAAAAAAAAAGAAACCCAGAAGCTGACCATGTATGTACACCAATGCTCACAAAGGCAGTAAAAATCTTATTTGGCCAGTAACAGCGAGCATATGTTTTCAAAACATGATCTTAACTTTAAACCGTCCAAGGAGGCCCTTACCAGTAAGTCCCACTTTCTTCCTGCACATGAAACAGCGATTCTTTTTTTGTTTTGGTTTTTCAAGAGACTTGCTTTGCTCTTCAGATGGCTGCTGCGTTGTATCTGATACTGAAGTTGAAAAAAAACAAGAGGGTGGCAAATTTAACTATTCAGTAAGAGTTGGTGTTTGGGAGCTGGTTGACCCTCACACCCCATACTATCTCATGGATTTGTAATTTAAAAACCAGCTAAGGAACAGACTTACAGGTCAGGAAAGATTTTCATAAATTTGTGTTATTATAAAACATGACCCTCCTTTCATTACATGCATGTATACACATAACAGAATACATGTGATTCTAAACGGTGGCTTACAAATTTTCTTTTCTAATCTAAAGTGGGCAAGGAGAGAGAGAGAGACAGAGATAGACACTACCTATGAAAGTCTAAGTTAGAAAACAGCCTAAGAAGAAAATAGCCGTACGAAAGCATAACATTGTTCACTGTCTGGTCTACATGGACTTCTCAGAAAGCAGAAATTTCAATGTTCTCAGAACATGTCACATAAAACCACTTAAGCCAAGTGTTGTGGCACATGCCTATAATCCAGTACCCAAAGGATTGCTGTTTACAGAGTAAAAGGCGAGAGAATGAGACTCTTTCTCAACCTTACCCCTACAAGATGCTAGGAAAAATAATCAGACACAAGGAAACTTTAAAATGACACAATTAAGACCGAAACTAACAAACAATGCATTTTCATACTAAAATCAAGAGCAGATGCACTGCAACTCAGAGTCAGTGTTACTAAACTCTGTTAATGTGTCCTTTCCTGTCACTTGTCACCCTGGCCCTCCTGGGTGCCCCAGAGACAGCTGGAACCTTGCCTGGTACACATGACATCTAGCTAGGAAACAGTTAAGTAGCCTATCATGGTTCAAACTCCAACTTGCCCATTTTGTCACAACCAGGGACTTTCCCAGGAGTCTGGGCTCACTTCTACAAGCTACCCCAAGAGGCTTTCCCATTCCAACCAAGGGTGTTCTGACTTCAGAGTCAAGATCCAATAGCTTTCCCTCGTCAACACTTTGTGGCTTTCCACCCAATTACCCAGGCTTCATGTGTTGTAGGTGAAAAGTAAATAGTTTAAAACATTCTGATGGTTCCCCACTATTCCCCAGGCTAATGTCCAGGGATCTTCACCATTCCTGCCACCCTCTCCCTGGCCATATTATATCACTCCTTAAGCTGACACATGCTTGTGCCACACTGCAGTGCCTGACTTTGACACATCTCTCTCACACCTGTGTGTGCTCATTAGAGGCCCTTGTTGTGCCTGATCTTTAGCAACTAACTCCATCTTGTCTTTCCTGTTTATACTAATGGGGCCACCCCTACAGTCTCCGAGCAGGAACCCCTCCCTATCCTGTGCTCCTATGCAGGTACTTCCTAGGTGCCTAGAACTGTCCATTTAACCTGGCCTACGTGAATTCTTTGATGACAGGAACCTGTCCCATCACCCCTGTTACCAGAGACTATCATGATTCCTCTACACTCAAGGAATCAATCTGTGTGGACCTGCATTAAGTCACTTACCCACTGTATCTACAGCCAGAGTAGAGCACCCCTTATAACCGTCTACTTGCAGAAGACACTCACACACTTGTTTTAGTGGATCATAACTTATGTTAATTCATCTAGTATTTTAAAAAGCATGATGTCAGACAAAACACCAAACATTATGAGTGAGATATGGTAATGAAAAATTCTGCAGCGCAACTTCTCTACCAGAAAAGTTAAACCCAGGCCAGAGTAACTTCTACTAATATACAGCCTTATTTCTTATGGCTTTTGAGACAGGGTCTTAGTCTGTAGCCCAGGCTGGCCTCAAACTCAGTCTTCCTGCCTCGAAACAAGTGCTGGGATTACAGGTATAAGTCACCGCACCTGGCCACATTGTAGTTTTAAAAACAAAACAGAGACACAAAGCTTTTTATTTCTATAAAAAGTGTCCTTAGACATGTCTTTAACAATGTTCATAGCCAGAACCTGGAAACAACCTAAATACCCCTCAACCGAAGAACGGACAATGAAAATGTGGTACATTTACACAATGGAGTACTACACAGCAGAAAAAAATAACGACAGCTTGAAACTTGCAAATGGATGGAGTTAGAAAACATCATTTTGAGTGAGGTAACCCAGACCCAGAAAGACAATTATCACATGTACTCACTCATAAGTGGTTTTTAAACATAAAGCAAAGAAAAGCCAGCCTACAAATCACAATTCTTAAGAACCTAGATAACAATGAGGACCCTAAGAGAGACTTACATAGATCTAATCTACATGGGAAATAGAAAAAGACAAGATCTCCTGAGTAAACTGGGAGCATGGGGACCATGGGAGAGGGTAGACGAGGAGGGGAGCAGAGAAAAATGTATAGCTCAATAAAATCAATTTTTAAAAAAAGTGCCCTTAGAATGTGAGATCATTATGGACAAGGGTGCCTTTTTCTGTCTCTAAAACAGAATTAGGTAAGGCTTGGGTGTATAAACGAACTCAAAAATAATTTAAACTGCAACCAGAAATGAGCCTGTATATTTATTTTTTTAAATTTGTAAGCCATTACAGCTAACCTTCTCAAAAAATATAGTAGTCAAACAAATTAATACTTAAATGTCAGTAACACTATCCCCGATTTCTTTTCGAAACAGAATTGGTTTAACTACTGATAAATTTTGAGTAGTATCTGGAAATGGAGAAGCATAAAATTTCACGTCCTTCCTTTGAACACAAGCAGTGTTACATACTTCAAAGTGAAACTCGATTAGCCCTAAAGACCTAACACAAACTACTGATGGCAGATGCAACTTTGAAGTTAAAAGACTGGTCAGCTGTCTGAAAAGGCCCATAAGCCAGAGCTTGCATTTGGCTTGCTGAGTATCAGATATAGCAGAGAGATGATGGGAACATCTGCTCACCCCAAACTATCAGCACAGCCTCAGTTCACAAGTGATATGTGAGTATTCTGTGAAAGACTGATTCTAAGAAAATACTGTTTCCTTGGGTAATATATGTAAGATATGAAGACCACAGAATGCCCTATCCAATTCTGTTTATAAAAGAACTATTGAATCCCAACTAGAGCAATCTAGTAGCAAAGAAGCCAAAGAACCACAGTCTTACCGACTTCAAAGTTAAGAACAGTTTCTTTAGAACTAGACAGGTTTTCATACAGGGAAATGAGAGCTAGAAATACACCGTATATTGTTAGTATTTATAAACTGGCGACTCTCTGTCATACCCACTGATCATACAGATATGTGGTGAGGTCGACAGGACAGCATAAAGGCAGCAAGATCATTAAGAATATGCTGGCCAGCTGAACTGCTAACTGGAACCCTGACTAGACATGGTCTACTGGCCATTATTGTTAAGAGACTTCAGAAAGCACTGGACAGGTAAGAGTGGTTTAACTACCCACATGGAGGATCACATTCAAGAGGAACAAGGCCCTCTGCTCTGGGTCCTGCAAAAAGAAAAAGAATACAAATGTAACAGGAAGTACACAACATGATTCAAATACTACCTATTGGGGCATATTCATAAACACAGTGAAAAACCAAACTAAACTTAAGATGACATGATAGGTAACCCCAAACTCTCACTTTCTCTTGGTGGGGGATACAATATCCCTATCTCTCAATTTTTTCCTCAGAGTCTCGACAATTCCCAAGAACTAGACAAGGCATTTTTGGTGTGCAGCCTTTGCAGGCCCAAGCACGTAAGACAAGCACTCTACCACAGACTTCCAGCCCAGTGAAGGATCAAAACTAAGGAACTTAATTGTTCTGCTTACTGCTGCTCTGAACCCAGTGCTAACACAGAACAAATGCTCTTTAGATACTCATGGTGGTTAAACCACCAACTGGGAAATTTTTCTTTTCAAAAGAGACCTCATTTTCTTTTTTTTAAAATTAATTTATTTATTATGTATACAACATTCCTTCCATGTATGCTTGCCAGAAGAGGGCACCAGATCTCATTATAGATGGCTGTGAGCCACCATGTGGTTGCTGGGAATTGAACTCAGGACCTCTGGAAGAGCAGTCAGTGCTCTTAACCTCTGAGCCATCTCTCCAGCCCCCATTTTCTTATATGGAGATTTAAATTAAATAAAATTTAGACTCTTCCCAGTTTTAAAATTCTATGTAAAATGAGAAAAAAAATTAACTTCCAAGAGAAAAATCAGACTAGCTCTGGTACTAGCATCCAAAAGAAACAAGTCCAATTTTTATTATTTTCTAGGACTCATATTCAGTAGAAACAGGCCTGTCTGACAAGATGGCTCAGCAGGTAAAGCTGTTTGCTGCCACACCTGACACCCTGAGTCCAATCCCCAGAAGCTACACGGCGGAAGGCAAGAACAACTCCAGTGAGTTCCAGCACCAAGGAAGGACATGCTTTTATTCTCTTCAGAATTAAGACTGAGGATATTAAGTCACCTGATAATTATCCTTAACTTTTTGAGAACACCAGATTGCTTTCCCAAGCATCTATACGATTCTGAATTTCCACAATGAGCAAGTGTTTCAGTTTACACAGAGCAAACCAACACTTGTTATTACTAGTGTTTGCAGCACCCTGCAGAGGGGTCACATGACAATTCATCATGGGATGCTTTTCCAGTTCCCTGGTGACGACTGATGCAGAGCATCCTCTCACTTGCTGACTGTCAGTTTGTACATCTTCTCTGGGAAAGAAACTACTCAGACCCTTTGCCCATTTTTCTTTCTTTTAAAAACATCTTATTAATCCTTTGAGAACTTCCCACACTGCATTTAATTTTTTATTAGACATATTTTATGTGAGAGTGTTCTGACTGAACATATGTATGGGCACCACATGCATATTTATGCCCTTGGAGTTAGAACTGGTTGCAAGGCCCTACATATGAGCCCTGGGACTAGAACTCAGTTCTTTGCAAGATTAGCAAATGCTCTTGGTCACCTAGCACGGTTCTACCTATTTTCACTGAATTGTCATATTTCCCTCTTTCTTTCCTTATTTTTATAGCTACTGAAGATTTAAACTAGGATCCCATGCATGCTGCCCAAGTGCACTACCTCTGAACTATATGCTTCAACAGGAAATTTTTCTTTATGCATTATGAGATAGATGGTGTAAAACATTTTTTATGCTGCTTTTCTATTCTCTTCATGAAAACAAAAGTCATCAATCTTTGGTTGCTATTGCTTTAGGTGTCTTATCCAAAGGCACAAAATTTACACTTGCTTTAAAAGTTATTACAGTCTCAGCTCTTATAATTGTGAATTTTTACATCTTTTATGAAATAGGGATCCAATTCATTCTTTTGATTAGACTTTCATTTTCTGACTGGATGACCTTAAGACCTTTAAGTTCAACTGCCCTTAAGCTTCTGGGTATTATTTCTGTGATGTGGGAGTCTTCTGTTTTGTGTTGATTTCATTGGTTAAATAAAGAAACTGCCTTAGCCCTTTAATAGGACAGAAAATTAGGTAGGCGGAGTAAACAGAACAGAATGCTGGGAGAAAGAAGCTGAGTCAAGCAGTCGCCATGATTCTCCCACTCCAGACAGCCGCAGGTTAAGATCTTTCCTGGTAAGCCACCTTGTGGTGTTACACAGACTATTAGAAATGGGTTAGATCGATATGTAAGAGCTAGCCAATAAGAGGGTGTAACTAATGGGCCAGGCAGTGTTTAAAAGAATACAGTTTCCGTGTAATTATTTCAGGTAAAGCTAGCCGGGTGGCGGGAAGCAGCTCAGCTGCTCCAAATACTACATTTCTGGACTATCAATACTATCCCAATGATCTATGTGAGTATCCTTATGACAGCACTTCAGTTAGGATTACTATTATCTTCTAATAAAGTCTGAAACTGGGAACTATTAAGTCTTGTATTTTTTTTTCAAGAGTGTCTTGGCTGTTTTTACCCATTCTTCAAAATCTGATAAAATTCCTGACTCATTTCTTTTTTCTTTTTTGGTGTTTCGAGACAGGGTTTCTCTGTACCTTTGGGGCCTGCCCTGGAACTTGTTCTGTAGACCAGGCTGGCCTCAAACTCAGAGATCTGCCTGTCTCTGCCTCCTAAGAGCTGGGATTAAAGGCCACCACCTTCCGACATGAGATCCCTGATTTCTCCACTATGTAAGCTTTCCTAAATAATAGTCCCAAGTTAGCCCAAGAGTTCCTCTACTATGAACTACTGACTTAACAACTCTCCTAAGAGTCCAAACTCTCTCTGCTTTGTCCTTGACAGCCCAGCCCTCCAAAAAGCTGATTCATTCTACATTGGAAAGCTTTACAGTCATCTTTTATTCTAAGTCTCTAACTCTCAAATCATTTGGGTAATATACAAAACAAGAATATCCTTCACTGCTTGTACAGCTCATTTTGCCTCTGCAGTCTGAATTATTTTAAATTTCCTGTAGGGTGGACTTGATTAAAAGATAATGAAAACACAGTGCAAAAATGTTGTCAGTGGCATATGAAGATATGAAACCAGAAGTTCTACATCTAAACCCCATCTTCTTTTCAGTCTGCACCACCCAAGACCTGGAGGGCTGGGAGGGTAACCAAAGTTCAGCTCTATCTTCAACAGGGCAGTCAATCTAGTCTAGTAGCACAGAATAACTGATGCGTCTGTATTTTGTCTTTAAACTAGTTTTTGTGAACTGATAAGTATGATTTAGATTTTTAAGAAGAGTTTGAGATACAGCTATCTTTTTTAATTAAAGAGGGGAATGAAATAACCAATATAAAGCAATAGGCTAGCTTTTCATTTTAACATGAGAAAAGTTCTTTAGAGCCATCATGCCAAAATAAAAGCATCACCTACTTGGTGGTACCATATTCTAATTATAAGAGGATACCTGCAGAGGAAATGCTATTCTGAAAGACCCAGTGACACTGGAATACACACGGATATCAGTCAGCTTGCCTAACCAATCGATCTGACCTACTAGGGGAACAAAGGAGGCTGGGCACACCAGACAGTTGCATACAGTGAATCCCAGTCCATATGCACCACAGTGTCTAGTGAAGGGAACAGAGCCACAGTGGATGCCAGGTCCCAGCTCCCCATGTGTGCTGCAGGAGCCTTTCTGTTTTTATTCATTCAATAGATGAAGACATCATTTCTCTGATTTGGTCAGCAAGGAAATTATGTACAAAGTGTGTGTACATATAAGTAGATATATATACAAAGAAGCATATAACATTTGTTGACAAAAAGAAAAATACATTTTAGATTTAAAAATAAAAGAAATTTAAAGACAGTTGTTCTGGATAAGGTCTGTAAAGTGCTTTGTTCTGCAAGCATGAGGACCTGCGTTTAGCCCCACAGAACCTATGCGTATAAAACAACAGGTGGGCCCAGTGATATGTGTCTGTAATCACTCCAGCTCCAGTCTCTTTACACAACGTGGTCAATTCTGGCCAGTAAGAGGATGTCTGAAAATAAGAAAAGCAGATGGCAGCATAGGACAGACACCCTATGCTCTAGCCTCCACATGCAAACACACACACACACACACACACACACACACACACACACACACACACACACACACACACGAGGCTGTTAAGAGACTTTAGGAGTTGAAGACTAATCCCTTCCTAAACTTAGGTAAAAGTGAAACATATCTGACTTGTCAAAGAGTCTGTGTGCTGAAGTTATGAATGCTAGGTCTTTAGGGAACTTAATACTGACCCTAAATGTCATTCAAAACATACTTGTAAAAAAGAAACTCTAACTTTCAAAATCGTTCCACAATCTCTCCTAATACGACATCTCAATCACTTTCTCAGTTAATACACTCAAGGTGGGCTGGAGGGAACTAATATGTTCTCCATATATAAGAATGAGATGAAGCACCTACAATAAATATTACTGAACTATTAATTCACCTACCAATAATCTTTATCTTTTGTCAAACTGTTCAAGTCTTACTGCACCTCTAATCTTATTTGTTGGTTCTGGTTCATTTTATCAGGACAGGGTCTTACTATGTAGCTCTGGCTGTTGTCCTGTTGTCCATGTAGACCGGGCTGGACTTGAACTCAGAAATAAAAAGGTATTCTGTTCTAACTCCTGGGTGAGCAGCAGCCTTTCTCCTCCTTCTCTGCTAGCCTCCCTCTCAAAACCATTTGCTCCTTGGAACTCCCCTTTGGTGGTGTCTACGGCCTGAAGCTAATCAGGACCCAGATAAGTGACCTTGTTTTCTGCTCCACTGCTGGCTCACCTTCCTGCTTTGCTTTCAAACTCTCACTTCAGCCGCCTATACCAGATCACCCAAGCTTCAGGTTCAATCCTCATCACCTTTCTTCTACCTAACTACATATTCCAAATAAGCTCTCTCAAATTCTAAATTTATCACTTCTTCCTCACTCATTAACATTTTCTGTAGCAGACTAGAGAGATGGCTCAATGGTTAAGAGCACATACTGCTCTTGCAGGGAACCCAAGTTCAATTTCAGGGTCCACAATGAGCAGCTCACAATTACCTGCAACCTCAGCTCCATCAGATGCCTCTAGCATCTGCCCTCACATGCACATGAGCACACACACAATTAAAAATAAAAATAAATATTTAAAACCCTTGCTGTGACCAGTATCTTCCTCAGCTTCCCTGCCTAGGTAATCACATCACTGTCACTCTTATAAAGCTAAGCTTTGATACCACCTATTTTAGTTTATGTTACTAGTGGGTAACTTAACATTTTTTATTTTATGCATCTAAAATAACCCACACATCCCTACTTTTCCTTAAACTTTTCTATTTACAAAAAAATTGTACACTATACTTTATAAATTTATATATAGTGCTATGTGGGGGTAGGTTAAAATATTTATGTTGGTCACACAGCAAAATTCACTTCCTGTAGCAAAATCTGCAAATAGGTAAATCTGCTTAAGCAATGACTGGGCAAAAAATAAACCATGGATAACTATCTATATTTTTTAATATAAAATTCAACAAACTTCAAATGAATAGCATGTCACCAGGCTACCCATGCCATACAGGATGCAAACAGAGGTCAGTGTGCTCTCTCCTTAAACCCTGCCATGGTGTCAAACATCCCTGAACTTGTTTTTGCACAGTACACTCCCTTGCTGGAGCCAGGGGGAAAGGGCATGGGGTGCCACACTAGGATTGCAAGCAGCTGGACATGTCTGCTGCACTGCAGGTCACATGGGGAGAGGAGTGCCTGGCCACCCAGAAGAAAGGCCTCAAAGAAGCAGTCAAAACTAGAGACAGCTGGGCGGTGGTGGCGCACGCCTTTAATCCCAGCACTCGAGAGGCAGAGGCAGACGGATCTCTGAGTTCGAGACCAGCCTGGTCTACAAGAGCTAGTTCCAGGACAGGCTCCAAAAAACCCACAGAGAAACCCTGTCTTGAAAAACCAAAAAAAAAAAAAAAAAAAAAAAAAAAAACCACACAAACCAAAAAAAAAAACCAGAGACAGCCAGCTTCCCCCAAGCCAGTAATCCCAGTGCTTGGAGAACAAAGGTTTTTTTTTTTTTATACTTAACTGGAGAAAACAACAGAACATAATAGTTTAATGCCTTTACTGGTCATTCTAATTATATTTTCAAACAGATTTGAGTCTTCTCTTTATGCTGATCTCATTAATTTAAGTGGGAAGTGGATCCCAACATTCTAGTCAATTAAATATCTGAGACTATGAAATATTCTTCTCAAAACTATCAAAGCATGTACTTTTCTAATACCCACGTCTATGCTAACCTCTGGCCCCGAGAACTCAAGTGTTAATAAACAACAAACATATGCTCTATCATATGCAAACCTTGCAGGTCTTCTGTCTCGGATACTGCTTTGTCCACAGATGTACTGTCCACTTGGGAAGGTGCTACAGATTCTGATAAAAGTGACTGATTTGATACAGGGCTAGAAAAGCAAAAGATATTTTTATTTTTTTAACATAAAATTTTAAAAATTATTTTTCTTCTTTGATTCTGAAATAGGGACTTATTCTGTTTCCCAGGATGGTTTAAAACCCCTGGGCTCAAGAGAACCTCCTGCTTCCTTCAGTTGAGTTTCACTGTTCCCAGTAATAGCTCAATTTGAAAAGGTCACCTTCCAAATATCCATAATAACTGAAGGAATGTAGTAAGTACCACTTACTATAGAACACAAAGACACTCATAACCTAACATAATCATGACGGCTTGGAAACCACAGGCTAATTTGGGTCTTAAGTTCATGCTTTGGAAACCAAAGCAACAGCATATATATATATAATAATAACCACAGGAACACTAAATGAAAACTAGAAAGATGCAGTCTTGCTTCAGAAATTCTAAAACAGAATTAGAGTGGTGAGTGTCTACTTTAGATTTTTAAAAAGGAACCATAGTGAAAAATTAACAGCCTGATTTGTAAGAGAACAAACAGACAAGTCTTTCCGGCCCTCCCCCTTCTTTCTCTTGTCTAGAAGGGCCTCAAATTGGCAGTGTAGTTGAGCCTGGCCTTGATCTTGATCCTCTTGCCTCCATTTCTTAAGCCTGAGATTACAGGCATGCACCAGGATGCTCAGAGGCTAAAACATGTACTTCTGTATGCATTCCTCTATCTCTGACTTCAGAGCTAAAAACAAAGTGTGTGTGTGTGTGTGTGTGTGTGTGTGTGTGTGTGTGTGTGTGTGTGTATAAAACACTGAGTATTACCTCATGATAAAAACAAAAAGAAACAGAGACAAGGTTCTTCTGATTCAAGGCACTAATACGTGTAGACCATGGACTGCAATGTGAAGAACTAACCCGACACTGGGCTAGATTAAAGGGACTGCAGCACCAGGTCAGGATGTAGTTGAAGAATAAAGAGAAAGATGTCTCAAAGGGGGATTAAAGACTTGGAAGATCTCTCCCTTGACATAAAAACAGCAAAAAGCATCTTGTAACTAGTGAGCAGCAAGCAATGAGATACAGTTTTAGATCAATAGACCCTGCAGTGGCTTTAAAGTGCTCCTTAACGAAGTGATCAGGAACAAAAGACCAATACTCTAGTTTTCATCAGTCTTCGAGTTACCTTTCAGACGGTATAACCTTACCCTGGTTGCAGAGATGAAGACGTAGACTCTAGTGCTGACTGAGCGTCTGGGACACTGCCGTCTGTGCACTGTACTGGTAACGATTCAGACAGACTGCTGACAGAAGCTGCTGCAACACAACCACACTGCACGTTAGTAATTCCAACAGCCCGAGACCTGATCCAAAAGCAAGATCAACTGGCCACAAAACATAGTATACACATTTTCCTTCTTTAATTTACAACTTTGTAATAATTTGCTGATGGGGAGAAAACTTGGGGGGAGTGTACTAGTGGTTAAACTTAGGGCCTTGTGCTCTACCACTGAGCAATACCTGTATCCCCCACCTCTTTAAATGTGATTCAGTGATAGGAGTGTAGCACTGCACACATGAAGAACGTGAAAGGAGGTATTGCACATATCCCATGTGCTTGTCACCAACACTGCTGGGCTTTAGCTGGATCACTTACCAGGAGGGCTTATTCTACCACTGCTACTGTTCTGTCTTTGAAGGTGTTCTTTATAGCATACTGAACACATGCCATTTGTACGAGGGTTGCCATAAAATCCGCAGCCAGTGGAACAAAGCATAGGTGCTTGGCTGTGATTAGTTTCTTGAGCCATGTTCTTCTGTTGTACCCCTGAAATTTGCAAAGAATAAGAACTTAATACACGACTTCAGTCTTATATCATCCAAATATCTTTTTATAATGAAAGGGAAACCACATATGTGCCCTTTCCCTAAGTACTCTATGGTTGTTCCTAAAAACAACAAAAGTAAAGAGCAAAGGATACTTGGTAACTTCTACTTCAAGCTACCCTATATAAGCAAGTCTGTGCTGGCTCAGAAACAATAAAACTTCTCTAGAGCAAGGGGCCTCTTTCCGAAGAGACTGCACCAGTCAAAGATTAACTTCATTTTGGACTCTTACAATAACCAGCAATCACTGAGTTTTGCTGTAAGTTATACTATTTAATTTCTAGCTATTTGAATTTTGTTCCAAGTCCACATTAACTTGTGACTCATTCTGTTTAAAAATTACAGCTGAATGTAATATTCATTCTGGTAACAGTATGTAGAACTGGGCAGAGTGCTGGTGAAATAAGAAATGAATTCAATCATTTTGGAAGGCAATTTAGCAATTCACCTCAAGAGCCCTGCTAAATTGCTCTCTGAATCAATCACTGTTTTTCCTTAAGGGTCATCTATAGAAAAACATCTAACATATAATTCAAAACAGAACAACGAATGCAGATATGCTTCGTGGGCTATCGTGATGTTCATAAACTGACAACACCTCAAATGCCTAACATTAGAATAAAGGACTAATGACAAAAAATATTAATGAAGAAAAATTCCAGAACCAGTAACATTATGACTTTCTCAGAGAAAAAAAAATGTTGCTAGTGAAAATGTACAGTGAACTTTATATACAGTTTGCTGCTGACCGCTGCTAAAGGAGCAGCTACGAACTATAAAAGAGCAACAGAAAGCATATTCAAGAATAGCAATGCTAATTTTTTTCTGATATGTTCCTTTTTGCGTTAGACTTTTTTTTTTTTCAAATGAAGATACCACTTGCCTAATTAGGGAAAACTTTTTTACTTTTTAAGTATTGGTAATTTTCAAGAGTGAAATTAAAATCTACTGAGACAGAAACATTAATTCCAGCAGCTGGGACTCAGAACTGTTGGGAAGCACATGGAGCTGACCGTCAACCCAGAAAGACAGAAGGACTTCACTGCTACCTCTCCCAGGAAGCACCTGGCTATCTGGCACAATCAACCCTTCGGAGCAAACACTATAACAGGCTATTAAAAAGAACCCCTTACTACAGGCACATCCTTGTGCATTACATACCAAGAATATTAAGACACACAAAACAGAAAACACTTTGTCATTGAAACTGCCTTAATTTGGTAAACACCTAAGGAAAGCATTCACTGTTCACAGGAACCAGAGTTTGCTCTATCTCAGTATTTTGTAGATTGTTGACAGAAGATGTACCAAATTTAAGAACCAAGAATCCTTTATCTGGACTATAAAAGGAAGCTGCAGGCCTAGCATCTACCATTAAAAGTACTGTCCTAGCCCGCATGTCAGAGTACTCCTTTAGTCCAGCACCTGGAGACAGAAGCAGGCACATTTCTATGAGATCCAGTCCAGCCTGGTCTAAAAGGCAAGTTCTAGGCCAGCCAGTGTTACACAGTGAGACCCTGTCTCAAAATAAACAAATGAATAAAGAAAAAAATGTCCTAGCTGTGTGTGGTAATGCATACCTGTAATTACAGTTGAATCAAGACAATCCCTAGTCACCAATCTGAACTACATGAAGTTTCAGGCCAGCCTGGGCTACCTATACCTAGAGTGACCATGCCTAAAAACAGGAAACCACAAACAACAGACTATGTCTCAGGCTGTTGATAGTATTCAGACCTTTAGCTAGAAATACGACCTGAAGTTCTAATAAGCTCCCTTTTCACTGCATGACAAGTTCTTTCGGGATCTCATCCTTGCCAGAGTGTATGTGTGAAGCACATACTGCATCAGTCATCTCTCTTCTGTAGATTCACACGTCAACTAAAAGACAATTCGAATGGAAAGAAGCTAATATAAAAGTCTGATGGCAAGATGTTCCAGAGGGACGCTAATCTATTGCATTTTCTTTTGTGTTTGTTACTGTGTGTGTGCAGGTGTGCTGAGGCCAGAGGTTAAAACTAAAACTGGGAGACTTTCTTGGTCACTTTCTACCTTGTGTTTAAAAACATATGTCTCACTGAATCTGGACTTCACCAATACAGCTAGGCCGTCTGTCTGGCCGGTGCCAGGGATCCTTCGGTCTGCACTTTCACAGCACTGGAATTACAAAAGTATGCTGCAGTGCTTGGCTTTTTATGTGACTGTGGGGGATTTGAACTCAGACCCTTAGGCTTGTGTATCAAACACTTTATCCACTGAACCATCTCCCTAGCCCTGTACTCTTTTTTTCATGTTTGTCTAGTTTTCTTATCAGGATGACTACTCATCATTATAATGCAGCTGGGATTCATCCAGGTTGCCTGGCTATACCAAGTCCAGGTTTTAAGCTGGCCGTTTTAAAAGTATGGTGCGTGAGACCCTATGGAGGTCAGTATCTATCACCTGAAGATCAGCATTAACCAGTTATCTGCCCTAAAACAAACATCCTGCCAATGATCCTTAACAGTGCAAAAGTAGCGGTGTATTAACATCCAAAGCCTTTCAATGAGCCAAACAGGCGGTGGAATAAACCATACTAGCAGACATCATCAAGCTACACCCAGAGCAAAAAGCAATTTATTCATTAAATTTTGCCTAGGCACTCGTATCTTATTTTCTTTGAGACTGAGTTTTCTGAGGCCACAGGCATGTGCCACTACATAATTTTAATATTTTGTGTGATCAACTGAGGAGGTCACCTATGAAGCATTTCTACATTCTGGAGAAATATAAAAGAAAAAAATGGTTGTGCAACTATTTCAATTGTGAAGTGACTGAATTACCCTTTTAATGAACAATTTTATTTGAAAGAATGATGAACTGGTGATTCAGATATGACTATATGGCCAACATTTCCTTAAAAATAAAATAAATGCACCTGTTACACCAAAACAACCAAACAAAAGTAGTCTCTGCCAAGGACAGCATTCATGCGTTCAGACAGAAAAGTGCTTGACAAATCTCTAATATTCTGAGTATTTTAGTAAAATTGTTGGTACTATTAATAAAATGATTAAATGATACTGAACCGATCTTTAAAAAGCTCTGTAAATCAGTGAATCAAGTACCCAATGTATGACAGTACAAAAGATCCATTCAAACTGAAAGACAGGCCAACAGAAGACAAAGAGGTTTTATATGACAAAGAGGTCTTAGCTGCAACCATCCCTGAAGAAACTTTGGGATACTACTAAAGAACACCACCTTTTATCATCTAGAAAGGTTTAAGACATTCTTTTCTCAACTACAAGAGCACAGATTTTCTTTACAGACCTGTATTATGTTAAATCCTCAGCCAATTATGAGAATCTTGTTTTATTAAGCCTCCTATTACTAAAAAAAAGTGTACAAAGGAGTAGATGCAATTTTCCATTAAAACATTTTAAATGAATTAGTATTACATTTTCTCCTCAGTTTTACTTGTCATATGAAAAATAGCACAACACATAATATTCATTAGAAAAGCTTTTCATGGTACTCATCAGTTTGAGAAAGCCTAAGATTCTGGACCTAACACTGAGAATCCACTGTTGCAGAATGCACATTTCTCAACACAGGCCACAGCACTTCAAGATGGCTGACACGGATTCTTTTGGGAAGAGGAACAAAGCTGACTTACTCTTTTGTGTACAAACAGACACACAGTATTACCTCTGGATGTAAAATTTTATCAGTGGAGACTACATGGGACACCTAACAAGGCCCTGAGGATAGGTAACGGAGTAAAGACAACTTAGAAACAATCAGGTTCAAATGTTACTATGCCATATTTCTAAGCAACAGGTTAAAAAAAGATAAAACGAAAGGCGCTTCCCCCACAATAGATAAGCATTTCAGTGTGACTGAAAAATCACAAAAACCCCAAAGAGAGAAGGACGTACTTCTACGAACACGCAGGTAAACAGACACTGACAAAAGAGAGAGGGATGCATTGCTATGAACACTCAGGTAAACAGACAGACAAAAGCATGACCATCAAGCTTTCCTACCACAACATTTAACTTCAAGACAAACATTAAAATTCTATACCATCTAATTCTAGCTATTTCCTAAGCCAAACTATACCCTGCACAATAGCAAACTGACAATAATTTTTCAGAATTCAAAAGATACAAGGTATTACACAGGTATATAAAAACCTTCCGCCGGGCGGTGGTGGCGCACGCCTTTAATCCCAGCACTCGGGAGGCAGAGGCAGGCGGATCTCTGTGAGTTCGAGACCAGCCTGGTCTACAAGAGCTAGTTCCAGGACAGGCTCCAAAACCACAGAGAAACCCTGTTTCGAAAAAAAAAAAAAAAAAAAAAAAAAAACCCTTCCATCTTATTTATTCATTTTCAAAACATTGAAAAAGTAACTTTTGTAAAGATTCAAAATTATCAAAAAAATAAGTCACAAAAGTTAACAATTTATTTGAAGGCAATGGCACAGCAAGAGTACCATGGGAAAACCACAGTCTGCCCTCACACCACACTGTGCTTTTTCTGGCAGGTGAGTTTGCAAGGCATCAATCTAGCACTGAAACGAGCAGGGAGCAAAACAGGTAGGGGAAAAGAAGAGGGCAGATAGATTCTTCCTGTTGCACTGTGGGACTCCACAGCTGAAAATCCAGGAGGAGAAAATGCCAGGCATAAGCTCGAGCACTGGCTAGCACGTACAGTAATAAAACAGCCCATGAAAGTGTTGAAGCAGTTCTTCAGAGTCAAACACAGCCCATCCATCACTCCTTCTGCTCGCTAATGCTTCAGTCATTCGGAACTTACTGTGGGACTATTGTTTTATCCTTATGCCATTTATCTCTAAACAACTCTCCAAGACGGTGCTATGAGACCCCCAGTTTAAAAATGAGGAAAATAATACTCAAAAAACTCAGTAACTAGTCCAAAGTCACATATCTGGCAAACAGACAGATCAGTCTTTTTATGTAAAAAAAAAAAAAAGGCAATCTATAGTATCTAAAAATAAATCTAATTTTGAAATATTCATGAATTTTTATTATCTGCATTTAAAGACTAGCTTAAATTTATGCAATTGTTCAGGCTTAAGATAATATGCAATTTTAACTAGCTGTAAACAACTGTACTCAAAAAGTTAATTTTTTCCTTTATGTATTTTCCCTAACGAAGTCCTTATCTGTATAAAAATTCAAAATTACATCATCTGAAAATGCCAAAAAAAATTCATTACTATTAAAATGTCTATAAAAATCAGCAATGAATGAAGACAAGGATGTAATTATAAGGGCATGCCTTTATTTCATTTCTTATAGTCAAATCACCAACCAGTTCTAGTGATTTCATCTGGGAATCTCTCATGTTACTTTACTTTCCATCCGAATGGTGATTCTCTTCCCTTCACACTGGAGAGCAAGGGTGGGGGTGTTTTTAGGTGTCTCATGGGCACAATAGCGGCACTATTTTTAATATTTCTGTTTTACTACCCTGCTTTCAGTCCATTGACTTTAAGTGTTCTTTGAACTCTTAGTCTGAGTTACTATATAGTAACTGTCCTTGAAGAATACTCAACCAAGCATTCATGTTCCACATAATGTACCTAGCTCAGTCTACTTTCCACGCAAAGTATACCATGTCAAATGAGAACAGCCTTGGAGTCAGTCAGCAACAATGCAGTTCCGTGTTTGCCATTTCCCAACTTTGCCATTTCCGTGTTTGGAAGAGCCTGAATAAGTCAGTAATCTACCCTAGTGTTGATGCTCTAGAATACACACATTACCTATGCAGGAGATTAAATTATACACATAGCCCACCACACAGCTAAAGCTCCATCTTCTCCAACTCTACCAGTCCCTTGCTTTATGTAGACTGCTCACTGAGAGCTCTTGCTGCTCCTTCCCTGTAGATGCTGTCTGCTATGCCCCAACAGTCCTATTTCAAGAGGTCAGTCTTTCTTGAATTCCTCAGAAAGCTGCATATGGCACTCTTTATGATGCTTCAATCTTACCATAGGGCAATCTAATAACTCACTTTCCATCTGTACAAAGAGTCTTCAAATCCCTTTTATGCCCACATGAACCCTACATAGTATTTGCTGACTAACCACATCTCATTATTGTTGAAAGTAATATGGAAATGTGACTTAGAACAGAGCAGTTAAAAGATGCATGCCCCATTGTTTTCCTGCCTTGATCTAAAGGAAACTAGATAGAAAATTTACAGTCACTCAGAGAGCTGTAAAATACCAACTTAATCTTACGCAGCCATGTTTGGTTGGCCAGCACATATTAAAATTACCTACTTGTTAGTCTTCAGAACTTGGGGAATGTTACATAGAAGTTTCAGACTTCCAAGAAAAATAGGAAGACCTCATACAAAGTGAGCTCATGTTCTCAACACTGAAGCTCAGCTAGGCAGGCCTGAACTCTAGAATGCCCTCTGTGCCTGCCCACTTGGTCCAGTCTTCTTGTTATTTTTCAGATTTAAAATATAGTTTTTATTAATTCTTTGCGAATTTTGTACAGAGTGTTTTGACCATGTTCACCCTCCTTCCCCCAACTCTTCTGAAGTCCACCCCACTCAACTTTGTGTCACTCCCCCAACCCTATTAAGGCCAATTTGTGCTGGCCAATAAATATTCATGGATGTGTGGCCGTCCACTTCATGGTCAACTTCTCAGAGGCTATATACTCTTTGGGCCCTTCATCTCCTAGCAGTAGTAAAAAATACACACACACACGCGCGTGCCTAAATATAAGTACATGTACTTCATGTATGCCTGGGGCTGGCAAAGGCCAAAATAAGACATCGGATCCCCTGGAACTGGGATTACAGATGACTATGGGTGCTAGGAACCAAATCTGAGGTTTTGGAACCACTGAGTCATCTCCCCAGCCCCTGACCAGAGTTTAGGACCTTACTAGTAATTTCCAAAGGAGTTGAGTAGTGTGGACACACATAATGTAGCAAGCAATTAAACTGTTAATCATTGCTATAGTACAAACTCCTTAATGTCCCTCCACTCTTTTTCTGATTTTTTTTTTTTTTACGAGAGTATCACTTTGTAGCTCTGGCTGGCCTGGAACTCATTACATAGAGGAGGCTGGCCTCAAGTTCAGAGAGATCATTTCCTTCTACCTCCTGAGTCCTGGGACTGCCCAGCTCTCTTTCATTAGTCACCAGAAAGCTTAGCACCCAGACATGGCTAGTTCTCTATTACTGTATAAAAGGAAATGGAATCTCAGAAGGCTGCAAAGAATAAAGGTACCCCCTACTATAATTTTTAATACACGAACCAAAGATCAATTAATGGCCAATCTGACACAAAGTAATTTCTCAGAGTTCTGAACATCAGGATCTTTTTTTAAAGATTTATTTATTTGTTTGTTTGTTTATTTATTGTGTATACAACATTCTGCCTCCATGTATGCCCACACGCTAGAAGAGGGCGCCAGATCTCATTACAGATGGTTGTGAGCCATCATGTGGTTTCTGGGAATTGAACTCATGACCTCTGGAAGAGTAGTCAGGGCTCTTAACCACTGAGCCACCTCTCCAACCCAAACAACAGGATCTTTAATTGAAGATCTCTCTCTCTCTCTCTCTCTCTCTCTCTCTCACACACACACACACACACAAACACACACACACACATACACACACACAGTTGGGGGGGGTAAGTTGTATGCAGAGATAAATAGGAAGGTCACAAAGAAAACACACCTTGACAGAAAACTCTTGGGAAGAAAGCTGCTCACTCTGATGAAAGAACAGGGACTTAGGTTAAAGTTCCTACTGTACTTGTAGGCTTGGTAACTCTCTGCATAGCAGTCCCCAGATCCCTATATGTCGAGTTTTCTTTCCTGCTGTTGCTTGCACTGAAAGACAAAAAGGCCATTGAGTCCTCCTACATATGGGTAAAATCTTTAAAAATATTTTCCTAGAAAACATACATCACATCATTCCTACATGCTAACCACATCAACATAAGAAGTATATTATAAACCCCACTTGCCTAGCTACTGCTGCTGAAAGTTTCCACAGGCCTGAACAATAAATCTCATCAAAAGGGTCTGTAACAGCTAGACAGGGACACATGCCCTCTGCAAGTTCAAAGTCAACAAATGGGGCAAGGTGCAAGTGGTCAGTGTATGTGTGTTCATGCCTGAGTACTATACTCAGTAGTATTTCTTAAACTTTTGTAAAGAAATTAATAACATCTAACATTGTGGGACTCAGCTATGTTCTTTATGTAACTGTTTATTCTCATCCCTATGTAGTATGCTCCATGACATAAAAGATTATCTCATGTTGATGGGGGTTTTGGAATTTTCTTATCTATGACTTCTACAAATACAGTTGTTGGGAATATTATGTAACTTTTGGTTAACATGCATTCATACTTTGGCTCAGTACATACCTAAGAGTAGAAAAATTGGATCATGGTATGTGGATATTCAACTTCAGCAGAGACCACCAGTTTCCCAAAGCAAATACAAATGCTTACATGTTCCTAGCAGCATACATCTCAGGCTATTCTTTGATTCTCCCTACACTGGGCTAAATGATGGCTCCAAAGATACCCATACCCTAACCTCTGAAACCCTATTTCCCAAATAGAGTAAGAATCTGAGGCCATCTCATCCTTGATTAACCAGGTAAGACTTAAAAGAGAGAGACACAGCAAGCTCTAAGATGTTCAGCAGCACTTTCATTTCTGATTTCTGGACTCTAAAATCAAGAGAATTATTTTTCTTTGCTTTTTACTACTTTCCTTCTATTTAATGTCCTTGTGCCCCCATGCCTTACTGCTTCACCATCACTGGCACTAGCACAGCAGAGGGCATCAGCATGCTGACTGGCTACTGGGCATCCTCTTCTGTCTTCATTGTCTTTTCTGTTGGATGATTCCCCGCCCCCGATTTTGCCTACTATGTGCCCTGTCTTTTCCATTTTTAATGCAGCTTAATTCTATTGAATGTGTGTTCCCTGGCTGGTGGCAGTGGTTTAGGATGTTGTGGAACCTTTAGGAAGCTGGGCCTGTGGAACAGATTTCTGGGGGCAAGCCTTTGAAGGTGATACGAAGTCCCTCATCCTGGGCTTGCACTCTTTGCTTCCTGGTTTGCTGTGAAACAAGGGGCCTATAACACCCTCTTTAATAACATGGACTTCCCTACCAGGCTGGACTGAGTCATCTGAAACTGTGAGCCAAAACAGATTTTTCTTCCTGAAACTTCTTCCTGTCAGATCTCATCACAGTGAGGTAAGTTAACAATGCCCTCGTATTGTTAGGTGCTATTTAATAAGCTATTGTCTATTTCAAGATCATGGAGATATTCCATACTTTTCTTCTAGATTTTGTTATTTTATCTCTTATTGATGATTTATATGGACTCAACTTTTAAAATGTAAAATAAGGCAGGACTGAGATTCATGCTTTAGGCATACATAACTACCTCAAAGACACTACTAAAAAGACCGATCATTCCTTGCTGCGAGGCACTATCAGCCTGTCCATATGCTCGTCACTTTGGGGAAGCTGGCTGCCACATCATCAAGACAGACCTATGTGGTAATCAGTTGGACCTCCAGCTAACATGCTCTCAAAACTGATATTGACTCTACTACTTTTCTTCAAAAAATAAGTCAGTACTTACATACATAAAATCACTCAATACCCCCTTTATACAAAAGGCAGGAAAATCCACTCAGAGCTCTCCAGTGGTTGCCTCATTTAGACTTTCATATGCTTTTCAAAACAACACACACACATACACACACAAAACCCCAAATATAAAATGTGATCTGTAATACACAAGATCCATGCCTATAAGTCCTCTCATTTCCTCTTCTTTGACCTTCAAGTTTTTAAGCCATCCAACTACTTCTTCCAGGCAGTCAGAGCAAGGAGTGGCTTTATCTCTTCCCTCCACATCTTTATCTCCTTCATTTCTCACAGCCAACGTAGTTTACAGTCTTTGTGAATGACTGGCTTGCTTAAATTCTTCAGTAACATCTTTTTCTAAACCTCTTGGAATTTTGTACAATGACTTTATTATAGATGCAGATACTTTAGGATTCAACCTAACCATTCTGGCCACTACTAACTACAGTCTACCCTCTAAACCAAGCGTGCAAAGCCAACCTGGTTTCCCTGAGACCTTTTCTGAGTTTAGGAGATCAAAACTACTTTCATGATAATAACAACTTATAGCCCTAGGTAGTATCATGTACCTGTACTTCTTGGTACTGAAAAGCTGGAGCAATAGGATCACTTCCACTTAAATTCAAAGGCAGCCTACACAACATAGAGAAAACCCCATTTCAAAAAAAAAAATACCAAGTGTAGCACAGAGACAGTATAACAGTACTGGGAAGGCTGAGGCAAGATCAGACAGCAAGTTCCAGCACAGGCAGGCTGCCTTGTCTCAAACAATAAAACAAAGCGTGCGTCTTTTTCTGTGTCTGCATCTGCGCCAGCAGTAGAAGAGAGATGAAACAGCTGACACCTTAGCAGTGGCACTGAGCTGTGTCAGAAGTGAGTAAACATTTTCTCCCTAACCCTTAACATAAAAAAACAGCTCTCTTTAAAACATTCTTCATTTTATGTTCTGTAGGCTCTCCTAGCCCAGGCAGGCCTATGCAACAATTTAGCTTCACATTTAATCTTGCTACCATCTGCCTCCGAAAAGTGTTAGAATTGCAGGCATGTGCTACTACTCCAAAACTGTTGCTGGAGATGGAACCCTGGGCTTCGTGCATACTGGGCAATCACTCTTCCAACTTCACTATATCCAGAACCTTTCCAGGGGGAAAGGTCTTATCTCTTCTTAAAAGTTGATCTTGTAGTGGCTAGAGAGAAGGCTAGCTGTTTGGGCATGTTTCTCTGATGGAAACCATTACAGAAAACCATAACCAATCGAAATGCAGAATTGTGAAGTCCCAGTGGGTACACCTATAAAACCTTCCTGCCCCTAAAAACTCAAGGAACATTGTAGAAGACAGAGCAGAAAGACTGAAGAGCTAGAATAGTTCTATCGGCTGTGAACCCCCACAGGGATCACACACCAGATATTTACATTACAATTCATAACAGCAGCAAAATTATGGTTATGGAATAGCAACAGATAATTTTATGGCTGGCAGTCACCACAACGTGAGGAACTGTATTAGAGGGTCTCAGGATTAGAAAGTTGAAAACCACTAAATTAAAAAACCAGAGAGTTTGCCGTGATCCCTAGTAATGTCAAAAGCTAAACCCATAAAGTCTTCATGACTCCCCAGATAAGAACTGAAAAGGATGACAACAATGGACATGCCAGGATGCCTCAACCCTACACAAAGAACTGCGGGCAACTAAGAAATGGCGAGAGTAGGACAAACAGGCTTCCCTGGCCAGCTCTGAAACCATAAATAAAAGAAATACCATAGACACCAAACAGGCGTTATTTAGGAATGAGTAAGTGTGTGTGTGTGTGTGTGTGTGTGTGTAGAAAACAACTATCAATGAAGAGGCCATAAATTTGAAAAAGCAAGGTGAGGAGTAATATGGGAGGGTTTGAAGGAAAAGACAAGGAGAAATGATGTAATTATATCACAGTCTGAAAAATAAAAGGGAAAAAATGCATATCTGGTGCTTGTAAAGATCAGGAGAGGATGTTGAATCTCCTGTAACTTAGAGTTCAGTATGGCTGTGAGCCACTGTAGTGGTCTGAGTGACAGAGTATGGCCCATAGTCTCATACTTGGATGCTTAATCACCAGGAACTGACACTATTTGAAAGGGTTAGAAAGACTAAGAAGTGCGTCATTGGGGGTGGGCTTTGAGGCTTAAAAAGCGCATGCCAGGCCCAGTTTGTCCGTCTCTGCCTCTTTCTTGGCCTTTGGATCAGCTACTGTTCTAGTACCATGTTTGCCTCTATGCTTCCATGCGGCCCACCAAGATGACAATGCACTAAACCTCACAAACTGTGCGGCACCCACTTAAATGTTTTCTTTTACAAGAGTTGCATTGGTCATGGCGTCTCTTCACAGAAGAACAGGGACTAGATTAGCCAACATATGGGACTGCTAGGAACTGAATCTGAATAGTTTGCAAGAGCAGCAAGTGATTTTAACCACTGAGCTATCTCTCCATCCCAAAACAGGAGTTCCTAATAAAACAGTAAAATTATTGACTTTATTAAATCTTTGTACAGATTCTGCTTTACTTCCCTTTAACCCTTCCTTTATAAGATTTCTGGGATAATGGCACATTGGAATAAAGCCTTCCTCATAGTTTCCTGCCCATATGACACAGATAAAAGTCACCTTTGGACAGAGTTAAGTTTCATGACTCCTTTTTTAGAGAACAGGCCTGCTGGGGAACAGACACCTATAAACCCAGAGGGATTGTTACAGCACAGATGCCTATAATCAGCAGTGGTGCCCTTCAGATCAACTGACAGATGAAGGATACACAAATAACCTGTTAGTGAGGACAGAAAGAATGAAGACAGAAAAGGGAAACACCAAATTCAATACACAAACCACTTTCCGCTAGAGTTATATCTGAAAATACACTAGACTGATGTTGGCAAACTTTTCCTCTAATCACTAACAATAAATATCAGGCTTTGTGGGCCATATGGTCCCTACTGCAACTCTCAAGTTCTACTTTGGTATTACAAAGAAGTCACACACAAAAGTTAATTAATGAGTGTGTTAACAATAAAAGTTAACTGAGAAGTATTTAGTTAGTGGACCACGGTCTGCCAATTCCTGACCCAGGTACAGTGTATCCAGCAGGCACTCAAGAAAAACCCAGAATACTTTCGAAACTTGTTTGGTTAGAAATGTTACTAGGAAAGACACAGCAAGACTCCTTGACAGCAAACCACTTTTTCTTTTTTGTTACAGCTTTATTCAAGAATGATATACTGACCAGTGAGTGCTGCCTACTCTTCTGCTGGTCATTATAATGGAAATTTTATGCCACAGCTTCTACTTGCAAGATCAATGTAGAAAGATGAGAATGTGGCTCTATGGTAGGTCACTGGTAAGCATGGGTTCAATCAACAAGGGCAGATATTAATGTTTGATGTTCATGCACCTAAAAAGACAATCTACCTTCAAAATTAAAACATCCACAAAAACCACAAAGTCCTAACAAGTAACCAAAAACTTTAGGAATATAATCATTTTACCTTCACAGAGGTAAGACAAAGAAGAAGAGCACAGAGGCTGAGAAGAATGGCAGAGCTCCTGCTGACATGCACAGGCTCTAGATCTGGTCCCCAGCACCACAAAACAAGCAAGTAAGTAACAACATGCCTGGCATTTCCAGAGGCTGTTTTTTTTTTTTCAGCAATCATGCAGTCAATTGAAGTAAGGCTAACAAATATCCAGAGAAGACGCCTGACTACAATTCACTGCAGAACAATTAGATAAGCAAGGGCAACTTCATATACAGGGCAACGGTAAAAGAACAGACTGTCTTAATTTTAACGCCAGCTTTGATTATGAACCCAGACTCCTCACATGGAGGTAGGTGTAATACCTATTTTTTTTCTACAGGGAATTATTTCATCTTACAATTAGAAGGAGCCTTAATGAGCACTGCTCACCACATACTGCCATTCTCTTATGTATTTCATGTTGCTTTGAAAAGAATTCAGTGATAAAAACGGATGCTGCATGACATCACAGAGGTAAAAGTGGCTGTTAAAGGAAAACAGTAGGGAAAAAAACAAGTCAGATGGTATCTGTGGTTGCTAATCTTCACTGTCAACTTGACTGGATTTAGAATCACCCCACATATACCTCTCAGAGTATCTATTTCAAGGGTATTTTAGTGGAAGAAAAACCTACCCTGAAAGTGGGTGGAGCCACTGCATGGAGCCCAGATTGCATAAAAAGGAAAAGAAGCAAACAGAGCTCCAGCCCTTAAAGCTTTCTGCTTCCTGTCTATGGACACAATCTGACAGCTGCTCCACAGATCTGTCATCATAACTGTACCCTTGAACTGTCAGTCAACACAAGCCCCTCCTTAACTAACTTGCTTTTGTCAATTTTTACAGATCATAAAACAAAGCATTCATCCATTCCTTCATTGATTCAATGTGTATTGACGCAGAGGCTAGCCCTGCTCCAGTAGATGGCCCTAAACCCTTGCACATACTGGTGGTACTAGCAGACTGAGGTGAGTTTATGAAAATAAAAGACACATGGGTGAGATAGTTGGTTCATCAAGTACTGTTTTTCAGTTTGGTTCCCAACAGCCACATCAGATAGCTCACTACTGCCTGTAACTCCAAAGTTCTCTTCTGGTATCTATGGGCATCTGTGAGCCTGTGCACATATCCATACAATGACAAGCAACACACACTTGATAAATAAAATAAGCTACTGATGGTGAGGTTCATGAAACTAGAAGGGAACAGCTGTGTAGAATGGAAGGAGTTGGAAGGGAGGGAGTATAAGCAGATTGATAATTTACTTTCTCTTTTTGGAAGATGGGATTTTGAGACAGGGTTTCTCTGTGTAACAGTCCTGGCTGTCCTGGAACTCCTTTTGTAGAAGAGGCTGGCCTCAAACTCACTGAAATCTGTCTGCCTCCCAAGTAAAGGTGTACATCACCACTGCCCGGCAATAATTTTTTTCTTAAAATATTAAAGTTAAATAAAAACCTAAACTTATATATGCGGTGGTTTGGCACTATGACAGCACGTGTGACCCGTGTGAAAGAAGTATGTCAAGTGGGAGTGGGCTTTAGGGTTTCAAATGTGTAAGCCAGGCCCCGTGTGTCTCTCTTCCCGCTGCCTGCCAATCCAGATGTAGAACTCTCAGCTACTCTCCAGCACCATGTGTGCTTGTGTGCTTCCATGCTTCCTGCTATGATAATGGACTACCCCACTGAATGTATTCAAGCCCCAATTCAATGCCTTCTTTTAGAAGACTTTTTCATGGTCTTGGTGTCTCATCACAGCAATAGTAGCCCTAAGACTATATTACCTTTATTTGTATTTTCTGAGTGACCTGAATTGGCATGTGTGTATGGTGGTGGTGGTGGGGACGACAGTGTATGGAAATCAGAAAACAACTCATAGGATCAGTTTTTTCCTTGCACCATGTGGGTCCTGGGGATCAAATTGAAGCTGTCAGACTTGGCAGCAAGCTGAGCAATCAATCACCACTGCACAGGGATTCCCTCCCACCTCAGAAATGAGAAATTAAAATACAGTAAGCCTATAGGATCTATCTGCCAGTCTGAAGCTAATTGATGCTATTCCTCCTAACAGTTTCTATAATGAGTATTTAAGAGGCACAGTATTCTAAAGAAAAACAAATTACTCAGGAGAAACAATTTAACCTTCACCCAGATAACACGAGAGCACTCCATACTTCTTATACATAGAAAACAATGGTATGGTCAACAATGCCTATTAAATAAAACACAGGACTCTAGGCTTGTTTTCAGGCATTATTTTCCCAACTACACATCTCTAAGATCATAACTAACTTCAGACAACAGCCAATCTATCAGGAGCCAGAATTATAAAAATTTTTAAAATACAAACAATGTGCAGTTTCTGTGAACCTCATCACTTAGGTAATTATCTATCAGGTTTATGTGGTCAAAATACGCTTTGTTCCACCAAGTATGCAGCAGGAGGGGGCCAGAATGCACCACAAAACTGCTCCAAGTTCAAAAGTGCCTTTTTGGTACTTTTACAAATGTCTGATTTCAACCAAAGATTTTATTTGAACAAAGGAGTTCAAATAGCTAAAAATGCATTTGGCAGCACTATTCTACGTCCCTAAGAGTCAACCCATAACAACAACAGGTCAAGCAAAGGGAAGGTCAGTCATCAACAGCTTAGAGCATAATAACACCATCAGACCAATTAGACAGCCACCCTAAGTTTCTCATGGAGATGTTTTTCATTTAACAGTTTACCAATCCATCCTACAATTTTCAAACTTTACCCCCAAATTAAAAACTGGAGCCAGGCTTGGTTGTGCAAGTCTATAAACTCAGCACTTAGGTGGCTAATAGGCTAACAGGAAAGTCAGGGCTCGTGAACCTGCTACCCCTTGAAAGAAAAATGACCAGGGACATAAAACTCTTGCCTAAAAGGTCCAAAGTCCAAATCTTTTGTGTGTGCATGTGTGTGTGTGGGGGGGGGGGGGGTAGGAATTACCAAAAACTGAAAAATCGAAATTATATCACTAACCAAATACTGTAGGACACAACATCACATATCCCTTTCTCAATCATCTAGCAGTTACACATTGCTCAATGTGCTCCTACTAACATTCTGATAGTCTGCATTACCTACAGTGCTTAGGTCTTGCCAAATTTCTGATAACAGAGGAAATGCCTACGAACAAGCTACCTATAACCCAGGCAGAGGAGACAGGACAGCAGATACAGAAAGTTATCACTGCACTGTATAGAGGCATGGAAAGAAGGGGTAAAACCATCTGGCAGACATTTATTTATTTGTTTGTTTGTTTGTTTTTCAAGACAGGGTTTCTCTATGTAGCTTTGGTACCTGTCCTGGCACTTGCTCTGTAGACCAGGCTGGCCTCAAACTCAGAGATTCATCTGGCTCTGCCTCCCAGGTCCTGGGATTAAAGATGTGCACCACCACCACCTGGCTCGTCTGACTATTAATAGTAATTCCTAGGGTGTGAAACCAGGACAGACTGACTCTAATAGTGTTGGCACTTAACCATGGCCACTGGCTCTCCCCGTAGGCAAGAAGTTCATTTTAATCATGCTGTATAATAAATGCAGAAGCCAAAGAGGCCAAAATAATGTATACCTCTGGGTAAGAGAGTGCCTCAACAAGTATACAGCCTTCCTGGTAAGGTAATCGGGCCAGGCAGCCAAAGAAGAACGTGCACATCCCCCACAAAGACCTGCTGTTGAAGTAGACAGCTAGGCTACTGCACTGCCCTGCACACTCTTGACAAGAGTACTACAGAGCAGAGATTCACTTCAGAGTGGCAGAAGCCAGAACTAAACCTGCCACCCATTTGCCTAGTTACTTGGCTCCCACAGCCTTCTCGTTATCAGGCATCCCTTTCCTACAGTCTCCTTTCTGCCTAATCTGACCGTGAGTTCATCCCAAAGACTTCTTTCAAGTTGTCTTTATTTCTGACTCTAAAAAGAGAAGAAATTGTTGGATTCCTGTGTGTGTCTGTGTGTTTAAAGACCAGTGCCAAACTGATCTTGGCTTCACAAGCCAGTGGCAAACATTTGGTTAGAGAGTAAAAATACCCGTTCAATAACCCAGAGCACCAGTTAAGTGAGGCCTGTCATCCTTAACCAAAGAATCACAGCATCAGCCCTCTGAGCTCCTTAGACTCCACGCTGTGTATCGCCTGACCAGAGTGGGCACACAGAAGTCTTCACCTTTCAAAAAAATATCTATATTCAATGTGCATCTCCTTGTTCCCAGCTTTGAAGTATAGTCCATTTGTGACAGCAAAGAGAAAGTGACTCATATTAAATGCAAATACACCAAGCAAACAGCCTGTCCCGCTCTATGTCTCACCACAGCTAACTGTAACCACCCTGCTCCATCTCACGCTTCCAGTCATTCACACACACCACACATTCTTCTAAAGAGAAGAGAATCCAAGTTAGAGTCTCATTCTAAAAACCACCACCAACAACAACAACAAAAACAACACACCAGAGAAAGGTGACTTCCTAAGAGCAAAAGAGAATCCCTTTTTTACCGTCACTATGAATTGATTCTGCCGAGTACTTTAACAGTAAAGTATGTTAAAACATTTCAAACTTCATTTATGAAATAAGCATTCCTTTACTTTCAAGCAATGCTCTTTCTACATTATTAAATTATCAGGGACCATTTTCCATACTAATATCAAATTCCTAAAAAAAATTTATGGTTGGCTGGAATTAACTCTAAAATAAATAGCAATCTCAAAGATCATAATCTCTTTCTCCACAAGAAAATTAGTCATGCAGAGTATAACTTAAAGATGTGTGGTCACCAGCATTGTGTTACTGCGGACAGTATTTTATGACTAAATACCTACTATCCACTCCACCCTCAAATCCTACCCACCAGAAAAACGAGGCTTTAAAGTCTTAGCATGCTGACTTAAGTGTATCTTCATGTTCTTTAGAGTTTTTTAAAAGTTAATTTCTATGTCCACTTACATAAAATTACAGGCTTAAGTCTCTACTCACACAGTTGAGGTTGATGAGCAAACAGCTGTCTTGTGTCTTGAGACAGACATTAGCTTCCTGCCTTCCCTATCCTCATAAGCAGCTACTTAAAGTTTGAGTTTTATGCAAGAAAACATTTTAAAGCCTCCAGTGTTTGACTGCAGCAGACTTCAGACTCATTCCTGTAACACATTTAACATGAAACAGAGTTGAGAGAGTTAAAACTTATCATGTCATTTCATTACATTTTAATCATCTAAAAGTTTGAGGAATGCTTTCATTATTTCATGGACACAAAAAAAGGGGTGTTGAGACTAATAAATATACAAATATTAACCATAACGTACCAATTCTACACAGGGAGATAGGCTTAGATGAGCAAGAGTTACTTTTTATAATCATTTAACCCAAAGTTAAACTAGATATTCTTCAATTTTTCTGAAGCTTGGCAATTTATTTAGAATAACTGCCACATCTTTACAAGTGGTGGATGAAAGGCCTTCAGTTCTCCAGAGACAGAGGTCCTAGTTCTGTTCTGACAGCAGGAGGTGCTACCTATACTTCTGACATTGCTGTAAAACCTGCAGAACAGGTCCCCAGCCCCTACAGTAAGTACACACCACAGCTATAGGCTAAACAAATGAGAGAAGGCTTCTCTGGAAAATAAGACTACATTTCTGCAAGAATTATGTAATCATACTCAAACTAAACTTTGAAAGCAAAACACAAAACCAAAATGTTTAGAAATTAGAAAGTAATTACAATTATGATAAACTCCTATCTCCATTTCATTAATGTATACTTAAGACAGCCATGATGACATTTTACACTGCAGAAACAAATAAAGATTTTAGTTAGCAGATTCCATTTATTTAAAACAATTATATTCCTAGATAAAAATGATGTATTATTTGA
Organism: Microtus pennsylvanicus; assembly: GCF_037038515.1. NCBI lineage: Eukaryota > Metazoa > Chordata > Mammalia > Rodentia > Cricetidae > Microtus > Microtus pennsylvanicus. The sequence goes on from NC_134596.1 coordinate 32,135,755, forward strand.
AATTCTGAAGCAGGGACTAATAAGATGAGTCAGCCGGTAAGGGCCCTTGCAGCCAAGCCTGAAGACTTGAGTTTGTTTCCTAGAATCTTCTGATGGAAAAAGAGCTGACTCAGGTTGTTCTTGGACCTCCACGTGCATGTCATGGCACATATGTACCCTCTTCCACCTGCGCCCTCCATAATAAATAAATTATTGTAAGAAAACTGATGCAGAGTACTGTTAACAGTATTATTGCCCATACATTTATCCAATCTATTTAAAATTCTGGACTCATTGCTGTGACAGACAGCTACATACAGGGACAGATTTTAGGCTTAGATGGCTCAATGTTTTTCTTTCTTATTGGCAATAAAAGATAAATAAATTTCAATAAATTTCAGACAAAATAAATTTCAATAAAATTGTCCTTGAAAATCCAGATAACTATCTCCCTTCTATATGCACATGGCTTCAATGCATCTATTCTGCTCTCATTAGCTATAGTAAAGTTTAGGACAAGCTTTACTACTTCATGAATACAGGATAAATACTTAACATGACTTTTAAAAGTACAAGAAACAACTTTACAAGAATTATAGTAACTAATGCTAAAATACTGCATATGCTATTCTATAAAGATAACTAAATGAGTTCATTCAAAGCAAATGCTTCTTTATAATCTACTTATATAAACACAAATGATCTGAGAAATAACATTTCACAAAGTTGGTAACTTCCTAGAAAACCTTCCACACAAGTTTTACAGACATGCACTATCCTCCTTCCAACAAGTCTCTGGTACAATGCACACTCTTCACAGACTATGGAACTAGGCCTGGATCTTTCTCCTCAACTCAGTGCTTTTCAGCCTCAGGTGAGATTAGATAACAGGCCACAGTGATCCACTCTATTTATAGCAAGCCAGTCTGGAACTGTCTCTCGTATAGTCAAATTCAACACTACTAAATTAGCTTTATCAGGAAGATGGCAGGATGGCTATAAATTTAGGAAAGCCATCTCTTCAAAGGAAGCAATTATGGGAAACTAGAGGGAACATCCTCAAGGGGAAAAAAAGAAACACAACTGAAATGCTGTCAATAGAGAGGAAAGAAGCAGAGGGTTAAAGCTGCTGGCTGAAGGCTACCTGAAGGTTGCTATACACTCAATCTCAAGGTGCATTCCACAGGTGACTTAGCACACCTGGAAATTAACTGACGAGGAGGACCCGAGCGGATCTCATACTAATCAAATTATCAAAATTTATCCCTAACAAAGACACAGGGGAACACATGCCTCCTGATGTGGAACGCCAAGAAGCTCATACCACAGACTGACATTCCTGACACATGAATGAGCCTGATTTGACGGATAGTCTATCTATAGTCTACAATAAAGTTTGCCACCCACTTCAATAGCATCAAAGTCTGTAAATAAAAGAAAATTAAGAAAAGTCCCTAATAACATGAATAAGAAAAAAAGAGATGTGGCAGGAAATGGCAACGAGTGGTCCAGATCAGATTTCATGGACATTACTGGAGCTGGATATGGTGGTCCATGCCTAAACACCTAGCACCTAGGAGACTAATGCAGGAAGACTGTCATGATTTTGAAGCCAGTCTCGGTTTCAGAGTGAGACCTGGTCTCAAAAGACTAAGTGAAAAAATAAAGTACCTCAAACAATCATTAAGAAAACTAGTGAAAATTTAATATACAGTATATAGCAGACAATTAGACAATATTGATGTCATATTATATTAATCTGGTAACAGTAATGTCCTTAGGAAGAACATATGCGGTCCATATGCTAAAAGAACACAAGGTCACGTTGTAATGCACACAAGTCAGTTCTCGAGCATCAGGAAAACACTAATTGCTCTGCAAAAACAGGACTTGAGTTAGATGCCCAGAACCCATGTAAACAAACAAACAGAATACAGTGAAACACAATGCCAGGGAGTCAGGCAGGAGGTTCCCTGGGATTCTCTGGCCAGGCAGCCTCATCTAATGGGCTGACCCCAAGTCAGAGAAATCAACCCTGCTTCAAAATACAAGGTAGACGTCTCCTAAGGAATGCCATCTGAACTTGTCCCCTGGCCTCCAAAACATGTGCATATAACCACAAAAACCACCAACAACCAAAGAACATTCTGACTAGAATACAATAATACTTTGGATAAAGTACTAATGGAGCTCGGACCCTCCTAAGAAGCACACAAGGAATTTATAAGGTTGCAGTAGCTTTCTATAAGCTTAGGTTTACAATATTTAAAAAATACTTGAAGCTGACATTCTGATGGTCCCCAGTGTTGAGCTGTGGAGGCCCAAAAGTGTGAGCTTATTTTCACCTTGTTCACAGTTGTTGACAAGTAAGGCTACACACCCTGACCTAGGGTGTGGTTACTTGGTGTTTTGTACGTTAAGATGGCCCATACAGGTAGATCCACTCCACCCTGACCAATGGTTAGGATATTCAAGCATACTTTTGCTCTTTCTTTTAAATTAAGAGGTTTGACCTAGCGAGGAGCTGCCTTCGGGGATACTTGGTCTAGGGTGGGTTCACTGCCTAAACAATAGAATGCTTTTCTCAAGAATTAATGACTTGATGGTTCCAAGTATTGAAGCAAATAACTGTTCTAGTTGTCCTTTGTATCACGTTAAAGCCGTCTTTTGTCTTCTCCCCCTGTTGTTTTGGGGTACAAAAGTGTACGGAAAATTAAACTTAGAAGGATTTCAGTATCCACTGAAACTCCCTCCCAGTACTATCCTATGCTTCTGTTGTATTATTTTCATTCGCGTCTTTGTTCTCTTTACTTATTTTTCTAATCCCCATGCTCCTACCCTGCTAAGTGGTATCCTTTTCGAAGCTGGTCTCCGACATCTAGTAAAACAAAATGAGACTTCCTACCTTACAGCTGTATCCCTACTCCAGTATAAGTAGGGTTGACATGTGGTCAGCACCCACAGTGAGTTACAGGAAACAGGGCCTGACACAACACCACAAAATAAGTGCTCCCTGACACATGCCATGCAATGGTAACAAGTTCTGATGCTCACATTTGAAATTCCCTCCCTTCCTTCCTTATTGTACTGATATAACCTTCCCCATCTCTCTTAAGAGTTGAAGAAGCAAACCTTTCTACCAGCACCGCCTTTCCTAATCTGCAAACATGTTTTCTTGCTAGAAACCCAAATTACACTAATTTCTGGTTATGCCAGGTAGCAAGGCAGAAGCAAAGCAACAGCTAATGAGCAATCAAGAGCAGCAACTGAAAATATCAAGACACGCCTTAAACCTAACAATGTTCTGTAATGCCAACACGGGCTGAGGAGCAAATGCACTCACTACACAGCATCCTGCACTTGGAGAAGATAAAGAATGTTAACATCAAAACACCAGGGACAAACCACAATTATTTCAGTGACACACACAGAAGTGAGAGTAAAAAAGGAGAGGAGGTGGGTGGTGTTGCCCAGTGGTAGAGCGCCATTTTGCAGTTTGCAGATTCTATCCTCAGCAAAGGCATTATGACCACCCTGTTCCTAATTCCTTTTCCTTAAAATTTGTGGATCACTAAGACAGCAGTCTCTGCACTAGATTCTCACAAAGAACACGGTAGGAAGGAGAGTGGTAAAATGTGTACTCTGGTCTCACAGAGGGGGAGAGGCAAGATTGGAGCCCCAATGGAGCCGAATCGGATATTAATTAATTAATCCACATACTTTCGAACACCTAATTTGACAAAAAAGCAAAAAATATCATATGGAAAAAAGAAAGCATATTTGACAAATTGTGCTGGCATAACTGGATATCAACATATAGAAGAATGAGGAAAATAGATGCAAACCTATCACCATGCACAAAACTCAAGTCCAAATGAATCAAAGACCTCAACATAAAACCTGCACCTGATTAGAAAAGTACACTCGAACACATTGGCACAGGGAACCACTTCCTAAATAAAACCCCAGTAGCACAGATACTGAGAGAAACAATAAATGGGACCTCCTGAAACTGAAAAGCTTCTGTGAAGCAAAGGACACGGTCAACAAGACAAAACGACAGCCTACAAAATGGGAAAAGATCTTCACCAACCCCACATTAGACAAGGGTCTGATCTCCAAAATATACAAAGAACTCAAGGAATTGATCATCAAAAGAACAAATAATTCAATTAAAAAAAATAGAGTACAGACCTAAACAGAGAACTCTCAACAAAGGAATCTAAAATGGCTGAAAAACACTTAAGGAAATGCTCAACATCCTTAGTCAGAGAAATGCAAATCAAAACACCTGTAAGAATGGCCAAGATCAAAAACACTGATGACAACTTATGCTGGAGAGGTTGTGGGGTAAAGGGAACACTCCTGCATTGCTGGTGGGAGTGCAAACTGGTACAGCCGCTGTGGATTTCAATGTGGTGATTTCTCAGAAAATTAGGAAATGACCTTTCTCAAGACCAGTAATACCACTTTTGGGTATATATCCAAAGGATGCTCAATCATGACACAAGGACATGTGCTCAACTATGTTTATAGCAGCTTTGTTTGTCATAGCTAGAACCTGGAAACAACCTAAATGTTCCTTGACTGAAGAATGGATAAGGAAAATGTGGTACATTTATACAATGGAGCAGAAAAAAATAACGACACCTTGAAATTTGCAGGCAAATGGATGCACCTAGAAAACATCCTATCAAGTGAGATAACCCAGACCCAGAAAGACAATTGTCATATGTACTACTCATAAGTGGTTTTTAAACATAAAGCAAAGAACACCAACCCACAAATCACAATCCCAGAAAACCTAGACAACAATGAGGACCCTAAGAGACCCATATATGGATCTAATTTACATGGGAAATAGAAAAAGAGAAGATCTCCTGAGTAAATTAGGAGCAACTTGTGCTGCATAGTGAAATTCTGCCTCAAAAGCAACACAAGAAAGAATAGTGGAAGGAAAGAATCCACACTTAATGATTCAGGAAAGCTCCAAATTTTCACTGTCATTATTTTCTTGTAATATGTCTCACTAAGTAGCATAGGGTGGCCTTGAACTACTAAGCCACCTGCCTAAGCCTTTGGAGTGCTGAGATAGGCATGCAAACACTATGCTTAGCTAATGCCAGCTCTTAAAACTTGTCTCTTTTGAGTTACTGCATTCCCAAAAGAATTCTCCTAAGGGTGAACAAACAAAACAAAACCTCCATTGTAAAGTTTAAGAAAGAGGACTTGTGATTTTAGTATTAATAAATGCTTTTGGTTAGCTAGGATAAGAATGTGCTGGGGCTGGGATGTAGCTAAACAGGTAAAGTGTTCTACCAGCACAAATGAAATCCTGAGCTCAACCCCAAGCACAACATAAACTGGGCACAGTGGCACACACTTGAAATACCAGTATTTAGGAGGGAGGGTCAGAAGCTCAAAGTCATTCTGGACAGCAAGTTCGAGGGCATCCATCTAAGACACCACCTTTAGAAAATGTGATTTTTACTAACCATAAGTAGCTGGTAGGGGCCAAGTTGTATTTATCACCATCTTACTATTTAAAAGAAGGATACCTAAATCTTTATGTGAATGCTCAAATTAACAATACTCCAATTTTAGGGGAAATTAGGTAAAAAATTTCAGAGGTGGAGATTAAAGCATATATGGAAGCTATCTAGATGGTCCACCTTGAACTAATGCATAAGTATTCTCTTGCTATGGTCCACTTCATATTCTCTGTTCTGAACTACCGGACAGACATTAAAAGAGGCATAAGGACTTCCAAATTCAACACTGCAGAGAAAAATGCTGCTCTCAAAACTGCCAGAAACAAGATGAGAAAAGGTAAAAGGGAGAAATGGTTTCCTGCAAATAGCACCACTGTGAAATCAGCTGCCCAGTAAGTTAAGTGGTGTTTGGATGGTAATATACAAGAGCCCCTCTCTGAGAGCTTCCTCTGAAAAGTCGGCATTGACTAGACAGCTGACAGAATTCTCAAAATCACCTTAAGTCACATATGGCTCGTATTTAGTCCACTGGACTTAGAAAAAACGTCTAATTTGTAAACTAACCAGCAAAGCCAGTGCTCTCCAGTTTGGGTACCACAGATGAGGTTAAGCTGGAAAAGCTGTGGCACACAGGAAAACTCTCTTGGGGAGAAAAACTCCCAGCTTCATTTGCTCTCTCTACCCCAACTATTTCCAGAGAGTGATAGCCTGCTCCACATGAGAATGCTTCTCTCCTACAGTGGGAGGAGACAGAAAGGTCTGCTACATCAAGAGGGCAGTCAGAGGTCTGAGTGCTCCGTGGGTGCTCCACTCTCCCAGCTCTTTCTTTCTTTGGTTGGCATAATGCATCAGAATTTCACAAAACGCATTACAAAAGACCCGTGTTTGAATTATTTCAAAACATTCACAGTTTGCAGGAATGAGAACGTCTATCTTTAAGTCAGTTCTTTTTTTTGCCTTTCTCTCTCGAAACTATAAAGCAAATTCTACGAAGTCCATCAGAAGGGTGGATTGTCCAGTCAGAAAACGACATAGCTCAAGTAAATGACGTGTCTCAGCTAGGCTATCTACTGCTATAACACCATGGCCAATGGCAAGTTGAAGGGTGTTTATTTGGCTTATGAGTTCACATCACACTATTTATCACTGAAGAAAGTCAGGGCAGGAACTCAAACAGGACAGGAACCTGGACACAGGAACTGATTCAGAGGCCACAGAGGGGTACTGCTCCTCACGGCTTGTTCAACCTGCTTTCTTTTAGCACCCAGCCAGGGGTGGCATCACCCACAAAGGGTGCAGTGCTGTGGGACAATGTAAAGATTTGTCACTTGTATTTTAATAAAACGCTGACTGGCCTGTAGCCAAGCAGGAAATAGAGGCAGGGCAATAAAAATAGGAGAATTCTGAAAAGAGGAAAGATTCAGCTGCAGTAGAAGTAGAGGAAGCAAGATGAGAATGCCTCGCGCTAATAAAGGTACAGAGCCACGTGGCTAACACAGACAAGTATTACAGGTTAAGATTTAGAAATTAGTGAATAAGAAGCCAGAGCTAATAGGCCAACCAGTTTATAATTATTAACAACTGCGGGATCAGATGGGACAGAAACCACCATCAACAATGAGGCGCTCCCACATCAATCACTAGTTAAAGAGAATATCCTACAGGCTTTCCTACAGAATGAATTTATGGAAAGCCTTTTCTCAGCTGAAGCTCCCTCCTCTCCGATGACTCTGGATGTGTCGATTCGACATAAAAACTATCTAGCACATGATGAAATGACCAGATTTCTTGAGATCATAATTTTAGAAAAATTCTCAGCTTTGCTGGAGAGGTGAATCAGTAGCACAGAATTTCCTCAGCATACACAAGTCCCTGGGTTCCATCCACAAATATAAAAGAAAAAAGTGGAATAAAAATGCTGCACTGTAACACCTTACCCATGGGTATAAGTATCTTACCTACCTGGAACATTATTTAATAATCGTTCATCTCTTTTACTCTGCTTAAGGTCCTAAGAAACAAAGTATTTACTTGAAATATAAGATCTTCCTTCCTCTCCTATCAATCAATATTACCCTTTCTCACGACATTAACATGCAAAGTTCTAGTCAGAATGAAATATTCTTCCTACAGTTACTCATAAGACACGATAAGCCTAGATCAAATGACCACATACTAGTGAACTGGATTGTCATTCTTTCTGTACTGACAAACACTCAAGTTTTTCAGTGCTCTCTTGCTCTAAAAAAAGGTACTGAAAATGCAAAACAGCTCTTAATCTGTCAACTAAATAGTCATTGTAAATCATTTGCTTGTAGTCTGAGATGTAAGATTTCTGCATTATCAGGAACAAACATTCAAACTCAGGAACATAATCAGTTGCTAATACAAATGGTTATATCAAGGATGAAATTAAATATCTATTAAAATTAGAATGTTTATTAAAAAGAATGAATCAAGAACATTTGATCAAGGAATATTGAGGACAAATCAGTAACCTTAAGTGATTTTTTAAAAATCTTTTTATCTAAGATATTTCACTTGATTTTCACCGTTAACACTGTATTATTAAAATACTGTTTTATCTCAATGGAACTCTCTATAAAAATGAACAAAAAGGTCCTGGTAACCCATTCCTTTTAAGGGACATTTGATTGCTCTAAGAAAACCATTCAAATTGTTAGAATACAATGTGGCTTGGAGTGTCACATGGAACGGCCAGTTACTCGGCATCCTGAAGGGCCTTCGCTCCCTAGTTCCCATGTGGTACCTTTCTTCACCCTTCTCCGACATAAAAATCACCTAACACTGACAACAGAACATTAACGAAATCTTCCTGAACCCATTCCCAACCCCTGAAACAGGGTCTCCTACACTGCCCAGCTCAGCCCTGAACTCCTGGGCTCAAGTAAACTTCCCCGCTTCACTTCCCCAATCACTGGGTCTAAAGAACCACCCTGACTCACTGATGAAATTCTTTTTTGACAGTATTTCCTTTTGGTGACTTCTGTTTGCAGAATGGAGTCAGAGATATGATAAGAAAACCTTCTAAATCAAAACCTACTGAAGTGTGACCCAACATCAAGGAATATTTTAGTAGAAACCCCAAAACTTTTGGTGACAGGTTTAAGACGGGGCAGGTGAGGGTAAGTTATGAGGATATGCAAAATAAGAGGAGTCTCTCACACAAGAGACTATGAGAAGCTAGCTGAGAATCAAGAATTCCAACACAAAAAATATCAAAATTTGCTGTGACAACCCTCGTTCACTATCGTTTTAGAGAGAAGTATGTTCCAATAATGTTAAAACAGTAATCAACAAAGCTGGGCTTTGGGTTACACGTGTGGTCTTATTCCATTCTTGGATTATTTCTGGGACTCACACAAAAGACTTTTGTTTACAGTGACGATACCTACCTTTTAGCATCCCTGTGATCTAGAGTTTGACTTTATCCACTGTAATCCTGTCATTTCCCTCAGGAATTCTCCAGTAACTTATTTACATTTTTTAAAAAGTATTACATTTATTTGGTATGTGAACACACACAAGACTCTTAGCGAAGTCAGAGGGAGTCAGTTCACTTCTACCATGTGGGTCCTGGGAAACAAACCCAGATCATCAGCCTTGGCAGGAAGCACCAACACCATCTAGCCCCTCATTTACATTTCTCAGCAACCCTTTGAAGTTCATAGCTCTGAAACCCACAAAGTCACATATATGACTACTGTGAACACAATAAAGCACAGCTCTACCTCGAGAAGCTCGTACATACACTTGGGTGTGCCGTGTACGTTCCCTCAATGTCTCTCTTTCTAACCCCTGCACTTAAAACCACATTTATGAAACATCCTTTTAATAAGCTCCATGTTGGGTTCATATTTGTCCACTCTGATATTTCCTATTGTAGTCAAGGATTCAGTTTATCTGAATGGAGGTGTATGAAAAGAATTCAGACTGCTATAGGCAGGAGCATAGAACTGTGTCTACCTCTGCCACCACTGGCAGGTCTAGTAAAGCAGCATTTAAATTTTCAGTGCTGCTTCAGGTACATGGTCTTATATTTTATGAATGCCAAAAAAAAGTATTTCTAAATGTTCTTAAAAATTAAAAAGTAAAAAGAAAATTAAGACTCTACTTCCTGGGACTGGAGATAGGGCTCAGAGGTTAAGAGCACATGAGGGACCAAGCTCAATTCTCAGCACTCACATGGCAGATACAGGAGAAGTGATGGCCTCTTCTGACCTCAAAGGCAGGTTTGCACCTGCTGCATAGACATGTATTTGAGCAAAACACTCATACACATAAATACACAATAAGACTCTGCTGCCCAAAGAGATACAATTCCTAGTATTAAAAATCACAATACCCACCACCTGCTACTTGTCACTTTTTGTTCCCATGCTCCAGTTTCAGAAGTTCTAGCTAGTAGCAGGGAACAGATCTCTCTCCAATACAACTCTCTTAATACCTTTCTCCTGGTTCTTTTCTGTGGTGGGGGAGGGGAGTTGAGGGAGATGTTAAGTTGGGGGTGTAGCCCCAGCCCCTGGCCTGAGCAAACCAAATCAAAATGCCCATCGTTTTATTAAGTAAGATGCTCTCGGGTGGCCGAGTGCATGCATGGCGGGGAGACAGGACAGCAAGGAGCCCATGCAGACCCGAAAACCACGTGTTCCTCCTCTAGGAGGCCCCTTAAATACCCTGTGGGACTGGTCCTGATCCCCCACTCCCAGGGAGGGGTCAGAACCTTGCATGCTGGGATTTGGAGTCCAGAGCAAAGCAGCTCTCAGGCCAGGGGCTGGGGCTATGCCCCCAACTTAACAAGAGGGTCTCACACTACATAACATTAGTACCAGAATTACAGGCGTGTCTCCACGCCTGGCTATCTGGGTTTTCTCTACTAAACTGTCTACTGGAAATTCACTTAGGTAACTTCCTGCCTCTGCCAGTAAAAAGACAATGGGGTAGTACAGACTAAATAAACTGCCAGTGAGCTCACAGCAAGACAAGGTAAGAACAGAAGAGGACTTCCAATGTTTTGTCTGCACTGTCCCCTCCAATCTTCACAATGTCCTTGGGAGGTAGAAACAGATGAGGAAATTAGAGAAATCATGGAACTGGCTCAAGTCACACTGCTGGCAAGTATTAGTCTGTTTTCTGTCCCTGTAACAAAATACACGAACATTTATAAAGAGGTTACTTAGCTTGTTGTTTTGAGTCTGACAGTCCAAGACTGGGTAGCCCCAGAGGTTTGACCTCTAGTGAGGGCCTCATGGCAGAGGACATACCACTGGGCAGGAGTCACGCAGAAGAACACATGATGAGACAGGAAGCCAGATTATGAAGCCATGCCTCTCTTTTATAAATATCATTCTCAGAGGAATTCACTCCTGTGGACCAATTTATTCTCTTCTGACCCAATTACTTTGTACAAATCCTTTACTACTAAAAGAATCTAACACTTCTCAGTATTGGTACATTTAAGCTTCTCTCCTCTGTAGGACTCAAGCAATAGCCAAACCACTGTAGGGGTAAAGCAATGATCTGAACCAAGAAATTCCATCTAAAAGGCCAAGCAAGTGCAGAATGAGACATGGATTCTGATACACGAGTCAAGGTCACTAATCAATCATTTCAAGAGGCATTTCCATGAAGATCAAGTATTAAGTATATCTGGGTTGAGAATACAAAACACACACACACACACACACACACACACACTTTAAAGAATGTGTATACACACAAGTACCTGGTTCTAATTCTTGTTCTAAGAGTAATAGATATGCAACCTGGAAAAGTTCCAGAGCTACATATTTGAATAAGGAACGGCCACTAGTATCAGAAAGATAAGAAAGCTAGCAAATCACAAAACCATATGAAAAACAAAAGCAGACCAAACAAACAGTAAACCTAACCAAGGAAGGGAAGCTACAGAACAGTGACTTGCTATGTCACAAGAGGGGATTGCTTTGTTTATGACGTTGCCTGGTTAGTATTTTATAACAGGACGAATATTCTGGGTTAAAGAAAATAGATTCAACTTAGTGTGAGCAAAGCCACAGTGGCCTACTATCCCTGATGTATAATACCTACAGGCTGGATTCGAGAAGGACAGTAGAATAATAAAACACAGTTCCAGCATTTACACAGATGTCAAGGTCTAGAGCCCAAACTAGTCTAAAGGAGACTAGGGAGAAAGAATGTATTTAATTCCTTGACCAAAACATAATATACACACAACTGTTTGACACATGAAGACAAATAGATAAAAAGCTAAAGACAATGGAGGGCCTCTAAGAAAATCCTTCAAATGTTAGGGTATAAAGGAATCTAAACATGTGCTATCCAATGAGTATCAATGAGCCACATGGAGTTTTCCAGCCTTTTAATTTCACTTAATTTAAATTTAAAAATTTACCATTACCTACCATGTTAAACAGAACTGGCCTACTGTACATGTCAAGAGAATTTCCTTACCCAGGAGGAATGTGTATTTCTCATCATGAAAGAAATGAAGATGAAGGTACAGGTATTTGTGATTAGGAGGCAGAAACAGGAAGCTGAGAAAATCTCATGACAATCTGGATGGTAACTATGAGATGAAATGCTATGGAAGTCCAAGTCCTGTAAAGCGACAACAGTTTAAACCAACCACACAGTTAGATGGGAAAAGGCTATTATTACCTAAAAGGACATCCAAGAAGGGGTTGTAAATTATAAAGTTCATACGGAAACTTCTATTTATTCTTTGGCCATCTCAAACATGTATACATACCTTTTGGTTAGAACGTCCGTCCCCACGTCTCTGGTCCCTGTTTTATTCCCATATTTACATCCTCATTCCCAATACATCTCTCTGCTACTTTCAGATCAGTGGTAAAAAAAATAAATTATGATAAAAGATATTGTTGGGATCTTTGACAAAGCTGAATACAGACACAAGATTATGTCATACTATCCCCAAACATCAACTCCTGGAATCTGGTGGTTTAATCTCTGTTAAGGAAGTACAAAGTCCTTGGGGTCCATGTCTCCAGCTTGCTGACACACAATTCTCATGTACACACACACTGAGTATAGCACAGCAAGTCAAACTGGAATGGACGACAGAATGTAAGGGCAGAGTAGGGTCAGCAGAGCTACTGATCGTTTCACACAACTTCTGCATAAAAGCCTGAAATAAAGCCAGGAGGCACAGGCAGACAGACCTATGTGAGTTTGAGGCCAGTCTAGAGAGCCAGTTCCAGGATAGCCAGGGCTGTTAGAGAAACCCTGTCTCAAAACAGAACCAAAAAAGTTTAAAATAAAATAAAAACAAAGTTTTACCTTGAATAAAATATTTTAAAATTGCAGAAAAATGGTAGCTGTGTCAAAAAACACAAATATAATGTGCTTTTTTCTTCTGGTAGCTGAGGTTCAGAAGCAGAGTAGATGGAAAAACTGATCACCAGCTTTATAAGCCTTGAGTATTGGGAAGGAAGAAATGTGATTCAAGAGAGAATCAGAGGCTAAAGGAAAAGATGAGACAAGAAATTGAGTCTTGGTAGAATGAGAACTGGAAAGACTATATCCACATAGAGGTAGGGTATTAGCATTAACTATGAACAACTATAAACATTATTAATAGTTAGAAAATGCGAATTGGCATCAGTGAGGTATCTGCTCTATATCCACAGGATGATTAAAAATTTCAATCTGATCATACCAAGTACTATGAGAGGAAACAATTTCAAAGTATTACTAATACAAGTGAAAGACAAACTGTTTAACAGTTTCTTACTGAGTTATTATACACATGACAAAGCATTTCCACTTATATAAAAAACAAAGAACAAGCCATACACATAAAGATTTAATACAAGTAGCTAAAGAGAATGCTTTCCACACTGCGGCTCACAACCATGTACAACTCCAGTTTCAGGGAATGCGATGCTATCTTCCGACCTCCTCAGGCAACAGGCATACACGTGGGTGCACATACATGCAAGGAAAACACTCATGCACCAACTCAAAGAGAATTAAAAGGACAGGTTCAGGGGCAGGCTAGTCACATAACTAGTGGTAGGGAACTTCCCTAGAAGGTTCAAAGCCCTCTGGTTACATTCTCAGCCCTGTAAAAACAGAGCAAATGTGACTGGGGGTTCAGTAGGAGCTGCTATCACGGAACCAATCCTCCTAAGCAGTTCTCACTACTCTGTAAAGAAAGAAGCTTTCACAGCTCAGTGTGGCTCACACTCACACCATTCTGTCACCCCAGTTCCCTAGGAGCCTCTTCCCTTGCCAAGAACTGCTTGACTGAGGCCAAGCTACTGGACAAGTAGAATATAGGTAGCATCTGCTAACCAGCATGACTTTGGTTGCAAAAAGCTAAAACAAGCTTTTTTTCCTAACACAATATTTTTTCTCCATTTGACGACTTTTTGGTCACATCATTAAAGGTGAATTATGCTTTTGATTTATAACTGAAATTTTAAAAAGGAGGAGGCTCTCTGCTACAATGCAGTAGCAAATATATATAACAAATCATTAAGGCTTGTAGGTTACCCCTTTTCTAATTTCCTGGTCACCTTGGCTTAAAAATCATCAGTCTTCTCTGTTGAGATGCTACAGCAGTCACTTAAAACCACACTTTGGCATATTTAATTTTCTTAATAAAATATTTATTTTAAATCAGGAGGTGGTGGCACATGCCTTTAATTCCAGCACTTGGGAGGCAAAGGCAGGTGGATCTCTGTGAGTTCAAGGCCAGTCTGGTGTACAGGAGCTAGTTCCAGGGCAGGCTCCAAAGCTACAGAGAAACCCTGTCTCGAAAAGCCTACACACACATACACACACACAAAATGCTACAGCTACTGAATATATGCTATATACTTGAAGCAACTGGCTAAAAGGTTCTGCACTCCACATAAAATTCTTTCTAAATTACCTACGTTATATAACATGAAAATCTATTACAGCATAAATTGTCACATTGCTATAACACATATATTGCTATTTTTCACTATCAAAAACTAGCTAGACATTATTTTGGATATTAAATATGCTACCTTAAAATTCTTTACAGCAGTTTAGTAGTTTCTGTTTCACAAAAATTTAAGGTAAAAACAAACCCTTTAGTTTTCAAACAACCTATGAAATATTTACTCTACCTTTATTTCCAACGGTGATTAAGTATGTTAATACTTCTTTAAAGAAATTAAATCCTAGCTCATTACCCCTTTCTTCAAAACTAAGATGGAAAGCTGTATTTTGCTAGTTTTCAACGAAGGACCTTTTGCTTTAAACACATACATTGTAGGGTAGATAACAGAGGACAGTAAAAGGGAAAGAAATATTTGAAATGAAAATTAATCCGAGCCAATGATTTTTTTTTTATCTCACCATCCTTTTTATTGACATCATCTGTGGCAAAGTCTCATCTGATATAGAAGAACTGGTAAGCAGCCTCATCTGGCATGCAATATGGTTTACCCAGGAAGCCTGTTTGCCCTGTGCTCCCAAGCAGACACTTCACACACCTGGATGCAGGATAGACCTTTACCCAGGGCCCAGTCTATCAGCTACAGAAGCAATCATTAGCATTTCCACAGCTCAGATACAGCGCTTTCACACTCTGCCTAATCTTCCACTAACACAGCCTGGTCTCAAGCTTTTATTAAATGTGAGGAATTCAACAGTTTAGAAATTCAAAACAGGCCACATATGGAAAACTACCTTTACACTTTTCCTATGTCTCATTCTTTTTTCTTCTTATATCATGAAGATGCACACTAAAGTGTCATGTCTTTTTTTGGAAAGTTCCTCCAAAAAATGTCAAAAAATTGAGTCTGTCCTGAAGAGAACTGTAAACAGCTGGTTAAAGAATAAAGTAGAGTAGTGTGAGAAAAAAAAGCAGTAAAAATCTAGACAAGTACTCTTCTTACACTCAAGTTTAGAAAGACACACTCAGCAAGGCATGGTGTCATCTGTAACCACTGCTCCAAGTTCAAAGACACCCGGGTTACAATGAGACCCTATCTCAAAACGGAACATAGCTTAGCAGTGGGAAAGGACTTTGGTTTCAATCTCATTGTGTTAGCTACACACGAAGGCAATTTTGGACAAATTAGCTAGCCTTTCTAAATGTCCCATGACTTATAAGGTTGTTTAGAGACTACCAGAGAGAATGCTTAGTCCAGAATGACTAATTAATTTACTAATGACTAATTACTACCCCTAGGTAGTTACAGCTCCAGAGGCAGGAGTCCCCAGCTAGACAACACTGTACAGTCAACATTCTCTCTGCAAAGAATGGGGCAGAGGTCAGCGAGGTAGCTGTTCTAATAATTTTAAGCAAAAATCAGTGTGGCTCATGCTAAGGAGGTGAGGAAATGAAATGGACAGATCCTAGATATAACTACTGATTTAGAGTTAAAACTTTGTGGTTACCTGGGGAACAGAAATCATCAGAATGACACCCAAGTCCGAACCCCCTGATCCCCCCATCCCCCACCCACAGTTTGGTAAGCAGGATGACTACAGGTCTCAAGTACCACACCCATGCACACACAGGCACACTCAGGTGCCTGCGTCCGTGTCCCCCCACCCACGTTAAAGAATCCAGTCCTGGAACCAATAACAGTAAGGACACATGGCTGGAATGAGGAAAGGGTTAAGAATCCTATCGAGTTCTATTACACACTTACAAAGGACACAAAGGTTTACAAATAGGAGCACAGATAGTGTCACTGAACTCATGAGAAGGTTTTCAAAGCTGTCAAGAGTACTAAATGTTACTGAGGAAATCAGTGCAGGACAAAAATCCATGAAGGGAAGAGATCCAGGTGCCTGCACAGGGCAGAACTGAAATGTACAAAGATGGATCTGCTCTCATCTTCCCCACACCACTAACCACAACCTGCTTCAAGTGAACATCCAAACCAAGAAGACCAAATTCACCCAACAGAGTCAGATTATCAGCTCATAAATGAGTACTTCCTATGTTACCAATAGAAGTCACCTCATAAAACACGTAGAAGCCAATACAGGTCAGATATTTCAAAACTCTAAAATCTGTTATTATACAGAACAAAGAAACCTCATAAAAATCAAGCTTCAAGGTTGCCTCAAGTTTTATCAACTTACTGCCCATTAAAATTTTTCCTCATATGAGCCATGTGATGGTGGCTTTAATCGCAGCACTCAGCAGGCAGAGACAGGCGGATCTTTGTGAGTTTGAAGTCAGCCTGGTCTACAGAGCTAGTTGCAGGACAGACAGACTCCTTAGCTACTGAGAAATCCTGTCTTGAAAATAAACAAAACAAAAAAACAAAAAAAATTTTCTCATATGACTGAGGGGGAAAAATCATTACATCCTACTGTTATCCGTGATAACAGCAGGGACTTTGATTGTTTCACTTCTCACATCTTTCCCCAACATCTAGGTAAATTTACAAATTCTCTTCTCCCTATACTCACAGACATTTACTCTTCCACTAAGCCAATGAACTGAGAGGACAGTTCCTACTTGTCAACCAGAGACCAATAGAGCAGAGAAGCAGGAGAGAAACTGGTCAGGGTAATCATTTCTCCAAGTGTTAGTGCTCCCCAGAGCACACAAACAGGTAAATCTTTACCTCAGTAACTATTAAAACTTAATCAACAGGCATCGCTTAAGTGGCTGCTACTAAAATTACTACGTATATAATTATTTTCATCTCTACTTGATGTGGTAAGGTTAAATTGTAAGAAAATCAGACATTTTTTTCTAAGAATAAGGGACATATTTATGATGGAAATACAAATAATTTATTTGTTTTCTTCTTTTCCAAATATGAAGAAATAAAAATGTCTGGAAAAGAAAACCATTCATCAACCATAACAAAAAAATTGGCATTAAACAGCCCCCCCCCCAAAAAAAAACTTCTACTGCCCTGGAAACAAACATCAAGACAAGCACAGCACTAACAGCTAGGAAAATAATGATACTAAGTCATCAGTAAATTATAAGAAAAATTTACAGGAAACAAACTCATTTACAATGCAAAATGAGATCAACTAAGTCAAGATTATATGTGCTCATTATGAGTAACAAAACAGTCCATGCTTATCATTATCCCTATTAAAAGTTAGTAATTTCAAATTTTGCCTTAAAACAACTGTCAAATTTATTCTGCAACATCAGTCCACCAGCTCTAACTCAGCTACAGCCTATCACACCTAGAGACCAGTTCCTGACAGCACGGATCAGCACTCTTGGAAAACAAAGCCTGTCCCTAAGCACAGACATGGGTGGAAACACTGTGTATAACTAAAAACCTGCAAATACTGGCAAAGTATTGATATTTTAAAACACAGAACTATATAAATTTTGCCTTTTAGTACAGAAACACAATTAACAATGGCTGTTTAATTATTACATGTTCAGAAAGAGGTAACAAGTGCTCTCACTGGGACTCTCTAAAAAAAGTTCCTGATATATTTTCTTTGGAAAAAACATGTTTGTTATGGTATAAGCCTACAGAAGCAGCACATACTCAGGAGAGCTGGCTTCAACAAAGCCAGTGTAAAATGTTAAGCCCTGAACATGCTGAGCGCAATCGCATAATAAATAAATAAAACAGCCAACAGACACACAATTGCTTACTAAAGTGGGTAAGCTAATTTTAATAACCAGAAAATGCATTTAGATCCATCTGTATCTTGGAAAATGAAGTTTAAGATAGAATATTTGTTTAGACAAAAACTAATCAACAATGCGGAGCTCAAAAGGTACAAAGTTAACAGAAAATTAAGGGGTTATTCTCAGGGAACTCTGAAGCTGCCCTGTGGGCAGCGATAGAAAAGGGGAAAATCTTCCTGGAAAGCAACCTAGCCAGTGAGGGTTGACATCCTCTTATCTAGGTAAGCCTATTCAACAGGCGACTTTTTTCCTGAATAAATTAGTATTTTGCAAAAAGTACTATAGTAGATACAGACAGTCACTGCAATACCATTTAAAATAATGAAAAATGAAGAACAACCTAAAGATGAAAAACTAAAACTAGATCAGTTGCGAGGACTAAACAACTACCAGAAGTAAGGCTGTTTTAACACAAGACGTCCAATGCACAATTTTACAACTATTGTAAAATGCAGAAATATAAGCTACAGATGTAGAGGGAAAAAGAGGCCATGCAATTGTACTGTGAGCACGCATGTGACTTACTGACTGTACTACAGTATTGTTTAAGCAATAGTCACAGGAGAAAAGCATTCATTTTAAATGCTTCGAGTGCTCTGGAACAATCAGACAGCAAACACAAACACACACACACACACACACACACACACACACACACACACACACACACTGGCTGGGAGGGCTGGGCTGGCAACTGTGTTGATATGAAAAGGAACTTTTTATACCTCGATTCCTGAGAGCAAAGGGCACAAGAGAAAAAAAAAATACTGACGCATACTTGCAATTACTTAGGTAAAAAAATGTTAACAGATCCATACTTTTTTCAAGTTTTGGTAGCCCACATATAGCTATTAAAAATATAAACCCACTTTTTCCTGTTTTAAAGAGATAACCACTATCTTTGCCTTTCAAAAAAATGAATTCTAAAGAAAGCAGTTTTATTTTGTTATATGTACTATCTATCTATCAATAACGTTTGTACCGAGATACTAAAAATGTCAACATATTCCTAAATTTAAAATACACTGGAGTTAAAGGGGGAGTGGTACACTAAGAGGAAAAAAAAATCAAACAGTAGCATTTCTATTTTTTAAAAAGAACAAATTTCTCATTCTTTTAGCAAGTTAACAGTTTACATTTAAAGAAAATGATATCAAACAGACCTCAAGATGTCATATATAAAAACTGACAAATGGCTGCTTCAATACCCGATTCAAGAGAAAAGCCTGCTAGTAAGGATGATTTTGACTGAAAGGTTTTTAATGGCAGTTGCATTCTAAAATAAAAATAATAATAATAATAATAAAGTCAGGCTTTGAGCACCTATTTCCTGTTCAAACAGCCCTTTTGTTCTGCTTCCCTGCTTAATTTTAATGTTCAGTTTGCATCAGAAAATACAAACAATGACAAAGCCTAGTATACAGAAAAGCATAAAGAAGCAAAAGTATAAAATATAAGATCATTAAAAGATTAGAACAAAAATCCTACCAACAAAACCTCCACAATTTTCTGTTTGCTTCACCTCAGATTAACTTCACTTGGAGCTGAACTCCAAAGCAACCAAACCTGAATACCAAGCTCCACCTCCCGCAATGCTAGTGGCTGAAGAGCCAAACCTCCTCCCTGTTAGTGAGGCTGACAGCTGTGATTGGACGCGACTAATATCCATTATTTTAAAGAACTTTTCCTCGCTAGCAGGTTAGGTTAAACACACTAAACCCCTGGATAAGCTGGTTTCTTAAAGAAACAGGCTGCAATGTTTCAGTTTTCCCATCATAAGCGATTTGCTTTCTTTTGTCTGGGCTAAAGTACAATGAAAATTCACAGAAGCAACTTTCACTTCCTTGGTGAAAAGCTATGAAGATACATGCTTTTTAACATTAACAACGTGGCATTTTTACGAAGCCACGAGTGTAGTTATTCTTTTAACAGACTCTTTTAACAGAGTTCAGGTTTTTTTCAGAGTTCATATTTTATCTAAAAAATTTTAAACATCTACACAAAATCCATAGTAAAATCTCGCTAAGAACAAAGCAGTGTGTTCGCTAAGATTTAGTAAGGGGACCATTAACTTAAGAAAAAAAAAACAGCATTTAAAAAAACAAACCCTCAATGCTAGAGATTCATTTCTAAGCTAAACCCTAAATGCTAAACAGTGGCTTCTAAGCTATCTATCAAGTTCACTGACACAGTCTTGGTATCACAACACACTGAAATTCTTAATGAATTGCTATTTCCAGTTAAAACTGCTTATTCACTGCAAAAGGAGATCTAAAGACACAAGGTAATTTGTCTGATGGCACATTCAGAACAAAGTTAATTTGGTTACTTCACAGTGCAAAGGGCTCTAACCCAGAACCTCAACCATACTAGACAGCATCCTGCCATGACTTCCAGGTAGAAAGTTCAGGGAGGATTATGTCATTTTCCCCCCAGGTTTTTTTGTTTGTTTGAAATAGAGTTTGTACTCTATATAGCTGAGACTGTCCCACAACACACTATGCTGTCTTCTAAGCAAGAGGCTGCCTTAAGACTCCTAAGTGCTGAGAAGGAAGGAAATCATTATTACCAAATGTAAAGTGTATTCCCTTTAAACAATCCAAGAAACTGCGCAGGATGGTATTTTTCCTGGACTCTGACTTAGGAGAAAGGACCTGCTGTCACTTACAGCCGCATCCGCTGTATTTTATGCTTTAATCAGAACTGCGTACATTTTAGTAACTTACCCCAAACTTTGACGTTTTTGCATTACCTGATTGACTAGCATTTAAGATGTTTAGTAAGATGCACTTTTCAATTCTACCAATACTTTAATATATAAAATTAAGTCAAATTAGGATCTTCTGATTATTTTCTTTGCCTGTTTTATGAGACAAAGTGAAGCTGGCCTTGAAACCTCTACCTCCTGAGTTCCACTACTACAAGCGAGTGGCACCATGCTTGCTATTTATAGTGGGTTCTTAATATGTTTTCAATACCCTTATGGATTACAGAATTTTAGATTTAAAGTTTTCAAAGTTCAAAATCTCACAACAATCTTTCTCAGAAAAGAATTGTATGTTAGAACAGAAAGCCACCAAAATTGTGTTGAAGACAGAAGTCTTTTAACAAACTGAAAATTCACATAATTGCAACTAGACATGAATATGGAGCAATACCCTGTTGAAGCCCAAACAGCTGCATATTCTACTATGCCCTTTAAGTGGACAAACTGAAAGAGCCAATTCACAGAGGCCTCGGCCCAAGATCCCTTGCAACAACTCATTGCTTTGAATGCCCAGCACTTCTTGAGTCAAGTTCAGGTTTTCTTGCTAGTGTGTGATACTTGTGCAAAGCAACATTGGAAGACAAGAACCAGAGCAATTGGCAAAAAGAACACATCTAACTTAAAGTGCAGACTTGAGGAAGACAGATTGTGGATAACCAAAATGTTTACAACTTAGAGAAAAACAAAGTGAAAAACTGGCAAGTAGGATCAGATTGGTAAGATGGCTCAGTGGGTAAAGGCACCTGCATCTAAATGTGCCCACCAGAGTTCAACCCAACTCGATCCCTAGAACCCATGTGGTGGAAGGAAAGAACTGACTCCTGCCAAGTTGTCTTCTTCCTCCAGAAGTGCTCAAAGACATGAACTCAAAAGAACACACAAAAAAAATAAAAAATTAGCCTAATAAAAAATGGCAATAATATACTGGTAGACAGAGCACCGAAGAAACTGCTGCTCCGGGTGCAATTTCCCCTTCCAAGTGAATTATTTGTAAGGAATAGATACTAATCATGCTAACATAGCACTAACACTAAAACCAGTCTACTACCAAGACGAAAGGGGAGATGTGAGCCAACTGTGTTGGTACACGCCTGTAATCCCAACCCCAGGGAGGCTGAGGCAAGAGGATGACCACAAGTTTAAGGTCAGTCTGGAGTACATATCAAGAGGCCAGCTTTGACTACACTTTTCGAGATTCTCTCAAAAAGACAAAAACAAAAAGGGCAGTTGTGGACTTAGAGACCAAGAAGTGAAAGAACTTCCAGGAGATAATCATGATTTTAGGTGGCACATATTAAAATTACAGTATTTTATTCTTTTTCTAACAGTAGAAAAGAGCATCAAAATCAAGTGCCCAGAAGCAGTATCAAACCCAGGAAGTATGCACCTAAATTCCATGACAACATACTGTGTGGTAAGAACAAGGAGCCTGCATGACGCTGAGAAGCTCTGTATGTGAAACTGCAGAGGACAGACTGCATGTTCTTTATGGGAACCTAGGTTTCCCCCAAACAATTCACAAAACAGTAAGTCACTACTCAACAACTTGGCCGACCAGGTTTGATTAAAAAAAAAAAAAATTCCTGGATAGAGCTGGGGGATGGGGGTGGGGGTGTCGAGCAGTTGGAGAATGCTTGTCCACCACTACACACAAAGCCCTAGGATTGAACCCTAGAAGGGCGTGGGTATGACCTCCAGCACTGCACACAAGGCGTGCCAAAAAATCTAGCAATCAGTAGGTGGCTGCAGGAAGATCAGAAGTTCAAGGTCATCCTTGGCTATTAATACAGTGTTAGGCCTGCCCACCCCACAGAAGACACTGTCACAAAACAAAACAAAAAAATAGAAACAAAATCTAAAAAGAATAGCATCCATTGTTGTTTTTACAAAAGCAATTCATCCTGGCACTTTACCTGGAAAGAACAGGCGATGTGCAAAGTCACCAATGAAAAGACCACCCTGACTTCAGCACAACATGCTGGGACCAGCGAGAATAAGGTCTGAAATCAACTATCTATGGGGTAAGGGAAACAATTTTCAAAACATATTTCCCTGGCAGACACGCATTACCTCCAGCAGCCAGGGATGTGCTTTAGTTTGCCAGCCCTGGTGTGGCTTATCTTCTGACTGGGGGTGCAGGAGAATACAAAGCCTATGTGCTCAGAGGTTGGCCATGCCCATTCAATCACACACTGCACACAAAGTAAACATTAAGAAAATTAAAGACAGGCCAGGCAATGGTGGCACACACCTTTAATTCCAGCACTCTGGAGGCAGATCTCTGAGTTCGAGGACAGCCTGGTCTACAAGAGCTAGTTCCAGGACAGGCTCCAAAGCCACAGAGAAACCCTGCCTCAAAAAACCAAAAAAGAAAAAGAAAAAAAGAAAGGAAGAAAGGAAGGAAAAGAAAAGGAAAATTAAGACAAACTACAGATAGGAGAGAATTTATAATACAAGAGTCAGTAAGCTGCTCTGTTTAAGGTATGTAAATAGATTAAACAAAGTCACCAATAAGCACAAATTAAATGGGGATCAAAACAAAATGTAAGGAAAAGAAAGGCATTCATAATCCCATGTATTGTTGGGCTGTAGGCAAACAATACTGTTTAATAACAGGAGTACGAACAATACAAATATTCCACGGGTCTAGATCAAACTGCTAGATGGAGAAAAACATACTACAGATTGGTAAGGTTTTTTTCCTCCCTACTTTGTTGCCTAAACCAGAAAAAAAAATATTTTTTTCAACAATAATTTATTTTCTATCATCTAAAAAAAAGATGATTAAAAAAAATCATTTTAGGTGTTATGACAAAAGCCAAAGACTAGTTATTAGATAGCTATCAAAAGACTATCGTGGCCGGGCAGTGGTGGCGCACGCCTTTAATCCCAGCTCTAGGGAAGCAGAGGCAGGCGTATCTCTGTGAGTTCAAGGCCAGCCTGGTCTACAAGAGCTAGTTCCAGGACAGGAACCAAAAGCTACAGAGAAACCCTGTCTCGGGGAAAAGAAAAAAAAAAAAGACTATCGTGGTTTTTTTTTTTTTTTTCAGACAGGGTTTCTTGGTGTGACAGCCAAGACTCTCCCAGAATGAGCTTTGTGGACCAGGCTGGCCTTGAATTCAAAGAGGCTGAAAGGCAGGCGCCACCACACCCAGCTTTGTTTTGTTTTTTAGTCACTGATGCAAACAAAGCAATCTTACCACTTTTGAAAGCAGAAATTGAGCAGATAAGTCTCCTGTCACATGTCCTGCTCCTGGAGAGGACCCCACCTCCAGTTCCCAGTACCCACAATTGGGTGGCTCACAACTTCCTCCAGGGGATCTGATATCCCCTCTTCAGAATTCCAGGGGCACCTGCACTCACACATACACATAATTAGACAATGAAATAAATCTTCACAAAAGAATCTTGTATTTAAGTTAACCACCTCACCACACCTTCTGAACACTGCTTGGGTCTCTGAACATGGTCTCTACCTCTTTAGCAACTGTGTTAAGAGTAAGACCATGTCCAGATAAAAGTAACCAAAGCACACACGTCCAATTCTCTTTGAGTCAGAGTAAAACATTAAAATTGTAACTATAGGCCGGGCGATGGTGGCGCACGCCTTTAATCCCAGCACTCGGGAGGCAGAGGCAGGCGGATCTCTGTGAGTTCGAGACCAGCCTGGTCTACAGAGCTAGTTCCAGGACAGGCTCGAAAGCCACAGAGAAACCCTGTCTCGAAAAAAAAAATTGTAACTATATAATATACACCAATATCATTATTCAATATATACTTTTTTTTTTTGGACAGGTCTTTCTATGTAGCCCTGGCTGTTTTGGAACTCGCTATGTAGATGAGGCTGCCCTTGCCTGCCTAGGCCTTGAGTGCAGGGATTGAAGTCATGTGCCACCACACCTGACTACATATTATTTTTAAACTTTCATTCTTGTTTTAAAACAAATGTCAAGTTTGTATTTCAATTCTCACTTATTAGGCATGGCTATTTTAATTACAATAACACAGCCATTAGCCACATGATTCTAAATCAAGATTAATTTTTATTACTGCAAAAGACTTCATATCTCTCCTATCCAATATATGTCAATAACTACACATGGATACTGAGTTCCTAAAATGTGACTAATATAAACAAAGAACTGTTGTTTAATATCACACCATTTTAACTACTTAAACAGAAAGAAAAGGCTGGTGGTAGTTACCAAACCAAACACGTCACTGGTGGAAGAAACAGACATTAGAACCATGCTTGATTAATGGACTCCCATTGCTAACCGATTACAAAAGAACTGCGTACAACCAACAGAAAGATAAGGCCTATTTTGTAGTAATGGTAAAGAATTCTCGAGGAAATCACAAGGATGCAAAAACCTTATAGGTTGAGGTGGGGAGATGGGTACGTTTGAGGGGCTCAGGGGGGACAAAAGTAAAAAATCGTCCAAACAGACAATGCATTAGGAATGGTGAAGAAAAGCACCCAGGGTCAAAGAACACAGAGAACAGAGGTCTCCAAAGTCAGAGTTGAGCACGTCCCACTCTGCCCTCACTCAGCAGACCCCTGGTGTGCTTCCCCCGCACTAGCCACTCCTCCCCTGGGCGATTCCAGTAACTCCTCCTCACCTCAGACCACAACCACAGGACTAGCTTTAGGGAAGGCACGGCAGGATGACAGTGGATTCAAAAAGTACGCTTGACCTTAGGTTTAAAGATTTTGCCAGGTACAATGGCACACACTCAGTGCTCAAGAGGCTGAGGCAGGGGGATTGCAAGAGCAGCCAGGGGTCCACAGTGGGAAGCAATTCTCAAAAATGAAAGGGAAAAAAGGTTCCCCTAGGTTGGAGAAACTAAGAAACAACCAACGACCCAGGGTCAACTGTCAATCCTTAGAGATAGATACATGCTAAAAGCACCCAGTTAGCACTTACCATGTATTTCCAAACACTTTAAAATCTGAAAAGATGTCTGTGGCTTTAGTTGCCTCCCTTTCTTACACTTACAAACTCCACAAAAAAACAAGCACAACTTGGTTATTACTGTCTCCTCAACACTAACACAAAGGCTGGGTGAATCAGGTGCTCAGAGTACGGGAAGGAGAAAAACACAGCCAAGCGAACTTGCCAAACTCATTACATAGCAGGGCTCAAGGCAGGCCCAGGGAAAAGTACTTGCCCAGGGTCAGAGACCCAGCAACCAAGTTTTGGGAGTGAAGGGAGTATTAATACCAAACCACTGAATTAATCAGAATTAATTAAATTAATAAAGAGAATCAAGTATATATTCATTTCAGTATGTAAATAAAGGTGGTGGGTTTCGTTTTGTCAGTTTTTTTAAGACAGGGTTTCTCTATGTTAACGGTCTGTAGACCAGGCTGAGATCCACCTGCCTCTGCCCCCCAAGTGCTGGGATTAAAGGTGTGCGCCGCCACCTCCTGAGTGTTTTTATTATAGAGAAACAAGGGGGTTGTAGGTAAATTTACATTTATTTAGTGTTTGTGTGCAAAAGTATACATGATGATGTGAGGATGGAGGGTGCACGTGCCACAGGTATGTCTGGAGGCCAGAGGACACCTCTGACATTAGTTCTTTCCTTCTACCTGATGATGAACTCAGGTCACCAGACTTGGGCCTGACCCCAGTAATATTTTTGATAGAATTCTAATAACTGCTCAATCATCTAGTTATTTCAATTTACATTTATGTTAAAACACATCTCAGAGGAACACAAAAATACAGATAATGGAAAAAATGAAACTTTAAAGAACTAAGAGAGAAGCTGGAGAGATGACTGAGAAATCGAGAGTCAGTGCTGAACTTATAGATAAGTTTCCAGCATCCACACCCACCTTTAACTCCAGCTCCAGGGGAAGGCAAAGCCTCTGGCACTCATGTACACACTGCACCCCCCACAATTAAACAACAATAATAAAACTAAATATTGGAAGAGAATTAAAAGTTATCTTGGTAGGAGACTACTATAAATACAAAAGCAGTGTAAAGTTATAAAATATAACCGATGTGCTGGCAAGATGGCTCAGTGGGAAACTGCTTGCTATGTAAGCCTGATAGCCTGAATCCAAAGTTATATTCTGACTTCCATGTTTTGTTCCATGCATGCAAGCATTCACCTACCACCCATATCATATACACGGTAATAACTGAGATCCCAACACCCACATGAGAGAGCTTACAACCAACTATAACTCCAGCGTCAGGGGATCCAATATCCATTCCTGGACTACCAAGGGACCAGTGCTTCATGCATGTGTGTGTGGGCATGTGAGTACGTGTGCGCGTACACCCGCGCACAAACACACAACACACACAATTTTTAAACAAATCTTTAAAATATATTAACCAAGATATTTTAAAAATTCAAGGAGGGAAATAGGTTGGGAAAGAAGAGACAGGAGGATGGCCTGTAAGCAAATACAAGGCGAATGAAGAGCCAGGAAAAATATTTGCGACAGAGCAAAAGGCTGCTATCCGAGATAGATAAAAGGCTCCATAGGAAAGATCCTACAAGTATAAACCCTGAATCATGGCCAACCAGAATAGGACACACTACAAGTGAATGATGCACATAACCTCTGAAAGCACAAACTATCCTACAAAGAATCTCTCACAGTCACCACTGAGAGCACTATATATATATATTGGCTTTTTAAAAAATGTTTATTTATTTATTTATTATGTATACAACATTCTGTCTGTGTGTATGCCTGAAGGCCAGAAGAGGGAACCAGACTTCATTACAGATGATTGTGAGCCACCATGTGGTTGCTGGGAATTGAACTCAGGACCTTTGGAAGAGTAGGCAATGCTCTTAACCACTCCAGCCCTATATTGGCTTTTTGAGACTGGGTTTTTCGGTGGATCAGACTTAGCTATCCTGGAACTCACTCTGTTGATCAGGCTAGCCTTGAACTCAAAGAGATCCACCTTCCTCTGCCTCCCTAGTGCTGGGATTAAAGGCGTGCACCAGCACTGCCCACCTTGTGAAATATATTTTTATTTAACATAAGTCTCTTGTCATATGAGAAAATTTTAAATTACTTAACATGACTCTGATGTGAAATCTGCACTGGCACAACCACTGTATATAAAACACAGTAAAATTGAGTCTGAATTTTATCTCAAGGATTAAAGAGTCACTGAAGGACTTTGGGTCTGGGAGTACTCTAATCTATAAACGCATTTGGGACTGGCAAGTCGGCTAAAGTGGGTAAAAGTTCTTGCTGTACAAGCCTGATGACCTGAGTTAGATTCCAAGAACCCATGTAAACATGAAAGGGGAGAACTGACTCTCCAATCTGTCCTCTGACCTCCACACACACACACATCGCCACACTCACACAGGTTTTTTTTAATAAATATATTTAAATGGCCATATAATCTTGCCCCCGGAGCAGCCAGAGAAGACAGACTATAGGGATCAAAACCTGAAAAAAGGGTAATAATTAGATGACTACTGTTATCATCTTCTATAAAACAAAGGAGTTGAGACATCACATTTGGAGTAAGTTTTGAAAGCAGGGCCAGCCTATCTACATTTAGAACTCTTGAAATGCTCACACAATCCTGCCTCGTTCTCTAGAGTGGCTGGGACTTCAGTGGCATATTAACGCACACACACTTTGGTAAAAGTAGTAAGAAAGATTGGGCAACAGTTATCAAGACTTTAAAATGTTCATATGCTCTGACTCAGCGTCTGTACCTAGAATGAACTCTAAAGAAACATGTAATAACTTAGGAGATACAAAATACAAAGGCCAAAGGTATGCTTGACAAAATGTTAATTAACAATGCTTATATGAGGTAGTACTGTGAGTGGTTTTCTGCCCTTCCTATTCATTTTCAAACTGTGGGGGAAATCCCCAAACTCTCCACCACTGCCATTATAATGAAATACAAAGCTATTTTTTAAAAGCAGAGTCTATAGCCTATAAAAACAAAATGTTTGCAAGCTACAAACATTAAAAATGCTCCTTTCAG
This sequence comes from Microtus pennsylvanicus, assembly GCF_037038515.1. Classification (NCBI taxonomy): domain Eukaryota; kingdom Metazoa; phylum Chordata; class Mammalia; order Rodentia; family Cricetidae; genus Microtus; species Microtus pennsylvanicus. The sequence continues at coordinate 32,164,645 of NC_134596.1, forward strand.
TTCGATGTGGTGGCATATGCCTTTAATCCTAGAACTGGAGGCAGTGACTGGGGGAATCTCTATGAGTTCCAGGCCAGCCTGGTCTACATAAAGAGGTCTAGGCCACACAGTGAGACCCTGTCTAAAAATACAAAAAATAAAAAAGCTGTTCTGTCATGCCTTCAACAAGTCCTTTAAAGCTACACAGTTATCTTACTTACACACACACACCATGTTTGAGAAATTAAGAAAATATTGCTCCATAATTTGTCTGGAGTATTAAGAATGTGACATTTTTTAAAAATCCCTAAAAAATACTTCAGCATGTGGTTGACAAGTCTTGAAATATCTACCACAGAGGCACACATCCTTCTCAAAAGCTGCAGAGACACGGGGGTCCTAATATTTCTCTGCCCTCTGACAGAAGCTCCCTTCCGCCAAAGCCTGTGCCAACTAGATAGAGAAAGCTTAGTACATTTCTTTTGCAAGAGTGTTTTAAGGCCATGAAGATTCCTCAGTAATCTGCCAAGGGCTGTGCGGAGGGGAGGAGAAAGGGTGGCTTTACAAAACAACAAGGGTTTTCTCCAACTTGCTCTTTTTGCACTGAAAGGGGACCAAACAGTGCCAGACTTTCCACAATCTGTTTGAAGGACTTCAGTGTAAAGAAATTAACAGGAATCTTAGCTCCCCGTGCAAATATAACCAGGAACCAATCACAAAGACAAGGAGTCTTACTGATTAAAGGAAGCAGAACCTCAACGTTTTCATTCACTTGACTTCTATTTTATTCCTGATTGCCTAAAACTTCGCCCATGAGCGACAGTATTTACTTTAGATGAGACAGCTTGTGCAAGGACAGCTGCAAGAAAGAAAGTTCGCAGAGTACATTTGTTAGAAGCAAAACAAGAAACACTATCGCAACACCGGGGTTAAAGATGAACACGTTATTAAAATAAAAAGCAATGAAACATGAACCACAACCATATACTATCTGCCCAAAGTTCAAAGGGAAAAGGGCACTAAAATGACATGGTTGGGAGATGATCATGTGACAAAACTATTAAAAAAAAAACAGAATGATAAACAAAATCCACAAGTCTAGAATGTTTACCTCACACAGAAACAGTAAACTGGGGTTGGACAGATAAGAAACTCATGAGGATATACAAGTCTGGGTAATGTTCTAGGTTCTTGCTTTGGTCTGTAATTTTTCACGTGTTATGTACTCCCCTGGCTATTAACCTTATTACTTTTAAAACTGCGATATAACTCACATATAATAAACTGCACAGACTTAAAAACTAGTGAGTTCTGACGTTAACTAACACAGGAAAGAATGGCTGCAGTCAAAATAAAAAAAAAACAAACCCGAATTTCTCCTACCTTACCCCACTTACAAAACAGGTTACCCCAAATTTTCTTTTAAAATCCCTTCGTACATCTAAACGTTCATGGCTTACAAAAATAGTGTCCTGGTAGGCCTGGAGACAATACATAAAACAACTACCATAAAATACTACATAAGTAATCTCAAAAGCCTACGTGGCATTTCACATTAGGAAAAAAGATAAATTTCGAATCTGGTTTCAAAGTGGCGTTTAATTTCGCTTTTTTTTCGGAGCCACCAGGTGCTGACGACCGAGTATGCACGGCTTGGAGGTGACCCCGAGGCCCCAGCTCCGCATACGGGTGACAACTCTGGCGGCTGAAAGCAAATCACGGAGCTTTGATAGAGTTAAATTGACTTCAGACACCACACACCGCGGAGCTCGTCTACGCATCCAACGGTGAGAAACTTGAAAACGCTCTCAGAGGGGCAGAGACTGGCAGCGAGCAGACTCCAACCGAGTCTTCCCCAGTCTCAGACGACAAAAGGGACGTGGCGGAGACACAGCTCGGCCGGCCTCAGCTGCTCCGAACCGGCCCCGGGAGCGCCCACCACGACCCCAGCGCGCGCCCGGGGGAGTCCGGGACCGCGCCCCGCCGGGACCGCGCCCTCCGCTCGCCGCCGCGGGGCCACCTGCTGCGCCGCCCGCCGCTTCCGGCTCCCAGGCCGCCCGGAGGCTGCGCCCGCCGCGGCCCGCGCTCCTCACCTGGCGGGCGGCCCTCTCCACCGGACGCGCTGCCGCCGCCGCCTCTCGCCGCCACCGACTGAGGACAGGTGAGGCCGCCGAACCCCCACTAGCTCCGGCCAGCCGTCACCGCCGCCGCCGCCGCCGGCCCTCGTCCGCTGTTTATTAAACTTTTCTGTTTGGCTGCTCGGCCTGTGACGCGGCCTCCGGGAAGCGCCCGCGATTGGTTCGCGACGCGCGCTGACGCGGCGGTCCCAGCCCCGCTGCCTAATTATGACCGGGCCGGGCGGGGCCGCGGGCCGGCGGCGGCGTGGGGGCGGGGCTGAGGCTCGGAGCGTGCGGCTATTGGTCAAGGCGTTGGAGGGGCGTGACGCGGAGGCGATGCCCCTTCCCCGGCCACGCCCCTGCCCTCTTGGAGGTCGGCTGGGCTGGGCTTACCTCCTCCATTGCAGCCTCGTGGCCGGGAGGGTCTCGCGCCCGCTTGGGGGGTCCGATGATGTAGCTCCGGACTCTGCAGCCCCTCAGGGAGCGGCTGCCCACGTGTAGTGTTCACCTGCATAGCGTGAGAGGAAATCTTGAGCTTCTATTTTCCCGGCCTCCAGGTGGGCCCGAGCAAAGTCCAGGGTCTGAACTTAACTGAGCCTGGACTTAAACAGAGAGGAGACTTGGAGGTGTGTGTGTGCTCGCTTGTGTAACGCACACCCACACACACGGGCTCTAGGAGCCTCCTGGACCCCTATCTTTTGCGGAAGTGTGGATTCCAGTCTCAACTACTCCTGACAAATCGTGCAGAGGAGCAGGGAGAGGCGGATTTGGGGAGCAAGTGTGATGTCGTGAGCGACTCCCCTGAGAGTCCCCAGCCCAAGCAGGAGTGCCAAGATTCCTGTCTTTATTTGAAATTCTGTTAATTTGTCAGTTAATTAATTTTGGTGTTTTAAAATGTTTCTTTTGAAGTTTCTGCCCTACTTTTACAGTAGCAGGGCTCGCGGGCCCATGATTGGGATACAGCTGACCATGTGTTTGGGCTGCTTTCTATGGTCCTGCAGAAAGAGAGGGTAGTTGGTGTGGGGGACATGCTGGAGGTCAGGAAGAATTATTCCAGGAAGAGCTAACTTTTGAAAAACGACGTCTTGGAAAGCCAGGGGACGCTCTCCTGAACAGGGCTTGAGAGATGACAGACAGCTTCTGGGGCAAGGTATTAAACTGCTAAAGCTAGGCCAGCCATGGTGGCCCATGCCATTATAATTCCAGCAATGGGACAGGCATACCTCTGAAGTTCAAGGTCAGCTTGGAGTACCTAGCAATTTCCAGCACGGCCAGGGCTATTTAGTGAAACCCAGCCCCAAATAAACATCAATAAAGCTAAGCCTACTGCATGAAAACGGAGCTGAATTGGAGGCCCTTACTCAGCTCCGGTGGGTATCCTAGGGGTATTTTTGAGAAGCATTCAACTTCCTGTCAATATTTCTGTTTACGGCTGGAAAAATGACTCAGCAGTTATGAGCACTTAGTGCTCTTGTGGGGGACCTAGATTGGGCTCCCAGCGTCCACGAGGTGGCTCACAACTGTCAAAACACTGATACGCTTGAAAATAAATCTTTAAAGCCAGGTGCGGTGAGTCTTGTCTTTAATCCCAGCACTAGGGAGGCAGAGGCAGGTGGATCTCGGACTTCGAGGTCAATCTGGTCTACAGAGTGAGTTCCCAGACAGCCAGGGCTGCTTAGAGAGACCTAGTCCAAAAACAAAAACAACAAATCTCCCTCTCTCCCTCCCTCCCTCCCTCCCTTTCTTTGACTCTCTCACAAGCTAAACCACCAAGAGAATTTTGCCCAAGGAGGAAAATGTAGAATTTGGTCTGGGGTTTAAATTGCTGCTCAGCCGCCTTTTGACTTACTACATTGAGCCATGTCTAATCTTTCGAGGTCTTCAGTTTTCTACCCATTGGGAAACGGTCAGTGAGGGAAGCAAAGATTCCCCTCCTCGGTAGAGGGGATGCTGATGGAGGGCATGCAAATCAACCTAATAGCAAACGTCTGTTGTGAATCTTAAGGCCATAGGTGACCTAGGTGGAGAAGGTAGCCATCTAAGTGGAGGCTTGGGGGCTATAGCACAGTAGTCAGGACAGGCCCAGTGTGAAGAGGAAGTTTGAACAGAAGTATAAACAGAGTGCCCTGGAGAGGATTCCAGAGTGTGAGGATTGATAAACCTCATTGTCAAGCTAGGAAGGACAAAAAAGTGATGGTGGTGGGTCCTGTGACCCGGGAGGGTGGGGAAACTGTCGATCGGGTGAACCTGTAAGGTTTTGTAGATACCGTGGGCTTACTGTAAGTAAAATGGACCAGCACAGGGTTTTGAACAGAAAAGTAACATGGAACACTTTCAGGGATAATTCCATGTTAAGAGTAGTCCCGCCAAACAGTGGTGGCGCACTGGGAAGCAGAGGCGGGTGGATCTCTGTGAGTTCAAGGCCAGCCTGGTCTACAAGAGCTAGTTCCAGGACAGGCTCCAAAGCAACAGGAGAAACCCTGTCTCAAAAAACCAAAACAAAAGGGTAGTCCCAAGAACACTTATGTTAGCAGCAGGAGTCTGTCTGACTGTGTGTGTTAGAGCTGGTGGCGACTTACACCATGGCAACGAGGGAGGCTACCGGAAGAGACCAAATTGTGGGTATACTTTTAAAATAGAGTTTCCTGATCGGATGATACTTTTTCACTCCCGTGGAATGTGGAGTGAGAGAGAAATGAATCAGGCGAGATTGAGTTTTGGCTCATGCAACTGAGAGGTAGAGTGAGAGAGAATCGAGATCCCAGCCCATCCAAGCGGAAGGTAAGATCTGTAGGCGGATATCTGACATGTTTCAGAGGTTCTGGAACCTTTAGATGAAGGGACCCAGCTGGAAGAGGTAGGAGGTCCTTTAGCCCCCTTTGTGTCTTTCTCTGATTTGCATCCATACCAAGCTGAAGCTCCCCAACCACATGTTCCCCCCTCTGTGTCATTTGCTTCTAGTGCGCGGGTCCAAGACATCATGAACCATGAATCTTCTGAAACCATGAGTCAAATTAAATCCTTGCTTAAACTGTTTCTGTCAAGTATTTGGCCGTAGCACCTGGAGTAACTAAAATAATCTTCCTTCTTTCCAGTTCTTTCCCACACCCCAGCCCTAGGCAACTACTGATGGAACCGTAGCATGATGCGTGGCTGCTCCCACTCAGGATGATGTTTGCAAGGTCCATTCATGCTTGTGTCGGTGCTGTGTGTCCTTTCACTGCTAAGAAATATGCCATTGTATTTGATATACCACGTGCCACGGTTTATTTATCCATTAGTCAGCATACGAACATTTGAGTTGCTTCTTTCTGATTGGGAGCAAAATAAATAGTGCCATGGTGACTATTTCTAACTTTTAGTGAGAACATATATGTGTATCTCTCTCTCTCTGATTTCTCTTTTTTTTCTTTTTTCCTTCTTTTTTTTTTTGGAGTATCTATATATTTATTTATTTGGGGACAAGGTTTCTTTGTGCAGCTCTGGCTGTCCTGGAACTCACATTGTAGACCAATCTGGCCTTGAATGTAGAGATCCACTTGCTGCTGCCTCCCGACTGTTGGGATTACAGGTGTGTGTTACCAGTATGCATTTCCCTTGAGTATGTGATTGTTTTTTATCTTTTTATTGAAAATGAATTTTTTTTCTTACATAATATATCCTGATTACGGTTTCCCCTCCTGCTCCTCCTTCTACTTACCCTCCACCTCTTCTTCCAACCAGATCCACCCTTTTCTGTCTCTCATTAGAAAACAAAAGACAGGCATATCTCTGTGAGTTCAAGGCCAGCCTGGTCTGCCGAGTGAGTTCTGGGACAGCTTGAGATACACGAAGAAATGCTGTCTTGAAAAACCAAAAAGAAAAGAAAGAAAGAAAAAGAAAATAAGCAGCCTTCTAAGGGATAATAAAATAAAATAAAAACTAGCACATTACAGTTGGAAAAAAAACAGAAGGTAAAGAGCCCAAGAAATGGCACAGCCCTCAGAAGCCCACTCATTTGCATACTCAGGGATCTCATAAACACACTAAACTGGAAGTCATAATATATACATAATATATACACAGAGGACCTGGTGCAGACCTGTGCAGGCCTTGCACAAGCTGCTCAGTTTCTGTGAGTTCATACGAGCTTTGTTCAAGCTGATTAGAGGACTCTGGTTTCTTGGTGTCATCCATGCCTTCTGGCTCTTACACTCTTTTCCCCTCTTCTTCCACAGGGTTCCATGAGCTCTGAGGGAAGGGATTTGATGAAGACATCCCATCAGGGCTGAGTATTCCAAGTCCCTGCATAATATCTGGCTGTGGGTCTCTGTATTTGTTCCCTTCTGTTGCAGAAGGAAGCTTCTCTCCTGATGGCTGAGCATGGCACAAAGTGTTACTGTTGAATCTTGACGTGGATTCTTTTCTGCCTTGTGAGGAACCAGCACACTGATTCCCATAGCAGCTGCAGTAGTTTTCACTCCCATAAGTGTTAATAAGTGTTCCCCTTATCCCACATCCTCATGAGCAGAACTGGTATTACTGATCTTGGCCTTTCTGACTGGGGTAATAAGAAATCTGAGAATAGTTTTGATTTGTGTGTTTCCTTGATGCCTAATAAAAGTTAAACATTTCTTTAAGTGTCTCTCAGCCATTTGAGTTTCTTCTTTATAGAATTCTGTTAAGCTCTGTACTCCAGACTTTAATTGGGTTACTATTTGTCTTGATATGTAGTTGTTTATGTATTTTGGATATTAGTTCTCCATCAGATGTGGTTTGATAAAATCTTTTCCCATTCTGTAGACCGCTGCTTTGTTCATTGTGGTGTCCTTTGCCTCACAGAAGCTTCTCAGTTTCATGAGGTCCGGTTTATTACTTGTGGATCTTAGTGCCTGTGCTAATGGTGGTCTGCTCAGACAGTCCTTTCCTGTGGCGATGAGTTCGAGTATATTGCCACATGTTCTTCTAGCAGGCTTAGTGTGTCTGACTGTATGTTTAGGTCTTTGATCCATTTGGAGTTGAGTTTTGTGCAGGATGATACGTATGGGTCTGTTTGGATTCCTTTACATGCTGACATCCAGTTATGCCAGCACCACTTATTGAAGAAGTTTTCTGTTTCCCCAGCATATAGTTTTTGGCTTCTTTGTCAAAAATCAGGTGGCCAGAGAAGTGTGGATTTATGTCTGGGTCTTCAATTTGATTCTGTTGATCAATGTGTCTATTTTTTGTGCCAATACAATGCGGGTTTTGTTTGTTTGTTTCGAGACAGGGTTTCTCTGTAGCTTCGGAGCCTGTCCTGGAACTAGCTCTTGTAGCCAGGCTGGCCTTGAACTTACAGAGATCCACCTGCCTCTGCCTCCTGAGTGCTGGTGTTAAAGGTGTGCTCCACCACCGCCCGGCCTAATTACAATTCTGTTTTTATTACTATAGGTCTGTAGTACAAAATGAAATCAGAGATAGTGCTACATCTTGAAGTTTGGTTGTTTTTTTTCTTTTAATCATTGTTCAGGATTATTTTAGCCATCTTAGACTTTAGTGTTTGCTTATGAAGCTAAAAATTGTCCTTTCAAGGTCTGTGAAAAATTGTGCTGAAATTTTCATGAGGATTGCATTGAATCTGTAGATTGCTTTTGGTAGAATGGTCATTTTCAATATATTAATCCTATTGATTCGTGAACGCGAGAAATCTTTCCATCTTCTGATATTTTATTCAATTTCTTTCTTCAGTGCCTTAAAGTTTTGTTTTTTGTTTTTATCATATAGGTCTTTCACTTGCTTGGTTAGAGTTACCCCAAGATGTTTTGTGTTATTCACAGCTACTGTGAAAGGTATTGTTTCCCTGATATTGTTCTCGGTCTGTTTGTCATTTGTGTATAGGAGGGTTACTGATTTTTGTGATATAATTTTGTATGCTGCTCCTGAAAGGACTGAGTCGGCACAAGCACACACCAAACCAAGGATATTCATTTGCCCAGGTGGGACAAAGGGCAGGGAACAGAGACAGAGACAGGGTATAGAGGACAGGAGAGAAGAGAAAAGAAGCAAGAGAAAAGGAGAAAGGAATATTTGCCCCAGAAGTACATAGATGTGACCCGTAGGTAAATAACTGTTTATTAAAGGAAAAAAGGAAACCCACCTTAGGATGAGTTGGTTTGTTTAGATTGGGCATGTTAATTTTGTTAGCCAAAAGGGGGCTTTTGATAGCTAACCCTTGGTGGTCAGCCTCAGGAAGAGGAAATGACCAAATAAGGGAATAGACCTTGGTAGCTAGTTTTAGGAGTGTAATCTTAATGTCTTGGGTTTTTTTGTTTTGTTTTTTTTTTGTTTTTTTGTTTTGTTTTGTTTTGTTTTGTTTTGCTTGTGGGAGCTTTCAATTACAACTTCTATTTCTCTCAGGGTTATATGCTGTAGTATAAATCTCTTGTACATTGTAAAGATTTGTCACTCGTAATGGTTTAGTAAAATGCTGATTGGCCAGTAGCCAGGCAGGAAGTATGGGCAGGGTGACCAGACTAAAAGAATTCTGGAAAGAGGAAAGAAAGAGACACAGTCTCAAGTTAGACTCAGAGGAAGCAAGATGAGAATGCCTCACTGAGAAAAGGTACCAAGCCACATGGCTAAACATAGATGAGAATTATGGGTCAAGTTGTAAGAGCTAGTTAGTAATAAGCCTGAGCAATGAGTCAAACAGTTTATAATTAATATAAGCCTCTTTGTATTTATTTGGGACTGAATGGTTGTGGGACTGGGCAGGACAGAAACTTCTATCTATAGTTATAGATCTGTTATAATTGCTTATCTGATCTTGATTTAATTTTGATAAGTAGTATATACCTAGAAAAATTTCCATTCCTTTTAGATTTCCCAATTTGGTGGAGTATAGGTTTTCAAAGGATGTCCATATGAACCTCTGAATTTCCTTAGTGTCTGTTGTTATGTCCCCCTTTTCATTTCTGATTTTGTATATTTGGATATTCACTCTCTGCCTTTTAGTTTATTTAGATAAGGTTTGTCAATCTTACAGATTTTCTCAAAGAAGCAACTCTTTGTTTCATTGATTATTTGTATTGTTTTTGTCTGTTTATTTCTATTTTATTTATTTCAGTCCTCAGTTTGGTTATTTCTTGCCACCTTCTCCGTTTGCATATGATTTCTTTTCGTTCTAGAGATTTCATTATACTGTTACATTACGAGTAATGTAACAGTTTTTTTTTAATGTAGGCACTTATCTCATTGTGTCCCATCAGTTTGGGTGCACTGTGTATTCATTTTCATTCAATTGTAGGAAGTCTTTCGTTTCTCTCTTGACCCATTTTTCGTTCATTAGAGATTTATTCAGTTTTCATGGGTTTGTGAGCTTTGTGTCGCTTTTGTTATTGATATCTAGCTTTAGTCCATGGCTGTCAGATAGGATGCAGTATTATTTCAGTTATCTATCATCTGTTGAGACTTGCTTTGTATTCAGATATGTGGTCAGTTTTGGGGAAATTTCCATGAGCCGATGAGAAAAAGGTGTTTGGGTAAAATGTACTCGAAACATCCAGTAGGTCTATTTGGTTTATAATGACAGTCAGCTTCAGCATTTCTCTGATTAGTTTTTGTCTGAATGACCTGTCTTTTGGCAAGAGTGGGATATTGAAGTCACTGTGTGAGGGTCACTATGTTATTTAAGCGTTACTTTTAGGAACTTAAGTATCCTTGTGTTTGGTGCCTAGATAATAAGAATTCAATGTTCTCTTGAATTTTTCCTTTGGTGAGTATGAAGTGTCCTTCTCTATCTTTTCTGATTAGTTTTAGTTTAAAGTGTACTTTGTCAGATATTAAAATGGCTACATGAGCTTGAATCTCAGGTCTATTTGCTCAGGATAATTTTTTCCATTCTTTTACCGTGATGTGGATGTGTTTCTTGGAGGCAGTAGAAGGATGGATCTTGTTTTTGCATCTATTCTGATTTTTTTTTTTACTGGGGAATTGGTACCACTGATGTTGGGAGATATCAATGAGCCATGTTCTCTGTGTGTGTGTGTGACCCCTCTTTTGGTTTGCTGCTCTGGGATTATTTATTATTGGGGGCCATGTTTGGAACTCAGGGAAACTGCTTTTTTGCTAGCGTAACCATGGTGGGTGAGCGTTGGAAAGGCAGAGCCCCAGAGACTGTTTCCCAAGGATCTCATGCTGTTATTGAGCATAGCTCTGCTTATTGCCCTCGGGATCACCATCCCTCATAATCTATAAATTGTAGGAAAACGGTAAGGGGTTTTAGCCCCTCACTGGGCAGTGTCACCAGTACTTAGGATTATAGTGATTGCCTTTTTCCAAGCGTTGCTGCTGAAGCAGGTTAATGATTCAACCACCACCCTTAGAAAGAATTTAGAGATGTACACTGTTAGTAAACTTACGGTGTTTTTGTTAATGGCTTTGTTGCAGAAAATCTTAAGGGACAATTTAAAGTTTAGAAAGGCACACTTTTAGGCTGTGGTGGTGCACACCTGTAATCTCAGCACTCCAGAGGCAGAGGCAGACGGATTCCTATGAGTTCAAGGCCAGCCTGGTCTATAAGAGCTCGTTCCAGAACAGGCTTCAATGCTACAGAGAAACTCTGTCTCGAAAAATAAATAATTAAGTAAATAAATAGATAAATAAAATTGATAGAATGGAAGGAAGGAAGGAAGGAAGGAAGGAAGGAAGGAAGGAAGGAAGGAAAGAAGGAAGGAAGGCAGGCAAGGCAAGGCACTCTTGTATGGCCTAGTTTCAGACCAGTATGTGAGTGCTCGTCCGACAGGTCTCCAAGTGAGCCCATGGGGACAGTCTTACTCGGCAAGGACCAGTGGACTTGGGGACATTGCAGAGTACTGCTGGGACCACGCAGCCTGCACACTCTCTTCTCTCTCGTATTATTGATGATTCTCTTAGAGGTTTTTAATGTCACATTGTCAGTCATATATGGGACAAATATGATCATTCCCAGAAACCCCATTTTTTCTCAATTATTTTCCCTTAAAATTCATTGGGTGCTTATCCTTCTCAAGTTTCTCTTTCTGTCCTGATTCAGTGCTGACAGGCTCGGAGGCAATTTACCCGTTTCTGTAAATATGCTTTGTTAAGTTTTGAAGAATATTGTTGTTCTTGAAGATGTATGCCTACGTTTACCACCTTTTAGCTTTGTAAAGACAGAATGTACCTGGCTCGGTATTTTGCAACCTAACAAAATGGTCAGTGTTGTTTTGATTTAAAGATGTTTTGATATAAAAGTTGGGAAAAACCGTATTAGACATATTTGTTTTTGCCAGAGGTTAAGGTTGAAGGATCTCTGAGTTCAAGGTCAGCCTAGTCTACAGAGTCAGTTCCAGGAATACACACTGAGAAATCCTGTCCTGAAAAGGCTAATAATGATAATGATGATGATGATATTGTGTCAATACTGGTTCATTAATTGTGACAAATGTACCACTAATAAAAGGTTAAATAAGAATTTTTGGTATCATCATTTTTTGGTGACTCTAGAACTCAAATAAATTTTAATATATAAACTATCCTAAAATAAAATTTTTCATTTAAGAATGCATTTATTCCACTTATTCATTTAAGTAACACCTCAGACATCCCTCCCCTAACCGATTTCTTCTCCCACAGATGTGCATTGGTGGCCTGCTTTAGCCAAGTCTCGAGTTAATGAATATTGCTTATACATTAAGGAAGATGCACGGATACCCAGCTAGTGCCACGAACCTGGTGCCCATGTGCAAAATACAGGCTTTTCTGTTGTTTTTGATTGTCCTTTTAGGTAACTTTTCCATGTTGTTGGTTTTTTTTTTTCCCAAAAATTTCTCTGAGAAGTGAGCCACATGGAATTCCTCAATGAGCTCCCATGAGCCCCCATGTCCTTTGCCCTCCAGCTGTGCTTGGTCTATAGGAAAGTAGGCAGGAGGTAGGGTGGAGGGAGTGAAATTGGCATGTAGATTCTCACATCTAACCTTGGTGCCTCACAGAAGGCTGAGGACATTCTCCTGCCAAAACCACAGCGTCTGTTAGCTGTCCTTTCCGTCCATCTGCTCCTTCCAGGTGTCATTGCAGCTCACTCCTGTCCTCTGGTGTCCCTTATCAGTCTGAAGCACAGCCCCTGCTTAACACCACAGGGAGAGCTTATCTCTACCTCTGAGCAACCTCACCAGTGCCCTGGGCACCAGGCAGATAGGTGCTTGCTGCATGAACCTGAGCCAGCCAATGAACTACAGACAGTTCACATGGTGAGAACCTGTAACCTTGCTTCTCAGCAGTTAGAGCAGTGGACCCCCAGAACCAGGCTCCCACTGTGGGTCTTTCGACTTCTCAGGTGAGCTTAAGTGATTTTAGTTCTCCAAGAACTAGTTCCTTATCTTTATGGAACAGGGTTATCTTTTTCTCTTGGTTGATGAAGTGTGAATAGCATAAGCAAAATGCTTAGCTCCTGTGGGAGAGTGAAAAGTGCTCGGCAGTCTTACTCAGCTCAGTTGTAGCTAAAATTAGCTTGTCTTTTGCAATAGATAACATAAATAAATAGTTTATCAATAAATAAATAGATAACATAAATAAATAGCTGATGAGCAACCCAAACAATTGGTTCAGTGTGTGTGGTGCCCAGGTTCAACCCTAGTACCACCAAAAAGAAAAAGAAAAAAGAAAAATGAAGTTGGCAAAAAAAAAATTGTAAACTTATTCAACCTAGCTGGTTAGGCAAGAAATTGGAACTAATAGAAGAGTGTGCGTGTCTCCCTTCCAAAAGTAAAATATTGTCCTGATAGTACTTAAAGCGGTTAGAACACTGCCTTTCTTTCTTTCTTTCTTTTTTTTTTTTTTTGTTTGTTTTTTTGTTTTTCGAGACAGGGTTTCTCTGTGGTTTTGGAGCCTGTCCTGGAATTAGCTCTTGTAGACCAGGCTGGTCTCGAACTCACAGAGATCCGCCTACCTCTGCCTCCCAAGTGCTGGGATTAAAGGCATGCGCCACCACCTCCCAGCTGCCTTTCTTTTTTTTAACTTGAGTTTGTTAAGAAAAGCCTATTGCATAGTTTTAAGCGTTGGCATTAGTGTGAGAGAGAATTGCTCAGGGAAGGCTGGGACACACCCCAGTGTAGGTGTGGGCGTCTCAAGAGGCAGCTACCAACAATGCTGTTTTTTTTTTTTTAAATAGCCATTGCTTTTTTATTTACTGTGTGTGTGTGTCTGTGTGTGTGTGTGTTTGTGTGTGGTACATGTGAGTATACACAAGAGTTCACACCTGTGCATGCACATGTGGAATTCAAAGCATGATGCAAGTCAGGACCTCTCACAGAACTGGAAGCCCACTGTTTGGGCTATGCTGATTAGCCAGGAAGCATTTAGGATCCAAGTTCCTCCATCCTCCAATGCTAGGGTACAAGTACATGAAATCACATGAAGCCTTTGTTTCGGTTTTGTTCTTTGTTTTTGAGACAGGGTCTGGGTCTCTATGTGTATCCCTGGCTGTCCTGGAACTAGCTTTGTAGACCAGGCTAGCCTCGAACTCACAGAGATCCGCCTGTCTCTGTCGCCAGAGTGCTGGGATCAAAGGTGTGCACCACTGCTCCCGGCATGCCCAGATTTTTATCTGAGTGCTGGAGATAAACTCAAGTCCTCACGCTTACAGAGTAGTTAGTCACTCTTCCACTTAGCCCATCTTCACAGTCCCTCAATGTCTTTTTGTAAAGAAAGAAGGATTTACAGTTGCTGAGAGTCTAAGTCAATGGTAGATCACTTGCTTGGTATCCATGGAGCCCTAAGTTCAATACCCAGAGTACACAGAAAAAAAATTTTAAACTTAAGCAGGGATCAGCATCATGCTCCTGAAATCCTCGAGCTAGGAGGTGGAGACAAGAGTCCCTGGCTTTTTTTTTTTTTAACTAGCCAAGCTGGAAGAATCAGAAAGGGGCTGAAGAGATGCCTCAGAGGTTACGAGACTGGCTGCTTTCTTGTAGAGGTCCTGAGTTCAGTTTCCAACAACCACATAGTGACTCACAACCATTGGCAATGAGATCTGGTGCCCTTCTCTGGCACTCAGGCAGAACACTGTATACATAGTAAATAAATAAATCTTTAAAAACAATCAGAACCGAGTGGTGGTGGTGCATGCCTTTAATCCCAGCACTCGGAGGCAGAGGCAGGTGGATCTCTGTGAGGGATATCCAGGGCTATACAGAGTAACCTTGTCTCAAAGAAACAAAAAGAAAAAGGAAAAGAAATTTGATAAAAGTCATACTTTCATTTTTTCAAGTATAAGTTTTTTTATTTTCAGAGTTGTAAACTAAAAAGCGTGAGTTTACAAGCTACAACAATAGTGATAATAATAATTAAAGCTACAAAGTACACAATAAATTAGGGATAACATTTGAGCTTCAAAAATAATAGAATGTGAAATTTTTCAAAGTATAAGCACACCTCATTCATACCTGTGCTTTTAGAAATGGCTGAATGAATCTGGCCTGTGGGCCATTGTTCTAGGCAGTGGGGACTACCAGTATGAGCAGTGAATTGGAGCCTTGGGGGAGAGAAACCAGAGTTACAGGGTGACAAGAAGTATCATAGTAGATCCATGGCATCAAGTTGAGTCACCCAGCAGAAGCCTTGGCCTGAACCAAGTCCCAGAACAAAGATGTATGCCATCTCAGAAGGTGAAGACAGTGGTGGTACTCTTGGTGTATTGAGCAGAGACCCCGAAGGAGCTTTAGAAGTCTTCCACAGCATCCCACTCTGGTTCAGTGATGTTCAGAGGATGTTAGATGGCTTGCCACCCACATCTGGACTTTCTTCATTTCATTTTCACCATTCTCACTGGCTTGGGCCAATCAGAGAGTATTTCAGAACCTTTAGTCATCAGTGGGCAGACAGGGTATGTTTGTCTATTTTATGTACAAAAACAAAACAAAAAAAAACCAACAACAACTATGTTCCAAGTTTGTGGGCCAGGTCTCTCTGTGCTATCATGAAGACAGACTAGGAGAAAGGAGGCAAGAAGGGAGTTAATGGACACCCAAGGAGGAGGGTTCCTGTAGGGATTGCTATCGAAGGTTCGCTAGCTGTAGCTTGGCCTGGCATCCTACACTGGTTGCTTTTCACTTTCTCAAAGCTCCAGGTAGCTCCAGTTCTATCTTGTTGGAGAACTGCTAGGGTAAGGGCTTGTGACCAGGAAGCATCAGTACCATCAGTGAGTGTTTTGGAAACAAAATCTCCCACACCACCAGGCCCTGCTGGATCAGTGCCACCTTTTTAACAGGACCCCAGGGGAAGTTTTACTTTGAGACACGTGAGGCTTGGATTGCTGAATAGACCTTTAGAACAAGGCTCCAGGCTCAAAGAAACTTCAGCTGCTCAGCATCACTGTGTGCTCTGACAAGAACATAGAGAGTCCAGTCAAATAGGTACTCTCTGTAAGAAAATGGGTCTTCAGTAATACCACTTTGGGGCATATATCCAAAGGATGCTCAATCGTGCTACAAGGACATGTGTTCAACTATGTTCATAGCAGCTTTGTTTGTCATAACCAGAACCTGGAAACAACCTAAATGCCCTTCGACCGAAGAATGGATTAGGAAAATGTGGTACATTTACACAATGGAGTACTATACATCAGAAAAAAATAATGGCATCTTGAATTTTGCAGGCAAATGGATAGAGCTAGAAAACATCGTTTTGAGTGAGGTAACCCACACCCACTCATAAGTGGTTTTTAAACATAAAGTGAAGAAAACCAGCCTACAAATCACAATCCCAGAGAACCTAGATAACAATGAGGACCCTAAGAAAGACATACATAGATCTAATCTTCATGGGAAATAGAAAAAGACAAGATCTCCTGAGTAAATTTGAAGCATGGGGACCACGGGAGAGGGTTGAAGGCGAGGGGAGAGGCAGAGAGAGGAGTAGAGAAAAATGTATAGCTCAATAAAATTAAAAAAAAAATGGATCCTCAGCCTGGAGCAACAAAGAAATCTTGAAGAGTGACGAGACCAGACCAAAGCTGAAGGCCTACTGTAGTAAGCCCGGTCATCCCTCTCATAGATAGGGAGCCTCCTAGGCTTCCTGGGCCTGCCATCTAGATTTCCTGCCTTAGCCAGTCACATTCTGAATCATTAACGCTCAGATCTCTCACTTCCTTCATCCCACTCAGCTTTCAGATCGGATGACAAAACCTCAATCTCCCTGCTCCACAGCCTCTGGTGCCCAGTGTGCACCCATGGTAACTGGTCTAGGAAGCTCTACTGGAAAGCCTTCCCCTGCCTAGATCCACCTTAGCATTGGCTTCTGACTGTGAGTGGCAGGGTGGATAGGACCACCCAGGTCCTAATAACCCATCTCCAGCACATGAACCCACTTTCCAGGCTTCATAATCTCCCTAACTTTAGACCTGCTGCCTCAGGCAGGTCGCTGAGCTTTCATTATACTCCTGCCCTCAACTTGATCAGTAGTCCTTTTGAGGATAAATCTACCCATGGTGCTTTGAATGAGAACGGCCCCCATAAGCTCATATATTTGAATATTTGGTTCACAGCTGGTAGACTGTTTAGGGAGGATTAGGAGGTGTGGGCTTGTTGGAGGTGTGTTTTTTGGGGGTGGGGTTGCAAAAGCCTACACCAGGCCAAGTCTGTCTCTGTTTCTCTCTTTCTGTCTCTCTCTGCCAAGTGCTTGTGGATCAAGAGTGTCAGCTCTCAGCTATGGCTTCAGCGCCGTGCCTTCCAGCCAGGGATCATAGACTCACCCTCTGAAACTGTAAGCAAGCTCCCCAGTTAAATGTGTTCCTGTCTAAGTTGCCTTGGTAATGGTGTCTCTTCATAGCATAACTAAGAACATAGAACAGTAACTAAGACACTGTCTCACGTTGTCTTAACTTGAGTGGGATCATGGTTGGTACAGCTAGGCATGGTAACATCATGGAAGGGAGATATTACCCCAACTCTCAATGGTACCAATAGGGTAGACTTGCCAGAATCCGGCCTTGGATTACATTTACCACACGTACCACAAGGAGCTGCCTCCTTCGAAGAGATGAATATGGGGTGGGTGGAGGCATTCCTACCTATCAGCTGGCCACAGGAAAAGAAGGAAACACACATCCAGGCAGAGCGGAGCAAAAGCCGAAGCCCCCTGGTGCGCATCGTACAGCAAGAGTTCCAGCCGGGCGGTGGTGGTGCACGCCTTTAATCCCAGCACTCGGGAGGCAGAGGCAGGCGGATCTCTGTGAGTTCGAGACCAGCCTGGTCTACAAGAGCTAGTTCCAGGACAGGCTCCAAAACCACAGAGAAACCCTGTCTCGAAAAACCAAAAAAAAAAAGAGTTCCATAAAAATGAGGAGCAGGGTTCAGTGACCCGCACATTTTCTCCCAGTTCTGAAACTGTGAGGCTACCAACAGCTCCTCTTTCTTCTGCACCCTCCTATAGACTTGGGGGGGGGGGGTTGTGGGGGAAGGGGAACTACCTACCTGGTGGTAAATGTGTTGATTAGGAAGAGGAAAGATTGGCACTTTCCTCGGTGCCTCATTTTCACCTGGCTAAGGGTGACTGACCTTGAGGGTGCAGCCAGGTGGGGTTGGGACAGAACCTAGGGATGGTGCCAGCTCAGAGATTCAGAAAAGCCAACATGCAGATTTCCTAGAGCTGCTTAGCCTGGAAACCAGATCCTCAAACCGAGAGTAAGGAAGCCTGCCACACACTAGAGAGATCTGAGCAGGATGTGAAAATCCCAGCCCCGGACCACAGGAAGTTTGGCTCACACAAGGTAAGGTTACTTCAGAGGTAAAGGGTAGTGGGGTATTGTGGGATACTGGTCCGAAGGGCCTGGGAGGAGCTTTGGAGAGTTCCTGTAGAGAAGGTGTCCCGGGATTTTCTAGGCTGGCGCTTGAGGTAGGGATGGAAGAGGGTGAATTGAGGGGGGTGGCCCATGAGGCAGGGGTTCAAGGATTTGCTCCAAGCCTCTGATTAGAGAGAAAGAGACCAGGATTACTGGTCGTCTATTCCTCACTGAGCTCTCTGTAGTGAGGCACGCAGCCGTAAACCAGAGCAACAGGTCCGTCTCCACTCTCCAGAGCTCAAAGCTGCTCTTCCTGTTGCTGCCAGGACAACTGACTTGGCAGCCCAGGTGTGGCTGAGTCAGCAGGCCCTGAGGTTCCAGTGGCCTGGATCTAGGGAACTGGGGTTGGCTGAGTGCCTGATCTGAGAGCCAGTTCCTTTGTGCGACAGGCGGGCGCCGCCTCTCCCTCTCAGCCAGCTCAAGCCGCCTGTTCTGGAAGGCTTTGCAGCAAAGAACACAGACTTGAGTTAGACCCACTCTTTCGGTTTGCCCAGGACTGGCTTGGTTTATCGCTATCCTTGGAAACGTCTGTGGTATAAAATGATGAGGTCTGAGGATTGAGAGCCTTGACAGGAGTGAGGCGTGGCCATGTGCAGAGCGAGCAAGCGATGGTGCCAAGATGAAGCCCTGGGGCTTCATCATCCCTGCAAATGGGGCCAAGTTGGTGTTTGTGTCTAACTCCTCTGAAGGACCACATGGCTAGGCATTTCGGAAGCAATTAATTAGTGGCATCTCTGACCTAAATACCTCCGATTCTGGCTTGTTACTCATCTTCATCTATGAGGAAATACATCTAAGGAAAATATTGAGATTAAATAGTATAGGCAGGATACAGGATCATACCTGTAACCTCAGCCTCAAGGGAAGCTAAGGTAAGAGGATTGTGAGTTTCGTGCCAGCCTGGAGCAAATAGTAAGACCCTGCATAAACAAACAAACAAACAAATAAATAGAGAACACTGTATCGTGACTTAGTATCCAAGACATGCTAGGGTCTCAGTAAATATTTACTAAACCGCACATGAAGAGTCAGGGTAGTCTTTGCAGAGACAATGAGCCAACGGGGCAGAATGAAATGGATGGGACTGAGAATTTTGAAAGGCATTAAGTCAAAACTAGAGGAGCAGAACAGGCAGAGTAGGAAATCGGATTTCCAACCATCCAATGGAATTGTTCAGGCACGCCACAACCACCTTTGCAACGTAGTATTGGTATCTTTCCCATCAAAGTTCTGTTGGTCTTGGGGGTCTCCTTTCAACTGAACTGGTCACTGGTCCAGAGCTCAAATTTCTCTAGTAATTTTTTCTGACTCTTCCAAAAGGCTGGCCACTGGGCTGAGCAGTAGCAGCGCAAGTCAAGAGGAACAGGACATTCATACATGGGTGTGGGGGAAATTTGTACTGCACACATGCGTGTGTATGTGTACACACAATCTCTTCCCTAACCCCCTGTCTGTGCAGAAGGCTAAATGTTAAGAGCAAAGCTTCCTGAAGGCCACAGAATGACCTTAAAGCTATAAATCAGGCTCTGTAGAGCAGCCAGAAGGATGCCATACCCTAGAAGGCGTGGGCCCACCCTGTGGCTCCTCCTTGGGTCCTTTGCACCTGCTCCCTCGTTCACCTGCAGGCTCTGGGCTTGTCTCCAGACATGAATGCTGAATGCCCCTGGCATGTGTGTGCTCCACTTGGCGCTCAGCCCCTCCTGTGCTGGCAGCTGACTCCTATGACTCACTCTCAACTCCACCCTCTCCTGCCCTCCTGACTTTGATGCCTACCAACTCATTAAAATTTATATGCAACACTTCCTCTGTGCAGGCAATGAGCCGGGTGCCGGGGCTCTATTGGGAAACAAGTCAAGGGCCTATGGCTCTCATTATGGGGGAGAGGAGACAATCACCAGTCAATTATATGCAGCCTGATAAGTGCCTGGGTGGCATAAGTCGCTGTAAGGTTGGGTAGAGATTTGAGACTGCAGATTAGCAGGGAGGATGCAGCCCTGCCTCTCAGTTGTAGGTTGTGTTGTGAACGACGGCTACCATATCTTTGTCCACATATCTCTATCATCCATTCACCTATCTATCCATTTTTCTCCTCCAACAAACCATTGAAACCGCTGTTGTATGTCGGCATGCTGCCCTGTTCTGGAAGTATAGTACAAAGGACAGGCTCCTCTGTCGTATCAAACTTTTGACTTCCCAGATGTGCCCTGCTTCTTCCTATCTGACAATATCTATACTCACTGTTTCTTTTGTTTAGAAGATCTCAGCCCCGCCCACCTAGGTCAAGTGATCTCCTCTATCATTTGACCCTCCTCAAAGGTCATCTCTTTAGGATTGGCTTCCCTGGCCTCTTCACGAATGCGGGGCCCCATTGTGATGCTCTCACAGCACCCTGTAATTTTCTTTCATAGCATCTTTGATTATGTATTTATTAGAGGAACTGTTTTATTAGTGTTTATCATGTCTGCCAGGGATTCATTTATTATAGTAGTTATGCTGTCTGGCACAATAACATAAGGTGAAATGGTAGATGAATGGATGGATAGGGTTGCTGGGTGGTGGTTGGCTGGCTGAGTAGAAAGATGGTTGTGTGTAGATGCATGGATGGATGACCGGGTGGGTGGAGAGATGATGGATGTCTGAATGTGTGGACTGGAACTGAGGCAGAACCAAGGCCAGTTAATAGACTGATCTAGAATCAAGGCAGAGTTAGTTAAGGGTTGGTGAACAGGCCACAGTGGGAAGGAAGGAGGGAAAGCCAAGGAAGGGTTGGCTGGAGACTGTCTGTCGGATTTGGTCAGTGGTTGCATGATAGGAGCTGCTTCAGGAGTGAAGACGAGGAAGGAAGGAGTGACAGGTAATATTCAGGGTTCTGGCTGTGGCGAGGAGATTGACAATAAGAGAGAATAATCTGAAGGTACAGAATAAAAAAGATTCCTCAGTGACCTTGAAGTCTCTGTTGAAGCAAAGAAGTGGGAATTCACATTGTTTTTGGTTTGACTTTCTTTTGTTTCTGTGGTCCCCATGATGGTCTAACCGTCCATGTGTGGGGTGAGCACATATTCTGACGTGATGGCTTCACGGTCCCTGACTCCTCCATATGTTATTACTGTAGCATTGTAGCCCCCAAATGCATCTAGTATCTAATCCCTCCCCTGAACTGATGTGTCAGAACCATAAGGCTAAACATTTGAAACTCTCAAATTTCCAAGGCTTGGGCGTCTGACTTCTCCTGTGTTGTTTAGTTGCTTTGCCTTCTGAGTTTGGTTTGGAAACCACGGCATGAAGAATCAACTGGCTCTGAGAATGCAGTCAGCCGAGGGAGACAACAGCAGTGCCCTCCACAGCCAGGAGAGGCGGAAGTGGTAACTGCATGGGCTGCAGCTTATCATGTCAGGGGTGCTAATACTTTTGTCTACTGGTTCCAGCTCCGTGGAGTGGTCTTAGACATTGCACTTTGCTGGTCTTGATTGTCTCTCATGATTGTCTCTCAGGTTCTGTGAACTTCTTAATATATACTTTTACAACAGTCTCTTTCTCTTGTACAAACTCATCAGGTCTCTCTACTGCATTTAACCAGGCACTTGGTCCCATATAGACCTTCAAGTTTAGGTCACACTTGGATTGACAGGAGCAGGGTTTAGGAGATCTAGGCCACAGCGATCATGGAGGAGACTGACACTAAGGGAGTAGGTAAGATTTGTTGAGCAAGTTTTTATCATGCAAAGCAGGAGGCAAGGTGGATAGGGAGGAACTGTCTACATGGAACACGTATGATATATGCAGACCTCTAGTTCCAGCCAGTGATGGCCCTGTATGAACTTTGATGTCTGGGAAACCAACTCCTGGTCCAACAAAGGAAGCCCCTTGCTTCTCCAGGTCTCATTCTTCTGGGGCTGTTATCCTGTTGCTCCTTCAGTGAACTGGCCTTGTGTTTTTAAGGTGGCTGCAGATGACATCTGACATTATGATGATAGCCACAACACCTACCTGTTGAGAAGCATCATTCCAAATCTGTGACGTCAGTGACATCCTTACTTATTAATGCTCTGCCGCCAACAGCCTTTCATAATCGCAACAGGCATTTCTGTTTAACAACTGCTTCTTCTCAGTGAACCCAGAACCCTTCTCAGCCCAGTTTGTAAACAGTTCTGATAGCTTCATGATGATCAACTCATGAGATGTTGCCCTGGTCTTAATAGATCATGAGTTAGCTCCTGAAGTATATCCTACTTACTAGCCTGGGCCCTCCTATGTCAGTTATCAATCAAGAAAATGCCCCATGGTTGTCCCTACAAGTCAGTCTGATGGATATAATTCTCAACTAAGGTTTCTTCTTCCCCAGTGTGTCAGGTTGACAACAAAGATTAATTATGACAATTTAGAATTCTCCTACCACGGCTTACTTGGTCATTAGGATTCCAGGTCTAGCTTAACCAAAATTTCAGTGTGTTGCCTTTGCTTTTCCTGCTAGTTTTATGAAAAAATAGTCTTTCTTCAGTATTCTTAGGGGGCTGGGGTTGAGATCCCTGAAGATGGCCAAATCTGGAGATTCTCAGTACCTTCTATAAAACTGCATTGTGCTTGTGTTTGGCCTATGCATATCCCCCTCTATCCTGGGACTTATCTCTAGGTTACTGATAACACCGGATATGATGTAAATGCTTTGTAAATAGTTGCTATGTTGTAATTTAGAGAAGAATGGCAAAATAAGAAATCTGTACGTGTTTAGTACTTTTATCTATTTTAGTTACTCGAGATAGGACCTTGCTATGTAGCCCAGACTGGCTACTCACAGTAATCCTCTTGCCTCAGCCTCCTCAGTACAGGGATTATGGGCATATATCACCATACCAGACTTAGGCATTTTTCCTATTATTTTAAGTCTGTTGTTGACTGAATCAGTAGATGTAGAATCCACAGACATGGAGGGTGGACTGTGTTTGATAGTGGGATTGTTTTAGGAATGGAGAAAAGGAAAATCCCCAGGAGGTAAGTGAATGAGTTATCAAAATTACCCATGTGAGTAATTTGTCAGAGAGTTAGTACTTGAACTCAGGCCTCTTGCTTATAAATCCAAGGTCTTTATCTCTGCTAGTAAGATATTCTGTACCCATGTGTCCTAGAGATTACAAGAGCTCCTTAATGAATTTCAAGGAACAGAAGAAGCCAGACCAGTTGCCGAATCTCCCAAGCTGGCTGTGTGAGAAGAGTGGTTCCCGTAGCTGGGGACTGTCATGCTCTAGGTTAAGTGGGTGAACCTCAAAATCTCTCACTGGATTAGGACAGATGTCTAAGAAGCGAGGAGCGTACACCCATAGGCGACTAAGCACAGTGACCCTTCAGCATCCCTCCAAAGGGCCTTGAGCCTCTGAGAAGTTGGACCATGGGAGGCAGTGCCATGGAGTTTTGTTGTTTTTTTACTCTAACCAAGGACAACTTTGTCAGAGTTTTTTTTAAATTAATTTATTTATTAAAGATTTCTGTCTCTTCCCCGCCACCGCCTCCCATTTTCCCTCCCCCTCCCCCAATTAAGTTCCCCTCCCTCATCAGCCCAAAGAGCAATCCAGGGTTCCCTGCCCTGTGGGAAGTCCTTGGACCACGCACCTTCATCCAGGTCTAGTAAGGTGAGCATCCAAACTGCCTAGGCTCCCACAAAGCCAGTACGTGCAGTAGGATCAGAACTTTGTCAGAGTTTTAAAAGAAAAATCCCAGGTCAAGCAAGCTGTAAATCTCAGCAGCCACCTAGAGAAGGAGGATGGAGACTAGAAGGAAGAGAAAAAAAATGTCATGCTTGTGCTCAGCTGCAAATAGGACATTTATACTAATCCCCACTCCCCCAGCAAGGCTCAGGGAGCATCTTGGGAGGGAGAACAGAACAATCGTACTAGCCAGAGGTCAGGGAGGGCCATACTGTGTCATCTGAACATGGAAGGGCTTCTGCACTCATGAACTCAGAGTGGCTGTGGTCGCCTGCACAAGCCCATTCAGCATTTTAGATCCTGATCCCTGCTCCCCAGCCACCAACTGTCAGGGGTTCTTCAGTTTTCTTTAAGGGCGTGGTCACAGGTAGACCAGTTGTCCTCCAGTGGCTAGCCCCAAACTCATAAGTCTATGGGCACCAAAGAACTTGGCGGTTTATAAAAGAAGTTAGGGCCTGGTGGTGATACATCCTGAATGGGTTCTTTTTCCCCACTAGTTGAAGAATTAAAAGGCAGGAAAAATCTGGAGCCAAACAGGTGGCAGCAGAGAAGTCTCAAAGACCACAGGCAGAATTAACACTTAAAGATGTTTATTGGGGGTGAGGAAACATAGGCACGCAGTGGACACTCAGGGGAAAGACCCTCTATAAAGGCAGGGTGGGGCTGGGGAGTGGGGTTGGCAGGCCTCAGAAATCCAGTCTTTTCTCAAGGCCTAGGAGTTTTAAAGTCTTTGAAGAATTTTTCTCCCTTAATTTAGGGTTGGTCATTTTGGAGAAAGCTGGATTGGCTGTATAGCCAAGAACTGTTCTGTGACGTGTTCTGAGAAGGCCTTGAACTTGTTGACCAGTCCAACAGCAGAGGGCCTGCTGGCGGGAGACAGAAGCCTGCAAAGCCTTGGTTTTAAGCTATTAGGTTTTAGTCTCAAGTCAGAAGGGTGAGAAAGAAGCTGGAAAGTTTGTGAAATTACCAGCTTTAGTACCTGGCCCCACTTCCTGTCTGTCTGCCTCCTAGGGGCTTTGTCTAACTTCTAGTGTCTTAGTAAGGTGGGAAAATAGTCTACAATGCCTCATGGGAAGAGTTGCGGGAGGAGTCAGAGGGGATTAGATCAAAATACACTGAAATTCTCAAGGGATTCATAAAATTAATAGATAACACATAAATAAAATAAAGTAATATTAAGGAAGACGTGACAAGGGGGGGAAAACCATGCTAAGTTAAGCCTCATGGAGGTCAGCATCCCACGAAAGGGAGGGGAGCTTCAGAGAACCACTTAGCCCCAAATACCAAAGAGAGCACACTAAGAACAAAGATGGAAGAAAGGAAATCCCACACTTTTCAGAAAAGTGAACACACTTATGAAGCCTCTTGGCTGTGGCCCTGTAAGCTATTGCTATGGAGTTTGGGAGACAGAAAAAGCTTCAGCAATTCACAATGCTCAAAACACAAGCAAATATAAACAAGTTAGGTGTGGTGGTTCACGCCTTTAATTCCAGCACTTGGGAGAGAGGCTGAGGCAGACAGAGCTCTGTGAGTTCCAGGCCAGCCTGGTCTATGTACCAATTCCAGGCTAGATAGACCTATGTAGTGCTAGCCTGTCTCAAAAACAAACAAACAAACAAAAAACCATGTTCTGGTCTTCTAGGGACCAGTGAAAATAGAGGAAATGAGGACATAATAGATTGGTACATTTCCCTTCTATTCTAAGAGGTGATAGTTACAAATGGTATTTTCCAGATTCCTGTGTGCCTGGAGAAGACATGAATTACTTTCCACAAATCTTGTGTGTGTGTTTTATTTATTTATTTTGTATGTAATAATGAAAATAATGAATTTGGGAGAGAGGGGGGGAGAGAGAGAGAGAGAGAGAGAGAGAGAGAGAGAGAGAGAGAGAGAGAGAGAGAGAGAGAGAGAAGGGCTGCATAGAACTGGAAGTTGCTTCTGGATTCTTGACTTGGGAGATGTCTTCCTGGAGGTGACCGGAGTAGCGTCTTCCTGCTTCTGAAGCTTCCTGGCAGCACAGAAGCAGGAGGGGACTTGAATGCACAGGTCTCTATTGTGGTTTGGAGAGTTCTTCTGGAAGGTTCCTCCAGTGTTGGCTTCCTTTGTGCCTCCAGCAGTTCTGTGAGCCGTCTTTAACCCTTAATAGATACTTTTCTGTTTACACTTGCTGGGGTGGATCCTGTGGTCTGCAGTTGAGAAACCTGACTAATACCTCATGTCTGTAGCTGGGCTCTTCCTGGTTACTCACAGGGTGGTGGAAGTTGGCTTGCTGCCCTCTACTGGGATGGGGACAGACCACGATTCTGATGCTAAGCGCTACTCAGTCTTGGGACACAGGCAGAAGTCCAGCTGCTGGGAGCTAACTGGATCTTATGGTTGGATCTTAACTGTTCCTAATAACCTTGGAAGAAAGGAAAAAGGAGGGGCGACCTGTCCACTTTACTCCTGGACAATTGAGAGCTGCATTTGAACACCTCTCTTACTATTGTTGACCCAATTGCTGGCGAATTAGGTAGGGTATGATAAGTAACCAGGCTAGCTCAAGAGTAACAGGAATACTTTAATGGTTCAAGAGGGGAAACTTACACTGTAAGAATGGGAGTTCCGAAATCCGGTAGGTCCAGCGGGCACCGCGAAGAGAGAGCGTGCACAGGCATCTCCCGATTTTTCTACTTTTGCTCCAGGTGGCCACACCCTAACCAGATTTGATTGGTTGAGCTTCCCCACCACCCAAAGGCTCTTGTCTCTGATGCCAAGTTCTTTGGTTGGGTACAGTTGTGTATAACACACACACACACACACACACACACACACAGAATGTTATAACTTAATCCCTGAGTCTCACCCCTTGTACTTACTAGTCACATTTCTTGTTTTCTACATTCAGAAAATGAGACATTCTGAAGCTTTGCTGGACTTGGCATGACTGCCCTCTCAGTTATATAAGTACAACCCAGCCGATCCAGAACCTAGATCTTCAACCCCCTCCTTTCCTGGTCTCTTCACTGCCGTACCTACTCCAAGACCAGGTGCTTCTCATAGGAGCCAATACAACGGCAGGTAAATCAGAACTGTAATTGAAGAATTTCTGTGGACTCTGAGTAGATGGGTCTAGTGGCTAACACAATTGGAGTTGATCACAGGGGATACCTATACCCCTGGATATTTACTCAACTTGATTAAAAGTGTCAACACAAAACTCTTCACATTTGGCCTGGGGGTGTAGCAGCATTTGTGAGGGTGTGGCTTTGATATCCAGCACCGTGAAAAAGAAAGCAAAACCCCCGAAGCAATAACAAAACAAACCACAAAAACCGGCTCATGAGTATCTGCAGCTTTATTCATATTTCCAACAACCAAGATACGTTTTTATAGAAGTGATGGCCCACTGTCATTGTCTACTTGGTAGCACTTAGAATCATCTAGGAGACACACCCCTGAGAATTTCAATGGAGGTGTGTCCAGAAGGGTTTAACTAAGGAGGAAACACCCACTCTGAATATGGGCAACACCTCCCCCCTGCCACACCACCAGGTTTCTCTCTGTAGCTTTGTAGCCTATCCTGGAACTTGCTCTGTAGTCCAGGCTGGCCTCTAACTCACTGAGATCCGCCAGCCTCTGCCTCCCAAGTGCTGAAATTAAAGGCGTGCGCCACCACTGCCCAGCTGGGCAGCACCTATTCACGGGCTCATCCCCAGACTGAATTAAGGGTAGGAAACCCCAGGAGAGCTGCATTTACACTTTCTCCCTTCCAGACTGCAGGCACAATGTAACCAACTGTCTCATACTCCTGCCATCAGGGATATGAGTTGGGAAAGCCAAAGGAAAACCATCTCTCCCTCAGAGAGCCAAAACAAAGCCTTCTATAAATTGCTTTTGTGAGGTATTTTGTCCCAGCAACAAGAACAAGTAAGGTAAATTGGCAAATGTAATCGTAAATGGATAAGCAATGTAACCATTGCACATCTAGGCAGGTTGGCACTTTAGCTATTAAAAAAGAGATCTGCGAGCTGATGAAAGGATGAGGCAACTTAACTCTAAGTGAAAGAGTCAAAAGACTCCCATATGCGTAGTGCGCAGACTATGATTTCAGCTGTATGATGCCCTGAGAAGGGAAACCATGCATCAGTGGCTGCTGGCGGATTGGGGTTGTCAAGGCTGGATAGAGAAAGATAAGAGAATGAAGCCCAGAGGGATGTCAGAGCCACAAAAAAGCTCTGATACCATCATGGTCTAGGTACACGCCACTGTACATTTGTCCAGACCCATCAAGTGCCCAGTGCCCAGTCGGAACTTGGTGTGGACTGCAGACTTCAGGTGATAGTGACGTTTCCATGCCGATTTATCAGTTCTCACAAGTGGAACATTCAGTGCTGGGTGCTGATAGTGGGGGTGGTGGTGCATGCTTGTGGGGAACCGAGATTAAACCGGAAAGATCTGCATCTCCTGCTCAGTGAACCCACAACTACTCTGAAGAATGAAGTCTGTCTTTAGCTTTGGTGATTTTTTGTTTGTTTGTTTTCCGAGACAGGGTTTCTTTTTGATTTTTCGAGAAAGGGTTTCTCTGTGGCTTTGGAGCCTGTCCTGGAACTAGCTCTTGTAGACCAGCTGGCCTCGAACTCACAGAGATCTGCCTGCCTCTGCCTCCCGAGTGCTGGGATTAAAGGCATGCACCACCAACACCCGGCTATGAAGTCTAATTTTAAAG
The DNA here is from genome assembly GCF_037038515.1 of Microtus pennsylvanicus. Classification (NCBI taxonomy): domain Eukaryota; kingdom Metazoa; phylum Chordata; class Mammalia; order Rodentia; family Cricetidae; genus Microtus; species Microtus pennsylvanicus. Next base: position 32,192,962 of record NC_134596.1, read on the forward strand.
GAAATGTCTACCTCTCCTCAAGGTCACTTCTTGTTTTGGGGGGCCTTGTCCCATGCTAGAAAAATGTTCGATCACTGCTGCACCCCGTCTCTTCCTTTCTTGGTACCAAACTGCCCCATCCTCAAAAAGTAAATAACTAGTTTTTCTATTGCAAAACAAAGGGGACTGGTTGTTTTTAAAAATAATTTTATTGGGGTAAAGTTTATATCCATTTTAAATGCACCATCTGATGTGGGTTTGTTTGTTTGTTTGTTTTTGGTTGTTTTCAGTTAGAAGAGGTTTTGCAGTTCAAAACTCGTTCTGTAACCACAGTCAACATATTGAAGATGAGGAATATTCCTACCACCTGAACACACCCCTCCTACCCTGTTGCAGCACCCTCCAGACACCGGCACTGGGAACCACTGATTCCTTTATTCTGCCCTTCCAAGACTGGCTTTGCCTGTTTAAGAATTTCACATAAACAGGTTATGAGCTATGGACTGTGTTTGTGGCTGGCTTCTTTTATGCGGTGTAATGTTTTATAGTTTCCTGTGCTGTCTCCTATCTTAACAATTCCTCCCTTTCATTACAGATTAGGTTTGCACTTGTGGTTTTGGGGTGTTTATCCACTCCCCTCTGACCAGACACTTGGGTTCTTTTCAACTTTGAGTGATTGTGAATGAACCTGCTATGAAATTTGAGTACACCTCCTTAGAGACACTATCTGCATTGACCCTGACTGCAGTGCCGATACCGGAATTGTGGATGACATGGGGATTTTTATGTTTTATGCTTATGCATTCCACTTTCTGCCAGTTCAGGTGAGAGTTCCGGTTGCTCTGCCTGCTTTACGCTTGGTGTCAGGAGATTTAAGTTCTGCCCCTATGGAAGGTACAGGGGGTTAGTCTCTGGGTGTGCTTTTAATCCATGTTTCCTTACAGGTTCATGACGGTGAGCTTTGCTAACTGGTTTATTTGATGATAAGATTTAAAATGACATTTAAATCCTCCGCCTAGTCATAAAAGTTGGGGTTATATTGTTCCTGAATTTTAAGAGTTCATAATATATTTGTGAACTGACTTTTTTTTTTTGTAAAGTGAATACATTCCTCCTTCTATGAACCCCAAGACCCTTGTAAGATAACAATTGAGAATGTGGATATTTGTTCTCCAGAAACAAAGAAGAATTCTGGATAAGAATATTTCTACACTCGCTAGGACCCTCCTGCAGTCCTGGACATAGCACCTCTGTGTCTCCTGCCTCCAGGTCCACGGCCAACTCTTTAATGGCCTTTCAATCCCTTGACCTTTGTTTTGTCTTTCAGTTCTGGGAAACCTGCTTGGGCCCTTTCAACCCATTACTCACTGTCTGAGACTGAGAGCTGGGAGGAACAAGAAGATGCCAGATAGATTTTGTACTTCCTTTTTGATATGCTAAGTTGCTGGCTACTCTTTATAGAGTTTTTATTTTTGAGACCGGGTCTCACGTAGCCCAGGTTGGTCTCCACGGCGATAGGCAGCAAAGAATGAAGTTGGAAATCGGACTCAGGACTTGCTAGGTGAGCACTCTAAGAAATGAGAAGAGTCCCTAGCCTCACTTTATTTTTATTTTTTTTTAAATATTTATTTATTTATTTATTTATTTATTTATTTATTTATTTATTTATTTATTATGTATACAATATTCTGTCTGTATGCCCAAAGGCCAGAAGAGGGCACAAGACCTCATTACAGATGGTTGTGAGCCACCATGTGGTTGCTGGGAATTGAACTCAGGACCTTTGGAAGAGCAGGCAATGCTCTTAACCTCTGAGCCATCTCTCTAGCCCCCCTAGCCTCACTTTATAAAGAAACACGAGGGTTAACGCACATTTCAGAAGATGACAGGAGGAAACAAAACTTTCCTTTTATCTTTTTATGAGGGTGTCATGGCTCAGGACTTCATGCAGATACAGCAGATACTAGTGATCTACGCCCTAGACTCTGTTAACTTTGAAGCTATGTGAAAAGTGTGTGCCTTCTCAACTCAGTCATCCTTCAGTGTGTTAAGAGAGGGAGCTGTCAGACACATTGTTGATGATAACAAACTAGAAGGAACTCATTGCGTATCATTAAAAAGTTCTCTTCAAAGATCGAAGGTTAAAAATTACTTTAGCTGGGTCCAAGCCTCAAGGGTTCTAAATGAGAGCAATGAGCTATGGGAAGTATTAGTAAGTCAAGGAGTTGATACAACGTGGTTGAGCTTTTAATGGAACTCACCTTTGGTGAGGTGTGAACAAGACCCCCAAGACCATTGTAACCCATATGTTTTAAGAGAATTGATCTTAACTGGGAGATTTTTAACTTTCAAATATTGTCAATTAAAAAATTAATAGTTTTAAATTGTATTCTTTTTATTACATGGGGGTTATACTCTACTGGGTTTCATTTTGAGCCACTTAGGAGTCATTTTTTTTTTTTTTGCTCAGTGTTATGCAAAATGCATTAGTACATCAAATTAGGAAGGCCTGGCTTTTGTGCTACAGGAACAACCACCTCTGGTTTTCTTGGGACATGATTGAGTAGGGAGTAATAACTCCAGCTAAGTGGAGCAGGTCAGCAGCACAGAGAGGCTGCAATTAGACAGGCTCAGCGGACACCTGGCTGTGAAAGCCACGCGGTTGTTTCCAAGTGTGTGTCCATGGGGTGCTCCAGTGGTGGTCCTCTGGGATGAGGGGAATGACAGGGACGGACTTCGTACATCCTCATACATACGATAACAGGGCTTTCTCAATGTTTCTGATTAATCTACTCATGTCACACCGATATCCTGACTTCCAGAGCAGAGATGGAATGTACTGGCAAAGAATGTGGTCAGACACAAAATATTTATCTCAGCATACAGCAGCCTGGTGATGTTACTTACAGTGTAAATGACCCAATTTTGTTGAGAGAGAGGAAGAGAGAGAAGGAGGGAGGGAGGGAGGGAGGGAAGGAGAGAGAGAGAGAGAGAGAGAGAGAGAGAGAGAGAGAATATGCATGCAGAAGAGTCTCCCTTTCCATCATCTGGGTTCCCAGGATCATCAGGCCTTTTTTTTTCTTTTTTTCTTTTATTTATTATATATACACAGTGTTCTGCTTGCATGTACACCTGCAGGCCAGAAGAGGGCACCAGATCTCATAGATGGTTGTGAGCCATCATGTGGTTGCTGGGACTTGAACTCAGGACCTCTGGAAGAGCAGTCAGTGCTCTTAACCTCTGAGCCATCTCTCCAGCCCTCATCAGGCCTTTTTCACCTGTCATCAGTCACCTAACAACTATATCCACTGGGTCAACTCACTGGTTCCCAATTTCTGTTTCCCCTTCAGTCATAATGAAGAATGAAGGTAAGAGATAAGCACTGGACATCACCTCCTGCCAAGGAGAGCCTCTAAGAAACAGCAGGAATGCTGTACCAATGAAACACACAGGAATGGGAAGGTCAGACTAGCTCTATCCAGAAATCCAGGCCTCTCTTCAGGGCAGAGAACCAGACAAAGGGTCTCTGTAACTTATGGGCCAAGAGTCAGGCAGCCATATTACTGAAGTTCTTGCCTGTCCCTTGTCCTGGAGCATAGGGTGGAGAAAAGCCTGCAGACTGGAGTCAGAGAACCGTGATCCTAGGAACGGAGTACAGGGGAGGGGAGCACTGTGGCCGGATGTTCTGAAAGACAAATGGTCATGATGCTAGACCTTCCTGGCACCTCCTGCTCCGTGCTCCTGCATTATTAGCTCACCTGGCAGCCTGTTTGAGCAGTGTTACTTTTTCTAACTTTGTTTTCATTACCTCTGCTTACTGAGTAGGAGGAGATTTTCCAAGATTGCCAGGCAGTCCAAGAACTTAGTTGTAAAGGGTTAGGAAGCAAGGGTGTGGAGTGGGAGGAGGGATGAAGAAAAGCCACCTGGCTTGCCAGAGGCATTTGTCATCTTGTTTGACACTCATCCCAGGCCTAGAGGAAATCTCTGTAAACAGTCTGACGTGGTCTATATTTTGAAGCAGCTGGAACCTGCCTTACCTGTAAGATCGTCTCATCTCGCTAATGACCGTAATTGCTGGGGCCTTTGCCAGCCATGACCTAGCCTTGGTAATGGTGCTAAAAGTAGGCCTGGAGCCAGGCAGTCTGCAGGGCTTAGGGAGCCCTCCCAGGCACAGAGGACACCAGGCAGCTGGAAGGATGGTAGACAAGTCTGAGGTTAGAGGTGTTGTTCTTTCAGTGCCTTTGGTTTGGGTCAAACAGAAATACTGCACACACTGAAGAAGTCTGGTTTGGGGGACTGCCTGGTACACATTATTGGTTAGCCGTGCCCTACCCCCCCCAAAAAAGGCTCACATCCTTACAATATTACAAGACAAAAAGCTTGTAAAATATAGGGGGGAAAACCCAACCAAACAAAACCATGCTGACTGAGACTCTAACTCAGTTGGTAGGAAACCTCCATCATTTTCGGAGCCCCAGGTCTGATTCCCAGAACCTCATAAAATAGGGGGTATGTTCCTGTAATTCTAGAACTCAGGAAGTAGAGGTGATGGGAGGTTATTCTCAGCTACGCAGCAAGTTTGAGGCCAGCCTGGGCTACAGGAGACCCAGTCTCAAAAAAGCCCATAAGAGGATGCATCATGGGCTGGAGAGATGGCTCAGAGATGAAGAGAGCATGGAATAGTCTTCCAGAGGTCCTGAGTTCGATTCCCAGCAACCACATGCTGGCTCACAGCCATCTATAATGAGATCTGGTGCCCTCTTCTGGCATGCAAGCATACATGGAAGGAATGTTGTATACATAATAAATAAATTAAAAAAAAAAGAAGATGCATCATTTCTAGGACATGGATCTTTGTGTACCAGTGGCAGAGGTAACACAGCAAAGTGACAACTGCAAAACCAGATGGACGAACAGTAATTTATAACAAATTTACAAAGGGATAAAACCATTTAAATGATCAAAACCGCTCTTGCACTGACTATTATGGTTTAAGTAAAATGCTGCAGGTCTCTGAGTGGCTGCAGTGGGCATCGGGTCATGAGACCATGGCAACCATGGCGGGCCATGAAGGCAGCTGGCCCCAGGCAACCCCCACCCCAGTGGCCCTGATGGCCCGCTGGTCCTAGGCAGGGAGTCTAGGCAGGGAGCCTCATGGTGGGTGCAGTTTCCTGAGGGGTGGCAGCGGACTGCAGGCCACAAGGAGCAGCAAGTCCCAGGCAGGGAGCTGCATGGTGGGTGAGAGACCAAGACAGATAGGCACACCATGCAGAGTGAGGTTGGATATTTATTTAGTGGGTTATGGAGGGGAAAGGGAAAGAGGGGAAGGAGAGAAAGAAGAAGAGCAGAGAGAGAGATGGGGGAAGGGGAGAAGTGGGGAGAAGGGAGAGAGGCAGAAGCTGCCTCTTCGGGAGAGAGGGAAAGGAAGGAGCTCAGACTGCCAACAGAAGGAAGATCTGCCTGCCTCAGTAAACTGGGAGTAAGGGTGGGTGGTGAGTAGGAGGGGGAAATGGATGGGAGTAGGTGGGGCTTATCTCTTAAAGGGACAGGACAGACCATTACAGTTATGCCACCCCAAGGGAAGCAGGAAGATCAGGAGTTCAAGGACATTCTCAACCTAGTTCAAGGCTAGGCTGGGCTATAGGAGATGTTTCTAGAGACCAAAAAACCAAGCAGACAAAAAGTGCACTTGAGAGTAGCTGCTGCTGGACAATGCCCAACTTCACATCTTCCATGCTCATCAGTCCTGAAAACGACCAAGTTGCCCAGTTAGCACAATGTTGTGGGTGAAACTCAGCCCAGGAAACATCCCAGCAGAGGGTAGGTTGGTTACCATAGAGACCACATGGGTAGTCTTGACTCCAGATTGGGCTTGGCATTGTATATTTGGGGGCCCCCGAGGAGCAACGGGCCTATCTGCTATTACCTGTGGAGTATGAATGGGAGCAAAGAGAAGTAAAAAGGCTAAGGAGAAGAGAGATGGGGCAGGAAGAGGAACTGGAAAAGCCAGAAACCCCAGGGCACTCTCAACAGTCAGGCCAGTGAAGAGCCAGGAAGAAGAGGGAGGTCTGTTTGGGGTAGGGAGCTTGCTCTTAACGATGTGGAGACGTAAGGAGAGAGGGGCGGTCAGTATTGGGGGACAGAACTCCACAGATCCTGTCCTAAGCCTGGGACTGATTTGCTCTACTGTGTCTCATCTCTGTCCTGAGGTCAGTTGGGTGGAGCGGGGAAGTTGGCACAACCTGTGGCAGGCAGGCAGACTGTCTGCATTCAGATAACTACTTCACTTCCGGGGTCAAGATGCTTCTCTCAGGGTCAAACAGGCAGCTGGCTTCTCAGAACTCCAGCACTGCTTCGCTCTTCCTCCAGTTCTGAGTCACCCTCAGGTGTGGTCTGACACCCTGAGGGTGTGGGCTCACAAGTAAATCCTTGAAGCACCTGGCATCTGCGTTTCCTATGACAAAAACTAAGTGTTCAAAGGGTTTTTCTTTTTGGCTGGTGTGTGTGTGTGTGTGTGTGTGTGTGTAAAAAAGCCTTGCAAGCCCAATGGTCTGAATTCTACTTCTCAAGGTGGAAGGAGAGAAATGACTCCCACCGTTTACACTCTCAGCTCTGTGTGTGCCCCGCGGAGTTCATACGCTTGCACTTGTGGGCACACAAACACACAATGAATAGCACGTTTTCTTTTGGACTCATCAATGTTATGCTCAGCATACAAAATACGATGCATATACTTATTATAAATCTTACTATAAAGTGCATATTTATTGGAAATACATCTCTGTGTGAGATAGGTAGAATATTAAAAGTTAATAATATTCCATCAGCCTATGTGTCCACAGGGGAAGTTTTCTTGCTAGGGTTCAGCATCAACTCTTATTTTATTTTTTATGATAAGCAGTGAGGAAAACATTTTTCAAACTGTATAAGGAAACAGGAATGGACGTTTTGTTATATAAATGCCATTCAGCTGATGATGGGCCCAGACCAACATACAGCCTGAAAATCTCCCGTGACAGAATTCTTTTGATGATTACCGCCTGCTTACTTGACTGGTTCCTAGAAATGTTCCATGTGTCTGCTCTAATACTGAGCTTTCCTTACTCAGGCACCCAGAGAGTTTCATCCCACCAAGGGAAGACAGCGAGCAGCAGGGATGTGGGGTCAGACATGGAAAAGAAAACGACCCGCTGAGCTCTTGTCACCCTGGCTCATCCACAGGTAAGTGCATTTAGGAAAGACGAGGCATGGTGGTTATGTGGGGCCCTCTAGAGTCCAGCGGGGGGTCTCTTCGGGAAGTCTTAGTACTCCTACAAGCATAGGTTACATCTGCACCTGGCTTTTAGCCCAACCTCCTTGGCCCCTTCTTCACGGTATGGACATAATACCATGAAGCTTGAAGACAAAATCGGTCGGGACTGTCCAACGTCATTTAGCCACCCATCTACTACCGCCCACCCTCAGGGACTGAATTCAAACTTCCAAGACTTCAGGGCCATAAAATACTTTCATGACTCCCTGCGTCCAGCCAAAACCTCTCCCATGCTCTTGCCTTAGTTCACCAAACACATCTCAACCTCTGCAGGATCCTCAGCGTAGACTTGGCATCTGGCATGCCTTTCTTGGGTTTCTTTCCTGAGCCACTGTCTTTCCCCTAGTTCCTCCCGAGTTTTCCCATTCTCACGCCACTGGTTCTTTCCTCCTTCATTTCCCGTTCTCCCTTCCTCTTTTCATTCCTCCTTGCTCCCATCCTCTCTCCCTCTTTTCATTCCTCCTTGCTCCCATCCTCTCTCCCTATCTGTCTCCCTCTCCTTTTCCTTCTTCTTCCTCTTCTTTCCATCTTTTTATTTCCAATAGAAAAGGAGGTAGTTTATTTAAAAAACAACCAAACAAAGAAACCAAACGAGTTTGGAAATAGGCCGCGGGTGAACCGACTGAGGTTAGACCATTCTTTTCTATAGTACAGTGCCTTGCCTCAAGCCCTGCGGTCCACAGGCTGAGGTTCAACTGAGTGCCACTGAAGGGCGCTCCGCGACCTGCCCATGTCCCTTTTCCCACCCTTCCCTCTTCCGGCGCTTGTTGATTACACTCTGCTCCAGTTGAAACAGGGCGGTTTTCCCCAGCTTCCGTTTGCTTTCCTCCCTCATCCGTATGTGTCATTTATCTGCGCCCGCGTCCAGCCTGGTGAACTCCTACCCATGCTGAAACGTCAGTTCCCTGTGATCCCCTCCTGGAGGCTCTCCAGTTCGCCTGGTGTCCGTGGCACGAGCTGGATAGGATTTTCATAGAGCTTCCTGTTTACCTCACTAAACGGAGTAATTCAAGGGCTGTGCCTTCTCCCCCAAACCCCAGCATGAGAGTTCTTTATAACGCGGAGGATAATTGTGGCAGACACAGCCCTCTGACCTGCAGGGGTTTTCTTGTTCCCAGCTAATCATTCGGTATTGGGGACTGCCGCACTTCCTAACCTGGTATTGAGAAATTCATAGGGAAATGTTCCACGCACCCTGAGCTACAAAAGCGCCCTTCTTCTAATGCAGTTCCACTCGAGAACACGAGATGGCACTCGTGGAGCGCGGTTAGCTTGGACCTAGCGGACCCCCCCCAATAATCTCCATTTAAGTAGTTTGAGATGATAGAGAATTGCAGTTTATTGACATCTTCTGTCCCTCTCCCTAAAGTCACTTTTTTGTCCTCTTCTTGCGTCAAAGAAAAGCGGAGCTATCTAAGTCTAAGGGGGGTATTTTTGTTTGAAAGCATGACCTAGCTGAAAGTCTGCTGCAAAATGCTTCTCTCTGAGCGCGGCATGGGTGGCTATTTCAGTCTTGATGTCAGAGCAGCTGTGATTCCCTGCACCAGAACCTCATCGTTTAGGTTGTTTCTATACTCTTAGAGTTTACATTAATTGTTCTCAGCATTTTCTCATCTAAGGAAGTATATGGTCGCGCAGAGTTAGACCATTGCTTCCAGCTTGGTTTTATAAATTCGCTGCCAGATTTGGGACAGCAGTGACCCCAAGAGACACCAAACACTGGACTCACTAACTTCCTTTGTGGAGGACAAGGAGGGCTTAAAAGGCCCAGCCTCTCCCTGAAGTTGCATAAACCCATTAAGCCATAGGTGGATGTTTGTGTTCCTATAGATAATCTCTCACCCAGTAAGTAACCCCAGTTATGAAGGCTTGAATAGAGTCATTTCTTTGATCTGTTGTTGGTGCCCAGTTTGGAGGGAATAGGTATTTTGTTCATGGCTTCCCTCAAAAAAGTGAATGCTATTTAATAAAACAAAATAAAAATCTTCTTCACAAAAAAAGGAAACACAAAACAAAACACTCGGGAGGCAGAGGCAGGCGGATCTCTGTGAGTTTGAGACCAGCCTGGTCTACAAGAGTTAGTTCCAGGACAGGCTCCAAAACCACAGAGAAACCCTGTCTTGAAAAACCAAAAAAAAAAAAAAAAAAAAAAAAAAAAAAAAAAAAAAAAAAAACAAAACAAAACAAAAAACAAAACAAAAACAAAACCCACAAAACAAAACACTGGCGTGGCATCTTATGGCTTTATAGTTCCAGCACTCGGAAGGTAGAGGCAGGTAGATCTCTGAGTTCAAGGCCAGCCTGGTCTACAAAGGGTTCTAGGAAAGCTATAGCCCCTTTCCCATCACTGCCTGAAACAAAACAAACAAAACAAAAAAGAAAGGAAGGAGTGTACGTAAAACCTGGTAAGACCTGTAGTGAAGCTGTCTAGTTATTTTTCTCAGTGCTGTGCCAAAATGCTCGTTAAAAAGCAGTTTAGGGAAGGAAAGGGTTAATGTGCTCACAGAACACAGCTCATGGAGACAGGGAAGTCAGGCCAGCAGGAGCAAGAGGTCACTTAGGAGCTGTAGTCAGAAGTCAGAGCCAGCTGCTTACCAGCAGATCTGCTCAGCTTCTCTCCAGTGTGGGCTGTGTCCAAGGAACTGTGCTTGGTATACGAAGAGTCCTTTGCACAACTGAAGCCACCATCTTGGGCCCCTCCACGTCTGCCTGAGGTACCAGGTGTGACAGCATAATTCACAAGATGGAATGGGAGAGTCTGGGCCTAGGGATGTAGACTACACCACAGAGCCCTTGCCTGGCGTGCCGGAAGCCCTGGGTTTGATAGCCAGCACCATGTAAACCCGTATGGTAGGGCATGTCTGTACTCTCATCACAGAGGAGGTAGAGACAGGAGGATCAGCAGTTTGTTTGAGGTCAGTTTCAGCCATATATTCAGTTTAAGGACAGCTTGGCTTACACTGGACCCTGTCTGAAAATAAAGGAGGAGAAGGAGGGACGGGGAGACAGCAGGAAAGAGGGGTGCATGCGTGGGGGGGAGATATTAGCCTTTCCCCATCAACTCCTCTGCATTAAATGGCAAGGGTGGCTCCTGCAAGATTCCACAGATGGGGAATCTGTGGGAGCCTCTTAGAGTCCCCAGCAAGGCAAGCATTGGAATTTTCTGCGTCCCGAATGATGTTTGTTAGTCTACATGTGACAGCTGAAGGAGTCTGAGAATGTGAGGTAGAAAGAAGCTTCTAAAACCTGAGGTTTCAGAATAGCGCAGGTGTTGCCGTTGTTACCAGGACAGAGCAGGGATATCAAAGATGACACAGGAAGGGGGTTTCCCTTGGAAGTGACACATTACCAGACAGATGGAGGCTTACCAATGACAATGGAGAATAAAGACTCTAAAGGCGTTTGAATTCAGAGAAGATTCTGTGTTTTGGGGGGAGTTTTAAAAAGACCTTTATGATGGAAAAATTGCAACACACTCAAAATAGAAGAGCGTGTCAGTACCTGCACTCCTCACCTCCTTCATCAATTGCCAACGTTTTGACCCATTCTTCTTTTTTCTCTCACCTTTTGTATTTTTCTAGATCATTAACAAATCTGTGCTAGACTTAGAAGGTGGCAAAGCCCTTCCAGAAATCTAAAGTAAGCATCAAAGAAGTCAGACTGGGAGCTGCCCTATGCCAGTGTTCTCAGGCCACTGCACTGGGCCTTCCAGGGGCCACCAGCTCCATGTTTCTGGACTTCTCCCGCCCAAGTCACCTGTGGCTTTCAAACTTTACTCTCAACAGAAAGAAGAGTGTCCTAAGAACCAGCAAGCCCCTGGAATGCTTAGAACGTGCTGACGCAGTTCACAGAGAACCGGAATCTTAGTTCAAAAGCTATCTCTGTTTTCATGAGTATATTTGATGCTGTGTCCTCTAGAAGGGGCGGGTGTGATTTTCATGAATACTGTGGATGATTCTGGAGGGAAAAGGGATTTAAGCTGCCAAGCCAGGACTAACATCCAAGGCCATAGGATGTCTTTTTCAGCATTGGGTCTTCTCTTCCCTGTGTTCCATTTGGAAGGTTCCTTGCCTTCTGGAACCCAGTCACCTTGGGATGCTAAGCACCGCTTGCATCTCTTACAGTTCTATCCTGAAGAGGAAAGCACACAGACAAATACATATACAAAACCCTTACAGAAGTTTTGATAATGGGTGAGACCGAGTCACTGAGACTCTGCTGTGACCTTAAACTCAGGAGAGCAGAAGGTTCCCTATGGAGCCAGGTCAACTTTCCTGGTACAGCTGAAGGCAATACAGCCAGAGCCAGCTCAGAAGATTTCAGAGGCATGGGTCTGCAGGCTTTCTGGAATGAACCAGTCCCTCACCTTCTACCGGAACAATGGTGTGAGCGATAGACTGGCCAGCACCTTGGTATTTCATGTGGTGAGGGCCTTTCACAATTGCTCTAAGTCTCATGACTCCGACTTTCTCTCCTCTGCCTCTTTCGTCATGCTCAAACACATCCGCAACTGCCCATATCAACTTAGTTCACAGAGGAAGCAGCCAACACGTTGAGAGCTTGTCTTCTCCAGTGGAGATGGAGAGCCAAGAACTATGTTCTATCATGTCAGTGGTGGGAATGCAAACTTGCACAACCACTCTGGAAATCAGATGGTGACTTCTCAGAAAATTGGGAATTAACCTACCTCAAGACCCACCAATACCACTCTTGGGATGCTCAATCATACTATAAGGATGTAAACAATTTAGATGCCCTTCAACTGAAGAACAGATAAAGAAAATGTGGTAAATTTACAGAATGGAATACTACTCAGTAGTAAACAAACAAACAAAAACAAAAAAATCAATAACATCTTGAAATTTGCATGCAAATGGATGGAACTAGAAAAAAATCATCCTGAGTAAATCATCCAGAAAGATGGGAGATGGTATATACTCACCAATAAGTGGATATTAGATGTAAAGCAAAGGATAACGAGTCTATAGTCCACAATCCCAGAGAAACTAGGTCACAAGGAGAATCCTAAGAGAAACATATATGGATGCCCTTAGGAGGGGGAAACAGAAAAAATCTCCCGAGAAAATTGGAAACATAAGGGTGGGGTGGGGGAAGAAGGGAGAGTGGAAGGGAGGAGGAGGGAAGAAGGGACCTTGAGGGAATGAGATGGGTAAGGAAGGAAAGAGATATCTTGATTGAGGGACTCATCATGGGGGTAGCAAGAAACCTGGTACTAGAGATATTCCCAGGAATCCACAAGGATGACCCCAGCTAAGACCCTAAGCAATTGTGGAGAGGATGCCTGAATTGGCATCACTCTGTAGGTCATATTGATGACTATCTTAAGGTGTTACACAGAGAAATCCTGTCTCAAAAAAACAAACAACAAAGAAGTCATCATAGAACCTTCGTCCAGCAACTGATGGATGTGGAGGCAGAGGTCCACAGAGGAACACTGGGCTGAGCTTCCAAATTCCAGTTGAAGAGAGGAAGGAGTAATAATAAGAGCAAAGACCATGATGGGGATACCCGCTGAAAGGCTTATCTGAGCTAATGGGAGCTCAGTGACTCCAGCCTGACAGTGGGGGAACCAGCAAGGACCAAACAAGGCGCTCTGAATGTTATGACTGTTGTATGGCTGGAGCAGGCTCTGGGGCCACTGGCAGTGAGACCACAATTTATCCCTACTGCTTGTACTGGTGTTTTGGAACTCCTTCTCTTTGGAGGGATACATTGCTTAGCCTAGATATCATGGGGAAGGCCTTTGTCCTGAGTCAAAGCAATGTGCTAGACTTCCTTAACTCCCCATGGGAACCCTTACCCTCTCTTTGGAGTAGATGGGGGGTGGTAGGGAGTAAGGTGGGGGGAGCAGGAGGAGGGGAGGGAGTGAGAACTGGGATTGATATGTAAAATGAGAAAAGAAAGTATTTTTTTTTTTTGGTTTTTCGAGACAGGGTTTCTCTGTGGTTTTGGAGCCTGTCCTGGAATTAGGTCTTGTAGACCAGGCTGGTCTCGAACTCACAGAGATCCGCCTGCCTCTGCCTCCCGAGTGCTGGGATTAAAGGCGTGAGCCACCACCGCCCGGCAAAAGATAGTATTTTTTTTAAAAAAAAAATTAATTCAGTCTATTTGGTGTTCTGTAAGTTTCTTGTATCTTCATAGGTATATCTTTATTTAGGCTGTGTACTCACTCATAAGTGGTTTTTAAATATAAAGCAAAGAAAACAAGCCTACAAATCACAATCCCAGAGAACCTAGACAACAATGAGGACCCTAAGAGAGACATAGATCTAATCTACATGGGAAGTAGAAAAAGACAAGATCTACTGAGTAAATTGGGAGCATGGGGACCATAGGAGAGGGTTGAAGGAGAGGGGAGAGGAAGGGAGGGATCAGAGAAAAATGTATAGCACAATCAAATCAATAAAAAATTAACTATAAATAAATTCAAGATACAGATGATCTCCAACTCAGTAATTGATGGATGGCTATTTCATATTCCTTTCCTCTAATATACAAGTCAGTCGGACAAAAGATAGCAGAGAAACATTAGAATTAAATGCCATTATACATCAAATGCATCTAGCAGGTATCTATAGAATATCCCACTCAAACATGAAGAATATATGTTCTATTAAGCAATCTATGGATAGAAGCCTGTCTCAAAGAGTCCACCGGATGGAGCACAGAACTGATACAGAGTAACTGAACTCTCTCATCTGACTAAAATATAGTAAAGCTTACAAGCAAAAGCATCTCTGGTAACTACACAAATGCCTGGAGATTAAATACCACATCATTGAATAATAAATGGGACAAAGGATAAATCAAGAAAGAAATTTAAAAAAACACCTGCAATTAAATAAAAATGAAAACACAGCGACAACAAAAAACCCATGGGACACATTAAAATCTGTCCTAAGAGGGCAATTTGGAGTTGAATACACCTACTTTTAAAAAAGCCCTAAAGAGCCCAAAGAAACAACTTAATGATTTAACTCAAGAATTTGGAAAAGCAGCAAATCAAGCCCAAGTGGAGTATATATTAAGTACATAATAAAATCAGAATCTAACCTAATAAAACAGAAACAAAGAAATCAAAGACTCTAAGAGATTGGTATATTTTGGAAAGGATAAAACTAATTGAGAGACCTTTAGCCCAATTAACCAAAAGGCAAAAGACTCAGATGGATAGAATCTGAAATTAACAAAGAAATATTACAACAGATAAAAGTTCAGTATATTATAAAAGATACTTAGTCAGGCAGTGGTGGCGCACGCCTTTAATGCCTCCCAGCATTCAGGAGGCAGAAGCAGGTGAATTTTTGTGAGTTTGAGGCCAGCCTGGTCTACAGAATGAGTTCCAGGATGGCCCCCAAAGCCTGAAAGGACAGAAAAATGCTGTTTGAAAAAAAGAAACAAACAAACAAGAAACAAAACAAAAACTTTAAACTATGCTCCATTGTCTTAGGACACCAAGACCACACACACTTTCATAAAGGGAAACAGTTAATCATGGCTGGCTTAGAGTTTCAGAGGTTTAGTCTGTTATTGCCATGATGGAAAGAATGGCAGTGTGTGGGCAGACACCGTGCAGGAGAAGGAGCTGAGAGCTGTCCATCACAATCTGTGGGCAGCAGAAAGAGATTGTGTGTCACACTGGACATAGCTTGAGCATATGAGGCCCCAAAGCTCACCCCCACAGTGACACACTTCCTCCAACAAGGCCACACCTACCCCAACAAGGTCATACCTGCTAACAGTGCCACTCCCTGTGACCAAGGATTCAAACACATGAGTTTATGGGCACCATTCCTATTCAAACCACTACATCCATTCTTTTAATATCCCAAGAAAATGGAAAAAATTTTATTCATGTGATTATATATTGTAGAATCATCTGAACCAATAAAGCTAGACCGTGAACAGATGAACATTTTAAAAAGACAAGTAATAGGGGCTGGAGAGATGGCTCAGCGGTTGAGAGCACTGACTGCTCTTCCAGAGGTCATGAGTTCAATTCCCAGCAACCACATGGTGGCTCACAACCATCTGTAATGAGATATGGTGCCCTCTTCTGGCCTGCAGGTATACATGCAGACAGAACACTGTATACATAATAAATAAATAAATCTTTATAAAAAGACAAGTAATAAATAAGAGGTTGTAACAATAATAAAAACATTCTGACTAAGAAAAAGCCCAGTTGCAGATAGGTTCATAACAGAATTCTAACAGTCTCTTAAAGAACGCTGGAGAGATGACTTAGAGGTTGCTTTTAAAAAGGTCCCTCGAGATCAGATCCCAACAAACACATGATGGCTCACAGCCATCTGTAATGAGATCTGGCGTCCTCTTCTGGCATAAAGGAATACATACAGGCATAAATAATAAATATATATGAATAATATATATTTAACACATATGCTACATATATATTAATATAAAATATAAATATATACTGTATAAATAATAAATTTATATTAGAAAGAGCTACAATCAATATCTTTTAATTTTTTAAAAAGCAGAAGGCATACTTTAAAACTCTTTCTACAGTATCACTTTAATATCTAAACCAGGTAAAGATACACCACAGGCCAATATCCCTATACAAAAATATACAAAGCCTCTCAATTAAATGCTTCCAAAATGAATGAAGGCATAAATAAAAAAGATTATCCACCATACTAAGGATGACTTTATCATGGAGATATAGGGATAGTTAAACTTATTTAAGTTGATAAATGTAATAAACTATATAGATGAACTTAATAAGAAAATCCCATTATCTAAAGAGATACAGAATAGACCTTTGATAAAATCCAACATACTTACAAGATAAAAGTCCTAGAGAGAAAATGACTGGAGGAAGCATCCATCAACATGATAAAGACTATATATGGCAAACCTACAGATAGCATCATTCTAAATGGAAAAAGTTGAAGCAATCTCATTAAAACTGGGGATGACACAAGGCTGTCCATTATCTCCACTCCCTTTTCAATACTGCATTAAAAGCACTAGCCAGAGCAATAAAGAAAGAAAGAGAAGGAAATTAAAGGGAAACAAATTAAAAAGCATGTAAAATAATCTTTACTTGCTGGTGATTTAGGTAGAAGATTTCACCAGAATGGCTATGTCAAGAACTCTATCCTTAGACTCATGGAAGAATGGTAAAGCCTTTTCCCTAGGGTAAGGCCCAGAGGGATAGCAAAACTTTCCTCTGGTTCATAAGAGGGTGTTGACAGTGTGTGCAGAAATCTGCACCATTGTTTCCCCACCTCCTGGATATTTATAGCCTCACGACTGCTCTCCTACAGAGAGTACTCCTACCAAGATTATCTAAATCTATCTCCTTAATTCAGATATATACCATAAACTCTGCCTACTCAGTTTACCTACACACAATAACCCTGACTCATTGTTCAACTGTGGATAAGAAACATTCTGAACTTCCAGTGTGTTGGTCTTCTCCATCAGAGAACACAGTCCAGTCCATGCCCGGGAGCCATACAAAGTCACAGCCATACTTTCTAGAAAGTATCAATCCATTCAGCAAAGTGACAGGATATAAAATTAATTTATGAGAACAAGGACCCTTTACAGGATGGAGACCAGACTTGTAGACACAATGAATTCTAGGCCAGCAAAGACTTCATAGGGATACTGTATAAAAAAAAAATCAGTAGCCTTTCTATATGTAAGAAAAAGCATTCTAAGAAAGACATCATGGAAATACTCCCATTTTCAGAAGTCTCAAAGAAATATCTAAGAACATATTCATGAAGGAGATGAAGGAATGTCCTCAGCATCCTGAGCCTATAGACAAGCTTTCCTCATTACTCTGTATCTGCATCTCTGATGTACCCCCCAATTCTTTTTAAACTTGCCTCAATTTATGACTGTTTTTGTTCTGCACAACTCCAAGAAGCTGATGGAACTCCTTGCACATCAGAACATAGAAATTGGGGTTAACCTAAATCTGTGTTCCTGGTCAATAAAAATGGTTTCCGAAGAAACATCGATAAGCTTATGGAGCACATTAAAAGTAAGCAATTGGGGGCTGGAGAGATGGCTCAGTGGTTAAGAGCATTGCCTGCTCTTCCAAAGGTCCTGAGTTCAATTCCCAGCAACCACATGGTGGCTCACAACCATTTGTAATGAGGTCTGGTGCCCTCTTCTGGCCTGCAGGCACACAAGCAAACAGAATAATGTATACCTAATAAATAAATAAGTAAATAAATATTTAAAAAAAATAAGCAATTGGCAATCATCAAATGCTTAGAAGATAGGGAAATTTTCATTTTACTTACATCTTCAGCATTAACACCAGAACCAGATTTTGGAGATGAGCAAATGGGTCTACATGGTTTCCATTTATTCCATTCACCTCAATTAACAGGAACAAAGGAACTAAAAGTTGAAGATGGCATCTCTCTGAAAGTGAGATACATACCAATACATACATATTATTCCTGCCCTTAGTTGTGCACTTCTAGGAACAAAGAAATCACTTCCCATAAAAGGAGTCCATCCAAACATCTTAGTAAAGCATAGATTCCAAGACCTTTATAAGGTGGACAAAAGCCTGTCATTGATGGAGTGAAAGACACTGCATTCGCCGGGAAACTGTCCTATGGATTTGACTTGGCACCCCCACATGAAACGTGCCTATCAGAGTCTCTGACTCAGTTGAAGAGTTACTTTTCAGACCCTACTGGCTGAGCGTTCAGCCAAAGAGCAAGGCCAGCACGTTGACTACTAGAGTTCCAAATGAACAGGTGAGCCGGGCCTGCCCCCTAGTAATGAAAATAGCCTTGTCCATTACAGAGATTCATCCTCCGACATCACCTGATGGAGTGATAACAGAGGCACTGTAGCTAGTTAAAAGTTCTAGCTATTCATTAGCTAGTAACAAAACAAAATTCCCACTAGATGCCTCTCTACAGACTCAGAATGATTTCAGCATGTCTGTAAATGAGGTTCTAGAACCATCACGAGGTAATGTCATCATCAACCTCTGCTACCCTGGGAAACAAGCCATCCCTTAACTGTATTCCAGCAATAACTAATATATCAGATGGACACCCAGAAGTAAGGAATAATGACAGGAGTAGTCTAAACCAAGAAAAGACTTTGCAAATACTTAATTCAGTATTTCCCAAACAGGCCGATCTAGCTGTGAATAGGGAGGAGGTTCACAGGGAGTTGTCAGGGGAATATTCTGATACGGACCTATCTCTAATGGTATTACCACCCACAAGCTCCAGGGAGGAAATGGCAACTGGTGAAGTTGAACAATGGCAGAAGACCCCAGTGTCAAATCCAGGACTACAGAGTAGAACTGAAGAAGTGGTTGAACCGAAAGCACAGGTGGGCTTCATAAAAAAACAAAAAAGTAAATTCAGCTAGCTATATGTCAGTGTATCCTGTGGAACCCAGAGAACCATTGAAAGAAACACAAAGCAATGATTTAAAGACAGACACATTAATACTTTTTAAAGAAAATTGTGCCCCTGAGGTGGCAGAGGAAATTAACATTCCCTCAGGCTTCCCTATTGTCCTCTAATAGAAGGAGTATCACCAGCTTCTAGTCCTGATCCCATGGCACAAACTGAAGAAACACAACCCTCTCCATGTTTAAAACGTCATGGTACACAGTCTGAGAAAAGTAGTGAGTTCTCCCAGATTAAGACAGGAGGTTTAACTGTAATAGGAAAAGGAAATTCTTTTGTTGGTCCTAAGACTTCAATGGGACAAAATTAGTTAACTGAAGTACAAGTGCGGCTCTCTGCTGAAACGCTGCAGGTTCTAACTAGCACAGACATAGAAGGCAGATGCCTGGTGAGATATCTGAGTTCTGTGTCCAAAGTCAGCAGAATGAGAATTTATCTTTCTTAGAAAAGGTACAATGCCATGATACAGAATTAAACAGGCCTACCTCATCCCCCAAATTCGGAGGTAACTTTAAGCCTCTTGAAAAACTCATAAAATTAGGAAACTCATTGCAAGCAATTTGTATGAAGAACAGAAATCTGGACACAAAACCTTTTGCCTTAGAGCCCAGTGTACCCTTATGTAGTACTAGAAAAATTATTGAAAATAAGTCTTTGGCAGACACATTGGTTTCTATCACCACTGTAAGTGGAATAGTGAATACATTATTAAAACAGACTAGCTCTAAAACAGTAAGAAAAATAGCTCTGACAGTAATTGGAAAATGGAGGCTGATATTAATATGTAGTCTGGGTCTGTAAACTCTGTCTCCATTGACAAAACTGATGATGTACAGCCATACATTCACCCAGAGATCTCAAAGTATATTTCTTCCTCTGACAGTGCCCAGTGCACCTACTACACAAAGCCAGTAAGTGTAGAGCTAGGGTTTCGAACACGGGAAATACCTGTAGTTAGAATGGCCAGTGTCATCTTTGCTGGGGAGGACACCCCTGAAAACATTCAGAGTGACACCTGCCAAGAGCTGTTTTGCTCGGGCAGCTTCATGGTATCAGATGATGACATACTAGAAAATTTAACATTAGTACAACTGGAATTGTCAAAATCCTAAAAAAAAAAAAACTACATAAAATGGAAGATGGAAGTGGCTGCTTCGCTACAGAGAAAATAAAAAAGTCAAGGAAGATGTCAGAGCAGATTCAATTGCACATAAAAGAACTTAATGCTGAAATCATATCAGAGTGTAAATATCATTGAATTGCTTCGTTATCCCAACTGTGACTCTCCATCACCGACAAAAGCTGAAATTTTGAAACGCTTGCTAAACCTGCAAATCCAACCTATCAGTGCCAGCTTTGCCGTTCCTAACAGACAAGCCCACGGTATCCGCAGATGTCTCTGAAAATAGTGGCATGCTTGTTACAGGTATAAACTACTTCACTGAAAATATATAAAAGATAGCATTGGTGACTAAACTCCATCTTGGAGTTGAGGCTAGACACAGAAGACACCAACAATAAATTAGTATTTTCCTGTGTCTTAAAACCTTCAAATACATGCAAGTAATCCTCAATTGAAAAATCCATGTTTTGCTTTGCATACTTTGCTAGAATGTCTCATTTTGTCAGACCACAGTTGCCATTAGCTGTGGGTAACAATGTTGAATATGGTTATAAATTATTTTCATTCTAAACCTAATGCCTTCAAACCGATTGAGCTTAATATTAAAATTGAGACCTTCACATGTTTACCTAGCAAAAGTAAAGTCTATTTTAACAAATAGCCGTTCTTGCATGTGGTCAGAGGCTTATGAAGTGCATGTTTCATAGGTTTTACCACACTGTATAAGAAATTATAATCTGTAATGATTTTGTTTGCTATTGCATAAGAAACAAAGAGAAAAGCCATTTTTGTAAATGACAGATTTATACACTTTTCCATTTACTTGGGCTGTTTTTTTTTAATGTTGGACTACAAAAATCAATCTGAGGAAGAAATTATTTATGATACTAGAACTTTCTTAAGTTTTTAAAATGAACACAAGAAGAAACCATTTGTATACTATCTATTTGGAACAGAAGTTTTATACCTAGTTTGGGGTTGGGTTGGTTGTTTTTTATATTTTTAAATAAAAACAGTTCAAATGCAAAAAAATGGGATGGTATGTTCATTGAAGGATGTTTGTGGGGAGAAAAGGTCACTTACTATCACCAATGTATTTCTTAAGCTGGTTTGGCCATGTGATCACTGCAAAGCATTCTGTCTTGCCATACCCGATGAGGCAAGTCCAACCTTTTATAACAAGAAAAGTCATTGTTATCTGCAGAAGAAACTCTTGAAAATAACAGCATAAATCTTACACCATATAATTAGCATTGGCCAAGTTCTTTCCAGGTGGGACAGTTCCATGAACCATTACAAGGAACAAAAATGGCACTCATGTAATGTAGAATTATATTAAAACTTTCATCAAATTGATGATCTCTGTGTCCCTATTAATAAGTTTTAGTAATGTGATTATTATCTCTAGAGTTCTTGTTATTCTGCATCCCTAAGGGGACAACGGGAATAATATAAATCATGGACTAACCCCTTGTGTGAGTCCTAAGAAAAAATGTTGACTTCATTTTTGTCTACTGATGTAATTTGTTGCTGGATCGTTTGATTTATCTTGCTGAAACTATTTATTGGTAATATATTTTAATTTTTATATGAATACAATATTTTATTGTTATTGATAGATATGCTAATAAAATGCAGCCCTAAAGGTGCCATAATTTATTCTACATATGCTCTATTTTTGCTAAATTACATCTCCTTATATCTTCCTATGTGGCAGAAATTTGATTATTTTAAAATGAAAAAATCTTCCTGTGTAGTAATTTTTGAATCCACCATACAAAAAGTTGTTTGTCAGAAATGGTAAGAAAGTCTATGTAATTTCCAGTAGAAATGGAATGGTTTCCCTACAGTCTTTTCATTAATTCCCACCTGTATGTTTACAATTTCCAATTATATCACATAACCATAAAATACACTTGAAGAGATTAAATTTAATAAAGCTTTCCTAAATCTCTGGTATAGAAACTATTGATAACTACATAAGATTCTAAAACCTGTTTCTGATAACTGTTCTTGATAAAATCTTTTGTTTTTAATTACATCACAAGTTGTTAAGAATAAATTATGTTGATATTAGAATAAAAGGGTTGATAAATATATGAAGCCTTTGCATGTGAGTAAATCCTGTGTTCTGTATAGCGAGGACCATCAGTTTTATAGAACACATTGAAACAATAGCACACAAAATTAAGAAAGTGTTACTGGGTTTTGTTGTGTACATATTGATTATATAATCTTAATAATAGAATAAATTTATCAATCAGAATATTCTAAAGTATGTTTCTTATAGTTCATGTTTAAAGAATCAAATTTCTGTGAGAAAAACTGAGTTAGTAGACAAGTAAATATTTGTTCTTGAAGATGTTGCTATTGCAAAAAAAGAGCCGTATTTTGCTTTCATCTCTTCTATATTTGAAAGATTAACACATAGGATAAAATTTGAGCATTTCATTGGGCTTCTAAAATTCAAAACCCTAATAACTGATATGATTCATTTTGTTCCTATCATTGCCATTGTTTTTCACTCAGGAACACCCTTCACCAACTTCTTAATCACATACACATATTTTGTAAATATTTTGATAGTTTTCTTTGCTATATTTCTAGATTTGAAGTGACTGGCAATAGAAGTTTATTTATTCTGAAATATGCTTCAAATTTGTTGTTGCTTAAGGAATGAAAAGGAGCACACCACAGTCCTATCTCTTTTTCTTTTATTTTGAAACAGGGCCTTGCTTTGTACTTTGGGGTGGCCACATATTCGTCATTCTCTAGTCTTAGTTTTCTAAATGTAGGGATGTATTGTACGGGGGAAAGATGAACAAAACCTTTGTGCATTTTGGGGATAAAATCACTATGTATCATTTATATTATTTTTCTGTTCATTTGAACTTACTGAAGAATGTATTCATTGTTTTTATGAGGCAAAATAAATAGGAGTAGGATTATAAGATGTAAAATTTCACTTTATTTTCTAACCAGTTTTTCTATGAATTTTCAATATATGATGTTGTAGAAAAATGTTTTCAAGAACCACAAGTCAAATAAAATACTAATTTTTGGCTTCTGTCTAACTTCTCCCAAACAGTCTGCTTATCATCTTTATTATGCATGAATTAATGAAAGTGCTATTGCTCATATCTTAAAAATGTGGTGTTAAAGTTATAGAAGCATTTCTACATTTATTTCTTCCAAGTAGAATATATGAGTCATTCATATGTTTCTGACTCCATTGTTGAAGTGATTGCCTATAAACTTGAAGTTTTATCTACCAATGAATATATATGTTTATATAACATGATAATTAGCTAGTAGAAAATATGAAGTAGGCAATTGTGTAATGGACTAATTCGAACTTAATTTAGACTAAACTAGTAGGTAGTGACATACACATTGAAATAAACCTTGACAAAATGAATCAAATGTTTATGGTAATGTGAAAAATAGATTAACATTTAATTAATTATGAAATAAAAGACATAAAGATTTTTCTATGATTAATAAAGAGATGAATTAGTTACTCACTAAATTTCCTCTTGATATGGGATGAGATTTTTTAATATTCAGAATAACTATGGATACCCAGAAGTTCTAGAACTTCTAAAAGGAAAATCCACAAGACAACAGCTATCAAGGAAATCCAGAGAATCATAAGACATGCTTTACAAATCATAAGGATATATTTTACTACACCAAACTTAAAAAGGTAAAAGAAATGAATAATTTTCTTGATAGGTACCATTTACCAAAGTTAAATCAAGATGAGATAAACAATTTAAATGTACCCATAACTTCTACTGAATTAGAAGAATTTTCCAACCTCCACCCCCCAAAAGTCAAGAATCAGATGCTTGTAGCACAGAATTCTACCAGTATTTCAAAGAATAGTTAATGTAAATGCCAACACTCCTCAAATTATTCCACAAAAAACAAACAAAACAAATCAGAAGAAGCACTGACAAATTCATTTTATGAGGCCACAGTTACTATATTACTACAACAATATAAAGACTCAACAAAATAAAAGAATTACAGACCAATTTCCCATATGAACATAGATACAAAAATAATCAATGAAATACTTGCAAAATAATGCCAAAAACACTACTATGATGAGAAAATAGTAAATGTGATAGAGGTAAGACAATTCTTCGACCACATTCTGCTGTGTTCCCATTTTCTCAGCACCAGGATCACGGACTTATCACTTGGATATTTATTCTTTGCTTTCATTTCCCTTAGAAACATCGTTGTGGACAGAGAAGATGGAAGCCTACAATCTTACCACAGTGACTCAGTTCATCTTCATAGGGCTCTCTGACCTCCCTGAGGTGCGTTATCCCCTCTTTGTGGCCTTTGTTATCATCTATCAGATTACTTTGCTAGGAAACGGGGCCATCCTCTTGGCCATAGTGACTGAGAGAAAGCTCCACACTCCCATGTATTACCTGTTGGCCAATCTGTCCCTGCTGGACATATTCTGTCCATCAGCCACTGTCCCCAAGATGCTCAAGAATCTCTTGACTGAAGATCACAGCATTTCCTTTGTTGGGTGTGCTTTGCAGCTCTATTTCCTGGTGGCCCTAGCTGGGACTGAAGTTTTCTTGCTGGCTGTGATGGCTTATGACCGGTATGTGGCCATATGCTTCCCTCTGCGTTATTCCCTCATCATGACCACGGTTCGCTGTGTGCAGATGCTGGTGGGGACCTGGGCAGCTGGGTTTCTCAACTCCTTCATCCATACAATGTCCACCTTTAGCCTGACTTTCTGCAAGTGCAATCGAGTAAACCAGTACTACTGTGATATCCCCCCTGTGGTGGCCCTGTCCTGCTCATCCACCTACATAGCAGAAATGCTTGTTTTAGTGGTAGGAGGTATTTTTGGGGTTGGTGCTTTTCTGATCACTTTGATCTCCTACATATACATCGTGTCCACCATCCTAAAGATCCAGTCAGTAGAAGGGAAGCGCAAAGCCTTCTCCACCTGTGCTTCCCATCTTCTTGTCGTCTTCTTGTTCTATGGCACAACAATATTTACCTATATCCGCCCGTCCTCCAGTCAACACTCTCCTGCCAGAGACAGACTCATCTCTATGCTGTATGGGGTCATTACCCCCATGTTAAACCCCATTATCTATAGCCTGAGAAACACAGAAGTCAAAGGAGCACTCAGAAAAGTTTTACGTCTTAGAATATGTTCACAGAAAACATGATTGTAGAGTCTCTCTCAAACTCTTCTTAGAATCAATATACAGAAACAGGTAGAAAAGTACTAAAACAATGTATGTAAAGAAAGAAATTGATAACAAACTTGCATTGAAGTTCACATATTGTTATACACATCTCTGTATCCACTTTAATGTTTGTAATTGAAAAATAAAATTATTCGAGGCTGAATAGGATTAGTGGGTTATTTGAAGTAAATATATCTATTACTGTCTTATCTGTATCAACAGCTATATCCACATACATGCCTATAATTCTATACCAGCATTCTGGGCTTATATTTATTATTTACATATATTACACTTCTAAAAACTGATTTTGTTTATTCCAAAAATCTTTGCCTTTAAAAAAATCTTTCCACCAATATCATGAGAGAATAGTGTGGTTTCCCTGAAGATAAGCCACAAAGGATATGATGGCTCTTCTTTAGTTTTCATATCCATGATCTCTGGTATTTCAATTTTCTTTGACTTTGGAAGTTAGTGTCATTTTAAACCATTTAAACTGGTCTGACTTTAGTTTGTATGTACTCAGTTAGCAATTTAGAATTAAAGTTAGTACTAATTGTTATTTTAAAATAATAGAAATAATAATAAAAATAATTTCAAGAGGAGACCATCCTGTATGGAATAATAAGGTTACTCCCATAGGACATGGGTCATTAAATGAAAAACACAGAGCGAGGCATCGGACATCAAGGAATTATTGGTCAGGGAAGCTAAACAAAACTCTAAATTAACAAGATGTTCCCTTTAACTGGACATATTATTTTTATGATTATGTCTGTAAATTTCTCATTTTATCTGAAAATACATAGACAAAAATAAAACACTTTAGTGTTCATTAACATTCAATTTACATGCTTTTATTAACTGCAAGTACAAATCTATTATCTATCTACCTACACTTACTATTTTATTTTGAAAAAGTTGTTTTTAGATTTTATTTCATGTGTATGAATATTTTGCCAGCATGTGTGTATGTGTGCCACGTGTGTGCCTGGCATCCATGGAGGATAGAAGAAGATATTAAATCTACTGAAACTAGAATTACAGATCACTGTGAGCCGCCACCATCAGTTCTGAGAACTGGAGCCAGGTCCTCTGCAAGAGCAATGAGTGCTCTTAACTGCTAAGCCATATCTCTAGCATCTATCTACCACCTATCTGTCAATTAGCCAACTATTTTCATAATTACTGTGCCAGGAAGAGTCAAGTTACAAGATATGTGTTCAAATCAGTTTGTGTTTCTATCCATACTGCATTTGAGCTCTTTAATGTTCATCATGAGGATGACATAACTTTCACAAGATTCATCGTATGATAATGGTAAAAAATTGTAAGGTTTGAGTCCAACAAAGAAAAGACATTGAAAATTTAATAGTTTAACTATATTTTGAAGCAATTTTTGCATACATTTATTCTTTGATGTTGTCCGGCCACAATATTCCATATGGCATGTCCAGTTTTTTTTACATTGATACATGTATCTGTCATTTATTTATTTTACATGAAAGCAACTCAATTGACTTTAAACAAAACGAAATTAATAGTTTGAAAAAGTTTATGAATATGTATTTTATATGTATCATTGACTGCGTCTCAGGGCTTGAACACATTTGGTGGGCCTTTACCAGAAGCTAAAATGTCAGTGTTAGAATATTCTTGTGCTTACATTAAATTAATTAACTGTGTGGTCCCATTATAGGTTGGCAGTAATGGGCATTGTCTCTCTACAGTTCCTGTTATCGTGACTCCCTAAGGATAAAGCAGGAATAATATAAATGATGCGCTAACCCCTGATGTGAATCTTAAATTCAAGTGTGGACTTCGTTTTCATCTACTGGTGTAATTGGTTGGCCAGGTCTTTTGCTTTAATTTTTCTCAGGTTTTAACTGGTAATATGACCTACTTTTAGGGCAAAATTTGCCTATACTATTTTTTAATAAGGTTCTTATAATTAAACAAATACAGTTTTAATTATGCCCAGGTTTAAGGTTTATCTTTTATTTTTGCCTGCAGGATTGTGAGCATTTGAGAACTTAAGAACTGATAGAGCACAGTTTGGTTTTAATTATTAACAAACTGATTTTCAGTAGCAACTGATTCTTTTTCTGTGTACGGCAGTAACTTGAAAATTGCATTAAGAGCAAAGCTTCATATATTGGTATTTACCATATTAAAATTGGTAAGAAAGAATGATATTAAGAACATTTGAATTCTGGAAAATTTGTAACAGTTGGTTAATGCTTGCCATGTATACCAATTCAATACACATTATACAAAGAACCACACATAGCACATAGATTAGTAAAAGCTTGTCAGATTCTCTAATTGAAAATTATTCATTTGTACATTAGGGGTGTTACATAAAATTTTGTTGAGAAATACGTGATGGTAGCATGTTGATCTTTGTTTTCTAATTCTTCAAAAATCCTTAATATTTATGTTTGTATAAGGAAGAAGAAATTGTTGAAAAAATAAAAACACCTTCTCCACATGAACAAGTTCCGTACTGTGTGTACCAAGACATGTGTTTTATTCAATACTTTCAAAAAGCTAGGTGTAAAATATAAGGACAATATACTAGCACTTATTTGGATGCATACTAGTCATATAATTTTGGAACAAACAGGTATGTTTATTAGCCAGAAAGTTATTGGTTAATTTACTATAGTCCTTGTGTTAAAAAGTCAGTTTTGTCTGTGTGACTACAAAAATAGCTTATTGTGTAAACTAGAATTTACTTTCTGTAGATTTTACTCTTTGGATAAAGGTGTTATATTTATGCACTTGCTGCAATATTTATATATCTACGGTGTTGTTCTCAGATATTAATCAGACATATCTGTAGACAGATTTCTAACAGTTCGATAGGATTCTGATCTTTTGAAAATGAAACACTGATAGGAAACAGTTTTGTTTTAATCATTGTCATTCAGGTGTTCACTGTCATTCAATTGCATAGTGATATACCCATTGTATTTTGTAACAAATTTCTTTGTTGTATTTCATGAATTGAAGAGATTGTCAGCCAGACTTTCTTCTCATGTTTTCAATATATGCTGTTGTTTCAGAAGAAAAAATACCATCTTCCAGGAATTGTTCTCTCTCCGTCCTTTGGTTTTGAAAAACAGCCTACCTTTGTAATCCAGGGTGACTTCAAATTAATTTTTTTTTTTTGCCTTAGCCACCTAAATGTAGGAAGTAAAGGTCCACACCACCTTCTCAACAATCAGGAATCTTATTATTACTTGTATATTTCTTACATAGGATAGAGTGATGGAAGAACTTTCAAGTCCTTTGTGAATAAAATTCTTTTGTATAATTTTCATTATTTGTCTTAAGCATTTTAAATGATGATAGAAAATATTTATTGTTTTATATGAAGAAAATAAATTGGTATGGAAATAGAATGTTCATTTTAATCTTCTTTTAAAATGTGATTTGATTTTTAATACAAATGAGATAAATACAATACATTTAAAGATATATAGTAGATATAAATACAAAGGATTAAAAAAAAATCTCATCATAGTTGGACAAAGCAAAACAACAGAAGACACAGAGCTCAAGAGAAGGCACTAACATCTGAGATCTACTTGTTCCCCCTCTTAAGAGTCCCATAAAAACACCAAATTGATAACTATAATGTGTATGCAGAGGACTTGCTGCAGACATATGCAGGTTCTGGACTTACTGTTTCAGTCTTTGTGAGTTCATAAGAGACGTTTTCAGTTCATTTACAGAGCATCGTTATCCTGTGGTCCTCTCTTCCCTCTGGCTCTTACACTCTTCCTGCCTTTTCTTCCATAGGATTCCCTGAATTTTGAGGGGAATGACTTGAGCAGTGTGTTACAAGGTCTTTTTTTCTCTCAACAATCTGACCCCCTTTTTTTTAGTTTGGGAGACTTATAATTACTGTTTTTTTAAATCACTAGGGTTAATATATCTGTTTATATCCTTATATAATCTTGATTTAACTCGGCATAATTGATATCTATTGATAAACTTATTCATTATTTTAGATTTTCCAGTTTGATTGAGTACAAAATTTTAAAGTAAGTTCTTATGCTTTCCTAGTGTTCTTGGTGTCTGTTGCTATGTCTCCAGATTTTCTATGTAAACTTCCTAATATGTGATGGCAATGAAAAAACTATTTTTAAAGAAACAAAAATTAGTTTCCATTCTTCAGTCGAGGGGCATTTAGGTTGTTTTCAGTTCTGGCTATGGCAAACACTGCAGCTATGAACATAGTTGAACACATGTCCTTGTGGCATGGTTGAGCATTCTTTGGATATATACCCAAAAGTGGTATTACTAGGTCTTGAGAAAGGTTGTTTCCTAATTTTCTGAGAAATCACCACACTGACATCCAAAGGGGCTGTACCAACTTTCATTTTTACCAACAATGCAAGAGTGTTCCATTTACCCCACAACCTCTCCAGCATAAGTTGTCATCAGTGCTTTTGATCTTGGCCATTCTTACAGGTGTAAGATGGAATCTTAGAGTTGTTTTGATTTGCATTTCTCTGATGACTAAGGATGCTGAACATTTCCTTAAGTGTCTTTCATCCATTTTAGATTCTTCAGTTGAAAGTTCTCTTTTTAGGTCTGTACTCCATTTTTTTTATTGGATTATCTGTTCTTTCAATGACCAATTTCTCAAGTTCTTTGTATATTTTGGAGATCAGATCTCTGTCTGATGTGGGGTTAGTGAAGATCTTTACCAGTTCTGTAGGCTGTTGTTTTGTCTTGTTGACCATATCCTTTACTTTACAGACGCTTTTAAGTACCCAAATTTGTAACTGAACTAGAGCACACATAATTAGCCTGATATTTCCATTGTCCACAAGTTCTATGCCTTGCCACACTAATCTGCATTCTATTCTTTCATTTTCATTAGAAACCCCTTTAAGAGAGAGGACATGGATGTCTACAATCTTACCACAGTGACTCAGTTTGTCCTCATAGGGCTCTCTGACCTCCCTGAGGTGCGTTATCCCCTCTTCATGGCCTTTATCATCATCTATCAGATCACATTGCTAGGAAATGGGGCCATCCTCTTGGCCATAGTGATGGGGAGAAAGCTCCACACACCTATGTATTATTTGTTGGCCAATCTGTCCCTGCTAGACATATCCTGCCCATCAACAACTGTCCCCAAGATACTGAAGAATCTCTTGACTGAAGATCACAGCATTTCTTTTGTTGGGTGTGCTTTGCAGCTCTATTTCCTGGTGGCCCTAGCTGGGACTGAAGTTTTCTTGCTGGCTGTGATGGCTTATGACCGGTATGTGGCCATATGCTTCCCTCTGCGTTATTCCCTCATCATGACCACGGTTCGCTGTGTGCAGATGCTGGTGGGGACCTGGGCAGCTGGGTTTCTCAACTCCTTCATCCACACAATGTCCACATTTAGCCTGTCTTTTTGTAAGTCCAATCGAGTTAACCAGTACTACTGTGATATCCCCCCTGTGGTGGCCCTCTCCTGCTCATCCACCTACATGGCAAAAATGCTTGTTTTTGTTGAAGGAGGTATTTTTGGTGTTGGTGCTTTTCTGATCACCTTGGTCTCCTACATATACATCGTGTCCACCATCCTAAAGATCCAATCAGTGGAAGGAAAGCAGAAAGCCTTCTCCACCTGTGCTTCTCATCTTCTTGTCGTCTTCTTGTTCTATGGCACAGCCATATTTACCTATATCCGCCCGTCCTCCAGTCAACACTCTCCTGCCAGAGACAGACTCATCTCTATGCTGTATGGGGTCATTACCCCCATGTTAAACCCCATTATCTACAGCCTGAGAAACACAGAAGTCAAAGGAGCACTCAGAAAAGTTTTACATCTTCAGATATATTCACAGAAAGCACGATGTAAGAATTTTTAAAAGTCTGCTTAGAATGAATTTATAGAAATGAGTAGGAAAATAATGAAACAATGTATTCACAGAATGGAATTGAACACAAACTCGATATAAAATCAGATATTATTATGTGCATCTCTATAGCTACTTGAAATAAAATTTATAATTGAAAAATAAAACTATTTGGGACTGACTAGATTAAGTAGTCTATCTGAAGTACTTTATGTCGGTTGTTGTCTTATATGTATAAAAGTCCATATCAACCTTCATGCCTACAATTACTTTTCATATATCTGTATTTTCTATTTTTTTCCCAATTCTACATCTATCATGTAGTTGCAGATCTTTTTCTTTTTATGTTTTATTATTTTTAAAAGGTTTTTATTTATGGCCATGAAGTCCTTCTCTGCACATATATATGTGCACCATTGTACTTGATATTCCTGTGTGTCCTCATCTACCTGTTCCTCACAGTATCCATAAGAGGGTGTTGGATCTCTGGAACTGGAGTTATAGATAGTAGTTAGTAGCCATGTGGATGTCAGAGTAAAAACTTCGGTCCTCTGCAAGAGCAGAAAGTGCTTTTAACTTCTGAAACTTTTCTTCGCCTATTAATTTTATTTAAATATTTGTTTATTTTTATGCATGTGGGTGTCTTGTTGGTAGAAGCCATGCTGTCATTCCTGGGAAAGGCACATAAATGTTCTCAAATTGGAGCTTCTTAGACTGCAAGTTGCTTTGGAGGGTCCCATCCACTTGACAAGAACCAATGGAAACCATATTGCAGACTCCTGCACTAATCCTAGGGAACTCATGGGCTTCAGGCCTCTGTAAATTTCCCTACTTTTATTCTTATGATAACTCTTAATTTTGCTATACTAGTCATGAATGTACCTGAGTTGGTAACAAATGCCCTCCAAAATTAAATTAATCTGATCTGTTAAAGAAACTGGTTTCTCCGGTTGCCCCTGGCTGCCTTTGCAGTGATCCTGAGTGAACAAGAGGGACTCACTAAGGCAATGATTATTGTTTATTCAGTTCCAAAAAGAGATAAATTTACTCCAAAGAACTTAAGAACTTCAAAAATGTTCTTTTAAAAATGACGTCAAAATCTTATACGAACATATAAGGTAAGGATATAGGATATGAAAAGTCAGATATAATTCTGGATCCCGGACATGAACACTCAGATATTTTTCCAATGTCAAAATATCAATAAAGAAATCTAAAACTCTTAGTTCTCTTAAAAGAAAAAAAGCAGGCAGAAATTTCCATAAAGAAAAGAAAAACTTTAGTCCCAACCTTTAAAGAGTTAGGTAGTGATCATTACTATTTTTAGAACTCATAAAGTATAGTATTATTAACCGAAATCCACTTAATAAATGTGACATATGGGTAACTTAGAATCTGGTATACACCTGAAAATATTCTCCTACACACCATAATATACTCAGATGCTTTAATATTGTTAAGAAATAATCACAGGGCTTAAATCTCTTACTTTCTATCCACGTGTTTGCTGCTGGCAAGGGCACACTATGAATAAGATGTACCTAGCTAGATACAAACATTTGGCTTGCATTACAATGATATGGGGTAAAGGCTAATGACGTCAAAGGAGTGGGAAAAGAGGGGAAATTAAAGTGGATAATTGTCAGTGATTCTTGTAAAATGATTAAAGAGAAATGATTTGAAACTGCTCATGCTTGAATGCATTAGAAGTTGTATAAATAAAGATGGCTTGAGCTAGTTGGGGCTTTCAGTTTGAAAGACAACCGGTGGTCAGACTCTTCATCTTTGCCGACTTCGCTAAACAGTCCTGTGTCAAAAGAACCCAACTGGAGTTGGACTCTGGAATTTTGTCTCCATATGTCTGTGCACCGCATGTGTGCAGTGTCCATGGTGGCCAGAGGGAGGGCACTGTATGCCCAGTAATGAATTTCAGATAGTTGTCATCGTCAGTTGTGTGGTTGAATTGGGCTTGGGTCTTTTGGAAGAGCAAGTTGTACTCTTAACCTTTGAGCCCTCTCTACAGATACCATTTTATTTTTTAACTGACAAATTAAATATTTAAGGATTTATATTGTTTTTATGTTCACAAACACTGTGAGGAATAGCTAAATCTTGTTAGTTAGCATGTTACTCCCCTCAATATCTATTATTTTAGGTGAGAATTTCTGAAAGTTTCATTATTTTCTGTGCACCTATGTTACTTTTTGATTTATTTTACATACCAACCACATCTCCCCCCATTCCCTTTCCCCACCCCCTTCTATGCCCCATCCACTCTTCCCCCACCTCCATTCAGAAGAGGTAAGGCCTTGCATGGTAGTCAACAAAGCATGACTTAGCATGTTGAGGCAGGACCAAATTCCTCCCCATTTCAAATAAAGTATCCTCTCTTTGGAACCAAAGGGAATAGGTTCCAAAGAGCCAGCTCATACATCAGGGATGGGTCCTGGTTCCACTGCTAGATGCCCCACAAAAGAACAAACTACACAACAGTCAGTCACAAGCAGAGGGCTTAGGTTGGTTCCATGCCACACCCTAGCTTCTTGTTCAGAGTCTGTGAGCTCCTATAAGCTGAGGTTAGCTGCCTCTGTGGGTTTTCCCATTACGATCTTGACCCTCCCTTCCTCATATAATCCCTCCCCTCTCTCTTCAAATGGACTCCTGGAGCTCGGCCCAGTGCTTGGCTGTAGATATCTGCCTCTGCTTCCATCAGTTACTAGATGAAGGCACTGTGATGACAGGAGTGTCACCAATCTGATTACAGAAGAAGGACAGTTCAGGTATCATCTCCACTATTGCTGGAGTCTTAATTTGAGTCTTCTTTATGGTTTCCTGGGAGTTTCCCTGGCACCAAGTTTCTCCTTAACCCCCTAATGGCCCCCTCTATCAAGAAATCTATTTTATTATTCTCAAACTTCCATTCCACCCCCAACTCAACCATCCTGACCCCTCATGTTTCTAGCCACTCTTTTGCTCCCCTCTAACCCCCTCTCCAGTTTCCCCAGGAGATCTCATCTATTTCCTCTTCCCAAGGATACCCATGCATCTCTCTTAGGGTCCTCCTTGTTACGAACCTAGGTTATTTTCAAATTATATTCAACATTTTATTAAAATGCAGTTCATAGGATTTAAATCTTATTTAATCTGATTAATTGTGCATGTGTTGCTGCAGGAAATGGCCAAGTGATGAGACACCCAAGACTGAATACCTGGAAGCAGTTTTATTTTATGCACAAAATAAGCCCATGGATCACCAGTCCATAACCTACAGCTGACTTCAGTTAAACAGCATTTTATCATTATCAGAGAGCCTTCCTCTAGCAGCTGATGGGAGCAGATGCAGAGGTCCACAGCCAAGTATCAGGCAGAAAGAGAGCCCAAATTAGAGATCTCCATGGGGTCGTTCAACTTGGAGCTCAGGGAATCTGCAGATAATGTACAAAATACATTTACCTGCATTATATGGTTTTTTTTATAGTTGTTTTTATTTTATTTTATTTTGAATTTTCGAGACAGGGTTTCTCCATGGCTTTTGGTTCTTGTTTTGGAACTAGCTCTTGTAGATCAGGCTGGCCTTGAACTCATAGAGTGCTGGGATTAAAGGCGTGTGCCACCACCGCCCGGCTTATAGTTGTTTTTAATAATATATTTAAATTTTATTTAATTTTGAATATTTTATTCATGTGTACAATAAAATATGACCATATTTATTCCCCTTGATGTCATTCAAATGCACTCATATCCCTTCAATATGTGTCCCTCCTAACTTCAATTGTTTTTAAAAACCCATGAATCATTCCCATATGTGTATAAGGGTGAGAACCTCTCCTGGAGCATAGAAATCATACCTGTGCCTACATACTCAAATAGAATGATTCTCCATCCCCATCAATTACCAATTGTCAACAGTTTTCTCAGTAAGGGCTGGAATTTAGAAATCAATTATCCCATCTATACTAGAATTTTGACTCTTTGGATCTTTTGTAATCTTATGCAGGCAACTATTGTTGCTGTGAATTTATTTATATTTTTTAATTTATTTATTTATTAAAGATTTCTGTCTCTTCCCCCCACCCCCTCCCATTTCCCTCCCCCTCCCCAATCAAGTCCCCCTCCCTCGTCAGCCCAAAGAGCCATCAGGGTTCCCTGCCCTGTGGGAAGTCCAAGGACCACCCAACTCCATCCAGGTCTAGTAAGGTGAGCATCCAAACTGCCTAGGCTCCCACAAAGCCAGTTCGTGCAGTAGGATCAAAAACCCATTGCCATTGTTCTTGAGTTCTCAGTAGTCCTCATTGTCTGCTATGTTCAGCGAGTCCGGTTTTATCCAAGGCTTTTTCACACCCAGGCCAGCTGGCCTTGGTGAGTTCCCGATAGAACATCCCCTCTATCCATAAATAAAGGACTTTGAGCCTATAATTAGTGATCCTAGAGAAGCTAAATAAGAAGGAGAACCCAAAGAAAAACATGCAGGCATCCTCCTGAATATTAATCTTCATCAGGCGACGAAAGGAAACAGAGACAGAAACCCACATTGGAGCACGGGACAGAAATCTCAAGGTCCAAATCAGGAGCAGAAGGAGAGAGAGCACGAGCAAGGAACTCAGGACCGTGAGGGGTGCACCCACACACTGAGACAATGCTGTGAATTTATTATTTCCACAACTATGTTACCTTCAGGAAGCAAAACCACATAATACTCCCTCTATCCTGTTATTTGGTTCTGATGTTTGCTCTGTCTCTTCCATTATGCTCCCTGAGACTTGGTGGTAGTGATAGAGTTAATATTAATATACTATTTAGGACTGAGAACTTAGTCTTTTATCCTTAGGACTTTGGGAATTTCCTCATTGACTTCTGCCCACTGAAAAAATAAGCTTTGTGACTAAAGCTGACATCAGTATAGCTCTATTGGTATAAACAAATAATTTGATGGCAACCTGATGGCATGATCATCTAGCCAGATAACAGTATGTTCAGTCTTGGATACTGTGGTGGCTTGAGAAGATAAAACCTTTATGTACTATCATTTAAAAAATGTAGGTTTTATTTCATATATATGAGTGTTTTGCCTGCATGTGTGTATGTATACCATGTGTGTACCTGGTGCTCATGAAGGTCAGAAGAAGGCACCAAATTCCCTGGAACTAGAGTTACAGATGGTTTTGAGCTCTCTTATGGGTGTTGGGCACTGAAGTCAGATCCTCTGTAAGAGCAAAAAGTGCTCTGAACTGCTGAGCTGCCTCCATAGCTTCTACCTAGCTGTCTTACCAGTCTGGTAGGCAGTCATCCACATCCATAATTTCATGGTGTTATCAGGAGGAAAGCAGCATGGTGTGTGTTTGGATCAGTTGTGGCTCTATCCACACTGGAGCTGAACTGTTTAATGTTCATGTGGATGGCACATACCTTCCACAAGACACACTGTCTGCATAAAATGAAAAATTTTCACTCAACAACGAAGACATATTTAAGAAAATTTGATAATATAATTATATTTTGAAGCAATGATTGGCTTACACTTATTCTTTGCAGCTGTCTGGTGTCATGATTAGTGTAAAACATTTTGTTTTACATCAATTCTACAAGACATGTGCAACTTTTTTACACTGGTACATTGGAAAACTGAGTTGTCATTTCTTTAGTGTATGTTAAAACAACTCAATTGAATTTTTAAGTATAAAATAATTGTTTGAGATAGTTTATGAAATTATATTTTATTTTCATCTTTGACCACATACAGGGGTTGAATATATTTTTCTGAATCATAACAAGAAACTAAAATATGACTCTTGTACCATAGAATTATTTTATAGTTTGCATAAAATTAATTAGCTATGCAATCCCGTTGATAGGTTGATAGTAATGTGCATAGTCTCTCTTAAGTTCTTATTATCATGACTCCCCAAGGATATTCACGAGTAGTATAAATTACGTACTAACCGCTCATTTGAGTCTTACATTCAAGCGGTGAGTTTGCTTTTCTCTTCTGATGTAACTTGTGAGCAGGTCATTTGCTTAAACCTGCTGAATTCTTTTTAATGCCAATGTGATCTACTTTTAAAGCAAAATTTGCCCATTTCACTAATGTTGCTGCAATAAATCAAATACAGTTTTAATTATGCTAAGTTTTAAGGCTTGTGTTTTATTTTTTGCTTAATTAACAACTAACTGTGTTCTCTCTATAACAGAAGTTTGGATATTTTCTGAAGAGAAAAGCTTCATGTAGCTGGCATTTACTATATTAAAACTGGTAAGGGAGACTGATAGTAAGAAAGTGTGAATTCTGGGATATTTCTAACAGATGGTGAACGCTATCTATACATGCCAATTCCCATTAATGATCATACATTATACCATGAACCAATTAAAGCACATGGAGCACATTTCATGCGTGATTCCCAGAATCTCTGGTGTAAAAATTACACATCTGTCCACTGTGTGCTGCATGAACTCTTCTTGATAAATGTATGATGGGAAACATGGCACACTCCTAATTCATTCAAAAATGCTTAATATTTATTTATGTTTGAATTTGGAAGAGGAGATTGTTGAGATGAATACAAGCACTGTCTCCACATGAACAAGTTCTGTACCATATATATCAAGTCCATGTGTTTCATTGAATATGTTCAAAAAGTTAAGTGTAAAATGTAGGAACATTGTGATTTCAGGTACAATGGGCATATATTTGTCATATAATTTGGGAACCAACTGGGGATATTTATTAATAAGAATGCTATTGATGAATATATTACAGCCCCCTTTAAAGGGTCAATTTTTATGTGAGTGAAAATAAAGATAATTACTTGTATAAAGTGGAATTTACTCTGAAGACATTACTACTCTTGTGAAAAAAAGGTGTCATCTTTATATGCTTACGCCTTCTTGCTGTTCTCAGAGACTAATTGCACTCAGTTGTCAACAGTTCAGCATTCCTGCAGGGTTGTGAGCATTGGGAGATTAAGAACTGATATGGTACAGTTTTGTTTTAATCGTTGTTACTCGCTCATTGACCACCCTTCAGTTGCATAATGGCATACACGTTTATTTATTTTTATAGTAAATTTCTTTGTTATATTTTATGATTTTAAGAGATCATTAATTAAAATTATTTTATTAAAAAATTTTCCATAACTGCTCTTGCTTCATTAGAAACAAAAGTTATTCCTTCAGGGCTTCTTCTTAACTTGCTTTGTAGTTCAGGGTGACCTCAAATTCAAATTACCCTTGTCTTAGCCTTTTGATATAGGAATTAAAGTCACATACCACTATAACTACTTTGTTAGGCACTCCCAGGAATCTTGATAGTCTTTATTTACGTGTTACCTAGGAAAACGTGAAGGGAAAAATCCTTCAACCCCTTCGTAAATAAAAATCATTACATATAACTTGCATTATTTGCCTTATGCATTTTCACTGACCAAAGAAAATATTTATTGTTTTTAAGCAAAAATGGATAGGATTGTAGAATATTCCTCTTTATTTTATTTTAATCAGGTTTTATATAAGAATTTCCAAATAATGACACTAAAGAAAAAAACTGTTTTAAAGTGCCAACAATTTGCATTTCCATTTGTCCAACTGGGTTCTTCCAGACAGTCTGCTTAACATTGTTATTGTGCATCCAATTAAGTTAATGCTAGTAATTATATCTTACACATATGGATTTTAAAGTCATAAGAACATTTTTGCATTTATTACTTCCGAGTAGAGATACTTGGTTTAAGGAAGAAATTGCCATTCATTTTTATTCTTTACACTAATATTGACTTGATTTTCCACATATCTATTAACTCCTAGTATTTTTGTTATGATAATTATACAATAACAATGAAATATACAATGAGTACATGACACACCTATTCTGTACGCTGTTCATTTAACTTGAAAGTGTACCTAAAATTATGGATATTAATATGAGACTAAATGAAATAAATTTCTATGGAGATGTTAGAAATCATCAGCTTTCATGAACAAAATTACATAATTGAAGGTTGCTAATGTCTATAATGGAAATATGCTTTTACATATTTCTAAAGGTTAGGAATAAAAGATAAGTATTTTAAGAAAGACTGTGACTAGTTATATTTTAGGCAGAAATGTTAAGAACTTAAAACCTTAATTATTAATTCATTATTATTAATTCACCATTAGTCTGATATTTCTATTGTCCATGAGTTACCTGCTATTCACTCTAATCTAAGTTTTTCCCTTTTATTTCCCTTAGAAATTCCCTTTAAGAGAGGACATGGATGTCTACAATCTTACCACAGTGACTCAGTTCATCCTCATAGGGCTCTCTGATCTCCCTCAGGTGCGTTATCCCCTCTTTGTGGCCTTTATCATCATCTATCAGATCACTTTGCTGGGAAACGGGGCCATCCTCTTGGCCATAGTGACTGAGAGAAAGCTCCAAACTCCCATGTATTATTTGTTGGCCAATCTGTCCCTGCTGGACATATTCTGTCCGTCAACCACGGTCCCCAAAATGCTCAACAATCTCTTGACTGAAGATCACAACATTTCCTTTGTTGGGTGTGCTTTGCAGCTCTATTTCCTGGTAGCCCTAGCTGGGACTGAAGTTTTCTTGCTGGCTGTGATGGCTTATGACCGGTATGTGGCCATATGCTTCCCTCTGCGTTATTCCCTCATCATGACCAAGGTTCGCTGTGTGCAGATGCTGGTGGGGACCTGGGCAGCTGGGTTTCTGAATTCTTTCATGCATACATTGGCAACCTTCAGCTTATCTTTCTGCAAGTGCAATCGAGTAAACCAGTACTACTGTGATATCCCCCCTGTGGTCGCCCTGTCCTGCTCATCCACCTTCATTGCAGAAATGCTTATTTTATTGATGGGCAGTATCTTTGGGGTTGGTGCTTTTCTGATCACTTTGATCTCCTACATATACATCGTGTCCACCATCCTAAAGATCCAGTCAGTAGAAGGGAAGCGCAAAGCCTTCTCCACCTGTGCTTCTCATCTTCTTGTCGTCTTCTTGTTCTATGGCACAACAATATTTACCTATATCCGCCCGTCCTCCAGTCAACACTCTCCTGCCAGAGACAGACTCATCTCTATGCTGTATGGGGTCATTACCCCCATGTTAAACCCCATTATCTATAGCCTGAGAAACACAGAAGTCAAAGGAGCACTCAGAAAAGTTTTACAATTTAAGATATATTTACAAAAAACATGATGTAAGAATTGTCACAGTTTCCCTAGAACAAATGCATAGAAGCATATACTAAGTAGAACGTGTACACAAACAGGGATTGATCGTATATACATGTAACTGCAAATATAATTTTTCATACACCTGTATATACTAGAAATTAAAATTTTTTTAAAAGACTTTTTTAATTTTGCCATTGTTTTTTATGATTGTTTTTCCTGCACATGTTCTTGTACACAACTGTGTTCTTGATACCTGTGGGGACGTTAAGGGAATGTTGGATCTCCTAGACCTGTAGTTACAGATGTTTGTGAACTGCCATGTGGATGCTGGAATCAGAATTGACATCCTTTGTAAGGGCAGCAAGCACTCTTTACTCTAACCCATCTGTCTAGTCTTAGAAGCAAAAATTTGTAAACCAAAATGAAAAATTTTGGGATTGAATAAATTTATTGGGCCATCTGAAATAACTTTACATCTGTTGCTGCTTTATCTATATCAACATTTATATGAACATGCATGCCTACAGTTGTATTTACATGTCTTCTTATATATATATTTTTATTTTTGCTTGTAATCTATATTTATTCATGTAGCTACAGATCCTCATTTGAAAAATTTGCTGCTTTTATTTTTACAATTATAAAGATTTAAGTGAGACAACGTAGTGTTATTGTTCATTAACACTTTCCATATAATTAAATAATACTAATCAGCATTTTCCTGAAATTTATATAAACTAAGAAATACACATGTATTATTATGTACTGCATTCAACATACTTTGAAATAAATCTTATTGAAGAAAAATACTGTTTCTCCTGAGAATATGAATATCTATGCTCTCACGTCACCGATTACCTGTTGTCTCCACATCTCTACAATCTGATAATGAAATTCTTTTGTCTCCAGTGCAATTCCCTTTAATTCCATGTGTCAGTTATAGCTTTTAGCATTGATCCTTCTATTATCACAATACTTTATTGAGTTTAATTATCTGCATCCATTCATGTTGTAACACATGATATTTATGTATTTACTGTAGAACCTGTTTCATGGTATATTTATGTCAATGAATCTTTACTATTCATCTGTTAAACACACAATTTGATCTCATCATTTGACTCTTGTATTATATCTTGCTCAACACGAAAGAGCAGACATTTATTCTACTTTAATTTCAAGTATTTTTTTCCCTATTTTTTTATGTATTTTTTTATTGATAAAAGGAGAATAAAGAAAAGAAAGAAAAAAAAAACAAATTTCCACCTCCTCCCACCCTCCCATTTCCCTCCCCCTCCTCCCATTCTTCTCCCTCTCCTCCCACCCCTCTCCCCTTCCCCCCACTTTTCTCCCCCTCCCTCTCCAGTCCAAAGAGCAGTCAGGGTTCCCTGCCCTGTGGTAAGTCCTAGGTCCTCCCCCCTCCGTCCATATCTAGGAAGGTGAACATCCAAACTGGCTAGGCTCCCACCAAGCCAGCACATTGCGTTGGATCAAAACCGCGTGCCATTGTCCTTGGCGTCTCATCAGCCCTCATTGTTCGTCATGTTCAGAGAGTCCAGTTTTATCCCATGCTTTTTTTGGTAACAGTCCAGCAGGCCTTGGTGAGCTCCCAGTAGATCAGCTCCACTGTCTCAGTGGGTGGGTGCACCCCTCGTGGTCCCGACTTCTTTGCTCATGTTCTCCCTCCTTCTGCTCCTCCTTGGGACCTTGGGAGCTCTATCCAGTGTTCCAGTGTGGGTCTCTGTCTATATCTCCATCCATCGCCAGATGAAAGTTCTAGGATGATATGCATGATATTCGTCAGTATTGCTCTAGGATAGGGTCATTTCAGGTTCCCTATCCTCAGCTGCCCAAGGAACTAACTGGGGGCCTCAGCTTGGGCACCTGGGATCCCCTCTAGGGTCAAGTCTCCTGCCCATCCTAAAGTGGGTCCTTTAACTAAGAAATGGGGTTCCGTGCTCCCCTATCCAACCTTCCTTTATCCCGATCCTCCTGTTTCCCCAAGTCCCCCCTCCTTTCCTTCTACCTTTTCTCTCCCCATCTCCCCTTACCCCCATCCCATCCCACCCCCAACATCCCACTTTTCTCCCCGGCAATTTTGTCTACTTCCCTTATCCAAGAGGATAACTATATGTTTTTCCTTGGGTTCACCTTCTTACTTAGCTTTTTTAGATTCGCCTATTGTAGACTCTGTGGCCCCTATTTATGGCTAGAAACCAATTATGAGTGAGTACATCCCATGTTCATCTTTTTGTGTCTGGGATACCTCACTCAGGATAGTGTTTTCTATTTCCATCCATTTGCATGCCAAATTCGAGAAGTCATTGTTTTTTACCGCAGCGTAGTACTCTAATGTGTATATATTCCATACTTTCTTCATCCATTCTTCCATTGAAGGGCATCTAGGTTGTTTCCAGGTTCTGGCTATTACAAATAATACTGCTATGAACATAGTTGAACAAATGCTTTTGACATATGATAGAGCATCTCTTGGGTATATTCCCAAGAGTGGTATTGCTGGGTCGAGGGGTAGGTTGATCCCGAATTTCCTGAGAAACCGAAACATTGACTTCCACAGTGGTTGCACAAGATTGCATTCCCACCAGCAATGGATGAGTGTACCCCGTCCTCCACAGCCTCTCCAGCAAAGGCTATCTTTGGTGTTTTTGACTTTAGCCATTCTGACAGGTGTAAGATGATATCTCAAAGTTGTTTTGATTTGCATTTCCCTGATCGCTAAGGAGGTTGAGCATGACCTTAAGTGTCTTTTGGCCATTTGAACTTCTTCTGTTGAGAATTCTCTGTTCAGTTCAGTGCCCCATTTTTTAATTGGGTTAATTAGCCTTTTAAAGTCTAGTTTCCTGAGTTCTCTATATATTTTGGAGATCAGACCTTTGTCTGTTGTGGGGTTGGTGAAGATCTTCTCCCAGTCAGTAGGTTGTCTTTGTGTCTTAGTGACAGTGTCCTTTGCTTTACAGAAGCTTCTCAGTTTAAGTAGGTCCCATTTATTCAATGTTGCCCTTAATGTCTGTGCTTCTGGGGTTATACCTAAGAAGCGATCACCTGTGCCCATCTGTTGTAGGGTATTTCCCACTTTCTCTTCTATCAGGTTCAGTGTTATCGGGCTGATATTGAGGTCTTTAATCTATTTGGACTTGAGTTTTGTGCACGGTGATAGATATGGGTCTATTTTCATTCTTCTACAGGTTGACATCCAGTTGTGCCAGCACCATTTGTTGAAGATGCTTTCTTTCTTCCATTGTATACTTTTAGCTCCTTTATCGAAAATGAGGTGTTCATAGGTTTGTGGGA
The DNA here is from genome assembly GCF_037038515.1 of Microtus pennsylvanicus. Classification (NCBI taxonomy): domain Eukaryota; kingdom Metazoa; phylum Chordata; class Mammalia; order Rodentia; family Cricetidae; genus Microtus; species Microtus pennsylvanicus. The sequence goes on from NC_134596.1 coordinate 32,236,422, forward strand.
TTAAATCCGGGTCTTCTATACGATTCCATTGGTCGACTTCTCTGTTTTTATGCCAGTACCACCCTGTTTTCATTACTGTAGCTCTGTAATAGAGTTTAAAGTCAGGGATGGTAATGCCTCCAGAGGATCCTTTATTGTATAGGATTGTTTTGGCTATCCTGGGTTTTTTGTTTTTCCATATAAAGTTGATTATTGTCCTCTCCAGTTCTGTGAAGAATTTTGATGGGATCTTGATGGGGATTGCATTGAATCTATAAATTGCCTTTGGTAGAATTGCCATTTTTACTATGTTGATCCTCCCAATCCAAGAGCAAGGGATGTCCATCCATTTTTTGGTATCCTCCTCAATTTCTTTCTTCAATGCCTTAAAGTTCTTATCAAATAGATCTTTCACTTCCTTGGTTAGATTTACCCCAAGATATTTTATGCTGTTTGTGGCTATCGTGAATGGAGAAGCTTCTCTGATTTCCCTCTCTGCTTCCATATCCTTTGTGTATAAGAGGGCGACTGATTTTTTGGAGTTGATCTTGTATCCTGCCACATTACTAAAGCTGTTTATCAGCTGTAAAAGTTCTTTGGTGGAGTTTTGGGGGTCGCTTATGTACACTATCATATCATCTGCGAATAACGAAAGTTTAACTTCTTCCTTTCCAATTCGAATCCCCTTGATCCCATTATGTTGTCTTATTGCTATTGCTAGAACTTCCAGCACTATATTGAAGAGGTATGGCGAAAGTGGACAGCCTTGTCGTGTTCCTGAGTTAAGCGGGATGGCTTTGAGTTTCTCTCCGTTTAATTTGATGTTAGCTGTCGGTTTGCTGTATATAGCTTTTATTATATTTAGGTATGACCCTTGTATCCCTAATCTCTCCAAGACTTTTAACATAAATGGATGTTGAATTTTGTCAAATGCTTTTTCAGCATCTAATGAAATGATCATATGGTTTTTTTCTTTCAGTTTGTTTATATGCTGGATTACATTGATAGATTTTCGTATGTTGAACCAGCCCTGCATCTCAGGAATGAAGCCTACTTGATCATAATGGATAATTTTTCGGATGTGTTCTTGGATTCGGTTTGCCAATATTTTGTTGAGGATTTTTGCGTCGATATTCATGAGTGAGATTGGCCTGTAATTCTCTTTCCTGGTTGAGTCTTTGTGTGGTTTTGGTATCAGAGTAACTGTAGCTTCATAAAAGGAATTTGGTAGTGACCCTTCTGTTTCTATATTGTGGAATACATTGAGGAGAATAGGAATTAGGTCTTCTTGGAAGTTCTGGTAGAATTCCGCATTGAACCCATCTGGCCCTGGGCTTTTTTTGGTAGGGAGGTTTTTGATAACAGCTTCTAATTCTTCGCGACTTACAGGTCTGTTTAGATTGTTCACCTGGTCCTGGTTTAATTTTGGTAAATGGTATTTATCTAAAAAAGTGTCCATTTCTTTTACATTTTCCAGTTTAGTGGCATACAGGCTTTTGTAGTAAGATCTAATGACTCTCTGAATTTCCTCTGTGTTTGTGGTTATGTCCCCCTTTTCATTCCTGATCTTATTAATTTGCGTGTTCTCTCTCTGCCGTTTGATTAGTTTGGATAGGGGTTTATCAATCTTGTTGATTTTCTCCAGGAACCAGCTTTTTGTTTCATTGATTCTTTGGACTGTTTTCTGTGTTTCTATTTTGTTGATTTCAGCCCTCAGTTTGATTATTTCCAGTCTTCTACTCCTCCTAGGTGAGTCTGCTTCTTTTTTTTCTAGAGCTTTCAGGTGGGCTGTTAAGTCTTCAATATGCGCTTTCTCTGTTTTCTTTAAGTGGGCACTTAGTGCGATGAACTTTCCTCTTAGCACTGCTTTCATAGTGTCCCATAAGTTTGAGTATGTTGTTTCTTTATTTTCTTTGAATTCAAGGAAGACTTTAATTTCTTTCTTTATTTCTTCCTTAATCCAGGTATGGTTCAGTAGTTGACTGTTCAGTTTCCATGAGTTTGTAGGCTTTCTGGGGGTAGCATTGTTGTTGAATTCTAACTTTAATCCATGGTGATCTGATAAGACGCAGGTGGTTACTAATATTTTTTTGTAATTGTGTAAGTTAGCTTTGCTACCGAGTATGTGGTCAATTTTCGAGAAGGTTCCATGAGCTGCAGAGAAGAAGGTATATTCTTTCCTGTTCGGGTGGAATAATCTATAGATGTCTGTTAAGTCCATTTGCTTCATTACCTCCATTAATTCTCTAATTTCTCTGTTAGGTTTCTGTTTGATTGACCTGTCCATTGGTGAGAGAGGAGTGTTGAAGTCTCCTACTATTAGTGTGTGTGGTTTGATGGCTGCCTTGAGTTTTAGTAATGTTTCTTTTACATACGTGGGTGCTTTTATATTAGGGGCGTAGATATTCAGAATTGAGACTTCATCCTGATGAATTGTTCCTGTTATGAGTATAAAATGTCCCTCTCCATCTCTTCTGATTGATTTAAGTTTGAAGTCCACTTTGTTAGAAATTAGTATGGCCACACCTGCTTGTTTCTTAGGTCCATTTGCTTGATAGGCCTTTTCCCAGCCCTTTACTCTGAGTAGGTGCCTGTCTTTGTGGTTGAGGTGTGTTTCTTGTAGACAGCAGAATGTTGGATCCTGTTTTCGAATCCAATCCCTTAGTCTGTGCCTTTTTATAGGTGAGTTGAGCCCATTGACATTAAGTGATATTAATGACCAGTGGTTGTTAACTCTGGTCACTTTTTTAGTAGTAGGGTTTGTGTGTTTCCCTTCTTTGAGATGCGCTGGTGAAAGGTCTCTAGATGACTGAGTTATTGTGGGCATTGTTGGACTCCTTGGTTAGTGATTTTCCTTCTATAATTTTCTGTAAGGCTGGATTTGTGGCTACGTATTGTTTAAATTTGTTTTTATCCTGGAAAATTTTGTTTTCTCCATTTATAGTGAACGAAAGCTTGGCTGGATATAGTAGTCTGGGCTTGCATCCATGATCTCTTAGTTTTTGCAGTACATCTATCCAGGACCTTCTGGCTTTCATGGTTTCCATAGAGAAGTCAGGTGTAAGTCTGATAGGTTTACCTTTATAAGTAACTTGGCCTTTTTCCTTTGCGGCTCTTAATATTCTTTCTTTATTCTGTATATTTTGTGTTTTGATTATTATATGGCGAGGGGATGTTTTCTTTTGATCCAGCCTATTTGGTGTTCTGTATGCTTCTTGAACCTTCATAGGTACCTCTTTCTTCAGGTTGGGAAAGTTTTCTTCTATAATTTTATTAAGTATATTTTCTGTACCGTTGAGCTGCACTTCTTCTCCTTCTTCTACTCCAATTATTCTTAGGTTTGGTCTTTTTATTGTGTCCCAAATTTCCTGAATGTTTTGTGATGAGAATTTGTTGGTTTTGCTGTTTTCTTTGATCAGAGTGTTTATTTTCTCTATGGTATCTTCAGTGTCTGATATACTCTCTTCTATCTCTTGTAGTCTGTTGTTAGTACCTGTCTCTGTCATTCCTGTTCGTTTACCCAGATTTTCCATCTCCATTCTTCCCTCGGTTTGTGCTTTCTTCATTGCTTCCATTTCATTCTTCATGTCTTGAACCGCTTCCCTAACCTGTTTGATTGCTTTTTCTTGTTTCTCTTGGTTTTCTTGCGTGTCTTTGAGCGATTTATTCATTTCCTCTACCTTTTTGTTTGTAATCTCTAATTGTTTATGGCAGTTTTTCACCTCCTGTTTAAGGTCCTCTATTATTTTCATATAGTTAACTTTTGAGTCGATTTCTTCTATTTCTTCAGGAGTAGGGTGTACAATTCTTCTTATTTCGGGATCCCTGGTTTCTGGTGGTGTCATGTTGCCTTTCAGGTTGTTGGAGGAATTCTTGTATTGGCGCCTTCCCATCTCTTCCCGTCCTGATGGGATTCCTCAGCAACTAAACAGGGCCGCCAGTAGCCCAATGATCCAGGGCCAACAGGATGAATGGAGCAAGGGGGGGATGGTATCCAGGAGAGCGCAGGAAGCCTGGCGCCAGAGCTGAAGGTGCCCGGCTCCCTTACAGGGGACCCTGAGGTCTGCCCGGTAGGCAGGCACTCACCGCTCTGGGTGGGTCGCCTTAGTTTAGGAGCTTAAAACTGTACTTGAGCACTGGTCCTAGCATACAGCAGGGCAGGGTTGGGGAGGGGTGCTGGGGGGGGCTGGATCATGGGAAAGAAAGACAGCCCTGCAGAAGGAACTGGGGGAGGGGGTTTGTGCTCTCTTCCGGGACAGTCCGCCCCTGGATAGCACACACTCACCCGTCCTGATGAGATTCCTCAGCAACTAAGCAGGGCCGCCAGTAGCCCAATGATTCAGGGCCAACAGGATGAATGGAGCAAGGGGGGGATGGTATCCAGGAGCGCGCAGGAAGCCTGGCGCCAGAGCTGAAGGTGCCCGGCTCCCTTACAGGGGACCCTGAGGTCTGCCCGGTAGGCAGGCACTCACTGCTCTGGGTGGGTCGCCTTAGTTTAGGAGCTTAAAACTGTACTTGAGCACTGGTCCTAGCATACAGCAGGGCAGGGTTGGGGAGGGGTGCTGGGGGGGCTGGATCGTGGGAAAGAAAGACAGCCCTGCAGAAGGAGCTGGGGGAGGGGGTTTGTGCTCTCTTCCGGGACAGTCCGCCCCTGGATAGCACACACTCACCCGTCCTGATGAGATTCCTCAGCAACTAAGCAGGGCCGCCAGTAGCCCAATGATCCAGGGCCAACAGCTCAAGTATTTTTACTAAATATTTATATATGAGATTTTTTTATTTATATAATTGTTCTGTTTTGGTTATTTAAAAACACTACTGAATAAAGAGTATCCAAATTAACAAACCATGTGTAAATACCCCTTTTTCTGAAATCTTCAAAAGCAATTATGTGTAGTATTTAATTTTTGTTTGTTTTCTTTTTTAAATTTACTTTTATTCTTATGCACATTGGTCGTTTGCCTGCATGTATGTCTGTATGAGTGTGTTGGATCACAGCTATATGGGTGCTGGGAATCCAACCAAGGTCCTTTGGGAGAACGGTTCATGTTTCTAACCACTGTGCCATCTCTCTATCCCCGTTTTTCTTTATTCTTCTCTCATGTAATACATCTCATTCACAATTTCCCCTCCCAGTTCTCTTCCGATATCTATTCTACCTCTATTTCCCTTTAGAAAAGAATAGTTCTCCCCAGGGATATAAACTGAACACAGTGACACTACTTACAATGAGACTAGGTGCAAACCCTGATATTAGAGCTGACTGAGGCAGCCCAGAATGAAGAAAAGGGTCCCAAGAGCCTACAGAAGAGTCAGAGACATCCCTACTCCCACTGTTAGGATTCTCACAAAACACCAAGCTAAGAAACATAACATATGTGCAGAAGACCTGGTATAGACTGATACAGATTCCATGATTGCCACTTCAGTCTCTGTGAGCCACTAAGAGCCCAGCTTAGTTGATGCTATTGATTGTGTTCTCCTGGTATCCTAACCCCCTTGGCTTCTACAGTCCTTGCTCCCTTATCTTCAGGAATGGTCCCTGAGCTCCTCCTAATGTTTGGCCATGGATCTCTGCATCTATTCCAATCACTTGCTAGATGAGACCTGTCTGATGATGATTGGACTAGGCACTAATCTACGAGTATATCAGAATATCAGTGGAAATAATTTTATTGACATTTTCCCAGTCATATTTGTTTCTATACTAAGTGTCTGGGTTATCCAGCCTCTATTTCTTGTCCATTCAGCCAGTGTTGGGAATGGGATATCTTTATGAATTTGGCCTCAAGTTAGACCAGTTATTGTTTGGCTACTTCTACAAATTCTTCACCACCATCACCCCAGCATGTCTTGCAGACAGGACGAGGGGTAGTCCAAAGGTTATATGACCTGGTTGGTGTCCATGCCCCATCACTGGTAGCCTTGTTTGCTTACAGAAGGCTGATTCAGGTTCCATATCTGGCATTACTAGGAGTCATGAATAGGGTCATTCTTGTAAATTCTAGGGAGTTTTCATGGCATTACTCCTCCAAGGCTCAGGGATCATCGCAGAGCAAGGAGTGTTTAAATTCAAGAGGTAGAGGAAGCTGCAGGGTGTTGTTTAATGGTTTCCCTGAGATTAAAACTTCCTAACCTGTGGAAATCTCAAGAAGTAAGGTAAACAGCTCAAAATAGCTTCAGTAGATCCTAGAAACTGCTCAGAATCACTAGTCCACTACCCACCCCAGTTGACATTAACAACTGGGTGTTGTTCTCAGACAAATAGAAGCAGAGCTGCAAAAAGGGCTCCCAGAGGGTAAGTTTTGAAAAGTAGGCTCTAAAACCAGACCAACTGCCTTGAAGTAGAAACCAGGAAAGTTGCCTGCAAGAGATTAAGACAAGCATCATCTGGACTAAATCCTCCCTCTCCAACCATTTGATCTGCTTGCAGGCTGGTAAGTGTAGTCCAGGTTCCCAGTTCTGTCAGCTGTCTCATTTATTGGGTGGATTGTGTTGAGTTATTTCTTTCTCTGTAAGTAACTCTTCACCCACATTTCTGTAAGTAACTCCAAAAACTTATTGGGTCATAAAATTGCACTTTCATGCTATCTATATTTTTTTAGCTGTTGTGGGTCCACTATCTTATGTGTGTATATGTGTGTGTTGCAAATTCTCAGAGAAAGTTTTCTCAGACAATAAAATTCAGGACCATATGAAAACATTTGGGACTCCAAATCACTATCACATTCTTAACATTATTCCCTTTACTTTGTAAAGTTCCGGAACTAGACATAGGTCTTCCTTGGGGTGCCTATTAGTGACATACATTGTCCAACAACTCCTTCCAAAAGTGTTATTTCCCAAGGATTATCACCATATCTGGAATTTTCCCAATATTTTATTCCTCTCACAAGTTTTTTAAGGATATCACTCTGACTTTCTTTAAAGACCCAATATCATTTATGTCAAGAATTTACAAAATATTTATAAATTCTTAGTAAATTATTGAGTATTAAATACAATAATTATCGCACACTTCCAGTCAAACCCCTTTATTGTCATAAATAATGTTACTATAAACTTACATACTGTTGACAGCTAGAGGGCTGTAAATGATAATGTGGTCCCAGTCTACACGATCGTTGTTAGCCATAACCATGTTTAGAAAAATGAATACAAGCTGGACTGTTATGCCACATGTCTTTAATCCCAGAGAGCAGGCAGATCTATTTGAGTTTAAAGATTGCCTGGTCTGTAAGAGATAGTTCAATGACAGGCTCCAAAGCTACAGAAAAACCCTGTCTTGACAAACAAAAGCAAAGCAAAAATAAACAAAAAGAAAGTGAACAAAACACCCAGTTTTATAAATTAATCAGTATTATTTTTGCCTCTCCTCTATCTCTAATCTAAGCTCCTAGAAGGATCTCTCTATTTAGATCACTTAATAGATTATCTAGGTTATCTGAACTTAAAAATTCCTATATTGTACCAACATTTTAGCAAAACTTAATGAGAAGCACCCAGTCCCACAAATATGACAATAAGGAAAGGCTAGTAGAAGGTTTGGTTCATAGAACTGATATCATATGTTAAAACTTTATTACACAGCTTTTTTATACATTTTACAGCAAAATCTTAATATGTTTGCAATATTTAGTGAGTAGATAGCTACTTTGTCATCTTGTGGATGCGTTTGCAGTTTTTAGTAAACTAGATAAATTTAATGAATATATTCAGCTTTATCATTTGTGACTCTGAACTTGTGAAAAGAATTTATCTGTGGTCTTAACAAAATAATGTAGCATTTTGGGGCAAAAATGCAAAGAAATAGTCCTGCACTTGAGGCCAAGATACAGAAGACCTCCACAGCCACCAGAGCCTTGCCTTTGGTGCTGTGGTAGACAGTGAGGAAGGTGACCCAAACACTACAGAACACCAGCATGCTGAACGTCAGGAACTTTGCTTCATTGAATGTGTCCGGTAGATTCCTAGCCAGGAAAGCTACAACGAAACTCGCTAGGGCGAGAGACCCCAGGTATCCCAGGACAAAGTAGAAGAAAATTACTGATCCTTTGTTGCAAACAATAATGATGTGGCCGTGTTCCATATGTACATCAGTATTAACAAACGGAGGAGAAGTTCCTAACCAGATCCCACAGAGAATCATTTGGATCACGGTGCATATGGGGATGATGAAATTAGGTGCCCCTGATATGAGCAGTGACCTCATCCTTCTTTCTGGAGCAGTGACCTTGAATGCCAACACTACAGTAATCGTCTTTGCCAAGACAGTAGAGGTGGCCACAGTGAACACAATTGCAAATGTGGTCTGCTGCATTATACAGGTGGGTGTGTCTGGATGGCCAATGTAGAGCAAGGGACAGAGAAAGCAAAAGATGAGGGCGATGAGTAGGACATAGCTGAGAGCTCTGTTATTTGCCTTGACAATGGGCGTGTCCTGGTGCTTCAAGAAGACATACAGTACAGAAGCTGTAAGGGCTGAGAAGCATAGAGCCACGCAGGTCAGAGACATTCCCAAGGGATCTTCATAGGCCAGAAAGCTCACAACTTTTTGGAGGCAGTGAGTTTGATCTTTGTTGGCATACTGATCATGTGGACACTTCACACATTCATCCATATCTAGTAGAGGAAGGGCGTTATTATCAATTTTCATTTTTCCCTATGATGGGCTAGTTATGCTAAACTAATGCATTGGAAAATCATAGCTCAACTATTATTACCTTTTTCTGTATAAGAAAATTTAAATGTGGCTTATTCACAGGATTTAATCTGAATTTAAAATGATTATCATTTTTATGAAAGGCTTAGTTCGTATTTATCTTACAGACTCAAGAGTCTTTGATATTTTTCCCAAATAATGAAGTGCTGTTATATCATATTCATGTTTCTGCAACAATTTAATTTGGTAAGATCAATCATGGAATCATACTGTTGCTATTTATAATTTTGTATATTATGAAGAACAAGAACTGAGAATGAGCAGTTTCTATGCATGTTATGGTAGATCTCTGAATCTCAAGTTTGGTCCTGACCAAGGACAAGAACAATAGACTTGACAAAGTAATGGGAGAAAGAGCATCAGACAAAAGCCCTATGCAGAGAACTCCAGGCACCTAAGGAATACTGAAAATGGGAGAGATTGATTGTCTTCCACAGAGAAGAGCACACCAACAGATGATATTTGGATAACAAAAAGTTCAGCCATGAAAGCAAGTAAAAAAAGCACTGATAATGTCAAGCAAGGCAGAGATAGCATGAACAAGTTACCACCTAAATTCTCTACATGGCAAAAGATCACCTTTGGTTTATGTTTCAACACATGAATTTTGGTAGGGCATATTATTTGCCAGTTTTGCTAATTTCTGTGAGATTCAACTACACAATATATCCAGCAGTGTAGATGTCATCGAGAAGCATTATGCTCAAGATAATTTTCCATATCTCAAGGACATAATTTTGAAAGATAATACTGGGTAGGGGCTGAGACCTTCCTTCCAGCTGTGTCTGTGTAATTTACAGCCTAATATATTCAGTTTTCTCCAATTACATTAGTCAGGGAATCAAACTGGAAGTGATGGTGTCTTACCATTACTGAGTCAGTAAATTGATGGGTGTACATTCTCTTCCTGTTTCTATATTCTCTGATTGTGAAAAACAGTGTTTCCTAATCTAGTGAATAAAAGTATCAAAATACTTCAACTCTATCTAATCATTTGAAAATTATATTATAAAATATTATATTTTGAAGCCTTTAGAAATACATATAGGAACAAGGGGGAATTTAATACTATTTGGTTTAGCATCCATGTATTCAATCAACACAAAATTCACTAACATTATATTTTAATTCAACTTCATATATATGCTAAAGAATCCTTGGAATCAATATATTTTATTAATTTAATATTTATGCTTTATTCTATGCATGGTTTATATTCTTGAATATTTCACTGGTTTCTGTAACCAAGTATGTTTAACATTTTGTGTAATTTAAATTACGTACTTTATCTTCACAATCCTTGTGTCCAAATCATATGAAACTATTTGCATTCTGGTATAACTCTTAAATGAATATTGTACATGAATACATGTTATGGTCATTTCAATAAAAAAATTTAATACACAGGTCAAAATTTTGGCATCCAAATGCTCTGTGTACTAGGATATAATGAAAATGAATCTTACCAATAACTGTATTGATCTACCAGAGCCCATGATAAAAACACATGTTTCTAAACCATGATACAACAGTACCAAGCATTCCTTTCTTGTCAGAGACATTGATTAGCATTGGAAAATATGGATGCTTTGTTAGTTTGAATACGACTGGCCCCATAATCTCATAGAAAGTGGCACTTGTGAGAAGTATGGGTTTTTGGAGTAGTTGTGGACTTGGTGGAGCTGTGTCACTGAGGAATGAGCTTTGAGCTCTCCTTTGACCTAGCTCAGTGTGATACCCAACTCACTTCCTGTTACCTTCAGATCAAAATGAAGAAGTCTCAGCTTCTTGAATATTATGTCCTACCCAGCACCATGTCTGCCTGCATGCTCTCATATCCTAACATGATCATAATGGACTGAACTTCTGAACTGTAAGCCATCCCAAATTTGGGTTTTCCTTTATCAGATTTTCCATCGTTGTGGTCTTTTCGCAGCGATAGAAACCCTAAGTAAGGCAGATGCGTAGCAACTATATCCTTAATAAAAGTGGAAAGTAGATATAATCTAATGCAATATGCTGAATTCTAAGATGAAGATGACATGCTATAGTAATGCTTATTACTCAAAAGACATGATTAAGGAAAAATACTTCCCTGCTTCTAGAATGATGAGAGAAAAATAAAATTCATGAGCAGTATAATTTAATATAGGCAGTATAGTTTTCCAAATTGTAGTTTTATTATTTTTCTAACTTTGTAATGAGCGTTCCTTACCCCTGAAGGTCTCTTTGAGAATTGTATAAATAATGCAGAATGTAAACAATCCGTTGATTATTTTGGTAAAGTGTATTCTTACTTGTCATGTTTGAAATTTCATTTTCAGGACACGGGTTGCAATCAAAACAGCAGATAGCCCTCCCCTCTTGAGGGAATTTTCTTAGTCCTGGACGGCAAGGCATACTGCATATCGAGGGCGGAGTCTATGGTAAATCACATACATTTCACAAATTGAGTTTAACGCATATGAGAAAAGCAGCAGTGATTGACGGCGTGGAGTAACTGAAAAAAAAAACCCTTTTACAGACATGTATACTATTATGAAACATAATTTTCATGTCTTTTCTGTGTCTCTTTTCTTCCCAGAAGCAGTTCCACAGTATTCTCCTAGCCCTGCACTAGAACACCTGTTGCAGCCTTACTCCCCCTTCCTACACCTGCTTTGGATCTCAGAGACCATTGCTTTCTAACCTCCATTTTTGTAATTCATTACTGTATCCCAGTCCTGAACTATACAGGTGTGCCTTGCTGAAAAGATTGCATTAAAAAGTCCACCAGGGAACCCGTACACATAATAAATATTTTCACCTACATACAATATTATGTAAGTGGCTACATACAATATTAACTTAAAAATATTTCTCATGTATACAAATGTTGAGCAGAAAGTACTCGGGAACAACACTTTTCACAACATCTTCATAATAGTATAATATATCTTGAATAAACTCTAAGCAAATAAAGGAAATTCTTCTCTTATAAAAACTTCAGGGGGGCGGGCTAACCAAGCAGCACGGAGTTTTGATCTGGGCACCCAGTGAAACACCATTGTGGTGAGTGAGTGCAGCGGCACCCGGGAACAGCCCGCCTACACTTCCTGGCCATCCTAAAGGGGCTATACTGCCCAATACCCCCTCTCTCTTCCTATCCCATCCAGCTTACATCCAGATCCCCCCACCCCCTGTCTCCCTCCCTCCCTCCCTCCCTTCTTTGGCGGCAGAGCGCCTCCCAGCTCAGCCTGCTTGGGCTCTGGGACCGAACCCGAAGCGTAGGGAAAAGGGGAGGGCTGTAGCTCCTTTGTCCCCATAGCCTGCCTGCAGCAAGCTGGGTGGGCCCTTTGTTTGCGAGCTAACCAAGCAGCAAGGAGATCCGATCTGGACACCAGGAGAAACATCACCGGGGAGTGACATCACTGGGAAGGTACATCAGTGGGCAAGAAGACCTGATCCTGTAAAAGAAGATCCATAGGAGAGTATTGGGAGGAAGAGATGGGGATATGCCAATGCAAGAATTCACCCAACAATCTGAAAAACAACACGAAACCACCAGAAGCCAGTGACCTCACAACAGGAGGACATGATCACCTTAATCAAGAAGAAGTAGAAAAAACTGACTTCATGAAAGTGACTGACACCCTTAAACAGAATATAAAAAACGCCCTTATAGAAATGGATGAGAAGTATAACAGAAAGTTCGAGGAATTGAGTAAATCAGTGAATGATACCCTAGGAAACCAAGGAAAAACAATCAAGCAGATAATGGAAACAGTTCATGACTTGAAAACTGAAATGGAGGCAAAGAAGAAAACACAAACAGAGGGCCGGCTGGACATGGAAAATCTAGGTAAACGAATAGAGACTACAGAAACAAGCATAACCAGCAGAATACAAGAGATAGAAGAAAGAATCTCGCATAGAGAAAATAAACGCACTGATCAAAGAAAATAGCAAGTCCAACAAACTCTCATCACAAAACATTCAGGAAATATGGGACACAATAAAAAGACCAAACCTAAGAATCATTGGAGTAGAAGAAGGAGAAGAAATGCAGCCAAAGGTCCAGAAAATATACTTAATAAAATTATAGAAGAAAACTTTCCCAACCTGAAAAAGGGTGTACCTAGGAAGGTTCAAGAATCATACAGAACACCAAATAGGCTGGATCAAAAAAAAAATCCACTCGCCATATAATAATCAAAACACAAAATATACAGAATAAAGAAAGAATATTAAGAGCCGCAAAGGAAAAAGGCCAAGTTACTTATAAAGGTAAACCTATCAGACTTACACCTGACTTCTCTATGGAAACCATGAAAGCCAGAAGGTCCTGGATAGATGTACTTCAAAAACTAAGAGACCATGGATGCAAGCACAGACTACTATATCCAGCCAAGCTTTCGTTCACTATCAATGGAGAAAACAAAATTTTCCAGGATAAAAACAAATTTAAACAATATGTAACCACAAATCCAGCCTTACAGAAAATAATAGAAGGAAAATCACTAACCAAGGAGTCCAACAATGCCCACAATAACTCAGTCATCTAGAGACCCTTCACCAGCGCAACTCAAAGAAGGGAAACACACAAACCCTACTACTAAAAAAGTGACCAGAGTTAACAACCACTGGTCATTAATATCACTTAATGTCAATGGGCTCAACTCACCTATAAAAAGGCACAGGCTAAGAGATTGGATATGAAAACAGGATCCAACATTCTGCTGTCTACAAGAAACACACCTCAACCACAAAGACAGGCACCTACTCAGAGTAAAGGGCTGGGAAAAGGCTTATCAAGCAAATGGACCTAAGAAACAAGCAGGTGTGGCCATACTAATTTCTAACAAAGTTGACTTCAAACTTAAATCAATCAGAAGAGATGGAGAGGGACATTTTATACTCATAACAGGAACAATTCATCAGGAAGAAGTCTCAGTCCTGAATATCTATGCCCCTAATATAAAAGCACCCACGTACGTAAAAGAAATATTGCTAAAATTCAAGGCAGCCATCAAACCACACACACTAATAGTAGGAGACTTCAACACTCCTCTCTCACCAATGAACAGGTCAATCAGACAGAAACCTAACAGAGAAATTGGAGAATTAATGGAGGTAATGAAGCAAATGGACTTAACAGACATCTATAGATTATTCCACCCGAACAGGAAAGAATATACCTTCTTCTCTGCAGCTCATGGAACCTTCTCGAAAATTGACCACATACTCGGTAGCAAAGCTAACTTGCACAGTTACAAAAAAAATCACTAACCACCTGTGTCTTATCAGATCACCATGGATTAAAGTTAGAATTCAACAACAATGCTACCCCCAGAAAGCCTACAAACTCATGGAAACTGAACAGTCAACTACTGAACCATACCTGGATTAAGGAAGAAATAAAGAAAGAAATTAAAGTCTTCCTTGAATTCAATGAAAATAAAGAAACAACATACTCGAACTTATGGGACGCTATGAAAGCAGTCCTAAGAGGAAAGTTCATAGCACTAAGTGCCCACTTAAAGAAAACAGAGAAAGCACATATTGGAGACTTAACAGCCCACCTGAAAGCTCTAGAAAAAAAAGAAGCAGACTCACCTAGGAGGAGTAGAAGACTGGAAATAATCAAACTGAGGGCTGAAATCAACAAAATAGAAACACAGAAAACAATCCAACGAATCAATGAATCAAAAAGCTGGTTCCTGGAGAAAATCAACAAGATTGACAAACCCCTATCCAAACTAGTCAAACGGCAGAGAGAAAATTTGCAAATTAATAAGATCAGAAATGAAAAGGGGGACATAACCACAAACACAGAGGAAATTCAGAGAGTCATTAGATCTTACTACAAAAGCCTGTATGCCACAAAACTGGAAAATGTAAAAGAATTGGACACTTTTTTAGATAAATACGATTTACCAAAATTAAACCAGGACCAGGTGAACAATCTAAACAGACCTGTCAGTCGCGAAGAATTAGAAGCTGTTATCAAAAACCTCCCTACCAAAAAAAGCCCAGGGCCAGATGGGTTCAATGCGGAATTCTACCAGAACTTCCAAGAAGACCTAATTCCTATACTCCTCAATGTATTCCACAATATAGAAACAGAAGGGTCATTACCAAATTCCTTTTATGAAGCTACAGTTACTCTGATACCAAAACCACACAAAGACTCAACCAGGAAAGAGAATTACAGGCCAATCTCACTCATGAATATCGACGCAAAAATCCTCAACAAAATACTGGCAAACCGAATCCAAGAACACATCCGAAAAATTATACATTATGATCAAGTAGGCTTCATTCCTGAGATGCAGGGCTGGTTCAACATACGAAAATCTATCAATGTAATCCAGCATATAAATAAACTGAAAGAAAAAACCATATGATCATTTCATTAGATGCAGAAAAAGCATTCGACAATATTCAACATCCATTTATGTTAAAGTCTTGGAGAGATTAGGGATACAAGGGTCATACCTAAATATAATAAAAGCTATATACAGCAAGCCGACAGCTAACATCAAATTAAACGGAGAGAAACTCAAAGCCATCCTGCTTAACTCAGGAACACGACAAGGCTGTCCACTCTCTCCATACCTCTTCAATATAGTGCTTGAAGTTCTAGCAATAGCAATAAGACAACATAATGGGATCAAGGGAATTCAAATTGGAAAGGAAGAAGTTAAACTTTCGTTATTTGCAGATGATATGATAGTGTACTTAAGCGACCCCCAAAACTCCACCAAAGAACTCTTACAGCTGATAAACAGCTTTAGTAACGTGGCAGGATACAAGATCAACTCCAAAAAATCAGTCGCCCTCTTATACACAAAGGATATGCAAGCAGAGAGGGAAATCAGAGAAGCTTCTCCATTCACGATAGCCACAAACAGCATAAAATATCTTGGGGTAAATCTAACCAAGGAAGTGAAAGATCTATTTGACAAGAACTTTAAGGCATTGAAGAAAGAAATTGAGGAGGATACCAAAAAATGGATGGACATCCCTTGCTCTTGGATTGGGAGGATCAACATAGTAAAAATGGCAATTCTACCAAAGGCAATTTATAGATTCAATGCAATCCCCTTCAAGATCCCATCAAAATTCTTCACAGAACTGGAGAGGACAATAATCAACTTTATATGGAAAAACAAAAAACCCAGGATAGCCAAAACAATCCTATACAATAAAGGATCCTCTGGAGGCATTACCATCCCTGACTTCAAACTCTATTACAGAGCTACAGTAATGAAAACAGGGTGGTACTGGCATAAAAACAGAGAAGTCGACCAATGGAATCGTATAGAAGACCCGGATTTTATCCCACAAACCTATGAACACTTCATATTCGAAAAGGAGCTAAAAGTATACAATGGAAGAAAGAAAGCATCTTCAACAAATGGTGCTGGCACAACTGGATTTCAACCTGTAGAAGAATGAAAATAGACCCATATCTATCACCGTGCACAAAACTCAAGTCCAAATGGATTAAAGACCTCAATATCAGCCCGAAAACACTGAACCTGATAGAAGAGAAAGTGGGAAATACCCTACAATAGATGGGCACAGGTGATCGCTTCTTAGGTATAACCCCAGAAGCACAGACATTAAGGGCAACATTGAATAAATGGGACCTACTTAAACTGAGAAGCTTCTGTAAAGCAAAGGACACTGTCACTAAGACACAAAGGCAACCTACTGACTGGGAGAAGATCTTCACCAACCCCGCAACAGACAAAGGTCTGATCTCCAAAATATATAGAGAACTCAAGAAACTAGACTTTAAAATGCTAATTAACCCAATTAAAAAATGGGGCACTGAACTAAACAGAGAATTCTCAACGGAAGAAGTTCAAATGGCCAAAAGACACTTAAGGTCGTGCTCAACTTCCTTAGCAATCAGGGAAATGCAAATCAAAACAACTTTGAGATATCATCTTACACCTGTCAGAATGGCTAAAGTCAAAAACACCAAGGATAGCCTTTGCTGGAGAGGCTGTGGAGGACGGGGCACCCTCATCCATTGCTGGTGGGAATGCAATCTTGTGCAACCACTGTGGAAGTCAATGTTTCGGTTTCTCAGGAAATTCGGGATCAACCTACCCCTGGACCCAGCAATACCACTCTTGGGAATATACCCAAGAGATGCTCTATCATATGACAAAAGCATTTGTTCAACTATGTTCATAGCAGTATTATTTGTAATAGCCAGAACCTGGAAACAACCTAGATGCCCTTCAATAGAAGAATGGATGAAGAAAGTATGGAATATATACACACTAGAGTACTACGCTGCGGTAAAAAACAATGACTTCTCGAATTTTGCATGCAAATGGATGGAAATAGAAAACACTATCCTGAGTGAGGTATCCCAGACACAAAAAGATGAACATGGGATGTACTCACTCATAATTGGTTTCTAGCCATAAATAGGGGTCACGGAGTCTACAATAGGTGAACCTAAAGAAGCTAAGTAAGAAGTTGAACCCAAGGAAAAACATATAGTTATCCTCTTGGCTAAGGGAAGTACACAAAATTGCCGGGGAGAAAATTGGGATCTTTGGGGTGGGATGGGATGGGGGTAAGGGGAGATGGGGAGAGAGAAGTTAGAAGGGAAGGAGGGGGGGACTTGGGGAAACAGGAGGATTGGGATAAAGGAAGGTTGGATAGGGGAGCATGGAACCACAATTCTTAGTTAAGGGAGCCACTTTAGGGTGGGCAAGAGACTTGACCCTAGAGGGGCTCCCAGGTGCCCAAGCTGAGGTCCCCAGTTAGTTCCTTGGGCAGCTGAGGATAGGGAACCTGAAATGACCCTATCCTAGAGCAATACTGACGAATATCATGCATATCATCCTAGAACTTTCATCTGGTGATGGATGGAGATAGAGACAGAGACCCACACTGGAGCAATGGACTGAGATCCCAAGGTCCCAATGAAGAGCAGAAGGAGGGAGAACATGAGCAAAGAAGTCGGGACCACGAGGGGTGCACCCACCCACTGAGACAGTGGAGCTTATCTACTGGGAGCTCACCAAGGCCAGCTGGACTGTTACCGAAATAGCATGGGATAAAACTGGACTCTCTGAACATGGCGAACAATGAGAGCTGATGAGACGCCAAGGACAATGGCATGGGGTTTTGATCCTACTTAATGTGCTGGCTTGGTGGGAGCCTAGCCAGTTTGGATGTTCATCTTCCTTGATATGGACGGAGGGGGGAGGACCTAGGACTTACCACTGGGCAGGGAACCCTGACTGCTCTTTGGACTGGAGAGGGAGGGGGATAGGAGTGGGGAGAGGGGGACAAGGGTGGGAGGAGGGGGAGAAGAGTGGGAGGAGGGGGAGGGAAATGGGAGGCTCGGAGGAGGTGTAATTTTTTTTTATTCTCCTTTTATCAATAAAAAAAATAAAAAAGGAAGGGAAGCAGAAAAAAAAACTTAAGGGGCTGGAGAGATGGCTCAGTGGTTAAGTGGTCTGTTCTTCCAAAGGTCCTGAGTTCAACTCCTGGCAACCACATGGTGGCTCACAACCATCTGTAATGAGGTCTGGTGCCCTCTTCTGGCCGGTAGACATACACACAGACAGAGTATTGTATACATACTAAATAAATAAATATTAAAAAAAAACAATCTTTGGAGAAAGCAACTGAAGACAAATTCAGAAGATGGAAAGTGCTCCCATGTTCATGGATTGGTAAGGTTAACATAGTAAAAGTAGACATCCTACAAGAACAATCTAAATTTTCAATGCATTCCCAATAGAAATTCCAACACAATTCTTTACAAACCTTGAAAGCACAAGTCTCAACCTCACGTGAATAAATAATAACCTCAAGAGACCTAACCCAATCTTGAATTACAACGAAGCCGAGGTAGTATCACCATCCATGATTTCAAATTGTTCTACAGAGTTGTAATAATTAAAACCATATGTTATTGGCATAAAATCAGAATGCTGATTGGTGAAATTTAACTGAGGATCAGATATAAGTTTAGACCTATGTTTTGATAGAGAAGCCATAAAAACACAGGAAATGACACAAAATCTTAAACAAATGGTGTTGGTCTACTTTGATGTCTTCATGCACCCAAACGCAAATAGAACCATGATTATTCCAGAACAAATTTCAAGTCTAGGTGGATCAAAGGCCTCAACATCAAGCCGGATGCAATGAACCTGAAAGACGAGAAAATGAGGAGCATCCTTGGATGCATTGGCACATGAGATGACTTCTAAACAGAACACTGAAAATGCAGGATTAAGATTAACAATTATTAAATGGGACTTTTTAAACTAAAACATTTATATAAGGAAAAAATCCATCTTCAATAAGACAGAAGAAAGTCTATAGAATTTAAAAAAGGGTTTTAAAATCAATTTGAGATGTGAAAGAGGACTAATATTGAAATTATAAAAGAAACTCAATCAGTAAAATAAGAGAAAATCGATTTAAAATTGTGAAATAGATTTAAACAAAGAATTCTTAATACAGAATCTCAAATGGCTGTGAAACACTTAAATAAATGTTCAATATCCTTATCTATCAGGAAAAGCCAATCAGAACTACTTTGAGATTCATCCTAGACTTTTCAGATTAGCTAAATTTAAAAGCACAAGTAATATCTCATGCTCGTGAGGACGTGGAACAAGAGGAACACCCCTCCACTGCTGGTGAGAGCGCTAATTATACATCCAGCATGGAAAACAAAATGTGAGTTTCCCAGAAAGATGCGACTACGTCCATCTCTAGACCAGCCATACAACTTTGGGGTATATACACAAAGGACAAACCTGCCTACAAAACATTTGACCTAAAATCTGTCCTGCCAACAAATATGGCAGGGTCATAGTGGCACAGAATTTATAAGAGTAGACAACCAATGTTTGGTTTGACCTTTATCCACTCCATGGGAAGGAATTCATAACTCACACAGCTTGGGTAACTATGAGCCAGAGACTGGAAAGAACAGAGAACAAATACTCATTGGTATAAAAACAAATTCAGCAACATGATTCTTAATGATGTTTTGTTATATTTCCAGATCAGTCCCTCAACCAGTCATCAGCAAAGAAATTTCCTCCATCAGGAATTTCGAACTGATGCAGAAACCACAGCCATGTAGTATGTGGAGGGTCTACGTTGGAAGTCTCCCCCAGATTTCTCCCCTTTGAGTTCAAGGAATTCTGTAGAAGTGGAAACAGAAAACTTCTCACAGCCAGAGGAGATAGAGGACAACAGGATCAGACTTTCTGAATCACGAAGGAAGACACATATGAGCTCAAAAGGACTGAAGCAAGAAATACAGGGCCTGCATGGGTCTGTAACAGAGCCTCTGCATATATATTAAAATATTATGTTCGAATTTTGGTGAGACACCTCACTGTGAGAATAGGTGGTCTCTATTCTTGTTCTAATTCATGGGACTCTTTTCTTCCTGTTGGGTTGACATGACCAACTTCAATATAATAGTTTCTCCTTGATTTTATTGTATTTAGTTTTACTGTGTTTGTTTTTTATATCTAATAATCCTGTATTTCTTACTGAGAGACACAAAGGGAGTAGACCTGGAGAGGAGGAAGGAGATGGAGAAATTGAGAGGGTGATCTATAATCAGTATATTGTATGAGAAAAGAACCAATCTTCAATAAAAATTAGAATAAAATTTTACTATTTTATAAAATAAATATGAAGGTTTGGTCATTTATATTTTGTCAAATAAGAGAAAAAGAGAAGGAGAAAGAGAAAGCGAGAGCAAGAGTGCGAGAGCGAGAGGTTTGAAAGGAGTCAGAAAATGAATAAATGACAAAATGCTTTATTCCATGAGGAAGCATGAGCAGACCTTGTGAATTCAGGTATTTTTGGCATACGTAAAGCCTTAGAATTAGGAACAACTCACCTGTCTAAAACCTGTAGCCCATTCTATCATTTCATCAGACATATACAACTGTTGATAATCTGGAAAATGACTGGAAAACTTTCCTAATTTCATCTTAAGTCCAAAATTCGGTGGAAAATCCCTGATGTAGAAAATGTCATATTCTGTATCCAGTTTTACTTTCTGGTTCATGGTCACAAGGTCTCCAGCAGGATTTTCAAATTGTATATTCTTCAGAAGAGAGAACATCTAAAATACATTTGTCATTTTAGTCTCAACTATGCTAACATATTAGGAAGGAAAATAAAATATTTTAATGACCCTAATTTTCCTTAGCTTCTCCTAAAATATAACTTTATTAAAAGTACTTAGTAATAAAAAAGAAGAAGTTCCATGTACATGGAAAGATTCCCTATGTTTTGAAAATACAAATTTCTTGCTGGAGTGGATGATGTCTTTAAACATGCACATCTGAATTGTATGCCTGAAATGTAGTTGCGCATTCTCAACTTCTTTCTACTAATAGTGTTATTTAATCATGACCTAGGGAATTGAAATCCTTAGTTGGTAAAAAATGGCAAAGCCATTTTATATTTATATTATCTTATTTCACTACATTGATAAGAAACTTTTTGATCACATCAAAGGGAAGTATTTTTATTATTGCCATTTAATAATTTCATGAAAAAATATTTATTTTGAAATGTAAAAAAACTGTATGGTTAAAACCGCTGAAAAAAATTTCTTGACTAAGATTGTATAATGCTGACTTGCGTGCCAGTGTTAACTGTATGATATTTTGTGACACTAACATGATCTGCCTTATATGCAGTGCCAGGGTAAAGACACATATGAACTCAGGAAAAAGATTCCTTATTTGCATAGATTTGGACCTTGTGGTTCCTTTTAAGAATCTCTGTGACATTCATGCCTTTCTGTATAAGACACATTACCTTCCAGGAGTCAAGTTCCAGCTTCTTACCAGCATTCTTTGGCCATGTGTCAACTTGCAGAAGCATCTCATGGAGTGTGTGGGCCACAGCATACACGGCATTGTATAAGTTATAGGCTGAATCACTCATGGACATTCCAAACGGTGTCCTAAATAACCATTTCAATAGGGTTCTTGTTGGACAGTTCTTCAGTTTGTTACAATTAGGCGATGGTAAAGCACATTTAAAATAAGTCCACCATAGTTTTACAAGAGAAATTTCATCACTATAGTTTAAAGGACGCACTGTCTGCAGGAATTGTTTAAAACCAGACATCTCAGAATGCTGATGAGAGAAAATGAGAATCCCATCAGGGGAGTTAAGCATGAAATCTCCTTCTATGAACATATCAAATTGTGACACACTGACCCAGATTCTCTGAATACTTAGAGGTCTCCACATCCAAAAGATTAATGGCATATAAGTATCTCTGTCTCCATAGACAATCACTACTTTTGCTGATGATGTCATGACCTTCTTATAATTCTTCATAAACATTTTAAAGAATAACTCTTGACTCAGTGGGATAATAGCCACAAATGCTAAGCAGACATTTTTTCTTTTCATCACTCCTCTCCATTCAGAAAGAAACTGAGTTCCAAGATCTTCATCTGAAATGACCATTCCCACCCAGTTCCATCTGAAGTGAACCACTAGGGACACCATGGCCAGTGCTAGAGATGTGTCCTTGGGCGATATCTGGTAGAGATGAGGAAATTGTTCATGGATACTCAGGTGAGGATGAAAATACCCATAGTAAAGCTGAAAGACATAGACCATTAGCAACAGTATGAAGAAGATGGAAGCATAACACTCAGTCTAAGATCTATGTGTGCTAAGCAAATGCTGGGATAGCTAGAAATTGTGAATTCTTCATTTAATTATTGAAAACTTATCTATTTTTGTGATTATCTAAACTATTATATATTAAAACTTTTGATAAATATTTCACATTTATGTTCCCTTCCATGTCCATTTCTTATAAAGTGTTTCCCATAGTGTTTGAGTATTTATGCTTTATGAATGAGAAAAGACATAAACCCAATTTCTGTCTTTCCATCACCATTTGTACCCAGAATATCATCTTTGAAGGGAAAAATACTTCATTAAAATTAATCCACCCAGGCTTACCTCTGGAGTTCTAGAAAGGTAGAGGTGGAACCCAAAAGTGGCAGATGTTCTCCACCGTGGTCCTGTAAATGTAATTAAATATCTTCTCTCTTCTGAGCAGTAGTAGTTAGGAAAGTATTCACTTCTTTTTGAAGATGAAATAGATTTTATGTGATCAAGAAACACATTACATTTAATGGTAGCTAGCAGAGAAATGTTGGGTAAAATCTGAGGATTCCTATTGATTTCTTCCATGGCAAAATAAAGAGAGAAAATCAAGTTGATGTTGTCAGGTGTCACCCTGAAAACAGAGCACAGTAATCACAAGAGATTAGGTTTCAAACATAATAATCTTAATAACTCTCAGTGTGGGTTCAGCACTGAAGTATCTTTTCTTGACCCATTGCTAGGAAGATATTCATAAATCTTTGTTATAATGTGAGACATGGGGAGGAATATAACGATACTACTTTTTTATATTTGTTTCTTTGGGTTGGTGGGTTCTTTTTTTCTATTAATGGTATTTTGAAGCTTCCTACAGATTCATCCTGGTTTTTTTCTGTTTTTTTTTTTTTTTCGAGACAGGGTTTCTCTGTGGCTTTGGAGACTGTCCTGGAACTAGCTCTGTAGACCAGGCTGGTCTCGAACTCACAGAGATCCACCTGCCTCTGCCTCCCGAGTGCTGGGATTAAAGGCGTGCGCCACCACCGCCCGGCTCATCCTGGTTTTTTTCTGAACACCATGGCTGTACTTATACAGTCCATGGAACAGAATAGATGAACTGATCAACATTCAATCTGCTCACACATATGTACTAATTCTAATCCATTACATATTTGTAAAATAAATCGGTATCATTTGCTATCAAGGTCGTTATACTCTTACACAGATGCAGTCCTGGTCTTTTTTGGAAATGCGAAATAGAATAAATATTTTGAGGTGAGTGTGGTCAGATTTGTGATGGGAATGGGAAGGATAAAGTCAGGGTAAAGGGATGGTAGGAGAGTGTTCAGGGATTGACAGTTGGAACTGATAGTCTTTTGGTTGTTTTAGAAACAGTATAGTGGAAACTTCTTGATATCTGCGAGGGTGACCCTATTGAGGAATCCCTAGAAGGGAGAATAAGGATTGTGCAATGGCCCTGTTTGTAGCCAGAAAAGGTTACCAGTTGTGGAATTGTGTTGCATTTGCATGAAATTTTGATTGATGGGTTCCTATGGAGATCAACAAACAACCCAGGATGTTGCTAAGACAGAAGTTTGCTCTCTGAAAACAGACTGTCTCCCTATTGCCTAAAACAACAGACCCAAAGCTCAATGAACATGGAGAGCTTAACTGGGCCCTTCAATGATTCTTCTATGTTCTAGTCTCTTTGGTGAATGATGGTACCATGGAGGCTACTGCAAGATAGTACCAGGCCCTAACCCAATGATAAATCGTTCCACATCTCATCATTCCTGCCTGGAATATGCACTCAGACAATGGCAGCACAGGATTTGTGGGAGTAGACAACCAATGTATAGTTTAAAAGGACTTCCAGGTCATGAGAGGGAGTCCATGTCCTACACTGTCTGAATTTCCAGGACTTGGCGACTGGATAACCCAGAGACCAAGGTGCAACCAAACACTACTAGAAAAGTATTTCCTCGTGCTATTATGCTGTATTTATAGATGGGTGTCTTGTCCAGTCGACTTCAGAGAGGTTTCTTCAATCACCAGATAGGAGCAGGCGCATATATCTACAACCAGATACTATGCTATATTTGGTTCTATGCCTCTGAAGGATAACACATGAGTCTATGAGGTGGAAAGGGTCATATTAAGGTAATCTTCCTAGGAGCATGGTTTAAGTATGAGCTATTCATTCCTTTCTGCCTGGAAATGTTGATTAAAGAATGACAAACACCAGCTTTCCCATAAACCATTGGAGTTAGTGAACTAACCAGCAGTAAAACATTAAATAAATTGGGTTGTGCTATAGAGGAAGAAAGGCAACACAGACTGATGACATACAGAATTATGGTCTATTTCGCAGTATCAATAGAATACAACTTCTCCCATACTTAACTACAATTAATGAATCAAAGATGTACTTACTTCTTGTATAGATTCTCAGTGATATTGTTATTCTTCACATGCCCATCCTCTGTATAAATAAAAAAGAAACAATGCTCCTCTATATCTAGCTCTTTGATGTTCTTTTTTATTCTCATGAAGCACTTGGGGTCAGTTAAACTGCAGGAAACGAGGGAAAGATTCAGGACCAAAAGGACAAAGATCAAAGAGAGCATCTCTGTCGAGTCTCTAGGTTAGGAGCCTGAGGGAAGTGCAGCATGAAGAGTCAGACAGAAACCCATGTATCAATTATGCCTGCCCGTATCCAGTGTCTCTTTTATCACTGCAGTTTCTACTAAAGAGTGCCTGCACTTCTCTCCGTAGTGTTTTTCAGCCCATTGTTCATCTCTGGGGAATTCTTTAGCATTCCTGGCCTGAGGCCCTGCATCTGAGTTCCTAAGTTCAGGTGACAAAAAAGGCATAATAGTTTTGTTTACAAGAATTATCTTTCCCTCCATATCCCTCATGGTTCCATCTGTTTCAGTGCACATGAAGGCTCCAGATATGATTTCTCTTGGGAAAATTCGCTAAAAAGCCTTGTTCGTCAACACAATTCTCTAATTCCCATGTGAATGTTTGGATTCCATAACATATTCAAAGCAGTTTTTGAGATAGAAGTGTAAGGAATAGCTATTCCTAGAGAGGTCTTATTGTAGACATACAGACAATATGAACAATAATGTTCATGGTTGGAAATAGTATTGCATATGTGTTGTCCTATGTCAATGGAGCATGCACTTATGATTCACACACACCTGAGTGCCTGCTAATGCACACAGTCACATGTGTTAGAGATTCGGTCAAGATTACAAATCCAGAACCGATCAATACTACCTGAATATCAAGGCTAGAAAGTTACTGCATATTAGAGTCCTAAAACACGACTAAGACCTCAGTTCTCAATAATGTGTATTTTGTCATTAACATGGATCTTCATCTATGACATTGATTTCTTGTGGAGGCCCAAATATGTGATGCTATTTCTATCTTGTCTGAAAGTCAGAGAGCTTGAGGTTGCTCAAAATTGTTGACAACAAGAAGGGTTACACATGGTTATCAGGGGTGTGGTTACTTGGTCTTTTTGACATTAAGGTGGCCCATACAGGCAGATCCACTCCACCCTGAACAACAGTCAGGTTGTCAGTGCATATTTCTGTTCTCTCTTGTGTAATAGGAGGTTTAACCTTGGGAGTGGCTGCCTTCATGATACTTGGTCTATGGTGGGTTCACTGTCTAAACCACAGAATGTTTTTGTCATGGATTAGTTGCCTGATGGCTTGAAGTATTGAAACCAGTAACTGTTCAGTTGTCCTTTATCATATTAGAGTAGTCTTTTGTTTTCTACCCCTTGTTGCATTTGTGTACAAAACGTTACGAAAAATTAAATGCATTTGAATTTCAGTATTTACTGGAACTCCCTCCCAATACTCTTCTATGTTTTCTGTTTTATTGTTTTTTCTTGCATTTTCATATTCTTCACTAACTCTTCTATTTCCCATGCTCCTGCCCTGGTAAATGGTATTTTTGTTGAAGCTGGTCCCTGACAATTTCTTGCATTTTAATGTTTATATTTGAAAAGAATGCTTGCTGGGGATTAATTCTATAATTTATGGATTAAATGATTGAAAATGAAAATTAAATTTCTGACCTGGAAATGCTGAAGCATTTATAGGCAGCCCGTATATGGCAGTTCTGTTGAACTTGTCCATATTGGGTTTAATGGTCTAAGCTGATAAGGATGACTGCTTTCTCTCACCTCCCAATGCACCTTTATTGTTCCTTGCTCTGACTCCCCCTGACTTTGACCAACCCTATATTCTGTATA
The DNA here is from genome assembly GCF_037038515.1 of Microtus pennsylvanicus. NCBI lineage: Eukaryota > Metazoa > Chordata > Mammalia > Rodentia > Cricetidae > Microtus > Microtus pennsylvanicus. The sequence goes on from NC_134596.1 coordinate 32,263,040, forward strand.
CTACTGGAAAGTGGGGTTGGCTCAAGGGTTTTGGGGAAAAAGAGAGGACCACATTTGTCTTTGTTGCCAACCTTTCCAGAATCTGATATAACAATTCATGGATGGCCACCTTAATTAAGGTACTTAGTTAAGTAATTAAGGTACGTAAGCCTTAATTAAGGCTACAAGTAGTAGTGTCCTGACTGTCACAGAAGGCTTCTAAGCTCTCTTTTGGTCCTGTCTCTAAGCACCTAAAGAATTTCCTCTCACAGAAGACTCTATCCACTCTGTCTCCTTCTAACCTTGAGCTTTTTCATTTTATCTTTCTAGAAAATGCCATATGTCATTTGGTTCTATTAATATCCTTTCTAAGGCTACTACCTGCATTGATTCCTGCCCACATTCACTTGAAACTATTACTTACAGATATCTGCAACTTTGTTTCCTCTCTGTCATGTCCTGACTATACTTGCTTTACAGATGGAAACTTATCACTCAGGTCCACTGTCTCCTACAAAGCAGACAATGCCATAGTCTTCTCTGGCCAGGTTGTATGATTCCTTTTGTCATCAGGAAATACTTCTCATACCCTCACTAGAGCTTCACCTTAGCAGGAGACAAAAGACTGTATTTATACTTTCAACAAGCATCATGATTTGACTTTACAACAGTGAAGTTTTCTCTCCACTAGAGTACCATCAACTACCAATGGCCCTCAACTTCTAAAGCTTCTTGAAGGCTTTTATCTCCCCAAGCATGCCATAATTATTTATTGCTGTGATCACAAGAGCCCTACTAATAATATAATTCTGTAGAAGACTTTTACTGACAAGATTGCTAAATAAGAAGGCCAATATTCTTACTCTTATTTCTCCACTTTCTTCCTAGGCCCTCCAAACATAATCTCTACCTGCTTTGAGTCTCAGTACAGGCTGTGCATACTATGGGAGCTATCATGTGTCCTCAGTGCTCTTTTCTTCTTTGGACTGATACTGCCTCAATTGGACTGATTGACTCATTGAGATCCAACCCTCAATCAAAGTCCTTCCTGATGGCTATTCACAAGTCTTTTCACATCAGAGTTGATCTTCTGTCCTGATTTCTATAGCTCCAATTCTTCCATCCGACCTTTCGTCGTTCCTCAAGGCTATCACCCTGAAATCTTTCACCTGTATTTAATTCTCCATACATGAGTCTTGCAACCCCACTTCTTTTACCCACACCAAATTCCTGGTAGTCGTTCATGGAAAAACTCATAGACAGAGTTCACACACATTCCTCCTAATAGCTACATGAACGTCTTACTATAGTATACACTTTCTCAGGTTCGATAAATGTTTTCTAAACAAGAGCTGAGACTGCAGATGTCTGTTCTCACCTCCCAAGGATATTTTATCCAGATTTGGACATTATAGATTTATGCCACCAGATGAATGGCCCTGCATTAATTTTTGTAGTTACTCAGTGTCAAGAACCTTAGGGGTATGTTACATATCAACCGTAGTCATTGGGAAAGATAGAAAGGGATAATGGACCTATTAAGGGTCTTTTTACCAAACCTATCTTCTGAACTTTATCTTCTTAGACTCAACTTCTACCCCTTACCCTTGCTGACATTCGGATAACACCATGAGCCCCTGATTCCTCAGCAGTTTTGAATTAATGGGCAGCAGTCTCTTTCTTCTAGAAAGTTCACCTCCTCTGGTATCTTTGCCATTCTGTGAGTTTTTATCCAAGCCACATTGTCAGGTGATTGATATATTTTGACTATTGCCTTCAACAGTGGGTAGGCGCACATCTGGTCATCCTTACCACACCAGCATTGGTTAAACTTCAAGTAATTAAAAGCACTATCCACCTATCACAACTCCAACAGGCTCCCGCCCTCTTATCTGTTAAGTACAGCTGCTAGTATGGAAACTCTGCAACTAGAATTTCCCATCTTCCAACCATTCTTGGAATTGTCTCCATTTTCGTCTTCCTACTGTGTCTCTCAGGTATCCTGACTTCCCAGACCACAGGACACTGACAAGCCTCGGAGTTCCTGATATATACACACAAAAGACAGATTTCTTGGTTCTGCCTTCTGTCTCACTCTGGCTACTGCTATGAGATCTCTGTAACATATGCTTCCCAAGCATTCTTTTTCTATAACTATAGAAAGGAACTATCTAGTTTCAATCTTGTGACAACTCTCTTAAGAAAAAAAAAATGGTCTGCACTGATGATGCCTGAGTTCCATTATGCTGAACCAGGATGAGGCATACAATCTCAGCAACTCTATCTTGGACCCACATTATTTCTTTTGTTTTGTAAAGTTCTGCACTAGATACAGGTCTTCCTTAGTATGCCTAGTACAGAAATACATTCCCCAACAAGTCCTCCCAAAAGTGGTATTTCCAAAGGGATCACCATATCTGTAATTTTACTAATAGTTTATTTCTGTTACAAGGTTCTTTAAGGAAACCACTGACTTTCTTTAAAGGCCCCAAATCATATATATTAAAATTTTGGAAATATTTATAACCTCTTGGAAAATTATTTTGAGTATTAGATGCAATACCTATGGCACACTTCAAGTCAAACCCTTCTATTGTCCACAAAAATGTTACTGTAAGCTTGCATACTGGTTGACAGCTAGAGAGCCGTAAATGACAATGTGGTCCCAGTCTACAGTATAGTTGTTAGCCATAACCATGTTTACAAAAATGAATACAAGCTGGATGGTTGTGCCACACATCTTTAGTCCCAGAGAGGCAGGTATATCTCTGTGAGTTTAAACCTAGCCTGGTCTACAAGAGCTAGTTCCATGACAGGCTCCAAAGCTACAGAAAAACCCTGTCTTGAAAAACAAAAGCAAAACAAAAATAAACAAAAGGAAAGTGAATAAAAACACCCAGTTTTATAAATTATTCAGTATTATTTTGCCTCTCCTCTATCTCTAATCTAAGCTACTAGAAGATCTTCCTATTTGCATCACTTAATAGACCATCTAGGTTATATGAACTTAAGAATTCCAATACTGTCCCAACATTTTAGCAGAGAACTTAATGAGAAACACACACACCCTCAACTATGACAATAAGAAAAGGCTGGTCATAAGGTTTGGTCCATAGAACTGATGTCATGTGTTAAAATTTATTACACAGCTTATTTCTACATTTTACATAAAGAATTATCATCTGCTGGCAATATTTAAGGAATAGATAGCAACTTTGTCATCTTGTGGCTGTTTCTGCAGTTTTAAATAAGCTAGATGTATTTAATGAACATATTTTGCTTTATCATTTGTGACTCTGAACTTGTGAAAAGAATTTATCTGTGGTCTTAACAAAATAATGTAGCATTTTGGAGCAAAAATGCAAAGAAATAGTCCTGCACTTGAGGCCAAGATACAGAAGACCTCCACAGCCACCAGAGCCTTGCCTTTGGTGCTGTGGTAGACAGTGAGGAAGGTGACCCAAACACTACAGAACACCAGCATGCTGAACGTCAGGAACCTTGCTTCATTGAATGTGTCCGGTAGATTCCTAGCCAGGAAAGCTACAACGAAACTCGCTAGGGCGAGAGACCCCAGGTATCCCAGGACAAAGTAGAAGAAAATTACTGATCCTTTGTTGCAAACAATAATGATGTGGCCGTGTTCCATATGTACATCAGTATTAACAAACGGAGGAGAAGTTCCTAACCAGATTCCACAGAGAATCATTTGGATCATGGTGCATATGGGGATGATGAAATTAGGTGCCCCTGATATGAGCAGTGACCTCATCCTTCTTTCTGGAGCAGTGACCTTGAATGCCAACACTACAGTAATCGTCTTTGCCAAGACAGTAGAGGTGGCCACAGTGAACACAATTGCAAATGTGGTCTGCTGCATTATACAGGTGGGTGTGTCTGGATGGCCAATGTAGAGCAAGGGACAGAGAAAGCAAAAGATGAGGGCGATGAGTAGGACATAGCTGAGAGCTCTGTTATTTGCCTTGACAATGGGCGTGTCCTGGTGCTTCAAGAAGACATACAGTACAGAAGCTGTAAGGGCTGAGAAGCATAGAGCCACGCAGGTCAGAGACATTCCCAAGGGATCTTCATAGGCCAGAAAGCTCACAACTTTTTGGAGGCAGTGAGTTTGATCTTTGTTGGCATACTGATCATGTGGACACTTCACACATTCATCCATATCTAGTAGAGGAAGGGCGTTATTATCAATTTTCATTTTTCCCTATGATGGGCTAGTTATGCTAAACTAATGCATTGGAAAATCATAGCTCAACTATTATTACCTCTTTCTGTATAAGAAAATTTAAATGTGGCTTATTCATAGGATTTAATCTGAATTTAAAATGATTATCATTTTTATGAAAGGCTTAGTTCGTATTTATCTTACAGACTCAAGAGTCTTTGATATTTTTCCCAAATAATGAAGTGCTGTTATATCATTTTCATGTTTCTGCAACAATTTAATTTGGTAAGGTCAATCATGGAATCATACTGTTGCTATTTATAATTTTGTATATTATGAAGAACAAGAACTGAGAATGAGCAGTTTCTATGCATGTTATGGTAGATCTCTGAATCTCAAGTTTGGTCCTGACCAAGGACAAGAACAATAGACTTGACAAAGTAATGGGAGAAAGAGCATCAGACAAAAGCCCTATGCAGAGAACTACAGGCACCTATGGAATACTGAAAATGGGAGAGATTGTCTTCCACAGAGAAGAGCACACCACCAGATGATATTTGGATAACAAAAAGTTCAGCCATGAAAGCAAGTAAAAAAAGCACTGATAATGTCAAGCAAGGCAGAGATAGCATGAACAAGTTACCACCTAAATTCTCTTCATGGCAAAAGATCACCTTTGCTTTATGTTTCAACACATGAATTTTGGTAAAGCATATTATTTGCCAGTTTTGCTAATTTCTGTGAGATTCAACTACACAATATATCCAGCAGTGTAGATGTCATCGAGAAGCATTATGCTCAAGATAATTTTCCATATCTCAAGAAAATAATTTTGAAAGATAATAATGGGTAGGGGCTGAGACCTTCCTTCCAGCTGTGTCTGTGTAATTTACAGCCTAATATATTCAGTTTTCTCCAATTACATTAGTCAGGGAATCAAACTGGAAGTGATGGTGTCTTACCATTACTGAGTCAGTAAATTGATGGGTGTACATTCTCTTCCTGTTTCTATATTCTCTGATTGTGAAAAACAGTGTTTCCTAATCTAGTGAATAAAAGTATCAAAATACTTCAACTCTATCTATCCATTTGAAAATTATATTATAAAATATTATATTTTGAAGCCTTTAGAAATACATATAGGAACAAGGGGGAGTTTAATAGAATTTGGTTTAGCATCCATGTCTTCAATCAACACAAAATTCACTAACATTATATTTTAATTCAACTTCATATATATGCTAAAGAATCATTGGAATCAATATATTTTATTAATTTAATATTTATGCTTTATTCTATGCATGGTTTATATTCTTGAATATTTCACTGGTTTCTGTAACCAAGTATGTTTAATATTTTGTGTAATTTAAATTACGTACTTTATCTTCACAATCCTTGTGTCCAAATCATATGAAACTATTTGCATTCTGGTATAACTCTTAAATGAATATTGTACATGAATACATGTTATGGTCATTTCAATAAAAAAATTTAATACACAGGTCAAAATTTTGGCATCCAAATGCTCTGTGTACTAGGATATAATGAAAATGAATCTTACCAATAACTGTATTGATCTACCAGAGCACATGATAAAAACACATGTTTCTAAACCATGATACAACAGTACCAAGCATTCCTTTCTTGTCAGAGACATTGATTAGCATTGGAAAATATGGATGCTTTGTTAGTTTGAATACGACTGGCCCCATAATCTCATAGAAAGTGGCACTTGTGAGAAGTATGGGTTTTTGGAGTAGTTGTGGACTTGTTGGTGGAGCTGTATCACTGAGGAATGAGCTTTGAGCTCTCCTTTGACCTAGCTCAGTGTGATACCCAACTCACTTCCTGTTACCTTCAGATCAAAATGAAGAAGTCTCAGCTTCTTGAATATTATGTCCTACCCAGCACCATGTCTGCCTGCATGCTTTCATATCCTAACATGATGATAATGAACTAAACATCTGAACTATAAGCCATCCCAATTATGCTTTTTCTTTTATAAGATTTTCCGTGGCTGTGGTCTTTTCACAGCGATAGAAACCCTAAGTAAGGCAGATGCGTAGCAACTATATCCTTAATAAAAGTGGAAAGTAGATATAATCTAATGCAATATGCTGAATTCTAAGATGAAGATGACATGCTATAGTAATGCTTATTACTCAAAAGAAATGATTAAGGAAAAATACTTCCCTGCTTCTAGAATGATGAGAGAAAAATAAAGTTCATGAGCAGTATAATTTAATATAGGCAGTATAGTTTTCCAAATTGTAGTTTTATTATTTTTCTAACTTTGAAATGAGTGTTCCTTATCCCTGAGGGTCTCTTTGAGAATTGTATAAATAATGCAGAATGTAAACAATCTGTTGATTATTTTGGTAAAGTGTATTCTTACTTGTCATGTTTGAAATTTCATTTTCAGGACACGGGTTGCAATCAAAACAGCAGATAGCCCTCCCCTCTTGAGGGAATTTTCTTAGTCCTGGACGGCAAGGCATACTGCATATCGAGGGCGGAGTCTATGGTAAATCACATACATTTCACAAATTGAGTTTAACGCATATGAGAAAAGCAGCAGTGATTGACGGCGTGGAGTAACTGAAAAAAAAAACCCTTTTACAGACATGTATACTATTATGAAACATAATTTTCATGTCTTTTCTGTGTCTCTTTTCTTCCCAGAAGCAGTTCCACAGGATTCTCCTAACCCTGCACTAGAACACCTGTTGCAGCCTTACTCCCCCTTCCCACACCTGCTTTGGATCTCAGAGACCATTGCTTTCTAACCTCCATTTTTCTAATTCATTCCTGTATCCCAGTCCTGAACTATACAGGTGTGCCTTGCTGAAAAGATTGCATTAAAAAGTCCACCAGGGAACCCGTACACATAATAAATATTTTCACCTACATACAATATTATGTAAGTGGCTACATACAATATTAACTTAAAAATATTTCTCATGTATACAAATGTTGAGCAGAAAGTACTCGGGAACAACACTTTTCACAACATCTTCATAATAGTATAATATATCTTGAGTAAACTCTAAGCAAATAAAGGAAATTCTTCTCTTATAAAAACTTCAGGGGGGCGGGCTAACCAAGCAGCACGGAGTTTCATCTGGGTACCGAGTGAAACACCATTGTGGTGAGTGAGTGCAGCGGCACCCGGGAACAGCCCGCCTACACTTCCTGGCCATCCTAAAGGGGCTATACTGCCCAATACCCCCTCTCTCTTACTATTCCATCCAGCTTACATCCAGATCCCCCCACCCCTTGTCTCCCTCCCTCCCTCCCTCCCTTCTTTGGTGGCAGAGCGCCTCCCAGCTCAGCCTGCTTGGGCTCTGGGACCGAACCCGAAGCGTAGGGAAAAGGGGAGGGCTGTAGCTCCTTTGTCCCCATAGCCTGCCTGCAGCAAGCTGGGTGGGCCCTTTGTTTGCTAGCTAACCAAGCAGCAAGGAGATCCGATCTGGACACCAGGAGAAACATCACCGGGGAGTGACATCACTGGGAAGGTACATCAGTGGGCAAGAAGACCTGATCCTGTAAAAGAAGATCCAGAGGAGCGTATTGGGAGGAAGAGATGGGGAGACGCCAATGCAAGAATTCACCCAACAATCTGAAAAACAACACGAAACCACCAGAAGCCAGTGACCTCACAACAGGAGGACATGATCACCTTAATCAAGAAGAAGTAGAAAAAACTGACTTCATGAAAGTGACTGACACCCTTAAACAGAATATAAAAAACGCCCTTATAGAAATGGATGAGAAGTATAACAGAAAGTTCGAGGAATTGAGTAAATCAGTGAATGATACCCTAGGAAACCAAGGAAAAATAATCAAGCAGATAATGGAAACAGTTCATGACTTGAAAACTGAAATGGAGGCAAAGAAGAAAACACAAACAGAGGGCCAGCTGGACATGGAAAATCTAGGTAAACGAATAGAGACTACAGAAACAAGCATAACCAGCAGAATACAAGAGATAGAAGAAAGAATCTCGCATAGAGAAAATAAACGCACTGATCAAAGAAAATAGCAAGTCCAACAAACTCTCATCACAAAACATTCAGGAAATATGGGACACAATAAAAAGACCAAACCTAAGAATCATTGGAGTAGAAGAAGGAGAAGAAATGCAGCCAACGGTCCAGAAAATATACTTAATAAAATTATAGAAGAAAACTTTCCCAACCTGAAAAAGGATGTACCTATGAAGGTTCAAGAATCATACAGAACACCAAATAGGCTGGATCAAAAAAAAAATCCCCTCGCCATATAATAATCAAAACACAAAATATACAGAATAAAGAAAGAATATTAAGAGCCGCAAAGGAAAAAGGCCAAGTTACTTATAAAGGTAAACTTATCAGACTTACACCTGACTTCTCTATGGAAACCATGAAAGCCAGAAGGTCCTGGATAGATGTACTTCATGGATGCAAGCACAGACTACTATATCCAGCCAAGCTTTCGTTCACTATAAATGGAGAAAACAAAATTTTCCAGGATAAAAACAAATTTAAACAATACGTAACCACAAACCAGCCTTACAGAAAATAATAGAAGGAAAATCACTAACCAAGGAGTCCAACAATGACCACAATAACTCAGACATCTAGAGACCCTTCACCAGCGCAACTCAAAAAAGGGAAACACACAAACCCTACTACTAAAAAAGTGACCAGAGTTAACAACCACTGGTCATTAATATCACTTAATGTCAATGGGCTCAACTCACCTATAAAAAGGCACAGGCTAAGAGATTGGATACGAAAACAGGATCCAACATTCTGCTGTCTACAAGAAACACACCTCAACCACAAAGACAGGCACCTACTCAGAGTAAAGGGCTGGGAAAAGGCTTATCAAGCAAATGGACCTAAGAAACAAGCAGGTGTGGCCATACTAATTTCTAATAAAGTTGACTTCAAACTTAAATCAATCAGAAGAGATGGAGAGGGACATTTTATACTCATAACAGGAACAATTCATCAGGAAGAAGTCTCAATCCTGAATATCTATGCCCCTAATATAAAAGCACCCACGTACGTAAAAGAAATATTGCTAAAATTCAAGGCAGCCATCAAACCGCACACACTAATAGTAGGAGACTTCAACACTCCTCTCTCACCAATGGACAGGTCAATCAGACAGAAACCTAACAGAGAAATTAGAGAATTAATGGAGGTAATGAAGCAAATGGACTTAACAGACATCTATAGATTATTCCACCCAAAGAGGAAAGAATATACCTTTTTCTCTGCAGCTCATGGAACCTTCTCGAAAATTGACCACATACTCAGTAACAAAGTTAACTTGCACAGTTACAAAAAAAATCACTAACCACCTGTGTCTTATCAGATCACCATGGATTAAAGTTAGAATTCAACAACAATGCTACCCCCAGAAAGCCTACAAACTCATGGAAACTGAACAGTCAACTACTGAACCATACCTGGATTAAGGAAGAAATAAAGAAGGAAATTAAAGTCTTCCTTGAATTCAATGAAAATAAAGAAACAACATACTCGAACTTATGGGACGCTATGAAAGCAGTCCTAAGAGGAAAGTTCATAGCACTAAGTGCCCACTTAAAGAAAACAGAGAAAGCACATATTGGAGACTTAACAGCCCACCTGAAAGCTCTAGAAAAAAAAGAAGCAGACTCACCTAGGAGGAGTAGAAGACTGGAAATAATCAAACTGAGGGCTGAAATCAACAAAATAGAAACACAGAAAACAATCCAACGAATCAATGAATCAAAAAGCTGGTTCCTGGAGAAAATCAACAAGATTGACAAACCCCTATCCAAACTAGTCAAACGGCAGAGAGAAAATTTGCAAATTAATAAGATCAGAAATGAAAAGGGGGACATAACCACAAACACAGAGGAAATTCAGAGAGTCATTAGATCTTACTACAAAAGCCTGTATGCCACAAAACTGGAAAATGTAAAAGAATTGGACACTTTTTTAGATAAATACGATTTACCAAAATTAAACCAGGACCAGGTGAACAATCTAAACAGACCTGTCAGTCGCGAAGAATTAGAAGCTGTTATCAAAAACCTCCCTACCAAAAAAAGCCCAGGGCCAGATGGTTTCAATGCGGAATTCTACCAGAACTTCCAAGAAGACCTAATACCTATACTCCTCAATGTATTCCACAATATAGAAACAGAAGGGTCATTACCAAATTCCTTTTATGAAGCTACAGTTACTCTGATACCAAAACCACACAAAGACTCAACCAGGAAAGAGAATTACAGGCCAATCTCACTCATGAATATCGACGCAAAAATCCTCAACAAAATACTGGCAAACCGAATCCAAGAACACATTAGAAAAATTATCCATTATGATCAAGTAGGCTTCATTCCTGAGATGCAGGGCTGGTTCAACATATGAAAATCTATCAATGTAATCCAGCATATAAATAAACTGAAAGAAAAAACCATGTGATCATTTCATTAGATGCAGAAAAAGCATTCGACAATATTCAACATCCATTTATGTTAAAAGTCTTGGAGAGATTAGGGATACAAGGGTCATACCTAAATATAATAAAAGCTATATACAGCAAGCCGACAGCTAACATCAAATTAAACGGAGAGAAACTCAAAGCCATCCCGCTTAACTCAGGAACACGACAAGGCTGTCCACTCTCTCCATACCTCTTCAATATAGTGCTTGAAGTTCTAGCAATAGCAATAAGACAACATAATGGGATCAAGGGGATTCGAATTGGAAAGGAAGAAGTTAAACTTTCGTTATTTGCAGATGATATGATAGTGTACTTAAGCGACCCCCAAAACTCCACCAAAGAACTCTTACAGCTGATAAACAGCTTTAGTAATGTGGCAGGATACAAGATCAACTCCAAAAATCAGTCACCCTCTTATACACAAAGGATATGCAAGCAGAGAGGGAAATCAGAGAAGCTTCTCCATTCACGATAGCCACAAACAGCATAAAATATCTTGGGGTAAATCTAACCAAGGAAGTGAAAGACCTATTTGACAAGAACTTTAAGGCATTGAAGAAAGAAATTGAAGAGGATACCAAAAAATGGATGGACATCCCTTGTTTTTGGATTGGGAGGATCAACAATGTAAAAATGGCAATTCTACCAAAGGCAATTTATAGATTCAATGCAATCCCCATCAAGATCCCATCAAAATTCTTCACAGAACTGGAGAGGACAATAATCAACTTTATATGGAAAAACAAAAAACCCAGGATAGCCAAAACAATCCTATACAATAAAGGATCCTCTGGAGGCATTACCATCCCTGACTTCAAACTCTATTACAGAGCTACAGTAATGAAAACAGGGTGGTACTGGCATAAAAACAGAGAAGTCGACCAATGGAATCGTATAGAAGACCCGGATTTTATCCCACAAACCTATGAACACCTCATATTCGAAAAGGAGCTAAAAGTATACAATGGAAGAAAGAAAGCATCTTCAACAAATGGTGCTGGCACAACTGGATTTCAACCTGTAGAAGAATGAAAATAGACCCATATCTATCACCGTGCACAAAACTCAAGTCCAAATGGATTAAAGACCTCAATATCAGCCCGAAAACACTGAACCTGATAGAAGAGAAAGTGGGAAATACCCTACAATAGATGGGCACAGGTGATCGCTTCTTAGGTATAACCCCAGAAGCACAGACATTAAGGGCAACATTGAATAAATGGGACCTACTTAAACTGAGAAGCTTCTGTAAAGCAAAGGACACTGTCACTAAGACACAAAGGCAACCTACTGACTGGGAGAAGATCTTCACCAACCCCGCAACAGACAAAGGTCTGATCTCCAAAATATATAGAGAACTCAAGAAACTAGACTTTAAAATGCTAATTAACCCAATTAAAAAATGGGGCACTGAACTAAACAGAGAATTCTCAACGGAAGAAGTTCAAATGGCCAAAAGACACTTAAGGTCGTGCTCAACTTCCTTAGCAATCAGGGAAATGCAAATCAAAACAACTTTGAGATATCATCTTACACCTGTCAGAATGGCTAAAGTCAAAAACACCAAGGATAGCCTTTGCTGGAGAGGCTGTGGAGGACGGGGTACCCTCATCCATTGCTGGTGGGAATGCAATCTTGTGCAACCACTGTGGAAGTCAATGTTTCGGTTTCTCAGGAAATTCGGGATCAACCTACCCCTGGACCCAGCAATACCACTCTTGGGAATATACCCAAGAGATGCTCTATCATATGACAAAAGCATTTATTCAACTATGTTCATAGCAGTATTATTTGTAATAGCCAGAACCTGGAAACAACCTAGATGCCCTTCAATAGAAGAATGGATGAAGAAAGTATGGAATATATACACATTAGAGTGCTACGCTGCGGTAAAAAACAATGACTTCTCGAATTTTGCATGCAAATGGATGGAAATAGAAAACACTATCCTGAGTGAGGTATCCCAGACCCAAAAAGATGAACATGGGATGTACTCACTCATAATTGGTTTCTAGCCATAAATAGGGGTCACGGAGTCTACAATAGGTGAACCTAAAGAAGCTAAGTAAGAAGGTGAACCCAAGGAAAAACATATAGTTATCCTCTTGGCTAAGGGAAGTAGACAAAATTGCCGGGGAGAAAATTGGGATCTTGGGGGTGGGATGGGATGGGGGTAAGGGGAGATGGGGAGAGAGAAGTTAGAAGGGAAGGAGGGGGGGGACTTGGGGAAACAGAAGGATTGGGATAAAGGAAGGTTGAATAGGGGAGCATGGAACCACAATTCTTAGTTAAGGGAGCCACTTTAGGGTGGGCAAGAGACTTGACCCTAGAGGGGCTCCCAGGTGCCTAAGCTGAGGTCCCCAGTTAGTTCCTTGGGCAGCTGAGGATAGGGAACCTGAAATGACCCTATCCTAGAGCAATACTGACGAATATCTTGCATATCATCATAGAACCTTCATCTGGTGATGGATGGAGATAGAGACAGAGACCCACACTGGAGCAATGGACTGAGATCCCAAGGTCCCAATGAGGAGCAGAAGGAGGGAGAACATGAGCAAAGAAGTCGGGACCACGAGGGGTGCACCCACCCACTGAGACAGTGGAGCTGATCTACTGGGAGCTCACCAAGGCCAGCTGGACTGTTACCCAAATAGCATGGGATAAAACTGGACTCTCTGAACATGGCGAACATTGAGGGCTGATGAGACGCCAAGGACAATGGCATGGGGTTTTGATCCTACTTAATGTGCTGGCTTGGTGGGAGCCTAGCCAGTTTGGATGTTCATCTTCCTTGATATGGATGGAGGGGGGAGGACCTAGGACTTACCACTGGGCAGGGAACCCTGACTGCTCTTTGGACTGGAGAGGGAGGGGGAGAGGAGTGGGGAGAGGGGGACAAGGGTGGGAGGAGGGGGAGAAGAGTGGGAGGAGGGGGAGGGAAATGGGAGGCTCGGAGGAGGTGGAATTTTTTTTTATTCTCCTTTTATCAATAAAAACAATAAAAAAATAAAGAAGGAAGGGAAGCAGAAAAAAAACTTCAGGGGCTGGAGAGATGGCTCAGTGGTTAAGTGGTTAAGTGGTCTGTTCTTCCAAAGGTCCTGAGTTCAACTCCCGGCAACCACATGGTGGCTCACAACCATCTGTAATGAGGTCTGGTGCCCTCTTCTGGCCGGTAGACATACACACAGACAGAGTATTGTATACATACTAAATAAATAAATATTAAAAAAAACAATCTTTGGAGAAAGCAACTGAAGACAAATTCAGAAGATGGAAAGTGCTCCCATGTTCATGGATTGGTAAGGTTAACATAGTAAAAGTAGACATCCTACAAGAACAATCTAAATTTTCAATGCATTCCCAATAGAAATTCCAACACAATTCTTTACAAACCTTGAAAGGACAAGTCTCAACCTCACGTGAATAAATAATAACCTCAAGAGACCTAACCCAATCTTGAATTACAACGAAGCCGAGGTAGTATCACCATCCATGATTTCAAATTGTTCTACAGAGTTGTAATAATTAAAACCATATGTTATTGGCATAAAAACAGAATGCTGATTGGTGAAATTTAACTGAGGATCAGATATAAGTTTAGACCTATGTTTTGATAGAGAAGCCATAAAAACACAGGAAATGACACAAAATCTTAAACAAATGGTGTTGGTCTACTTTGATGTCTTCATGCACCCAAACGCAAGTAGAACCATGATTATTCCAGAACAAATTTCAAGTCTAGGTGGATCAAAGGCCTCAACATCAAGCCGGATGCAATGAACCTGAAAGACGAGAAAATGAGGAGCATCCTTGGATGCATTGGCACATGAGATGACTTCTAAATAGAACACTGAAAATGCAGGATTAAGATTAACAATTATTAAATGGGACTTTTTAAACTAAAACATTTATATAAGGAAAAAATCCATCTTCAATAAGACAGAAGAAAGTCTATAGAATTTAAAAAAGGGTTTTAAAATCAACTTGAGATGTGAAAGAGGACTAATATTGAAATTATAAAAGAAACTCAATCAGTAAAATAAGAGAAAATCGATATAAAATTGTGAAATAGATTTATACAAAGAATTCTCAATACAGAATCTCAAATGGCTGTGAAACACTTAAATAAATGTTCAATATCCTTATCTATCAGGAAAAGCCAATCAGAACTACTTTGAGATTCATCCTAGACTTTTCAGATTAGCTAAATTTAATAGCACAAGTAATATCTCATGCTCGTGAGGACGTGGAACAAGAGGAACACCCCTCCACTGCTGGTGAGAGCGCTAATTATACATCCAGCATGGAAAACAAAATGTGAGTTTCCCAGAAAGATGCGACTACGTCCATCTCTAGACCAGCCATACAACGTTGGGGTATATACACAAAGGAGAAACCTGCCTACAAAACATTTGACCTAAAATCTGTCCTGCCAACAAATATGGCAGAGTCATAGTGGCACAGAATTCATACGAGTAGACAACCAATGTTTGGTTTGACCTTTATCCACTCCATGGGAAGGAATTCATAACTCACACAGCTTGGGTAACTATGAGCCAGAGACTGGAAAGAACAGAGAACAAATACTCATTGGTATAAAAACAAATTCAGCAACATGATTCTTAATGATGTTTTGTTATATTTCCAGATCAGTCCCTCAACCAGTCATCAGCAAAGAAATTTCCTCCATCAGGAATTCCGAACTGATGCAGAAACCACAGCCATGTAGTATGTGGAGGGTCTACGTTGGAAGTCTCCCCCAGATTTCTCCCCTTTGAGTTCAAGGAATTCTGTAGAAGTGGAAACAGAAAACTTCTCACAGCCAGAGGAGATAGAGGACAACAGGATCAGACTTTCTGAATCACGAAGGAAGACACATATGAGCTCAAAAGGACTGAAGCAAGAAATACAGGGCCTGCATGGGTCTGTAACAGAGCCTCTGCATATATATTAAAATATTATGTTCGAGTTTTGGTGAGAAACCTCACTGTGAGAATAGGTGGTCTCTATTCTTGTTCTAATTCATGGGACTCTTTTCTTCCTGCTGGGTTGACATGACCAACTTCAATATAATAGCTTCTCCTTGATTTTATTGTATTTAGTTTTACTGTGTTTGTTTTTTATATCTAATAATCCTGTATTTCTTACTGAGAGACACAAAGGGAGTAGACCTGGAGAGGAGGAAGGAGATGGAGAAATTGAGAGGGTGATCTATAATCAGTATATTGTATGAGAAAAGAACCAATCTTGAATAAAAATTAGAATAAAATTTTACTATTTTATAAAATATATATGAAGGTTTGGTCATTTATATTTTGTCAAATAAGAGAAAAAGAGAAGGAGAAAGAGAGAGCGAGAGCAAGAGTGCGAGAGCGAGAGAGAGAGAGAGGTTTGAAAGGAGTCAGAAAATGAATAAATGACAAAATGCTTTATTCCACGAGGAAGCATGAGCAGACCTTGTGAATTCAGGTATTTTTGGCATATGTAAATCCTTAGAATTAGGAACAACTCACCTGTCTAAAACCTGTAGCCCATTCTATCATTTCATCAGACATATACAATTGTTGATAATTTGGAAAATGACTGGAAAACTTTCCTAATTTCATCTTAAGTCCAAAATTCGGTGGAAAATCCCTGATGTAGAAAATGTCATATTCTGTATCCAGTTTTACTTTCTGGTTCATGGTCACAAGGTCTCCAGCAGGATTTTCAAATCGTATGTTTTTCAGAAGAGAGAACATCTAAAATACATTTGTCATTTTAGTCTCAACTATGCTAACATATTAGGAAGGAAAATAAAATATTTTAATGACCCTAATTTTCCTTAGCTTCTCCTAAAATATAACTTTATTAAAAGTACTTAGTAATAAAAAAGAAGAAGTTCCATGTACATGGAAAGATTCCCTATGTTTTGAAAATACAAATTTCTTGCTGGAGTGGATGATGTCTTTAAACATGCACATCTGAATTGTATGCCTGAAATGTCGTTGCGCATTCTCAACTTCTTTCTACTAATAGTGTTATTTAATCATGATCTAGGGAATTGAAATCCTTAGTTGGTAAAAAATGGCAAAGCCATTTTATATTTATATTATCTTATTTCACTACATTGATAAGAAACTTTTTGATCACATCAAAGGGAAGTATTTTTATTATTGCCATTTAATAATTTCATGAGAAAATATTTATTTTGAAATGTAAAAAAATGTATGGTTAAAACCGCTGAAAAAAATTTCTTGACTAAGATTGGAAAATGCTGACTTGGGTGCCAGTGTTAACTGTATGATATTTTGTGACACTAACATGATCTGCCTTATATGCAGTGCCAGGGTAAAGACACATATGAACTCAGGAAAAAGATTCCTTATTTGCATAGATTTGGACCTTGTGGTTCCTTTTAAGAACACTATCTCTGTGACATTCATGCCTTTCTGTTTAAGACACATTACCTTCCAGGAGTCAAGTTCCAGCTTCTTACCAGCATTCGTTGGCCATGTGTCAACTTGCAGAAGCATCTCATGGAGTGTGTGGGCCACAGCATACACAGCATTGTATAAGTTATAGGCTGAATCACTCATGGACATTCCAAACGGT
The DNA here is from genome assembly GCF_037038515.1 of Microtus pennsylvanicus. NCBI lineage: Eukaryota > Metazoa > Chordata > Mammalia > Rodentia > Cricetidae > Microtus > Microtus pennsylvanicus. The sequence continues at coordinate 32,280,285 of NC_134596.1, forward strand.
GTCCTAAATAACCATTTCAATAGGGTTCTTGTTGGACAGTTCTTCAGTTTGTTGCAATTAGATGATGGTAAAGCACATTTAAAATAAGTCCACCATAGTTTTACAAGAGAAATTTCATCACTATAGTTTAAAGGACGCACTTTTTGCAGGAATTGTTTAAAACCAGACATCTCAGAATGCTGATGAGAGAAAATGAGAATCCCATCAGGGGAGTTAAGAATGAAATCTCCTTCTATGAACATATCAAATTGTGACACACTGACCCAGATTCTCTGAATCCTTAAAGGTCTCCACATCCAAAAGTTTAATGGCATATAAGTATCTCTGTCTCCATAAACAATCACTACTTTTGCTGATGATGTCATGACCTTCTTATAATTCTTCACAAACATTTTAAAGAATAACTCTTGACTCAGTGGGATAATAGCCACAAATGCTAAGCAGACATTTTTTCTTTTCATCACTCCTCTCCATTCAGAAAGAAACTGAGTTCCAAGATCTTCATCTGAAATGACCATTCCCACCCAGTTCCATCTGAAGTGAATCACTAGGGACACCATGGCCAGTGCTAGAGATGTGTCCTTGGGCGATATCTGGTAGAGATGAGGATATTGTTCATGGACACTCAGGTGAGGATGAAAATACCCATAGTAAAGCTGAAAGACATAGACCATAAGCAACAGTATGAAGAAGATGGACGCATAGCACTCAGTCTAAGATCTATGTGTGCTAAGCTAATGCTGGGAGAGCTAGAAATTGTGAATTTTTCATTTAATTATTAAAACCTTATCTATTTTTTGTGATTATCTAAACTATTATATATTAAAACTTTTGATAAATATTTCACATTTATGTTCCCTCCCATGTCCATTTCTTATAAAGTGTTTCCCATAGTGTTTGAGTATTTATGCTTTATGAATGAGAAAAGACATAAACCCAATATCTGTCTTTCCATCACCATTTGTACCCAGAATATCATCTTTGAAGGGAAAAATACTTCATTAAAATTAATCCACCCAGGCTTACCTCTGGAGTTCTAGAAAGGTAGAGGTGGAACCCAAAAGTGGCAGATGTTCTCCACCGTGGTCCTGTAAATGTAATTAAATATGTTCTCTCTTTTGTGCAGTAGTAGTTAGGAATATATTCACTTCTTTTTGAAGAAAAAATGGTCTTTCTGTGATCAGCAAACACATTACACTTAATGTTAACTAGCAGAGAAATGTTGGGTAAAATAAGAGGATTCCTGTTGATTTCCTCCAATGCAAAATAAAGAGAGAAAATCAAGTTGATGTTGTCAGGTGTCAACCTGAAATCAGAGCACAGTAATCACGAGAGATTAGGTTTCAAACATGATAATCTTAATAACTCTCAGTGTGGCTTCAGCACTGAAGTATGTTTTCTTGATCCATTGCTAGGAAGATATTCATAAATCTTTGTTATGATGTGAGACATGGGGAGGAATATAACGATACTACTTTTTTATATTTGTTTCTTTGGGTTGGTGGGTTCTTTTTTTCTATCAATGGTATTTTGAAGCTTCCTACAGATTCATCCTGGTTTTTTTCTGAACACCATGGCTGTCCTTATATAGTCCATGGAACAGAATAGATGAACTGATCAACATTCAATCTGCTCACACATATGTACTAATTCTAATCCATAAATCGGTATCATTTGCTATCAAGGTCGTTATACTCTTACACAGAGGCAGTCCTGGTCTTTTTTGGAAATGCGAAATAGAATAAATATTTTGAGGTGAGTGTGGTCAGATTTGTGATGGGAATGGGAAGGATAAAGTCAGGGTAAAGGGATGGTAGGAGAGTGTTCAGGGATTGACAGTTGGAACTGATAGTCTTTTGGTTGTTTTAGAAACAGTATAGTGGAAACTTCTTGATATCTGCGAGGGTGACCCTATTGAGGAATCCCTAGAAGGGAGAATAAGGATTGTGCAATGGCCCTGTTTGTAGCCAGAAAAGGTTACCAGTTGTTGAATTGTGTTGCATTTGCATGAAATTTTGCTTGATGGGTTCCTATGGAGATCAACAAACAACCCAGGATGTTGCTAAGACAGAAGTTTTCTCTCTGAAAACAGACTGTCTCCCTATTGCCTAAAACAACAGACCCAAAGCTCACTGAACTTGGAGAGCTTAACTGGGCCCTTCAATGATTCTTCTATATTCTAGTCTCTTTGGTGAACGACGGTACCATGGAGGCTACTGCAAGATAATACCAGACCCTAACCCAATGATAAATTGTTCCACATCTCATCATTCCTGCCTGGAATATGCACTCAGACAATGGCAGCACAGAATTTGTGTGAGTAGACAACCAATGTATAGTTTAAAAGGACTTCCAGGTCATGAGAGGGAGTCCATGTCCTACACTGTCTTAATTTCCAGGACTTGGCGACTGGATAACCCAGAGACCAAGGTGGAACCAAACACTACTAGAAAAGTATTTCCTCGTGATATTATGCTGTATTTATAGATGGGTGTCTTGTCCAGTCGACTTCAGAGAGGTTTCTTCAATCACCAGATAGGAGCAGGCGCATATCTCTACAACCAGATACTATGCTATACTTGGTTCTATGCTTCTGAAGGATAACACATGAGTCTATGAGGTGGAAAGGGTCATCTTAAGGTAATCTTCCTAGGAGCATGGTTTAAGTATGAGCTATTCATTCCTTTCTGCCTGGAAATGTTGATTAAAGAATGACAAACACCAGCTTTCCCATAAACCATTGGAGTTAGTGAACTAACCAGCAGTAAAACATTAAATAAATTGGGTTGTGCTATAGAGGAAGAAAGGCAACACAGACTGATGACATACAGAATTATGGTCTATTTCTCAGTATCAATAGAATACAACATCTCCCATACTTAACTACAATTAATGGATCAAAGATGTACTTACTTCTCGTTTAGATTCTCAGTGAAATCATTATTCTTCAAATACCCATCCTCTGTATAAATAAAAAAGAAACAATGCTCCTCTATATCTAGCTCTTTGATGTTCTTTTTTATTCTCATGAAGCACTTGGGGTCAGTTAAACTGCAGGAAACGAGGGAAAGATTCAGGACCAAAAGGACAAAGATCAAAGAGAGCATCTTTGTCGAGTCTCTAGGTTAGGAGCCTGAGGGAAGTGCAGCATGAAGAGTCAGACAGAAACCCATGTATCAATTATGCCTGCCCGTATCCAGTGTCTCTTTTATCACTGCAGTTTCTATAAAGAGTGCCTGTACTTCTCTCCGTAGTGTTTTTCAGCCCATTGTTCATCTCTGGGGAATTCTTTAGCATTCCTGGCCTGAGGCCCTGCATCTGAGTTCCTATGTTCAAGTGACAAAAAAGGCATAATAGTTTTGTTTACAAGAATTATCTTTCCCTCCATATCCCTCATGGTTCCATCTGTTTCAGAGCACATGAAGGCTCCAGATATGATTTCTCTTGGGAAAATTTGCTAAAAAGCCTTGTCCGTCAACACAATTCTCTAATTCCTATGTGAATGTTTGGATTGCATAACATATTCAAAGCAGTTTTTGACATAGAAGTGTAAGGAATAGCTATTCCTAGAGAGGTCTTATTGTAGACATACAGACAATATGAACAATAATGTTCATGGTTGGAAATAGTATTGCATATGTGTTGTCCTATGTCAATGGAGCATGCACTTATGATTCACACACACCTGAGTGCCTGCTAATGCACACAGTCACATGTGTTAGAAATTCAATCAAGATTATAAATCCAGAACCGATCAATACTACCTGAATATTAGAAACAATACTAGAAAGTTACTGCATATTAGAGTCCTAAAACAAGACTAAGACCTCAGTTCTCAATAATGTGTATTTTGTCATCAACATGGATCTTCATCTATGACATTGACTTCTTGTGGAGGCCCAAATAGGTGATGCTATTTCTATCTTGTCTGAAAGTCAGAGAGCTTGAGGTTGCTCAAAATTGTTGACAACAACAAGGGTTACACATGGTTATCAGGGGTGTGTTTACTTGGTCTTTTTGACATTAAGGTGGCCCATACAGGCAGATCCACTCCACCCTGAACAACAGTCAGGTTGTCAGTGTATATTTGTGTTCTTTCTTGTGTAATAGGAGGTTTAACCTTGGGAGTGGCTGCCTTCATGATACTTGGTCTATGGTGGCTTCACTGTCTAAACCACAGAATGTTTTTCTCATGGATTAGTTGCCTGATGGCTTAAAGTATTGAAACCAGTAACTGTTCAAGTTGTCCTTTATATCATGTTAAAGTAGTCTTTTGTCTTCTTCCCCTTGTTGCATTTGTGTACAAAACGTTACGAAAAATTAAATGCAGGTGAATTTCAGTATTTACTGGAACTCCCTCCGAATACTTTTCCATGTTTTCTGTTTTATTGTTTTTTCTTGCATTTTCATATTCTTCACTAACTCTTCTATTTCCCATGCTCCTGCCCTGGTAAATGGTATTTTTGTTGAAGCTGGTCCCTGACAATTTCTTGCATTTTAATGTTTATATTTGAAAAGAATGCTTGCTGGGGATTAATTCTATAATTTATGGATTAAATGATTGAAAATGAAAATTAAATTTCTGACCTGGAAATGCTGAAGCATTTATAGGCAGCCCATATATGGCAGTTCTGTTGAACTTGTCCATATTTGGTTTCATGGTCTAAGCTGATAAGGATGACTGCTTTCTCTCACCTCCCAATGCACCTTTATTGTTCCTTGCTCTGACTCCCCCTGACTTTGACCAACCCTATATTCTGTATACTACTGGAAAGTGGGGAATGGCTCAAGGGTTTTGGGGACAAAAGAGAGGACCACATTTGTCTTTGTTGCCAACCTTTCCAGAATCTGATATAACAATTCATGGATGGCCACCTTAATTAAGGTACTTAGTTAAGTAATTAAGGTACGTAAGCCTTAATTAAGGCTACTAGTAGTAGTGTCCTGACTGTCACAGAGGCTTCTAAGCTCTCTTTTGGTCCTGTATCTCAGCAGCTAAAGAATTTCCTCTCACAGAAGACTCTATCCCCTCTGTCTCCTTCTAACCTTGAGCTTTTTCATTTTATCTTTCTAGAAAATGCCATATGTTATTTGGTTCTATTAATATCCTTTCTAAGGCTACTACCTGCATTGATTCCTGCCCACATTCACTTGAAACTATTACTTACAGATACCTGCAACTTTGTTATCTCTCTGTCATGTCCTGACTATACTTGCTTTACAGATGGAAACTCATCACTCAGGTCCACTGTCTCCTACAAAGCAGACAATGCCATAGTCTTCTCTGGCCAGGTTGTATGATCTTCCCTTTGTCATCAGGAAATACTTCTCATACCCCTCACTAGAGCTTCACCTTAGCAGGAGACAAAAGAATGTATTTATACTTTCAACAAGCATCATGATTTGACTTTACAACAGTGAAGTTTTCTCTCCACTAGAGTACCATCAACTACCAATAGCCCTCAACTTCTAAAGCTTCTTGAAGGCTTTTATCTCCCCAAGCATGCCATAATTATTTATTGCTGTGATCACAAGAGCCCTACTAATAATATAATTCTGTAGAAGACTTTTACTGACAAGATTGCTAAATAAGAAGGCCAATATTCTTACTCTTATTTCTCCACTTTCTTCCTAGGCCCTCCAAACATAATCTCTACCTGCTTTGAGTCCCAATGAGAGGCTGTGCATACTATGGGGGCTATCATGTGTCCTCAGAGCTGTTTTCTTCTACGGACTGATACTGCCTCAATTGGACTGATTGACTCATTGAGACCCAAACCTCAAAGTCCTTCCTGATGGCTATTCACAAGTCTTTTCACATCAGAGTTGAACTACTGTCCTGATTTCTATAGCTCCACTTCTTCCATCCGACCTTTCGGCCATCCTCAAGGCTATCACCCTGAAATCTTTCACCTGTATTTAATTCTCCATACATGAGTCTTGCAACCCCACTTCTTTTACCCACACCAAATTCCTGGTAGTCGTTCATGGAAAAACTCATAGTCAGAGTTCACACACATTCCTCCTAATAACTACATGAATGTCTTATTATAGTAGATACTTTCTCAGGTACAATAAATGTTTTCTAAACAAGAGCTGAGACTGCAGATGTCTGTTCTCACCTTCCAAAGATATTTAATCTAGATTTGGACTTTATAGATTTATGCCACCAGATGAATGGCCCTGCATTAATTTTTGTAGTTACTCAGTGTCAAGAACCTTAGGGGTATGTTACATATGAATCACAGGCCTTGGGAAAGATAGAAAGGGATAATGGACCTATTAAGGGTCTTTTTACCAAACCTATCTTCTGAACTTTATCTTCTTAGACTCAACTTCTACCCCTTACCCTTGCTGACATTCGGATAACACCATGAGCCCCTGATTCCTCAGCAGTTTTGAATTAATGGGTATCAGTTTCTTTCTTCTAGAAAGTTCACCTCCTCTGGTATCTTTGCCATTCTGTGAGTTTTTATCCAAGCCACATTGTTAGGTGATTGATATATTTTGACTATTGTGCTTCAACAGTGGGTAGGCAAACATCTCGTCATCCTTACCACACCAGCATTGGCTAAACTTCAAGTAATTAAAAGCTCTATCACATCTCCAACAGGCTCCTGCCCTCTTATCTGTTAAGTACAGCTGCCAGTATGGAAACTCTGCAACTAGAATTTCCCATCTTCCAACCATTCTTGGGAATTGTCTCCATTTTCATCTTCCTACTGTGTCTCTCAGGTATCCTGACTTCCCAGACCACAGGACACTGACAAGCCTGGGAGTTCCTGATATATACCAAACAAAAGACAGATTTCTTGGTTCTGCCTTCTGTCTCACTCTGGCTACTGCTATGAGATCTCTGTAACATATGCTTCCCAAGCATTCTGTTTCTATAACTATAGAAAGGAACTATCTAGCTTTAATCTTGTGACAACTCTCTTAAGACAAAAACATTCGGACTGCACTGATGATGCCTGCCAGGCTGGGTTCCTATATTGGAACTATAAGTTCCATTGTGCTGAACCAGGATGGGGCATACAATCTCAGCAACTCTATCTTGGACCCACATTATTTCTTTTGTTTTGTAAAGTTCTGCACTAGATACAGGTCTTCCTTAGTATGCCTAGTACAGAAATACATTCACCAACAAGTCCTCCCAAAAGTGGTATTTCCAAAGAGATCACCATATCTGTAATTTTACTAATAGTTTATTCCTGTTACAAGGTTCTTTAAGGAAACCACTGACTTTCTTTAAAGGCCCAAATCATTTATATTAAAAATTTGGAAATATTTATAACCTCTTGGAAAATTATTTTGAGTATTAGATGCAATACCTATGGCACACTTCAAGTCAAACCCTTCTATTGTCCACAAAAATGTTACTGTAAGCTTTCATACTGGTTGACAGCTAGAGAGCCGTAAATGACAATGTGGTCCCAGTCTACAGTATAGTTGTTAGCCATAACCATGTTTACAAAAATGAATACAAGCTGGATGGTTGTGCCACACATCTTTAGTCCCAGAGAGGCAGGTATATCTCTGTGAGTTTAAACCTAGCCTGGTCTACAAGAGCTAGTTCCATGACAGGCTCCAAAGCTACAGAAAAACCCAGTCTTGAAAAACAAAAGCAAAACAAATATAAATAAAAAGAAGTGAATAAAAACACCCAGTTTTATAAATTAATCAGTATTATTTTGCCTCTCCTCTATCTCTAATCTAAGCTACTAGAAGATCTTCCAATTTACATCACTTAATAGACCACCTAGGTTATATGAACTTAAGAGTTCCAATACTGTCCCAACATTTTAGCAGAGAACTTAATGAGAAACACACACTCCCTCAAATATGACAATAAGATAAGGCAGGTCATAAGGTTTGGTGCACAGAACTGATGTCATGTGTTAAAATTTATTACACAGCTTATTTCTACATTTTACATGAAGAATTATCATCTGCTGGCAATATTTAAGGAATAGATATCAACTGTGTCATCTTGTGGCTGTTTCTGCAGTTTTAAATAAGCTAGATGAATTTAATGAACATATTTAGCTTTATCATTTGTGACTCTGAACTTGTGAAAAGAATTTATCTGTGGTCTTAACAAAATAATGTAGCATTTTGGAGCAAAAATGCAAAGAAATAGTCCTGCACCTGAGGCCAAGATACAGAAGACCTCCACAGCCACCAGAGCCTTGCCTTTGGTGCTGTGGTAGACAGTGAGGAAGGTGACCCAAACACTACAGAACACCAGCATGCTGAACGTCAGGAACTTTGCTTCATTGAATGTGTCCGGTAGATTCCTAGCCAGGAAAGCTACAACGAAACTCGCTAGGGCGAGAGACCCCAGGTATCCCAGGACAAAGTAGAAGAAAATTACTGATCCTTTGTTGCAAACAATAATGATGTGGCCGTGTTCCATATGCACATCAGTATTAACAAACGGAGGAGAAGTTCCTAACCAGATTCCACAGAGAATCATTTGGATCACGGTGCATATGGGGATGATGAAATTAGGTGCCCCTGATATGAGCAGTGACCTCATCCTTCTTTCTGGAGCAGTGACCTTGAATGCCAACACTACAGTAACCGTCTTTGCCAAGACAGTAGAGGTGGCCACAGTGAACACAATTGCAAATGTGGTCTGCTGCATTATACAGGTGGGTGTGTCTGGATGGCCAATGTAGAGCAAGGGACAGAGAAAGCAAAAGATGAGGGCGATGAGTAGGACATAGCTGAGAGCTCTGTTATTTGCCTTGACAATGGGCGTGTCCTGGTGCTTCAAGAAGACATACAGTACAGAAGCTGTAAGGGCTGAGAAGCACAGAGCCACGCAGGTCAGAGACATTCCCAGGGGATCTTCATAGGCCAGAAAGCTCACAACTTTTTGGAGGCAGTGAGTTTGATCTTTGTTGGCATACTGATCATGTGGACACTTCACACATTCATCCATATCTAGTAGAGGAAGGGCGTTATTATCAATTTTCATTTTTCTCTTTGAGGGACTAGTTATGCTAAACTAATGCATTGGAAAATCATAGCTCAACTATTATTACCTCATTCTGTGTAAGAAAATTTCAATGTGGTTTATCATAAGATTTAATCTGAATTTAAAATGATTATTATTATTATGAAAGGCTTAGTTCGTATTTATCTTACAGACTCAAGAGTCTTTGATATTTTTCCCAAATAATGAAGTGCTGTTATATCTATCATATTCATGTTTCTGCAACAGCATATTTTAATAAGATTAATCATGGAATCACACTGTTGCTATTAATAATTTTGTATGTTATGCAGAACAAGAACTGAGAATGAGCAGTTTCTATGCATGTTATGGTAGATCTCTGAATCTCAAGTTTGGTCCTGACCAAGGACAAGATCAATAGACATGACAAAGTGGGTGGGAGAAAGACCATCAGACAAAAGCCCTATGCAGAGAACTACAGGCAATTTAGGAATACTGAAAATGGGAGAGATTGTCTTCCACAGAGAAGAGCACACCAACAGATATTTGGATAACAAAAAGTTCAGCTGTGAAAGGAAGCAAAAAAAAAAGCACTGATAATGTCAAGCAAGGCAGAGATAGCATGAACAAGTTACCGCTCAAGTTCTCTACATGGCAAAAAAAAAATCACCTTTGGTTTATGTTTCAATATGTGAATTTTGGTAGGGCATATTATTTGCCAGTTTTGCTAATTTCTGTGAGATTCAACTGCACAATATTCCCAGCAGTGTAGACATCATGGAGAAGCATTATGCTCAAGATAATTTTCCATATCTCAAGGACATAATTTTGAGAGATAATACTGGGTAGGGGCTGAGACCTTCCTTCCAGCTGTGTCTGTGTAATTTACAGCCTAATATATTCAGTTTTCTTTCAATTACATTGAGACAGTGGACCAAACTGGAAGTGATGGTGTCTTAACATTATTGAGTCACTAAATTGATGGGTGTACATTCTCTTCCTGTTTCCATATTCTCTCTGATTGTGAAAAACAGTGTTTCCTAAACTAGTGAATAAAAGTATCAAAATACTTCAACTCTATCTATCCATTTGAAAATTATAATGTATTATAAAATATTATATTTTGAAGCCTTTAGAAATACATATAGGATCAAGGGGGAGTTTAATAGAATTTGGTTTAGCATCCATGTCTTCAATCAACACAAAATTCACTAAACTTTTATTTTAATTCAACTTCTTATATATGCTAAGGAGTCATTGGAATCAATATATATTTATTAATTTATTTTTTATGCTTTATTCTATGCAAGTGTTTTATATTCTTGAATGTTTCACTGGTTTCTGTAACCAAGTATGTTTAACATTTTGTGTAATTTAAATTATGTACTTTATCTTCACAATCCTTGTGTCCAAATCACATGAAACCATTTGCATTCTGGTATAACTCTTAAATGAATATTGTCCATGAATACCTGTTATGGTCATTTCAATAAAAAAAGTTTAATTCAGAGATCAAAATTTTGGCATCCAAACGCATGTGTGTACTAGGATATAATGAAAATGAATCTTACCAATAACTGTATTGATCTACCAGAGCCCATGATAAAATCACATGTTTCTAAAGCATGACACAACAGTACCAAGCATTCATTTCTTGTCAGAGACATTGATTAGCATTGGAAAATATGGATGCTGTGGTTGTTTGAATACAACTGGCCCCATAATCTCATAGAAAGTGGCACTTGTGAGAAGTATGGGTTTTTGGAGTAGTTGTGGACTTGTTGGTGGAGCCGTGTCACTGAGGAGTGGGCTTTGAGCTCTCCTTTGACCTAGCTCAGTGTGATACCCAACTCAATTCCTGTTACCTTCAGATCAAAATGAAGAAGTCTCAGCTTCTTGAATATTATGTCCTACCCAGCACCATGTCTGCCTGCATGCTCTCATATCCTAACATGATGATAATGAACTAAACTTCTGAACTGTAAGCCATCCCAATTATGCTTTTTCTTTTATAAGATTTTCCGTGGCTGTGGTCTTTTCACAGCGATAGAAACCCTAAGTAAGGCAGATGTATACCAACTATATCCTTAATAAAAGTGGAAAGTAGATATAATTTAATGCAATATGCTGAATTCTAAGATGAAGGTGAGATGCTATAGTAATGCTTATTACTCAAAAGACATGATTAAGGAAAAATACTTCCCTGCTTCTAGAATGATGAGAGAAAAATAAAGTTCATGAGCAGTATAGTTTAATATAGGTAGTATAGTTTTCCAAATTGAAGTGTTATTATTTCTTCTGACTTTGTAATGAGGGTTTTCTCTTCCTTATCTCTGAAGGTCTCTTTGAGAATTGTATAAGTAATGCAGAATGTAAACAATCTGTTGATTACTTTGGTAAAGTGTATTCTTACTTGTCATGTTTGAAATTTCATTTTCAGGACACGGGTTGCAATCAAAACAGCAGATAGCCCTTCCCTCTTGAGGGAATTTTCTTAGTCCTGGACGGCAAGGCATACTGCATATCGAGGGCGGAGTCTATGGTAAATCACATGCATTTTACAATTTGAGTTTAATGAATATGGGAAAAGCAGCAGTGATTGGCAGTGTGGAGTAACTGAAAAAAAAACCCTTCTACAAACATGTATACTATTATGAAACATAATTTTCATGTCTTTTCTGTGTCTCTTTTTTCCCAGAAGCAGTTCCACAGGATTCTCCTAGCGCTACACTAGAACACCTGTTGCAGCTTTACTCCCCCTTCCCACACCTGCTTTGGATCTCAGAGACCATTGCTTTCTAACCTCCACTTTCTAATTCATTCCTGTATCCCAGTCCTGAACTATACAGGTATGCCCTGCTAAAAAGATTGCATTAAGAAGTCCACCAGGGAACCCGTACACATAATAAATATTTTCACCTACATACAATATTATGTAAGTGGCTACATACAATATTAACTTAAAAATATCTCTCATGTATACAAATGTTGAGCAGAAAGTACTCAGGAACAACACTTTTCACAATATCTTCAAATAGTATAATATATCTTGAGTAAACTCTAAGCAAGCAAGGGAAATACTTCTGTGATAAAAACTTCAATCTTTGTAGAAAGCAACTGAAGACAAATTCAGAAGATGGAAAGTGCTCCCATGCTCATGGTTTGGTAAGGTTAACATAGTAAAAGTAGACATCCTACAAGAACAATCTAAATTTTCAATGCATTCCCAATTGACATTCCAACACAGTTCTTTACAAACCTTGAAAGGACAAGTCTCAAACTCACGTGAATGAATAATAACCTCAAGAGACCTAACCCAATCTTGAATTACAAAGAAGCCGAGAAAGTATCGCCATCCATGATTTCAAGTTGTGCTACAGAGTTGTAATAATTAAAACCATATGTTATTGGCATAAAAACAGAATGCTGATTGGTGTAATTTAACTGAGGATCAGACATAAGTTCAGACCCATGTTTTGATAGAGAAGCCATAAAAACACAGGAAATGACGCAAAATCTCTATGTGGTTTTTTTGGAGCCTGTCCTGGAACTATCTCTTGTAGACCAGGCTGGTCTCGAACTCACAGAGATCCGCCTGCCTCTGCCTCCCGAGTGCTGGGATTAAAGGCGTGCGCCAACACCGCCCGGCTTGAGACAAAATCTTAAACAAATGGTGTTGGTCCACCTTGATGTCTTCATGCAGGTAAATGCAAAAAGAACCATGCTTATCCCAGAACAAATTTCACGTCTAGGTGGATCAAAGACCTCAACATCAAGCCGGTACAATGTACCTGAAAGAAGAGAAAATGAGGAGCATCCTAGGATGCATTGGCAAATGAGATGACTTCTAAATAGAACACTTAAAATGCAGGATTAAGATTAACAATTAATAAATGGGACTTTTTAAACTAAAACATTTATATAAGGAAAAATACATCTTCAGTTAGACAGAAGAAAATCTATAGAATTAAAAAAGGGTTTTTTTAAATCAACTTGAGATGTGAAAGAGGACTAATATTGAAATTATAAAAGAAACTCAATCAATAAAGGAACAAAAATCCGATTTAAAATTGTGAAATAGATTTAAACAAAGAATTCTCAATACAGAATCACAAAAAGCTTTGAAACACTTAAATAAATGTTCAATATCCTTATCTATCAGGGAGAAGTCAATCAGAACTACCTTGAGATTCATCCTATACCTTTCAGATTGGTTAAGTTTAATAGCACAAGTAATATCTAATGCTGGTAAGAACGTGGAATAAGTGCAACACCCCTCCACTGCTTGTGAGAGTGCTAATTGTACATACAGTGTGGAAATAAAAATGTCAGTTTCTCAGAAAGATGAGACTAAGTCCATCTCTAGACCAAGCTAACAATTTTGGGGTATATACACAAGGACAAACCAGCCTATAAAACATTTGCCTAAAATCTGTCCTGCCAACAAATATTGTAGGGTCATAATGGCACAGAATTCATAAGAGTAGACAACCAATGTTTGGTTTGACCTTTAGCCACTCCGTGGAAAGGAATTCATACCTTGCACAGCTTGGGTAACTATGAGCCAGAGACTGGAAAGAACAGAGAACAAATACTCATTGGTCTAAAACCAAAAATCAGTAACATGATTCTTAATGATTATCTGTTATATTCCCAGATCAGTCCCTCAACCAGTCATCAGCAAAGATACTTCCTCCAACAGGAGTTTATGGCTCATGCAGAAACCACAGCCAGATATTATGTGGAGGGTCTACGTTGGAGGTCTTCCCCAGATTTCTCCCCTTTGAGTTCAATGAATCCTGTAGAAGTGGAAGTAGAAAACTTCTCACAGCCAGAGGAGATAGAGGACAACAGGAGCAGAGGCTCTGAATCGCTAAGCAAGGCACATATGAGCTCACAAGGACTGAAGCAAGAAACACAGGGTCTACCTGGGTCTGTAACAGGTGCTCTGCATATATATCAAAATATTATGTCAGAGTTTTGGTGAGATTCCTGACTGTGAGAATAGGTGGTCTCTATTCTTGTTCTAACTCATGGGACTCTTTTCTTCCTGCTGGGTTGACATAACCAACTTCAATATAACAGTTTCTCCTTGATTTTATTGTATTTAGTTTTACTGTGTTTGTTTTTTATTTCTAAGAAACCTGCTGAGAGACACAAAGGGAGTAGAACTGGAGAGGAGGAAGGAGATGGAGAAATTGTGATGAGTATTGGGAGGGCAAACTATAATCTGTATACATTGTATAAGAAAAGAATCTATCTTCAATAAAAAAATTAGAACAAAATTTTAAGACTTTGTAAAATAAATATGAAGGCTTGGTCATTTATATTTTGTCAAATAAGAAAAAAAGAGAAGAGAGAGAGAGAGAGAGAGAGAGAGAGAGAGAGAGAGAGAGGGCTTGGAAAGGAGACAGAAAATGAATAATTCACAAAATGCTTTATTCCATGAGGAAGCATGAGCAGACCATGTGATTTTAGGTATTTATGGCACACGTAAATCCTTAGAATTAGGAACAACTCACCTGTCTAAAACCTGTAGCCCATTCTATCATTTCATCCGACATATACAACTGTTGATAACTTGAAAAATGACTGGAAATCTTTCCTAATTTCATCTTAAGTCCAAAATTCGGTGGAAAATCCCTGATGTAGAAAATGTCATATTCTGTATCCAGTTTTACTTCCTGGTTCATGGTCACAAGGTCTCCAGCAGGATTTTCAAATTGTATATTCTTCAGAAGAGAGAACATCTAAAATACATTTGTCATTTTAGTTTCAACTATGCTAAAATATTAGCATAGCCAGAATATAAAATATTTTAACGACCTTAATTTTCCTTAGCCTCTCCTAAAATATAACTTTATTAAAAGTACTTAGTAATAAAAGAGAAGAAATTCCATGTACACGGAAAGATTCCCTATGGTTTAAAAATACAAATTTCTTGCTGGAATTGATGCCTATAAACATGCACATCTGAATTGTATGCCTGAAATGTAGTTGCGCATTCTCAACTTCTTTCTACTAACAGTGTTATTTAATCATGACCTAGGGAATTGAAATCCTTAGTTGGTAAAAAATGGCAAAGCCATTTTGTTTTTATATTTTCTTATTTCACTACATTGATAAGAAACTTTTTGATCACATCAAAGGGGAGTCATTTTATTATTGCCATTTAATAATTTCATGAGAAAACTTTTCTTTTCAAATGAAAAAACTGTATGGTTAAAACCTCTGAAAAAAAAATTCTTGACTAGGATTGTATAATGCTGACTTGCGTGCCAGTGTTAACTGTATGATATTTTGTGACACTAACATGATCTGCCTTATATGCAGTGCCAGGGTAAAGACACATATGAACTCAGGAAAAAGATTCCTTATTTGCATAGATTTGGACCTTGTGGTTCCTTTTAAGAACACTATCTCTGTGACATTCATGCCTTTCTGTATAAGACACATTACCTTCCAGGAGTCAAGTTCCAGCTTCTTACCAGCATTCTTTGGCCATGTGTCTACTTGCAGAAGCATCTCATGAAGTGTGTGGGCCACAGCATACACTGCATTGTATAAGTAATAAGCTGTATCACTCATGGACATTCCAAACGGTGTCCTAAATAACCATTTCAATAGGGTTCTTGTTGGACAGTTCTTCAGTTTGTTACAATTAGGCGATGGTAAAGCACATTTAAAATAAGTCCACCATAGTTTTACAAGAGAAATTTCATCACTATAGTTTAAAGGACGCACTGTCTGCAGGAATTGTTTAAAACCAGACATCTCAGAATGCTGATGAGAGAAAATGAGAATCCCATCGGGGGAGTTAAGCATGAAATCTCCTTCTATGAACATATCAAATTGTGACACACTGACCCAGATTCTCTGAATACTTAGAGGTCTCCACATCCAAAAGTTTAATGGCATATAAGTATCTCTGTCTCCATAGACAATCACTACTTTTGCTGATGATGTCATGACCTTCTTATAATTCTTCATAAACATTTTAAAGAATAACTCTTGACTTAGTGGGATAATAGCCACAAATGCTAAGCAGACATTTTTTCTTTTCATCACTCCTCTCCATTCAGAAAGAAACTGAGTTCCAAGATCTTCATCTGAAATGACCATTCCCACCCAGTTCCATCTGAAGTGAACCACTAGGGACATCATGGCCAGTACTAGAGATGTGTCCTTGGGCGATATCTGGTAGAGATGAGGAAATTGTTCATGGACACTCAGGTGAGGATGAAAATACCCATAGTAAAGCTGAAAGACATAGACCATAAGCAACAGTGTAAAGAAGAAGGACGCATAACACTCAGTCTAAGATCTATGTGTGCTAAGCAAATGCTGGGAGAGCTAGAAATTGTGAATTTTTAATTTAATTATTAAAATCATATCAATTTTTTGATGATTGTCTAAACTATTATAGATTTAGAGTTTTGAAAAATGTTTCACATTTTTTGCTTCCTCCCATGTCCATTTCTTATAAAGTTTTTCCCATAGTGTTTGAGTATTTATGCCTTATGAAGCAGAAAATGCATAAACCCAATCTCTGTCTTTCCATCACCATTTGTACCCAGAATATCAGCCTGAAGGGAAAGTATTTCATTAAAATTAATCCACCCAGGCTTACCTCTGGAGTTCTAGAAAAGTAGAGGAGGATCCCAAAAATGGCAGACGCTCTCCACCGTGGTCCTGTAAGTGTAATTAAATATCTTCTCTCTTCTGAGCAGTAGTAGTTAGGAAAGTATTCACTTCTTTTTGAAGATGAAATAGATTTTATGTGATCAACAAACACATTACATTTAATGGTAGCTAGCAGAGAAATGTTTGGTAAAATCTGAGGATTCCTATTGATTTCTTCCATGGCAAAATAAAGAGAGAAAATCAAGTTGATGTTGTCAGGTGTCAACCTGAAATCAGAGCACAGTAATCACGAGAGATTAGGTTCCACACATGATAATCTTAATTACACTCAGTGTGGGTTCAGCACTGAATAATCTTTTCTTGACCCATTGCTAGGGTGATATACACAAGTCCTTGTATTGTGGTCTATTATGATGTGAGACATGGGGAGGAATATTAAGATCCTATGTTTTCTTTTTTATTTTTGTTTCTTTGGCTTGGTGCGTTCTTTTTCTATCAATGGGATTCCGTCATTTTGAAGTTCTCTAGAGATTCATCCTTTTTTTTTTGCTGAACACCATGAGAGAGTCTCTATGCAGTCCATGGAATTGAATTAATTTCATGAATTGATGAACATTGATCAACATTGATGAATTGATCAACATTGAATCTGCTCATACATGTGTACTGTAATTTTAATACATAACATATTTGCAAAATAAATCTGTATCATCTACAATCAAGGTAGTTATACTCTTTTACACAGAGGCAGTACTGACCAATGGCATGATGTTGTTATGGGCATAGAGACCATGTGGACAAATCATTCTGTGTCAAAAGCTCTGAAGTTTCTAGCACATTAATAGGTAACGCAAAGAGCATGGTCATTATTACTCTTCCTCGGTGCTTCCACACAGTTTTCCTTTGATTCTCTATTTGAGACTTTGCAGTATTGAATGATATAAGATTGGTTATAACTACAGCTTTTTCTGAGAGGAATGAACTGTAAACTCACGTGGACCCTTAGATCGTACCGATGTATTTCATCCTAAGTTCATAGACGGTTATCAGAGACTCGTCGTTGGATTCTAGTACTTTCAGATTTGTTGTGATATGTTACAACTCTAACATATTCACTTTAGATTTTGCCTTTTATTTACATATTTAACTGGTCTAATTGCATTGATATAATTTTTGTATAGTTTGATAATCTTATTTAACAATAATGTACCATTTTAGCATTTGGTGGATTACCCTTTTTGTTTTTGCCTCATTCTTGTATTTTCTGCACTGCTTTCTGACTATAGTAAATGTTCAAATAACAAGATATCACATGTGGCTGGTACTTAATTCTGAATCATATATGCTTCCTCTACTTTTCTGTTTCTCATGCTTAAAGAACGTTTTTTGTGCTGTTTATTAATCATGTATCTTTTACTGTTTTCTGTTTTTCAGAAAGACCTGAAATTATTCCACATTTTCTAGGTCCTTACCATTCTATATTGAAGACTGATATGTGCTTTTAAAATTGAGTTCTATATTAAGCCACTATTATTACCATTCTGTTAAAGATTCATGTTTCAAATAATATAGGACATTGTTTATAAATTAGCCCTTTTACATCTTCAAAGAATTTTTAGCTTCATATGGAAACAGAAAAAAACCCAGGACAGCTTAAACAATCCTAGACATTGAAATAACTATTGGGCATACCACTATCCCTAATCTTACATTGTACTACATAGCTATTCTAAAAAAAAAACCAGCAACATATTTTCACAAATTGTTGATTCACAGAATGGAATTGAGGACCACTACAGAAGTCCATACACCTATGGACAACTACTTTTTGATCAAAAAACTAGAAATACACACTGGAAAAAATAAAAAGCATCTTCAATAAATGGTGTTGGCCAAAGGGGTAGCTGCATGGAGTAGAACACAAATATCTATAACTCTCACCCCTCACAATGCTCAACTCTAGACGGATAGAGGACCTCAGATTCAGACCAGATACACTAACTCTGATGAAATAGAAAGCAGTGAAATAGTCTTGAATTCATTTGTAAGGCAAAAGAATTTTTTTGACAGAAGACCTGCAGCCCTAAACAATAACAATAAATTAGTAGGATCTCATGAAACCTCAAAGATTTTATACGGCAAAGAAAACCGTGTTTCAGACAGAGTCGCAGGCAACAGAATAAAAAATATATTTTTTACCAAGCAAACATCCAATGGAGTATGAATATCAACTGTGAAAGTAAGTAAATAATCTTGATAAGAAACATAGAAACATAAAATATTTTAAAATATTTATTCAGCATAAAATACTGCTGAATAAACAATGTTGATTAGCCATGAAGTAAGCTCTGTTGTATAGGCAGAATATAAGAAGAAGAAAACACACTGGTTTGGAAACATTGTTTGCACTCAGAGATACTATCTCCCTCAATAATGAACATATATGTATATTAAGAAAATCAAGGAAATGGCAAGGACCACATAACAATTTTATATAACTTAGGAATGTATGCATCCATGAGTCAGTTTCTATATTAAGACATTACTTTTTATTGGTAAAAAAAACCAGGAATCTATATTGAATATATTTGCCTTACCATTTTCTTTATTACTCTTACATAAGGAAAAATTAAATTTCTTGGACTTCTGTGATCTTAAGCTATGTAAATATGTAATATAGAGCCTGCAATTTCAAGTGTCAAAGTGTCTGAATGGCTAAGTAAAGAACATTCTGGCAATGATGTGTGGCAAGGCAAATACTCTTCCATTGGTGGTTGCAGGTGAAACTTGTACAGCTACTGTGAAAATAATTATGGCAGTATTTCAGAAAGTTGGGAATCTACCTCAATACCCATTTATACAACTCATGGTTCTCCCTTGGGAACGGGATATAGGATAGTTTGACTTAAATGGGGTCAGGTTGGTGATTGGAGTGGGAAGGATAAGGTCAGGGTATAGGGATGGAAGGAGAGAGTTCAGGGATTAACAGCTGGAACTCTTTTTGGTTGCTTTGGGAAAGGTAGAGTGGAAACTTCTTTTTTTTTTTTTTTTTGGTTTTTCGAGACAGGGTTTCTCTGTGGCTTTGGAGCCTGTCCTGGAACTAGCTCTGTAGACCAGGCTGGTCTCGAACTCACAGAGATCCGCCTGCCTCTGCCTCCCGAGTGCTGGGATTAAAGGCGTGCGCCACCACCGCCCGGCTGGAAACTTCTTGATATCTTTGAGGGTTACCCTATTGTGGAATCCCTATAAGGTAGAATATGGATTGCACAAAGGCCCTGTTTGTATCCAGGAAAGGTTACCAGTTGTGGAATTGTGTTGTATTTGCGTGAAATTTTGATTGATGGGTTCCTATGGAGATCAACAAACAACCCAGGACGTTGCTAAGACAGAAGTTTGCTCTCTGAAAACAGACTGTCTCCCTATTGCCCAAAACAACAGACCCAAAGCTCATTGAACATGGAGAGCTTAACTGGGCCCTTCAATGATTCTTTTCTTCTATATTCTAGTCTCTTTGGTGAATGATGGTACCATGGCGGCTACTGCAAGATAATACCAGACCCTAACCCAATGATAAATCATTCCACATCTCATTATTCCTTCCTGGAATATGCACTCAGACAATGGCAGCACAGAATTTGTGGGAGTAGACAACCAATGTATAGTTTAAAAGGATGTCTAGGCCACGAGAGGGAGTCCATGTCCTACACTGTCTGAATTTCCAGGACTTGGCGACTGGATAACCCAGAGACTAAGGTGGAACCAAACATTACTGGAAAAGTATTTCCTCGTGATATTATGCTGTATTTATAGATGGGTGTCTTGTCCAGTAGACTTCAGAGAGGTTTCTTCAATCACCAGATAGGAGCAGGTGCATATCTCTACAACCAAATACTATGCCTCTCAGTACCCATAGAATACAACATCTCCCATACTTAACTACAATTAATGAAACAAAGATGTACTTACTTCTCGTTTAGATTCTCAGTGAAATCGTTATTCTTCACATGCCCATCCTCTGTATAAATAGAAAAGAAACAATGCTCCTCTATATCTTGCTCTTTGTTGTTTGTTTTTATTCTCATGAAGCACTTGGGGTCAGTTAAACTGCAGAAAAAGAGGGAAAGATTCAGGACCAAAAGGACAAAGATCAAAGAGAGCATCTTTGTCGAGTCTCCAGGTTAGGAGCCTGAGGGAAGTGCAGCATGAAGAGTCAGACAGAAACCCATGTATCAAGTATGCCTGCCCGTATCCAGTGTCTCTTTTATCACTGCAGTTTCTATAAAGAGTGCCTGTACTTCTCTCTGTGGTGTTTTTCAGCCCATTGTTCACCCTGGAGGATTCTTAAGTATTCTCTGTCCTGAGGCTCTGCATCTGAGTTCCTATGTTCAGGTGACAAGAAACAGGTAATTATTTTGCTTACAATTATCTTTCCCTCTGTATCCCTCATGGTTCCCTCTGTTTCAGTGAACCTGAAGGCCCCAGAGATGATTCATCTTGGGCAAATATGCTAAAAAGCCTTATTTATCAAACCAATTCTCTAATTCCCATGTGAATAGCTGACTTGGATACCATAACATATTTAAGGCAGGTTTTGTAATGGAAATGTAAGAAATAGTTATTCCTAGACAGATCTTATTACAGACATACAGGCAATATGAACAATAATGTTCATGACTGGAAATAATATTATTGCATAGGCGTTGTCCTACATCAATTGAGCATGCACTGTACCATTCACAAGAACAGAAGCTACATAGGGTTTTCTCACAATTGTGCGGTATAAACAAACTTGTTCTAACATATAGTGAAGCATTTCTTGTGGAAACTATATGAAGAAAACAGTTTTACAGACCGGGCGGCGGAACGCGGCCGGAACACCGGGCGGCGGAACGCGGCCGGAACACCGGGCGGCGGAACGCGGCCGGAACACCGGGCGGCGGAACGCGGCCGGAACACCGGGCGGCGGAACGCGGCCGGAGGACACCCAGCGCAGCCGGCGGGGACCCACTGGGACCAGAGCGGCAGCAGAGGACACAGGCTGCTGGCGGCGGGAACCGTCCCAGCAGCAGAAGCAGGCTGCAGGGACCGCGCGCAACACCAAGAACAGATCGTCCCACTACAATTAAACCAGAGAGGTAGGCCTTCGGTTGGGGAGGTCCGTGGCAAAGGAGGAGCCGGGTCCTATTCCTGAAGACCTTTCTGAGGGGTGAGAGGGATCTTGGCCCCCGGCAGGAACCAGGAAACAGAGCAAGGGCATTTTGTAAGAGGAGCCCCTGGCCAGCAGGGGAACCTGAACCAGTTTTAAAAGACCCCTTAGATAGCATCGATAGGAGGAGATGGGCAGGCGCCAAGGAAAGAATTCACCCAATAATCTGAAAAACAACATGAAAACACCAGAACCCAACGATCTTACAACAGAAGGTCTCCAACACCATAACACAGAAGAAGTGGAAAAAATTGACTTTATGAAAGCTGTAGAGTCCCTTAAACAACATGTGAAAAATGCCCTTATAGAAATGGATGAGAAGTATAACCAAAAATTTGAAGAAATGAGTAAATACGTACATAATACCCTGGGAAACCAAGAAAGAACGATCAAACAGGTAATGGAAACAGTTCAAGAATTGAAAACTGAAATGGAAGCAAGGAAGAAAACACAAACTGAGGACCAGCTGGATATGGAAAATCTTGGTCAACGAGCAGAGCCTACAGAAACAAGCATAATCAATAGAATACAAGAAATAGAAGAAAGAATCTCAGATTCTGAGGACAACATAGAGAAAATAAACGCTCTGATCAAAGAAAACTGCAAAGCCAACAAATTCTCATCACAAAACATTCAGGAAATATGGGACACAATAAAAAGACCAAATCTAAGAATAATAGGAATAGAAGAAGGAGAAGAGTCACAGCTCAAAGGCCCAGAAAATATTTTGAACAAAATTATGGAAGAAAACTTTCCCAACATAAAGAAAGATATTCCTTTGAATATTCAAGAAGCATATAGAACACCAAACAGACTGGATCAAAGGAAAACATCCCCTCGCCATATAATAATCAAAACACAAAATATACAGGTTAAAGAAAGAATACTAAGAGCTGCAAAGGAAAAAGGCCAAGTAACTTATAAAGGTAAACCGATCAGACTTACACCTGATTTCTCTATGGAAACAATGAAAGCCAGAAGGTCCTGGATAGAAGTACTGCAGAAGCTAAGAGACCATGGATGCAAGCCCAGACTACTATACCCAGCCAAGCTTTCGTTCACTATAAATGGAGAAATCAAGACATTCCAGGATAAAAACAAATTTAAACAATATGTAGCCACGAATCCAGCCCTACAGAAAGTAATAGAAGGAAAATCGCAACCCAAGGAATCCAACATTGCCAACACTGCTTACAATAACTCAGGCATCTAGCGACCCTTCACTAGCACAACTCAAAGAAGGGAGACACACAAATTCTTCTTCCAAAAACAATAAGAATGTCTGGCGTAAACAACCACTGGTCATTAATATCACTTAATATTAATGGTCTCAATTCACCTATAAAAAGGCACAGGCTAAGAGATTGGATACGAAAACAGGATCCAACATTCTGCTGTTTGCAAGAAACACATCTCAACCACAAAGACAGGCATCTACTCAGAGTAAAGGGCTGGGAAAAGATCTTTCAAGCAAATGGTCCTAAGAAAAAAGCAGGTGTGGCCATATTAATTTCTAACAAAACTGACTTCAAACTAAAATCAATCCGAAGAGATCGAGATGGACACTTTATATTCATAACAGGAACAATTGGTCAGGATGAAGTCTCAATCCTGAATATTTACGCCCCTAATATAAAAGCACCCACGTATGTAAAAGAAATATTACTAAAACTCAAGGCAGACATCAAACCACACACACTAGTAGTAGGAGACTTCAATACACCTCTCTCAGCAATGGACAGGTCAATCAGACAGAAACCTAATAGAGAAGTAAGAGAACTACTGGAGGTAATGAAGCAAATGGACTTAACAGATATCTATAGAACATTCCACCCAAATAGGAAAGAATATACCTTCTTCTCTGCAGCCCATGGAACCTTCTCGAAAATTGACCACATACTCGGAAACAAAGGAAACCTCCACAGATACAAAAAAATATCAGTGTCCACCTGTGTCTTATCAGATCACCATGGATTAAAGTTAGAATTCAACAACAATCCTACCTCCAGAAAGCCGACAAACTCATGGAAACTGAACAGTCAACTACTGAACCACACCTGGGTCAAGGAAGAAATCAAGAAAGAAATTAAAGTCTTCCTTGAATTTAATGAAAATAAAGGGACAACATACTCAAACCTATGGGACACTATGAAAGCAGTGCTAAGAGGAAAGTTCATAGCACTAAGTGCCCACTTAAAGAAAACAGAGAAAGCATACATCGGAGACTTAACAGCACACCTGAAAGCTTTAGAAAAAAAAGAAGCAGATGTGCCCAGGAGGAGTAGAAGACTGGAAATAATCAAACTGAGGGCGGAAATCAACAAAATAGAAACGCAGAAAACAGTCCAAAGAATCAATGAAACAAAAAGTTGGTTCTTGGAGAAAATCAACAAGATCGACAAACCCCTATCCAAACTAATTAAACGACAGAGAGAGAACACGCAAATAAATAAGATCAGAAATGAAAAGGGGGACATAACCACAGACACAGAGGAAATTCAAAGACTCATTAGATCTTACTACAAAAGCCTGTATGCCACAAAACTAGAAAATGCAAAAGAAATGGACATTTTTTTTAGATAAGTACCACATACCAAAGCTAAACCAAGACCAGGTGAACGATCTAAATAGACCTGTTAGTCGCGAAGAGCTAGAAACCGTTATCAAAAATCTACCTTCCAAAAAAAGCCCAGGACCAGATGGTTTCAATGCAGAATTCTACCAGAACTTCCAAGAAGAGCTAATAACTATACTCCTTAATGTATTTCACAATATAGAAACAGAAGAGTCATTGCCAAATTCCTTTTATGAAGCTACAGTTACCCTGATACCAAAACCACACAAAGACCCAACCAAGAAAGAAAATTACAGGCCGATCTCACTCATGAATATCGATGCAAAAATTCTCAATAAAATACTGGCAAACCGAATCCAAGAACACATTAGAAAAATTATCCATTATGATCAAGTAGGCTTCATCCCAGAGATGCAGGGCTGGTTCAACATACGCAAATCTATCAATGTAATCCACCATATAAATAAACTGAAAGAAAAAAACCATATGATCATTTCATTAGATGCTGAAAAAGCATTCGACAAAATTCAACACCCCTTTATGATAAAAGTCTTGGAGAGATTAGGGATACAAGGGTCATACCTAAATATAATAAAAGCTATTTACAGCAAGCCGTCAGCTAACATTAAATTAAATGGAGAAAAACTCAAAGCCATCCCACTAAAATCAGGAACACGACAAGGCTGTCCACTCTCTCCATACCTCTTCAATATAGTGCTTGAAGTTCTAGCAATAGCAATAAGACAACATAAAGGGATCAAGGGGATTCGTATCGGAAAAGAAGAAGTTAAGCTCTCGTTATTTGCAGATGATATGATAGTATACATAAGCGACCCCAAAAACTCTACCAAAGAACTCCTACAGCTGATAAACACCTTTAGTAATGTGGCAGGATACAAGATCAACTCCAAAAAATCAGTGGCCTTCCTATACACTAAGGACAAGGAAACAGAGAGGGAAATTAGAGAAGCATCACCTTTCACGATAGCCACAAATAGCATAAAATATCTTGGGGTAACTCTGACCAAGGATGTGAAAGATCTATTTGACAAGAACTTTAAGTCTTTGAAGAAAGAAATTGAAGAGGACACCAGAAAATGGAAAGATCTTCCTTGCTCCTGGATTGGGAGGATCAACATAGTAAAAATGGCAAGTCTACCAAAAGCAATCTATAGATTCAATGCAATCCCCATCAAAATCCCATCAAAATTCTTCACAGATCTGGAGAAGACAATAATCAACTTTATATGGAAAAACAAAAAACCCAGGATAGCCAAAACAATCTTATACAACAAAGGATCGTCTGGAGGCATTACCATCCCTGACTTCAAACTCTACTACAGAGCTACAGTATTGAAAACAGCTTGGTATTGGCATAAAAACAGAGAAGTCGACCAATGGAATCGAATAGAAGACCCTGACATTAACCCACAAACCTATGAACACCTGATTTTCGATAAAGGAGCTAAAAGTATACAATGGAAAAAAGAGAGCATCTTCAACAAATTGTGCTGGCAAAACTGGATGTCAACCTGTAGAAGAATGAAAATAGATCCATATCTATCACCATGCACAAAACTCAAGTCCAAATGGATTAAAGACCTCAATATCAGTTTGAACACAGTGAACCTGATAGAAGAGAAAATGGGAAGTACTCTACAACACATGGGCACAGGAGACCACTTCTTACGTATAACCCCAGCAGCACAGACATTAAGGACCTCATGGAATAAATGGGACCTCCTGAGACTGAGAAGCTTCTGTAAAGCAAAGGACACTGTCACTAAGACACAAAGGCAACCCACCAACTGGGAGAAGATCTTCACCAACCCCGCAACTGACAAAGGTCTGATCTCCAAAATATATAAAGAACTCAAGAAACTAGACCGTAAAAGGCTAATCAACCCAATTATAAAATGGGGCATTGAGCTGAACAGAGAATTCTCAACAGAAGAACTTCAAATGGCCAAAAGACACTTAAGGTCATGCTCAACTTCCTTAGCGATCAGGGAAATGCAAATCAAGACAACTTTAAGATACCATCTTACACCTGTCAGAATGGCTAAAATCAAAAATACCAATGATAGCCTTTGTTGGAGAGGTTGTGGAGAAAGGGGTACACTCATCCATTGCTGGTGGGAATGCAAACTTGTGCAACCACTTTGGAAGGCAGTATGGCGGTTTCTCAGGAAATTCGGGATCAACTTACCCTTGGACCCAGCAATACCACTCTTGGGAATATACCCAAGAGAGGCCTTATCATACAACAAAAGTATATGCTCTACAATGTTCATAGCAGCATTGTTTGTGATAGCCAGAACCTGGAAACAACCTAGATGCCCTTCAATGGAAGAATGGATGAAGAAAGTATGGAATTTATACATATTAGAGTACTACTCAGCAATAAAAAACAAGGACTTCATGAATTTTGCATACAAATGGATGGAAATAGAAAACACTATCCTGAGTGAGGTAAGCCAGACCCAAAAAGAGGAACATGGGATGTACTCACTCATATTTGGTTTCTATCCATAAACCAAGGACATTGAGCTTATAATTAGTGATCCTAGAGAAGCTAAATAAGGAGAACCCAAAGAAAAACATATAGGCATCCTCCTGAATATTAACCTTCAGCAAGCGATGAAAGGAGACAGAGACAGAGACCCAAATTGGAGCACAGGACTGAAATCTCAAGGTCCAAATCAGGAGCAGAAGGAGAGAGAGCACGAGCATGGAACTCAGGACGGCGAGGGGTGCACCCACACACTGAAACAATGGGGATGTTCTATCGGGAACTCACCAAGGCCAGCTGGCCTGGATCTGGAAAAGCCTGGGATAAAACCGGACTCTCTGAACATAGCGGACAATGAGGACTACTGAGAACTCAAGAACAATGGCAATGGGTTTCTGATCCTACTGCACGCACTGGCTTTGTGGGAGCCTAGGCAGGTTGGATGCCCAACTTACTAGACCTGGATGGAGGTGGGGGTTCCTTGGACTTCCCACAGGACAGGGAACCCTGATTGCTTTTCGGGCTGGGGGGAGACTTAATTGGGGGAGGGGGAGGGAAATGGGAGGCGGTGGCGGGGAAGAGACAGAAATCTTTAATAAATAAATAAATAAATAAAATAAATGCCAAAAAAAAAAAAGAAAACAGTTTTACATATCTAAACCATTGCAGCATGAATGTTCAGTTATCATGTACTTTGCTTTGGTCATGTGACTCAATTATACATCCTCTGGAACAAGATCATCAGGATGATATAAATATAATTGACAAAAAGACATCGAGCAAAGGAACCAGAGTGAGTGGTGTGACATGTGATACCCCCAAACGATGTTTCATCTCTTCATATTATCGCCATATCCACTGGCTCAAACTAAGAATTAAGCTTTTACGTCATTAAGCATTTGGAATGAACAAACAACAACTGAATTCTACTACACGTGTTCTGATTTAATGCGCTGACAACAATAAGCTTCATTTGCTTCGTTTTAATAATATATATGAAGATCCATTAATTTCCTTCATTACGTGTATTCTAAACAAAATCATTTTTGGTAAGCTCAGTCAACATGTGCCCAACCAATATATCCCAGTTGCAGCAAATGCATCCTATTAAGAAAAATATCTTCTTAGTAGATAGATCCTCAATAATTCCTGAACTGATGACTGGTTAATGTTAACATGAACTTAAGCATGGAAATTCTTATTTTCTTTCATAGCTTCAAGGTATAGTCTGCCTTGGTTGGGAATTTATGTGACGGGATCATGAAGCAACTAATTTAATCACATTTTTGGATAAGAAACAGACAAAGACGGATGCTTCTGTTTATTTCATGTTTTCCTTTATATTCCATCAATCCAGGGCCCCAGACATTGTAGTATTGCCACCTACGTCATTCAGCCCCATGTCACTCACAGTGTAGATAATACCGGATATACGTTCTCAGCGGGTTTTTTTATCATACTGGTTCAAAGTCCCACCAAGTCAACAATCAAGAGTAACTATAACAACCTTAGTTTTCCAGCAAAGTTTTGTGTTTAACTGATAAATGGATTCTTAAATACATTCATTACTACTGTGTTCTCTAGTCCTCAATAGATTCTAAATCTACAACAAAGCTATCAAGGGCTTGGATTCCAGAATCTACCAGTCCTTTTCTAGTTTTTTAGCTACACCTTCACCCAAAGTCCTTGATTCAACATGTTTCAAAATCTTCTGATATTCCATTTGTTAAACTAACTTTATGGGTCACAGTCTAATTTTCCCTTGAGTACTGCAACGTTTTTTAAAGATTTTGGTAATATGACACATTTTCCTTGGACCAATCACTGTCCTGCGAGTCACCTGTTCATCAGGTTTGCAAAGATAGTCTCCACTTTATAATAAGCATTTTATTGTGATATAGAGAAAACTGATTTCACCCACCAACCTATAGAAGCTTAAGTATGGCACGTGAAATGAATAACAAGATAGCACAATGCTATCATTTTAAAGACATTTAAAGACAATCCAGTGTTTTCTGAAAAGCATGGCTGTAGAAAGACAGTTAAGTTCATGTTTTGTAAAAAAGTGAGAAAATTTTGAGCATTTACAAGAAATTAGACCAAATTTAGCATGCAGTAAGTGGTTAGATTTTGGAGGCTTGTTTAAAATTTACCAAATATAGATAAATATAATTTGATAAACATACATAGTGGCTAGAGAATGGAAGGAGCTTGTTCTTTTAGGGAAACGAATAGACGTGAAAAATCAAAAAGAAGGAATCTTTATTAGTCTTGATAGCTTTAGCAATTCTCTGAATCTATTTTGAGTCACTTTACATTCTGGTTTAGGTGTTTTCTGCATGTTGGGAATTTTTATCTCAGGAGAAGTTGTTAGAGAACACTCTACCCCTTCTGCTGGCTCTTATATTATTTCTGTCACCTCCTCTACAGTAATCCCAAGCCTTGGAAGGGGTGACTATGGATGTCCAAAAATGGCTAATTAAAACAAAACTGTGTCCCATATCAGAAACTTTTTCTCATGAGCTTTACCAGTGGCTGAGTTGAGCCTGCCAAGAACAGTGATCTATGGGTATAAACACACATGTTTAGAATGTTGTTTGACAACCACATCATGTTCCTCAAGAAAAAATATAGAAGTTGCATCTTCAGCCACAGATTTTGGTTCTCACTTACATTATCAGACTTGAACTCCCTCTTATATATTAACCATTAAATTCAATTGGAAGACTGTATTAACCCATGATAAACAAACCACTATTGTATAAGAAGTTGCCCCTTGCCTAGAACGTTGGTGGTTTAGAAGACATAGCCCATATACCTGCAGGTATGTTGATGGCAGTTCTGCACTGTAAGACTGCACATCCCCTCTCAGAGACTCCATAAGGCAGATCGAATTATTAAATTAACTATTTAGGCCTAGTGCCTGAGGCCCACAAGTCATAAAAGCTATTGCTTATGCTCTTGATTGTATGTCAAAACTAGATGCTACGTCCCCATGGATAAAGACACTGGATATACATACTTTCATAGTAGGACACAAAGAAATTAAGCTGGAGCTAATCTGAAACTTCATAAGAAAAAGCTTCATATTGTGACATATATTCAGTCAGTAGAAAGGAGCCTTGTGATCTTGTAGGCATATGTCCTATAGGAATTAAATTAGTTAAATTTAATGGATATTTTCTGTAGGAATAATTAAGAAGTCCATGAGAGCCCAGAATAAAGATAACATGTTAATTTGGGAAACACTCAAAATAAGAAAGATCAACTAATCTACCTATTATTCCATCCCAATCATTCCCCCTTTTACTTTTTTTCCCAAATGAGATTCCAGAGCCTTCAAAAATTTCCAGCTTTAGAATGTGTGTTCCTGAACTTATGAAAAGAATTTATCTGTGGTTTGAACAAAATAACGTAGCACTTTGGGGCAAAGATGCAAAGAAGCAGCCCTGCACTCAAGGCCAAGATACAGAAGACCTCCCCAGCCACCATAGCCTTGCCCTTGGTGCTTTGGTAGACAGGGAGGAAGGTGACCCAGACACTACAGAACAAGCATACTGAATGTCAGGTACTTGGCTTCATTGAATTTGTCAGGCAGATTTCTGGCCAAGAAAGCTACAATAAAACTTGCCAGGGCAAGAGAGCCCAAATATCCCAGAACACATACCTATGCTATGTATAAATCGAAAATAAACAATCAACCTCTTTATCTCCTTCCAGGTTTTTCTTGTCTTTTAGTCTCCAAAAGCACACGGGGTCAATCAGCCTACAGATAAGCAAGGAAAGGTTCAGGACCAAGAAGACAAAGATCAAAGACAACATCTTTGTCGGGAAACTAGGACGAGAGCCTGAGCAAAGTGAGCATGAAGATTCAGAGAGAAAGTCATGTATGAATTATGGGAATACAACCACGACTCTCTCTTTATTATTGTAGGTACTGCTAAGGGATGTATGTACTTCTCGGAATACTTTTCTTTCCGTCTGCTGGTTACCCCCAGAGGATTCTTAAGCACCCTCTGCCTGGAGCTCTGCATCTGAGCTCCTACATTTAAGTAACAACTAAGGGGTAATAATTTCATATCCCTTATGGTTAGATCCATGTCATTGGGCACAAAATTTCCAGGTATGATTCCTCTTGTGCAAATTTCCTAACAAACATATGTCATCAAACGAATTCTTTGCTTACCAATTGTGATAGTTGACTTGGATTACATCAGACATTGCAAATGAGTTTGAGGTAGATGTATCAAAGACAGTTCTTCCTAGACAAGGCTTATTATAGACATACAGGGAATATGATCATTAGTGTTTGGGTTAGGAGTAGTATCTTATTGGTATGTGATATGAGTATATTCTGTGCCTGCCTGTATGCCGTTTTGTGAGTATGTTTGAGACCCTTTTGCAAGGTAAAGAACATAGTCATTTATATAATGCAGTAACATACAGAATGAGAAAAATATTTTCATCTACTACATTTCAGATAGAAGAATAATGTCCAAAATTTCTAAAGATCTCAAAAAGATACATATGAATAAAAAAATGTAGTGCAGTCCTTAACAGAATATTTTCTGTAGCAGAAACACAAATGGCTGAGGAACAAATTCTTAGCAACCATCAAAATGCAAATAGAAACTCTACTGGTATTTTATTTTGCATCTAGAATGACTAAGATCCATAAGAGAAGCAAAAGCAGAGCTGGCAAGGATGTGAAGTAAGAATTCTCATAGATTGCGAGTAGTAGTGCAAACTCATATACACACCACGAAAATCAGTGTGACAGTTTGTCAAGAAGTTGACACTCAATCCCTCTCCAGATCTAACTAACCCCCTCTTGGGCTTACGTCCAAAGGATCTTTTACCCTACCAATGAGGCATTTCCTCATTTGTTTTCACTGTTGCACAATAGAAAACCGTCAGAAATTCAAAGCACTCTAGAGTCTCTTCAATAGAAAAATAAATAAAAGGTGTGGTACATTTAATCAGTGCAGTATTAACAAGCTGTTAAAAAAAAGTATCATGAAATTTGCAGGCCAAGGAAAGGATTGGGAATCAAATTGTCATGAGTGAGAAAGAGATAAATGAGGAATGCTTTTGCTTGTATGTGGGTAATAGATGATATGTCAATGGTAACCTAGCTACAACTGATGGAACCGAAGAGAGTATGTATCACATATGGTACTGGAAGCCACAGATAGATTGCCCATAGGAAAGGGGTATAGAACAGATGGTTATGGACGTATTGCATTGGAGGACTAGAACGGGAAGATAAAGTGACAACAGAAACGAGAGAGCAGCTGTGGGAGTCAATTCGTGATGAAATAACCGAAATCCTGAACATTTGAGGGATAGTATAGAAACGTAACACACTTGAAACTTCCTCAAATAGGATGTTAACGACGATGTTCTACCACCAAGGAGGAGCAGAACTTCAGTGGGTGGCTGTCCCTAGCACCTAGTTCCCAGCATCTAGAACTGGTCTTGTGCTCTGTAAATGCAGGCGGCACACAGGATTTGCCGCTAGGCAGACCTGAGTGAGGTTCAGTTTCCAGCTCTGTCATTTACTATGGTCTTGGACACGTTACCTAGCTAGCTCCTTTCTCTGACTTTGACTGCCCCCTTGTGGGAACGACTAGAGCATGCATTAGAGAGCCGTTAGAGACCGTGCACACCAAGTGTCTAGTGAATACTTAATGCATGAGGTTCTATCCCACTGCCGTGCTCATGATGTCTAAGCAAGTTTTGTGAACATTTTGATGCTCAAGGGATCTGAGGTAGAATGACTCCCCACTGGGCTTTGGCGGATGCCAGATGAGCCTTCTCTCTAAGAGAACAAGCCAGGTGGTGGGGAGGAGGAGGGCAGTCATGAGCTGTTGACCAAGCTCAGCATACGCTCAGCTTAGCAGTATGTTCATTCTCTTGTTGCCCGTTTCTACTCAGACAGTCTATGTCTGGCTTTGGTCCCACTGATTACCCAATAGGCAGTGCCTCTGGGTCAGGACCCTCCTAGTAATCACCCAATACTGCCAAGGTGTTCTCAGTGTCCGTAGAAACAGCAGAGCCGGGATGAGAGGATGGCTTGCTGAGAATCCATTTTCCATTCATGGGAAAACAGCTCACACATGCTACTTTGAATTGAAGTTGCCAAGTGTTTCTTACAGAAGTCTCATGGGATTAAATGATCACACCTGGGAAACTAGCCATCCATCACCACTTCTTACAGATGGCTGTGTCTGGGAGTCAGTCTCCCCGTCGCTAGAAGAGGGGCGAGGCTCACTCCCGACCTCGAAATTAAGTAGAGATGTTATGAGAATGAGCCTCCCATTTTCATCTACTCATTTTTCTTGCATTTATGAAAATAGGGGTGTTATTAGCCTCTCGAAGTGACACGTTCTTGTCTAAGACCCAGCTTGGTTGTGCAGCACAGCCTACAGAAGAAGCCTGTTACCTAAGAGAAGCACATGGCCCAAGGAATGCAAGTGAAGCATCCACAGTGCTGAGGACTGGGTAAGGAGCTGGGGACTACGAGAACAGAGCGTTTGCAGCTGGGGAGATGGCTACCGAGAGCAAGCCGGAGAGCCAGACCAACTGGGCCAGTGAGCTTAAGGTTCAAGGGACAGTCCCTGCCTCAAAGAATAAGATGGAAGAGTGACTGAGGAAGATTTCTGACATCGACTTTGGGGCTCCACATGAATGCTCACATTCATGCACCCACACACACAAATGAACATGCAGACACCAATGTACACACACGAGAAAAGGAGGAAGAAGGAACCGAGGTTCAGGAGTAGGGTCAGGGTATGCAGGGATGACAGTAGGCCATAATTGGCTTCCTGCATATTTAAGCAATGTCATCTTGCAATCGAATTAATTTTCTTCAATCCTTTTCGTTATTAATGACCTTTTCGACTCAGGGTGGCTCAATAGCTCACGACCTGCTCCTGCCGATCGATCATCTATCGCTTTGCAAAGAAGGCTTTGGCTGATATTGCCTCCCATGGAGAACCACTCAAAGCCAGTCGGTTCCTTCACTGTGCATGCAGAGTTAGCCCGTGTGCTAAGCATTACACTGGGTTCCGGTTGTTTGGGAAAAAAAGGCCCAGAACACCAATGTGTGGCAGAGACAAAGGCAGGATATCTAATCTATGCTTGCAGCCCAGTGGAGCATCTTTGTGTGCACACACAAGTCTCTGTGCCTTTCTTTATCCGTTCTCACCATGTGGACTGTCCTCCACAAAATCTCCATGATAAAATCATTTCATCCTTTAAGACTCAAACAAGGCCTCTCTAAGGCGCCTCCAAGCCTGCTTTGAAACATTTCTAAGGGGCTGGATATATAGTTAATGATAGAGCACTTGTCTGGTATGCCAGAGGCTCTGGTGTCAAAACCAGTATAGCAAACAAGGAAAACTATTCTCTCCTTCCTCCATGCTCCCACAATGCCTCACACCTGACTCTCATGAGAATTGGAGTTTACAAGTTTCCTAAATCTCAAGTGAGTATTGCATGTGCTGAGCTTGCTCATCATCCTCTCTGCAGAGTGTGTGTGTGAGGAAAGCCTCGACCTCAGTTTAAAATGATGATCCTGCTTCCAGGAATCTCAGAATGAGACTGAGAGCTGTCTCCTCCCATTTTATATGCCTTCTTTAGTTCCGGGATTAAGGGTTTCTGTGGCAAGCTAGTGTGGCTACTGGGATTAAAGGTGTGGTTATCATTGCTGTCTGGTCTGTAAGGCTGGCCAATGTGACCGTTTTACTTTTATGATTTTCAGGCAAGATTTATTTATTAAAATACCAATGAAATGCCACTACACAGAGCAGCTTTTGGGAGATCCCTGGGCTCTGACTCCTGCAGGTAAATTCACAGCAAGGAACAGGATAATGCCAGAATGCACGGTGAAGCAAATGGTCGACCTTTGAAGGGGTTAGAGAAGTTAGTCCTGCTGAATGTTTTTGGATAAGAAGTTTAGGTTCTTTTAGCATAAATATGATTTGTAATGTCCATTGGCTTCATAAAGCACAGCAGGGCTAGGGCAGACCTTTGACTCTACACAGGTTTTTTCCCTCCAACACAGGGTGAAGGGAAAATGAGGAGTCCCTCCTGCTAGTAGACTTAGTCTCTCAGTGTCTGCCTCTGTTTCTCTCTGTCTCTGTCTGTCTCTCTCCTGCCCACATCTCTCTCTTTCCTTTTCCCCTTGTCTTCTTTTTCTTCGGTGCCAGCAAGATGCCATGGGATTAAAAGTACACAAAGCACAAGACTCAATTTTCCTACTGTTTTCAGATGATGGAAGAGAGCAACATCTCTTTCTGACCAGCAGAGGGCAGACTTGGACAGACTCAGAATCACAAACCCTTCAACCCATCTTCTCTGGAATGGATGCACTTTTTACAAGAGGCGTTAAAAGGTACCAAAGCTAAAAGCCTTTTTCTAGCTATCCATATGCATCAGCACCACCCACCCTGTTTCTTGGAGGGATGCTTACAATGTGGTCACTCTTCAGTGTCTGAGTAATGGACAGGAATGTGAAAACATCGACTTCCATTTTCTGCAAGCAGACTGAAAAACCTAAAGCCTATAGAGTGGTATGATTAACCAGCTGATACTAAAGGAAGAAAATTTTAATTTTATAAATGCGTACTGGCAAGTATATTAAAATAAATCGTTTTATTGAGGACTTAAATAATTGTTAGCCCCTAGGAGTCATGTGTTTAGACAGACAGTTAGGTGGCAGACAAAAAGTGGTGTGCAAAAATCCAATTACTTTTTTTCTGTATAACAATATATAGTTCAATCTATATTCAACAATATAAATATATATGAAAATATATATTCAATATACAGTGAGTCTTCAGTAAATAAAAAGTTAGTGGCTTCCCACCTGCTTTAGATTTAAACTTGCAAATTTAGGATTTTTTACTTGCCCCTTAAGGATGGATGTACACAGACAATGTTTGCAATAATACATTTGTTTGATAGCTTCCATTATGTTGTTAATGTAGGATGCCCCTCTGTATGCTGTGAATATATTTTATGACCATTGGTTAGGAAATGATCTGCTTTGTCCTGCGGCAGAGCTGAATATAGTTATGTGGGAAAACCAAACTGAATACAAGAAGAAAGAAGGAGGAGTCAGGGAAGATGCCAGCAGGTACCAGAGAAGCAAGATGTGAGGTAATAAGCCATGAGCCTCATGGTAAAACATAGACTAATAGAAATGCGTGAATTTAAGTTGTAACAGCTAGTTAATAATAAACCTGAGCTAATAGGTCAAACAGTTTGTAGTTAATATCAAGCCTCAGAGTGGTTAGATGAAAACTGGTGGGTGGGAGAGAAACCTCCAGCTACAAAACTGTCTCTGAGTTCTTCCTCCTCTCCTCTCCAGGTGTCAGGCTCCTTTTACGTCTGTTTGGTAAGATGCTTGTTTCAGAGGTCACAGTTTTCTGTTGCATTTGCTTTTTACTGTTCTAGGGTTTTTTTTTTGTGCTCAATTCCTCATCTCCTCAATTGGAATATCCATCTTTCCCTTTAAATTATTAAGATATTTATAATCATTGCCTACTTATTCAAGCTCCTATATCATCCCTGAGATTATTTCTATTGATAACTTTACTTCCTAGCTGGGTTTTTTCCACATTGGATACTTTTTATAATGGACTGGACATATGATTTTCCTTTGAAAAGTCTGGGCTTTTTTTGATAGGCAAGTTTCTAGAACAACTTGACCTATTTGGGCTCGACTATGCACGTTGTTCGAGTGAATCCAGAATAAACCTTATTTCAAGATATGATCTCTACTCCTAAGATGTGCATCCTGTGATGTCTTAACCCTTTCTCCGCATTTTCAGTGATTGCCACTCTTTGTATTTACAATTGCAGCATCTCCAAGCACTTTGAGACCTCTGGGACCTCTCAGCTCCCTGTGAGTTCCTGTGGCATCTCACCCTGTTTATATGCATGTAGTATCAAACTCTTTGAGAATTCCTGGAGTTCCTTTCTGAAGAGCATGCTCTTTCATTCTCTGCCCTACAACACACCTCACCCTCTCACCTCAGCAGCCCCCAGTTTCAGTGTGTACTTTTTCCACTCCGGAAGACTTCTGTTTTCTGTGCAGGTTCATCTTTCCAGCTCATCCTGGGAATTGCTCTTTGGTTAATAAGCCTCACAGTCTTGAGATTTTGAATGTACAATGGTTGGCAATAGTTGCCATGTGCAATTGTCATTAAAGGTAGGAGGAGTCTGTACTCTATTCTTGGTGAGAACAGAGGGAAGCAGGATGGAAAAATGAGCGGGAGGTGTTGGGGAACCCTTAAGGTTCTGGCACTCAGTTTATTCATAGTTCTCCCTATGGTTTGGTCAGTCAATATTTCATTAATGGGGGGGTTCCATGGTTATTACTATGACGTGTAATTTCTTCAGATGTTGGTGGGAGAAATATAGAGAACAAGAGGAGGCAAGGAGAGGCATGTAGCCAAGTTGAGGGCCAAATCCTTTTGAAAAGAATAATGAGGAAGGAAGATTGGGTAGAAAAGTCATGGACTACAGTACAGTTTGAAGAAAGTTCAATTGATCCAGTGGAGAATTGCTGAACCAAAGTTATCCTTCATGTGACAAACCCTGTCTCATCTAGTCACGGTTCGGGAGTAGCATGTGTGCAGCGGCCAGACTAAATATAAGATGCCCACTTTCAAGTTGAATAAGCAAATTCCTAATAGTTGCTGTGCAGCTGCGTTTTCAGTTGTGAGATCTGCCATCTCTAAGCTTGCGGAGCCTTGGACGCATGTGTACACCATGAGAGATCTTACCAGAGCAGATGGGACCGTGACTCAGTTTTGCTCTCCCAGAGGCAGAATTGTGAGGTAGTGTGTCAGGGCTCCCATGGTGCTTTTCCCAATACATCTTCTAGTACATTTTCTCTTAAGCTCATGTGCATTTTGTTCCACGATTTGTAGTTCAATACTATTATATTATCATTAGCATAAAATAAACCACCCAAAATTTATCATGTAAAATAAAAGCCATGCTATCATATCTGTGAATTCTGTCGACTATGAATTAGGACACATTTCAATGAAGAGAGCTGCTTTCTGTCTCACAATGTCTTAGGCCTTACCTGGCACACAGAACACAAGTGTCCAAAGGACTGAAGCACCTGGTAGCTTCTTTCTTCACATGTCATCTGACGTCACGTGCACATGTCATTGTTGTGATGTGACTTATAAGGCCGAGGTCATCTGTGATGCCAACCAGAACAGCTCCACGTATCTTCTCCTTGTGGTTGAGAATCCCTCGGGTATGGCTGCTCCAGGGTAGTTGGACTTTTTTACATGGTAGTTCTGGACACCAAGCTTGCCAGTTTCAGTAAACAGGGCAGAATGGCATGGTTTGAGCTTAGTCTCTCTTCTGCAGCATCCTCCTGGATAAAAAAAAAAAAAAAAAAAAAAAAACCACACGCCACTTACATTCAAGAAGAAGGGACTGAGATTTTTCCTTCTGATCGGAAAGATGTTACAGGCATGTTGTTAAAATGCCACACTGATGTATCGACCAAACTAAGAGCACTTTTGCTAAAAACTCACTCTGTCCGTTAATGTCAGTTATAGACTCTCCACTAGCAAGGGTTGCCTCTCTCGCAAAGAACTAAGTGTTTATGACTTCAAAGCATAGAGGATTTCCCAATATTGTTTCAGACCACTCCCAAGTACTCAACAAGACCACTAACTTTCTCTGCACTATTTCTTGACAAAAATCTTTGATGAAAAATTTAAGCAACTGCATAGCATGGTGAGAAGATCAGACCAAGTGCCTTTGCTTTATAGGCAGAGACCTCCAATTTCATCAATTATTCTCTGTTATTTGGTGGAAAGCTGGGGACAGCAGTGGCAACAGCTGGGAGGATGTGCAAGCGGAAGATGAGGTCATCCTTTTTTATCTTCAGAGATTTTGGACAGATCCATTTTCATTCTCATGGTCAAGTTTCTAAGGATTTCTGACAACTTAGATGCCAGTAATACCGAAGGAGTTTATTGACAAGTGCTCCTCCACCGTACGAAGCATCAAGGGCTCTGTGATTTAAAAGTTGGTTAAAACAGAGTTCCTTCAAAGAAGAACATAGACTTACATTTTACTTTCCTTTTTCCTTCTTATTTAGGTAGCTTTATACAAATAATCTCTCCTATCCAAGCCTTTGTTTTCTCATCGTGTGAATCACTGTGAAAATAGGAACAGTGTTAGATTAAAGCCATGAGACATTACACAGTAGCTTTGGGGCTAAAAAGGAAACCCTGGGATAAGGCAGCATCAGATATTTGCCATATACCGGGTCCTCTGCTAGAGGCTGCTGTGAACACTGGAAGGTTATTTCCTAACATCAAAAACATCAGGGCTGAGTCAGGCAGTACCACATCTGCTCTGATGCAGTCAAACAGCCTGACACCCTGATTTCCTCTGTCTATCCAGTGTGTGCCTCAGTTTCCTCCTCTGCCATCATGCAAATAATGATAACCACCTTACTTCCCCAACAAGATTTTTAATACATAAATATTGAGTATTAAAGTCCTTGGTAGATATTAAAATAATAAAGATATAATCTTGCCATGCTAATCAAAATGAACCATAGATCAATGGAATTGGAACGTTGCCTGGAAATGCTAGCTCAAGTCTCATCCTGACCCACAGACTCTGAGTTTTCAGTTTAACAAGACCACCAGTGATTCAGTGGTCTATATAAAAATACAACATTCTACACAGTAGCAAAAGAGAAATTTCAGATCCATTATAAAGTGACCTATTGGCTAATGCAAAATAACCTAATAAAATTAAAAGTCTAAGGATGATAAAAATTAAAAGCAAATGGGGGAGGAGGGGAGAGGCAGGGAGGGGAGCAGAGAGAAATGTAGAGCTCAATAAAAATCAATTAAAAAAAAAAGCTAAACAGAGCCGGGCGATGGTGGCGCACGCCTTTAATCCCAGCACTCGGGAGGCAGAGGCAGGCGGATCTCTGTGAGTTCGAGATCAGCCTGGTCTACAGAGCGAGTTCCAGGACAGGCTCCAAAGCTACAGAGAAACCCTGTCTCGAAAAACAAAAAAAAACAAAAAAAAAAAAAAAAAAAAGCTAAACATACACACACAAAAAAAAAAACTCCAAATGAAACTAGGGCTTGGTCAGTAACGTTCTTGGCTTGAAAACACAAGGACCTGAGTGTGAGCCCCAGAACTCACATTTAAAAAAATCATCAAGCAAGGTGGTTTATAACCTCAGTGAGGGGGAAATAGATGATCCATGGGTCTCAGTGGCAGGTCAACCTGGTCTACTTGGTGATCTCCAAGTCAGCGAAAACCTCAATCTCCAAAAAAAAAAAAGGTGGATGGCATCTGAGGCTTAACAACTGATGCTCTTCTCTCACCTTCATATGTACATAGACGCAGAGAGAGACAGAGACAAAGAGACACAGAGAGAAAGACGGGCAGAAAGACAGACAGACAGGCAGATGGGGAGGGAGGGTGGACAAGCAAGGGAAAGAAACAGAGCAGCAGGATATGCACTGTACATACAATCTATGTCCCTAGCAGGGGCGATGCTATGATCACAAGGCTATTACATTCTTGATGCGCTGTCCCCTGAGATTTCCCTAAATGGGGAAAATTTGACTTCATAATTTACAGTAGTATGGGGAAGGGGGGCTGTATTATTTTGCAGAGGAAGGAAGGCAGGGAGGGAGGATGTAAGTGAACTAGGTTGGATATACATTCCCAGACATTGCGGGATTTTAAACACAGGCTTTAGTATCATCGCTAGTGTCACCCTGTGAAGAGTCTCCATTATTAGATTGAACTGACTGAGCCTTCCTCTTCCCGCATGGCTGAGCCTTGGCCAAGCAAGTCATTTTAGTCACCTCAATGAACAAGATGCCTCATGGTGCTCTTGGTAACCGTGTGGTAATCACAGTCAAACAAAGATGGGCGACAAGCACTTGCCATGCCTCATTCCCTCCGCATCCAATCATGTTCTGGTTTTTGTCCATGCTTGCCTCCTCCACCGCACAGTGGAATTATTGGGGTCAAGGTGAGTGTGTGTGTCTTCTCTGCATGTCCTAACTTCTCAGTACAGTGCCATTGTGGATTGGATGGGTCATATCTGTCTCACCCAGTGGGGTACCCACCTCATGACCCAGGATCTTGGCTAGGTTTCTGTGACATAGGCAACTTACCAAAGAAAGAAAGAGTTGTTTAAATGGGCTTACAGTTCCAGGGGGCTAGAGTCTATGATGTTGGAGTGAAGCTGTGGAGACAGGCGGCTGGAGCAGCAGCTGAGAACTCACATCTTGATCTACAAGCATGAAACAGGGAGCACACTGGGATTGGCAGGAGCATGTTTTTTGAAACCTCAAAGGCCTTCCCCAGTAACACACCTCTTCTGACAAGACCACACCTCCTAATCCTTTCCAAATGGTTCTATCAACTGGGGACCAACGATTCAAACATATGATTCTATGCGGGTCACTCATACCTATGAAACAATCTCTGGACTCCTTTTCATGATGATGTAAGCCTCCAAGATACTATCACTGCTTCCTTAACCAACCTCATGTTTCATTATTGCCCCTGTACTGCGGAACCTTGCTCTAGTCATAGAGAATAAGTACAGATTATTGAACATGCTTCTGTCTTTCATGCTTCTATTCTCTTGACTGATGTGACTACTCCTTCTAAATTTAACATCCTTCCAATTGGCAGCTTTCAAGTGTCACTCAAAGTCAACCCCTCTGGAAAGCATTTTCTATATCCCAGACACACTTTACTCAAGATGCTTCTCCTATACTTGAAATATGCTCTGCCTGCATCCCCAATAAAGCAATTCTTTTATTATACCATTTTATGGATATTTGAGTAGAAAACTGTCTATGGGGACAGAATATGTATTCTTTTATTTTCTGTATTCCAGTGCTAGAGTAAAATTTTATCCCAAACAAATATTCAAAACCTAAAGTCCCATTGTTCAGTACTATACTACGTATTATACTGCAACATGGAATTTCTCACACAATTAAAAGCTCAAAAATGTTTCTAGTTTAGTTATTACATCCAAAGTCCTATGTAATTTAGCCATTACATGGTAAGTCCTATAACAACCCAGTTCCTATCCACTGCCTACCTGCTTCCAGGAACTGCATGGACAAAGGCTCTGGGTGATTGGAAGGAGGCAGGGTGAGAAAGGGGGGCATGGTTTTGGAGTCTGCATACTCCGACTGGGAATCCGCCTTACGTTGTGCTTCAGAGTCATGGCAGAGAGCTCAGTCAACCTTTGGGCGAAGTTCAGTATCAGCCTGGGTGAGCAGTGAGCGATAATCAAATGTCAGTTGCACTCCAGATGTGAGATTGCCCTTATGAAGTTCAGGACGGGACATGAGACCATCCAGGAAGAAGACGAATATTCAAGTCCTAGGAGAAAACCCAAGAGTGTGACTTTCATCGTCCTAGGGGAGAGTAAATGGACAATGATGGCACGTTGATTCAAGAGGACCCCAGAAGACCTTAAGCAGAGGTGATAATTGAACAAGCCTTTGAGGGCTAACAGGACCCGCTGTTGTTAAGGACGCCTCTTCTCTTCATAGAAGAAAGGACCACATCATCATGCGCTTTTCTCCGGAAGGCAGAACACAAGCGATCCTTGCTTCGTTGTCTTACAATACATGATGAACACTTGCTATTTTCTGTATTTCAACAACTGGGAGGAAAATCCTCTGGGAGCATCGCTGTAAATCCAGGCACTTCATCCTTTGAAAAGTTTGTCATGGAGCAAGAGAGATGGCCTTTTGAATGTACGTGTTACCAAACCCCGGCAGGACAACACGTGTGTGGGGAAGGCAGCCTCATTGGCGGAGCTACACGCAGGAAGCAGATGTTCTTCTGCATTCTGAGAGATTGTTGATCATTCCTGAGACTTCGCTGAAAGGCTGCTCAATCATTCCTGAGCCACAACCCTCGATACTTAACGGCGAGCCCCATCCGAGGTCCTTGTAGTGGGCTTTTGTGTCTAGACCACAGGAATTCTATCCTTGGCCTCCAACACTGGGGTGTTTGAAATTGAGAAGGTAGCTTCTTGCTGACAGCCCAGCTACCAGCCAGATGGTTCAAAGCGGGCGGAGCCAACTGAGTGACTTCAGAAGAAGAGTGCATTAACTCCTCATACCGCCTGGCGGATGGCAGGTCAGCACTTGGAGAACATTTGCTGCCAGGATGAAGTCATGTCTTTTGCAGTTACTGCCTCGTTATTTTTAATGGATGTTGATGTAGTACACCTTAGAAAAACCTGGGGATGGGCCTGGCCCAAATCCTTCAGAGGGGCTGTTTTGAAGATTTAAAGGAAGTGGAAATGATGCTTTCTGTCCATCTCTGTTAACAGCTAGTAGAAGCTAAGAGGCATTTGACAGTCCTTCTGGTTCTCAGACTTCCTGTCAAAGTTAGTGGATGCCAGCAGACAGGCACAGCAAGCTTCCTGCTTGCTCTGCAGATCACAGACCACTGCGACCCAGAGATTCAGGCCCTGTCTTAAAATGCCCAGTGTCACAGTAAATACTCAAATCACTAAAATGAAAAAACTCATTCTAATGAGAGTTCTGTTGTTATAACAAAAATATCGAGTGAGCAATTAATAAAGAACAGAATTTTAATTCTCACGGTTCCAGCTTGGAAGGTCAAGAGCGTGGTTGCCAACAGGATAGGTGTCTGCTTTATTTGTCCCTTTGAGACTGTCCAAAGCCCCCTGAATAACAGATGTATATCTTCCTGTTCTATACCTTTTCCTTCTGTGCAGTGGTTCCCGTCCCCCTGAATCAGCCAGAGAGCTTTTTTGAAACACCGATAGCCAGGCAGCGCGGATGGATACTGGTTAAGAAGGGTTTGCTGAGCGTCCAGAGAACCCAAGTTCCTTTCTGCACAGCTCACAACTGCCTTAACTTCACCTACAGGCGACTCAACATCTGTTTCTGCACAGGTATCTGTGCACACATGTCACAAGCAAGCACATATAAAAACGAGTCTTCTTTTAAAATGCCAATGTCAGGGTCGGGAGGATGGCTCAGCTGGCAAAGCGTTTGCTGCGTAAGTATGAAGACCTAAGTTTGATCCCCAGTATCTACAGAGAAACCTGGGTGTGAAGGCAATCACTTAGAATCCCAACGGTGAGGAAGCAGAAATGGGTAGGCTGAGGGCTTGTTGAGCGGCAGCTGTAGCCTTATAAGTGTGCCTCTGGTCCAAGTCACTCTTTCTTGTTTCAAGATCAAGGTAGGCAGCTCTTAAGGAACGACACCTGAGGTTGCTTCCTGCCACATAGATGTGCACATACTTGCATACATACCCATAAACACATGTACATGCATACTTAAACACATACACACACGCACGCACACACTACCAATG
This sequence comes from Microtus pennsylvanicus, assembly GCF_037038515.1. NCBI lineage: Eukaryota > Metazoa > Chordata > Mammalia > Rodentia > Cricetidae > Microtus > Microtus pennsylvanicus. The sequence continues at coordinate 32,324,599 of NC_134596.1, forward strand.
TCACAGCAAGTACTAGAATCAACAAAACAAGAGCACCCATTTTAATCAGACAGCGTTATATTTTTTTAAATGCAAAATTGAGGGTTAAACTTCTGAGATTTAAGTTTATTTGGTCTGGCGCCTTGGAAAGTCTCAAACTGTTTTGTTTTGATTTGTTTTTAAAATTACCCAGAGGAGTCAATATTGGAGGAAATGTAAAGAAACATTGCCCTGGAATTTTATAGCTTAACACAAAGCATGCATGTCTGTATTCGACCTTATTCCAGAACAAAGATTTACATCAGCTGCTGATAATACGGATGAAAGCAAAATATTGTTCGTGATTCTTGCTTCCATTGCCCAGTCAAATGCCACGTGGGGCAGGGAGGGAGAGCAGCTCAAGGAATAAGCATGCGGCACATGACAGAGCCTGACCTAAAACACCCAGGCTCCTGCTTTTGGCACGGAACCTGCATACTTCCCCCTGGCTCCTCAATTACCGCGCCTGTTTTCAGTTATCACATGGAGGCCCCTGAGACATCTACAGCTGGCTCCGGACTGGGCTGGATCGTGGAGGTGATTTTCTGAGTAAGTCAGGCCGTGGCAGTTTGTTTTTCTGAACTACCTGGATAATTGCCTCAAGTCTAATAAGATGGAATGAGGCCAAAGTCACCTTCCGACGGTTCTATTGCCTCTCAATGATGCATTCTTATTTTAAAAGGTCCCGGTTTGGAGAAGTGAGCAACTCTCTTCCTATTTCCCCAAGAGTTATTAATCATCCAGAAAAAGATGACAGTCTGTAATGGTTTAGCCCCCGTGGCTGCTGACAGCTCCTCTGGGCCTAGGAACACAGCTGTCCTTAACTCCCAAACTGTTCCCTGGGCCTAAAAGTCCTCAGCTCAGCTCACAGGGTGACAAAGAAGGGGAGTTCTGAGAACTGGTCTTTCTTCTTTTTGTTATGCTTTCTTCTATTCTTAAGCTAAGGAATCAAACATTTTTGCTTTTTGTCCTATGATCTTGCTCCAGACTTGGCCCTGTTGATACAAGAGTGTCTCATCCAAGTGACACACAGTATCACATCAAGGCTCATAGCCAAAACAGGTAACCTAAGCCAAAGGAAGATGAACCCCTGGCTCTGCCGCTGTCACTATTTGTTTTGTTAAAATCACTAAGTGTCTCAGTGGGGGTAGGGTGTGTGTCCTCTTTCTAAGAATAACTCCTATAGTGAGCCGTGGGTCGTCTCTTTGGAGCCTTGCTTGATATTAACCGCTTGCTCACCTCTTCAATGCTTGCTGCCAACTGACCGCTTTCATTCTGCACACGGGATATATGGTCTTTCCCATCCTAGTGAGTTGGAGAAAATGAGTAAATAAGACTGGATGGCCCAGAATCCCAGAAGGGAGGTACTAGGAAATGGGAAGAAAATGGAAATCAGAATATAGAACCAGATCAAAAATGGTATATACTTAAGAAGGTGTTTGGTATCATAATGCAGACACAGACTTAGCAAAAGGCCACACTTGTATTTCTTTGGGCCTATAAGCAAAGATGAACTAACTAATGCTCTGCTCAATCCATGGCTTGCCTAAAGGAAACTATTGGGAAGTGCCACAATTATTTGTAGAATAAAACTAACCAGTCATCTCTCTCTCGAGTCAATAAGGAAGAAAATCCAATTCAAATATATAATTTCTTTTAGCCTCCTAAAACCTTTAAATAGCGGCTGCTGAAAAGATAGCCAAAGAGGTAAAATGTTGGCTATCCAAGCATAAGGACATGGATCCTCAGAACCCACATAAAATTCCTGTTATGGCAGCGTGTTTGTAAGTTCCTTCCAGTGGGCATGGCAGACAGGCAGATCCCTAGCTAGCCTAGCTGAACCCATGAACTTCATGTTCACTCAGAGACTTTGTCTCACGAAATAGAAGTGGAGAAGGATGGAAGAGCACATGGAACTCAGGCGCATGCCCGAGCACACACGTGCGTGCACACAATGCGTGCACACCTGCCCAGGCTGCACATGTATACAAACCACACACAGTTTTAAATAAGTCTCAAATATGTGATTAAGACTATACATTTAGTTTGCAGGAAAAAAAAACCTCACTTGCAAATTTAATTATAAAGCAGCTACTTCAGGAAGTGTATAAGGATTGGTATTTTGATAATTTTATTGACTCTTAAGGTATGGTGCCATGCACGGCTCACTCTTCCTGTTTGGGGACTGTGTGAGGAAATGAGGAACGGAGAGGGGAATGGCTTGTTCAGCTTCCCCATTCTTTAATAAGACATTGATGCTTGTCAGAGAAGCATATATGGGCACATGCAAACAGGGACACCCATTTACCTTATTTTCAAATTTAAATTCTAGCATCCGGCCATTCATCTTTGTCACAGCCCCACCAAACAGTTTTGTAAGAACGTGTCTCACAAACAAGCGCTCCTTTCAGCAACGGCCAGGAAGGTTAAGGTTGAGATCCTGTGCGATAGAAACCCTTTTTTGTAATTCTCCCCCAAACATCTGTTCAGTCGCTCAGCATAAACATCTGCCACCCATTTCTGGGCTTAGCCCAGACAAAGCTATGTTTTTCTAACGAGCTCCGTCCCAAATTGTTACCAAGCGACTGCTAGGCAGACTAATCATGCAGGAGCACCAGGAAGATGCCTTATTGCATCAAATCCATCTTCCATGAATGCAACGTCTACCCTACAGCTTTGGCAAAAACCCAGTGGCGCAGAGGAAGGCGAATGCCTAACGCTTTCCTGCCTTGAATGGTAATGTTGAACACTGAGAATTCTGCTTAACCCTTCAGGGTTTGTTAAACAACCGTCACTACCTACACACATATGTATCTTTAACTTACCCATAATTTATCCTTCTCAACTCGCCGCCGACCCCCGTGAAATTACAATATAAAATAGCTGAAATGAAAACCTATGAAATATTTTTGAACATTTGGCCCCATTATTTTTGTGAAATAAACCTGGAGTTTTATTTCTTTTGGAAAAAAAAACAACTAAGAGATTAGAAATGAGAAGAGAGGCTCGAACTGTTACCTTGGAATTGTTTTGTATAAAGGAGAAACCAGAGACTATTTAGTTACTGATTCTGAGCACTTATTTGTTAATGGAATAAAAATGAAGGACTTACGGAAGCGTGAGAAAGAGAGATGCTACCTTTGCAGCACTTGGCACAGCGCCTGACACCTAGGAAACCACTTAGCTATAGGCAGCTCTTACTGTCAGCCTCCCTCCCCATCCTGGTCAAAGAATGCTGCATTGGCTTTATCTTGTCTTTCCTGCCCTTTCTAATGTCATCATTCCCGTTCAAGCCAATATCAATTGAGAGCCAACTGGGGATTTAAACGTGTGGCAGTGATCAACATGATTCCCGGCCTCCAGGAACTCTCCCTAGCAAAACAGACAGGCCAGGCTCTGCTTCAAATCAAACTCTAAGTGCTACAACCTTACAATACTCCCCAGAGATTATTTGAAAGCATTTTAAAAACCAAACCTCGGCCTGGAGGGATGGCTCAGCCCTTAAAGGCTAGGCTCACAACCAAAATAAAAATCAAACCTCCAGTGTTATCACTAGTTTTGACGTGGTGGCTCATCTTACACAATGAGCTGGGAATTTTCGCCATAAGGCTGACCTCTCATGTCATGTCAATGACAGCCGAGCAGTTATAATTTAAGTCACAGTTGGAATGCCGGTGGTGCCATGAAGAGGAAAAGGGGTTTCACCTCCATTTTTCGGCATGTTTGGAAAGGTAATAATGAAGACCCCAAAATGGAAGCAGATGTGACAAGTGACTTAGTCTGACCTACTTACTCTTTCATAAGCATAAAACTGAGAAGGCTACCGTAACTCATTAGAGCCTATCTATTTTACAAGAGCTCTGAATATTAATGACAATGTACAATATATAGATATACTATTGGGAAGCATAATGCTAAGGACTCTGTCTAATAGGAAAGCAAATGTGGAGAAAGAGCTCCTCTGAGAAATCCATTCTACTCAGTGCTGTGGCTCACGTCACTGTCTGGAGAGACAGCAGGTGGAGCTGAGCACCCTTCGGAATTACATCCATGCCGCCATTCCTCTGGGAGCCCCTGAGGTCCATACACCTCATCGGGGAGATGAGTGTGTCACAATGACGTGTAATGTATTGGTTGAAACCACAGAAAGAGCCTTGAGCTGACGGAGAATGAGGTGAGCCCCGACTTTGCAGGCAGAGGGGGTTGAGTGTCCCATGTAGGAGTGGGGAGAAACGCAGGATGGGCGAACATGGGAGGCTGGATCCTAGGAGGAATGAGCCAGGAGCAGCGTCCTCTGGGCAGCTCAGGTGTTATGTGTTTACTAGAGCAACTTCCTGGGAACAGGTGAGGCCCCAGACCCATCCTGGAGACCCCCAAAGATGCTCTCTGACTCCTTGGACGTGTCTTTATGAAAGCTTCATGATTTATAAATCGCTTTCTCATGACTCAATACATTGAGATGCTGCTACCTTCCTTCGGCGGATTGATAGGGGGTGCACCAGCTATGTCTCTGAATACTCCACTGTTCTGCACGTTTGGAGTCCCTACAAGGAGAACAACACCCACGTCTCTTAGCTCTCAGGAGCGTTCAGCTGCATTACCTACAAGTCATAGACATGTATTTATGTTAATTCCATTATTATCCCTGCCTGGACTATTAGCTCAGGGTAGAGACGGGGCCTTGCTTATCTTTGTGCCTCCTATACTCAAGCCCTACAGACCATTCCATGTCTGAAGTGGCAACTGTGGGCAACAGGAATAGTAGCATCTTTTGCCCTCCACGCTGACATTTGCGTGTGAAAAAGCTCGTGAAACCACTCTTCAGTCAGGACCCCCACCTGCAGAAACCGAGCTCTGAGCTTTCTGAGAACATCACCAGCTGTCAGTCTGGGAGAGTGGAGAGTCTGAGAATGGATGAAATGTTCTGCCGGAAGCATACCCAGAATAAAAGAGTAAATCCCACCTGAAAATCTTGTTCCTCCTAGACTTAAACGCCTCAGAAGAAACGGTTGCTGCACTGTATTTTCCAGGCCTGCCTGAGGATGTGCTGAGTTGAAACCTTTCTGGTCGTGAAATCCCAAAGCCACCCTCAAAGGCATGAAGAGCTCTGAAAGCCCAGAAATTCTAAGAGTTTGCCTCCTCCCCTTCTTTCAGATTTTCTTTAATAAATTCCCTTCCACATATTCCCTGAAAATGTCTATAGTTACATCTATAGAGACTAATAAATGTGGTGGATAGAGCCAGCAAGGTGGCTCAACTGGTAAAAGCACTTGCCACTTAAGCCTGATGCCCTGACTCCAATCCCCAAGCCACATAGACGCCAGGAGAGAACCAATTCCACAGAGTTGTCCTCTGTCTGCTACATGGCTGCTACGGCATGCACTCACACACAGAGACACACATGGTACTACTACTGCTAATGCTGAGGAATGGAATATAATAACAATGGAAGAGAGGTTAGGATCCTACAAAATGAGGGCACACGAGACCTCAGGGTGAATAAAAGAATGAGGAAACTCCTCTTTGCTGAGACATCTGCTCACGCTGCGATGCTGGCCTCTTCAGAAGCATGTTGATGCTGCATCATTGTCATCAATAATACCACAAGGGAAGTTTTGAACGGTTGTCCACGCCATCACTAGCACATATGATGATACAAGTCATCAGGTCTGCTGCCGATGGAGCACTTGCTGTATGCCGGGGTCCTTATTACATAACTTTGCTAAATACACACTTATTCTCCTCAGCCTAAGATAGCATTTATGTCTAGGTTGTAGAGTAAAAGAAGGCACAGTGAAACCAAATAGGAACAAGCAAGATCAGGGTGGGTTTCCATCCACTCTGTCCTGGAGTGAGATCTCAATGGCATCGGGAAATGCATGGTTCCATGTATCTATCCCAAATTTATGAATTTTTGTACATAATCAAAGATGTGTGTGTGTGTGTGTGTGTGTGTGTGTGTGTGTGTGTGTGTACACCCAGGTAGGCAGAACGTTACCATTGGCACATCCTGGACATAGTTAATAATTTTGTTTTGCTTTCCACATAAGCACTGTAAATAAAAACAATTTCAATTACAAATGTGCAGTGTTTGTTTTGTATTAAGGATAACTAGGCTAAGTTGATAACTCTGTATGTACTTCTAAACGCTGCTCTCGGTGGTGTCCTCAAAACCTAGCACTGTACCTGGTACATTCTAAGTGTACATAAATGTTCATGGAACAAATTGTGATTGAAAATCAAAGAATCAAAATGTCAACGGTAGCATTAATGCAGCTATCATTTTGATACTTCCAAACAAGGACTATTTTTCACTCAGCATGAGATTTACCGTCTTGAAATTCTAAGTGCACGATACAAGACTGTGTGTGGTAGCAGCCTGCAGCAGCCTGCAGCAGCATGCAACAACAGTACACAGCAGCATGCAACAGCAGCATGCAGCAGCCTCATCCCCACCCAGCGCTGCTCCATTCTAGGACCGACTTTACTTTCTTACAGCTCCCAATTTCCTCCCCCTCCCGACTATGGATGACTTCCTTTTTACTCTAACTTCTGAATTTTAGCTACCTCTTGGAGGTGAAGTCATGCAGCGTTTGTCTTCCTGTGACTCGGCCCATTCTCTTAGCGTGATGTCACCAAAGTTCATTCAGGTGGAACAGGGCAGGATTTCCTTTTTCCCAAAGATTGAAAACACCACATTGTACGTATACAGCAATGGTCTTTATCTATTTGTATATCAGTGGGTATTTATACGGTTTCCAGTTCTGCACCATTGTGGAAACCCTGCAGTGAACACGGGGGTGTAGATGTCTCTTCCACATCCTCACTTCAGCCCGTTTTAATAAACTCTCAAAGTGAGATTATTATGTCATACAGTAGTTCTGGTTTTGTTTCTAGTTTTTTTTTTTTTGAAACCCCTCCATTTTCTGGAGAGACTGCACTGGTTTATGTTCTCACAAATAGCATGCAAGGGGAAAAAGTATGTGGAAAAATCAAAATACATACATAGAGATCATTTTGTTGGGCTCTTGGAAAACAACACATCAGACAGATTCAGTCTCAGGCCAGTGTGTTCCTGAAGAGTCTTTCTGGAGAGGAATCAGAAAACAAGGACCAGTGCCTCTAGTTAGATACCAACCTTCAATACATGAGCCCTTTGAAGGGGACAGATACTTCTTCACCAAATCATAACAATTCTTTCTTTGACCCATCCTCCTCCTAGCTTGGAGGGGTCAAGGTCACCATGGATGCTGCCTTCTGGTTCTCTCTCAGGTAAGACTGCGTGTCCTCAAAGAAAAACTCTGTTTAAAATGCAAAGTTAACATGTGACACTTCTTTGTTCCCGTGACTTTTTCTACTCTGTAAGCTTGTTCTCTTTCGAGTGCCTTCGGGTAACTGGGATTTTTCGCCCTGTCTTTTCTAGGTTTTGTAGTTTTAATCTGTGGAAGGGTTGGCTTTATAGAAACTATTTTGCTCTAATAGCGACATCCATATTTCTAAGAAACTATTGCATGGGCATTCAACCGTGTGACTAGAGGGAAGACACCACTCAGCATCTGTGACGACAATGCAGGGAAACCTGCAGGAAGCTTCGGCAAGTGGATGAAAAGGAAAGCTTGCATTGAGAGAATCAGACCCCCTTATTTCCAGCTCCCCTAAGTGAATGAAAACTGAGCCTGAATGGAAACATCAAGAGCCCCTGGATACAGATGTAGTTTGTTTTGAGAGGCAAGGACATGATCTGAAGTGGTATTTGCACAGAAGGGAGAGAAAGATGTGACTGTCCCTGAAGAGACGTGAGCAAACCTTCACGCCCCACCCCCTGCATAGGGAACATCAGCAGAATGAAGAAATGGTTCTAAAGTCTAAGTTAATGAAATAGTGGGTTTATTGCTCAGAAAAGCATGGGTGGGGTGTGCACTTGTGATTCAAGGGCAGCTGCATTGCCCCAAAGCCTACCTGATGTGTGATACCTCATAACCGCCCCTTCCATAGAGTTTCCTGAGCAATTGAAAGGTGGCTTGGCCTGTTTGAGAGCATTCCTTCCCCCCAGAAATTGTTACTGTTTCTGCAGCCTTGCAGAAGGGCTTTGTGAATCTTGTAAGCTTCAGAAGCGCTCTGAAACTTGTGAATTTTACTTCTTTTGTAAACCCTAATGAGCCACCATGCTCCAATATTTTAATTAGGAGAAAATTGCTACAGAACAGATGTCTTAGCTACTTTTCAATTGCCATGACAAAACACGGTGACCAAGGCAACTTATAAAACAAAGCATTTAATTTGGGGCTCAAGTTTCTAGAATCTGTGATCATCATGGCAGAGAGAGATCATGGCTGCGAGCAAACAGACATAGCACTGGTACAGGAGCTGGGAGCTTATAGCCTTACTCATAAAAGGAGGCAGAGGGAGAGACACTGGGAATGGCATGGGCTTTTGAAACTTCAAATCCCACACCCAATGACACACCTCTTCAACAAGGCTGCCCTTTCTAATCCTTCCCAAACCGTTCCACCATCTGAAGCCTGATTAAGTATGAGAACTATTCTCGTTCAAACCACTACAATGTAGCGTGAAAAGAGAAACAGAAACAGGAGTTGATCCCTGGGGAAGAAACAGAGACAGTAGGACAGACGGATGACTAAAGAGATCCAGACAACCATAAAGAGTGGTTATGGTGACAGAAGAGAGTGGGCAGGGGAGTGCTAATGAATAACACTGGGAGCTTCAAATTTAACCAGGGAAGCTGATGTCCAAGGAGCTTCCACTGGGCCCTCAGTAGAAAGTCATTGGTGGCCTTTGTAGGAGCAATGAATGACTGATTGGAGAATCCTTAAAAGTTATTATTTTTTTTAAAAAAAGGTGTGATGGGGTGCATATCATCCTGCATGTACATGCTCTTCAAAGATTTTTAGCATTTCCCATACACATATTTCATAATCCTGCATCACATGATTTGCATCACAGATGGTTCTCAACTTACAGGAATTGATTTATACTTCTTTTTTTAAAAACTTTGCAATGGTTTGAAAGCAATACACTTCCAGTGAAAACCATACTTTTGTTTTGCAAGTTTGATCTTTCCCCAGACTATGCGTGAAGGGTTGTTCTATCACAGTGCAACGCACTGAGAGCAGCAGCTAGAGCTGTCAGCCGGCCATCGCAGTGGTGGATAAGTGGTACTCTGAGCAATGATGGTCGCTACGTTTCTATATTAAATGTATTTCTGACCTTCAGTTTTTGATTTATGAAAATTTGTCTGGCCATAACCCCATCACAAGTTCAGTAGCATCTACATATAAAACCATTTTTGGTCAAATATTTATGTCACTATCCTCTAAAATGAAGCCACCTGTCATACGCATTCAAAAAAATTAAAGTAAGCAATTGGCACAAAGATTATGGCAGGAAATCTCAGGACTAGATCAGCAATTTTTTTCTTACCTCAAAAGACATAATTTCATTAATTCAGTCTTCCAGTTGATTTGAATCCCAAGCTGCCATTTGCTAATGATATGACTTTGGGCTTCATCTTTCTGAGAATCGGGTCCCTGGCCAAGATAAAAAGAATGATAGCAGCACTGTTTATGTAACTGCGCTCCTGGGGCCACACAGATAACAACTGCATCATGTGGTGCTGCTCTTTCCCACTGCAGATGAGAAACACAAATACAGATATTTGCCTGAGCTCACATATCTCAAGGGGCAGAGCCAGGATATGAACAAACAGACACGGTGATCATTAGGTGAAAACTATTATCATCATAATTTATTGACTCATTTAATAAATATGTTTTTAAAAAATCTTTGAATGTGAGTTTCAATTAGATAGGTAAAAATTTGGAATTCAAACAAAATACTGAAGCTTAACGAGCATGGAACTCAGGACCGCGAGGGGTGCACCCACACACTGAGATAATGGGGATGTTCTATTGGGAATTCAGCAAGGCCAGCTGGCCTGGGTCTGGAAAAGCCTGGGATAAAACCGGACTCTCTGAACATAGCGGACAATGAGGACTACTGAGAACTCAAGAACAATGGCAATGGGTTTCTGATCCTACTGCACGCACTGGCTTTGTGGGAGCCTAGGCAGTTTGGATGCTCAACTTACTAGACCTGGATGGAGGGGGGGGGTTCCTTGGACTTCCCACAGGACAGGGAACCCTGATTGCTTTTCGGGCTGGGGGGAGACTTAATTGGGGGAGGGGGAGGGAAATGGGAGGCGGTGGCGGGGAAGAGACAGAAATCTTTAATAAATAAATAAATTAATAAAAAAACAAAAAAATAAAATAAAATTTGTATGAATATTAAAAAAAATACTGAAGCTTAATGTGTGCTTTTCTAGGTTTAGATTCTTTGAGAAATATACTGAGCTGAAGCTGGAGAGGTGGTTCAGTGGTTAAAAGCACTGGACTGCTCTTCCAGAGGACCTGGATTCAATTCCAAGCATCTACAAGGCAACTCTCAACTGTCTGTTATTTTGGTTCCAGGGGACCTGACATCCATGACAAAACACCAATGAGCATAAAATAAAAATAAGTAAATCAAAAAATATGCCGAGTTGCCGAGATTGTCTCGTATGTTGAGACGTTTTGGAGGATATAAATGGGAATTCGAGAGGGGCACAGATAACCGTGAGGGCTTTAGTGAGTGTATCAGGATTCCGTTTTACAACCTGGGGACGTCATTAAGCTCAAAGCCTGCCTGTCTGAGGACAGCTGTGAAGGGAAGGAGCAAATGGGACAGCAGTTGGATTCCGTCACCGGCATCCAGCTGCCAGAAACTGTACCACGGAGAGTGTTTAGCTGAAAGGGCCAGGGCCTGACCCAAGAGACCAGGGACTCAGTCGGAACATGAGAGGCACAACACCAGAATTGGGATTTTTAAAATAAACCCAATACAAGAAAACTTTACCACCACGGATAATGATGTTCTGAGAAGACAGAAAGTTAACAACAAACTGGGGACAGACAGAGAGACAGACAGACACAGGGTGTTGGAATGAGCAGTGTTGGCTCAGGAGTTGGAAGGAGATTGATGTAAACCTGGCCTTGGCATAGCTCTTATTCCCTTTAAGTCTGGCTTACTTCATAAAGCAGTCTCGATGTCTGTTCTGGAGTCTTACCATGAAGAAATGAGAAAATGCAAGAGAGGAGCCGAATGGTGTTACTCAATTATGTAAAACGTTGCTTAAACTTGTCGTAAAAGAATAGCAAAAAAATGAGAGAAAACGAAAACAGGACATATTGGAAAACTGAATCACAGAGCCGCTGTATAACTGAATATTGTATAAGCATTTATTATTGTGATCAGATATAGCTAATGTGGAAATAGATAGCATAAAGTCTTATGAATAGTACTAGAAAAGTGCTCATAAATGTAATTTTTGTAGAAAATTGCTTATATAAAACTTTAACAGTGACTGTTATTTGTATTGAAAGGTTATAGATGATTTTGGTTTCCTTCAAATATCCTAAAACCCTAATTTTTTTTTTTTACCTTTCTGAGTTTTGCAATGAGGATGCATGGCTTACTTGAAAACATGGTTGTGAGCTTGGCAATACATCATCATGGATGTTTTAATGTTAGTGCCTTTTACTCCTGTGAGGAGCTCTAATTTGCTGTTCCTCAAATTCACCCACAGCTTTATCCCTGGGAAAATGACCAAAATCTGGCACCTAGAGGAATGAGAAGAATTTTATTTCACTCGCTTCCCCCCCGCCCTTTGGTCTGGTTGGGTGTGTGCTGCCTGGAGAGGAAGTATGTGTCAATAGAAAAGAATGCAGTTCTTTGCAAGGAAAAAGATGGCCAGTGGACAAATAGAGAAACACTAGCGCATGCTTCTCAAAGGTTTTCCTTCACGCTCAGACAAGCTGTCCTTCGTAGTTGGAGGAGTCAGTCATCCACGCACCCACACATACTCCAGGACCACCCTGTGTCTGGGGAGCACAAATATGGGGTCTTCCCAACGCTCTTGAGGCTCCAGTGTCTTTCTTTTGAGCTTTGGCCTATGAAGCTGATTTTGTTTTGTGGAAAAGTTGACACTTCTTTGGGCCTCAGTTTCTCAACTATAAAATCCTAGCCATCTGCCACCCCTGAAGGAAAAAAAATCCCCTGACAGGGATTGTGTTTGGTCCCATGTTTGTACCCAAAGGTCACATATAAGCTCACTGTTCATCGAATAAAATGACATCGTTGAGCCAAGTGTTATTTAATGTACACAATCATTGTTGACAATTACATCTGTGAGTGTGGTCCTCCAAGGTGTTTATTTATGCATGTTATTTATTTCTTAGAAAAAAAGTCTAAGTTAACTGTAGGGAAGTGTTAAAAAAAAAAAACCACTTAATCCGTATGGTGCTGGTATCTTTATACTTTGCTTTCTTTGTCCCAGAAACTATCTATCTTGTTGCATTGTTCCTGGGCTTGTCAGAAGTGTCATGTGCAAGGCTAGGCACCTTTGCACCCCCACTAAATGTTAGTTGTCTATCAACATGAAAAGTAAAAAGTAATTTCTACTCATTTAACAGCAAAATTGGACTATTTGATTTGAAGGACCTGACTTGGCTGCCATCCCATGGTGGCACATATTTTTCGATGGGATAGCCTGGACTCCAATAGGCTAACCCAGAGCCGCTTGAAATGCTAATGTACAAAAGCATTGTTGGCTGTGTACTAATTTTCCAAATTCCTGCCACAGACCAGGCATTATATTAGTACCTGAAAATGAAGCCATCGGAAGACAAAGTTTTTGGCTACAAAGAACTCACTGTGCAGGATCAAAGAAAGAGACAGAAACAAATTATTATAATACAGTAAATACGAGTTCATAGCCCAAGGGAGGAACTTACTTAGCCAGTGTTTTAGAATGGGAACTATAGCTCTCCTGTATCTTTGAAGCTTAGGAAAAAATATGAAGATCCTTAAGAGGGAGAAAAGGCATCAACTTCAGAAAGAATGATTTTACTTATGAATAAAATAAAATCAAGCTGAATTCTGAGTATGCATAAAAAATGAATAGAAATGAGGAGCAGAAGTTTGGAAAAGGAACGCATAATTTCCCAATATTTACTTGAAGGAATGAAAAATGGCATGAGGGTAATGAGAAGGATGCTCCTTGTTACATATGAGTTTCTGTATCTTCTTAAGATTTTGAATCAAGGATAGAATCACATATTGTTTTAGTGGTGAACATCATATCATGTTGCTATGGAGATAGAAGGAAAGCTAAGTCTTTCCCCCAATGCTACTTCACCTGTCACTTTCTGAACTTTCCACATTAATATTACCACCTAACCACCATCCAGGTCTTCATTCCATCATCCAGTTCATTTGTCTTCACAGAAGTTACCAAAATCTGGCACCTTGAGGTTGGAAAGACACTCAGCTTACTACTCTTACAGAGGACCCAAGTTCAGGTCCAATCACCCATGGCAGACAGCTCACAACAGCTTTAGAAGATCTGGCGCCACCTTCTGGCCTCTGTGGGCACCTGCACTCATGTGCACACACCGGCACAGAGACACACACTTATGTGTAATGGAAAATTTTAAATAAAATTTTAAGTGAGTTTTTTTTAAGATCTAGCATCATATATATATATATATATATATATATATATATATATATATATATATATGACTTAAAAAAGAAAGTAGAAGTCTCTTCATCCAGAGTATAGTATCTAGGCTCTGTATAAGCTCATAATGTTATGTGTTTGATTCATAACTTCAAACTCTGTAGCCTAGGACATCACAGCAGGTGCTCTGTAGACTGCTTCCTGAGACTAAGGTGCAGGATACCGACGATGGTTATTTCTGAATGGAGAGATGACAGACACTCCTCCTTCCTTCTCTGTGGTGTCAGGATTGTTTTTCTTTTAAATGGGAATATATTCATTCATTTTATTATTTAAAAACATTTTTTTAATTCGAAACAGTAATATTGTTACCTGGTTGTTGATAAATGGGACTTTGCTAGAAACCACAGAGGAAGGAATATGGGTTAGAAGGAGTCAAGTCAAGGAGACTCAAGAAACCCGGCGGGGTGAAGACAAAGTCCTCCTCAATTCCTGCAGTCTCTTCTGTCACCTGCTTTTTAAAACTTTTTTCCAGACGCTGGGATAAATGCCAAGTCAGGGGTCACTGGCTCACAAAGTGTCTCCTGCCCCCACAGTTTCCCATCCTCAAACAGTGGAGCCCAGAAAGTCACCCTCATCTTTCCACGCAGCAAACATTTTCTTTTTTGCATCTGGCTGCTACTTAGGTTTCAGCCAATTCTTTGCTGAGCCACCGGCTTCTTATTTTCCTTGGGAACCGGACTCTTTTTAAGCCATGAAAGGGTGGCGGGCATCACCTGATACGTCTCCATTCAGCTATTGAAGCCGTGCTCTAGATGGAGGCCCCGCGGGCCGCTCTCTGCCATTGTGGACAGCAGCACCTACACCCAGCCCTTTGAAGACGGCACATGTGAAAATGATCTCGGAGCTTTTGCCGCTCTCTTCTCTCCAGTTTTCGCTCTGTTCTGTTGCTGGTTACAAGCCATTGTCTGCAGCGAGAGACGGCGGAGACACACGGCTCATCTCCATCTTTAAGTAGAGCCTGCTCTGGGAGCTACAAGGGAAGGTGGCCGGTATGACTCAAAAGTTAGGGGACTTGGATTCTTATCACTGTTCCGCCACTAAGTTGCTACAGATCCTGCTCAGATTGTGTGGATTATGCCCCAGTGTCTTCATCCTCAAAGACGGCTGAGGTGTTTCTACTGTCCCTGTCCAGGTCAGCTTTGTAAATTAATGATCAACAGTGACACCTGGTGGTCCCTTTTGAACCATGCCTTTCTTTTCTCCAGTGGATGGCTCAAGGGAAAGAAGCATCCCGGGGCCTGCTCTCCTTTGTGGCCTCGCCCCATCCCTGTCAGCCATCACTGCCCTTGTTTCCCACAGGACGCACAAGAATGCTTCGCCTTCCTCCACAAGCTGCTTCCAACCTCAATCTGGTAGATGCTGCTAAAACCAATGTAAAAACTAGAGACACACTGGTGAATGAGATGGCTTCAGACTCGGGTGCTGTGTCAGGACAGCTTTAGAGGGGACGTGGGCCACCACTGTTAGAGTAACAGAAGTAGAGGCTTGATTGTTTCCCAGCAATCTCCCTAACTTAGAAAACTACCAGACTCCAAATTGCTTCATGCCTCAGTTTCCCTATGCTTAGGATAAGGGAAAGCTGCCAAAAGCGCTCCCTTCAAACTTAGTCTATTTGTTCATTTATTCATTCATCCAACATTTAATGAGCATTGATCTGAGCCAGACATGCAAACTTGAAGACACAGAGGTAGAGTTTCCCAGTTTTGTTTTGTGTGATAGACAGGAAAGACAAGAAACCTCCTGATACCAGGCAAAAAGGTGTCTTCAGGTAGATGGTATGAGGGTTGGAGAAATCTCCATGGGCAAAAGCGTTTGCTATTCAGGCTTGAAGCTCTGATCTGAAATCTCTAGCACTCACATCAAAAGCCGGGGATGCTGGATCAAACACTTAAACCCCAGAACCGTGGGGATCAGAAACCGGAGGATTGCTGGTCATCCTGTTAGTTCCAGGTTCAGAAAGAGAACATTTCCGCGGAATAAGGTAGAAAGTAATGGAACAAAGTACTGAATATCTTCTTCTGGCCTCCTTCTGTGTGCATGAGAGCATGTGCACACACGTGCACACACACACACGCATGCACGCACGCAT
Source organism: Microtus pennsylvanicus (assembly GCF_037038515.1). NCBI lineage: Eukaryota > Metazoa > Chordata > Mammalia > Rodentia > Cricetidae > Microtus > Microtus pennsylvanicus. Next base: position 32,340,345 of record NC_134596.1, read on the forward strand.
GTACACACACACACACACACACACACCAAATAAGGTATAAAGGGTGGACACACATGGTGTATGGCCTGAGGAGGAAGTCTGACAGGAAATGGAACAATGATTAGGGGTTTTCCAGAACAGGACCTCCTAGATAACAAGAGTGGAAATGGGCATATTAACATGATCTGTATTCCCAGTCTCAACAGCAAAACCAGTGCGTTCTTGACCCACACCCTTGTCTTCCAGTACGCCATTCTGCTGCTTCATATGTAGTCAAACTTTTTGTTGTTGTTGTTGTTATTTTGAGACAGGGTTTCTCTATAGCTTTGGAAGCCTGTCATGGAACTGGTTCTTGTAGACCAGGCTGACCTCAAACTCAGAGAAATTCGCCTGCCTCTGCCTCCTGAGTGCCAAGATTAAGGGCATGAGCCACCATTGCCTGCCTAGCCAAACTTTTAAAAAATAAAAAATTCATGTCCTGCCTTCGCTTTTTACATCCAGTTAAACACAACCCGCCCTACTGTAGCTGCTACAGCCTGAGGACCAACATGGACAGAAAAACAAATGCATCTTGATGTTGTACCCAAGTGGCTCCTTGTCCCTTCAGCTTAGTGTCCCTCTCAGTGGCATTTGCAAGAGTCGGGTGTCATTCCCTTTTGTAAAAATGTTTTCTCTGACCTTCACTATAGCAACTCTCCAGGTTATGCTTCTGACTCACTGTCTGCTTCTTCTTGGCCTCTTTTCTCAGCTGCTTCTCCTTTACCCAACGTGAGATGTCAGTATTTCCTGGCGCTCTGTCCTGGGCCTTCATTATTTCCTTTTGTATGTGGGAATCTCAGTCATTCCCATGGCTGGACACATCATTCTAAACTCATGTATTTGAACTTGACTTCAGGAATTAGTAAGCATTGGGAGTTTGTCATTTCTGCTAATTTTTTTTTTGGTTTTTAAATTTCTTTTTTATTGTTTGAGAATTTCATGCATGTATATAATGCACTTTTATCAAACCTAACCCCTTCTCTCCCCTCCAACTTCTCCTCATCCCTTAGTACCACCTTTCCTTCCTAACTTCATCTTTTTTTTTAACCCACTGAGCCCACTCAGAGCTGCCATTGTGTGTGTAGTACCATCTACTTGAGCATGTTATCACAGGACTGGATAAAGTTTGGGTGGTCTTCCTTGACACTTTTTTCCCTTATGTTGGCAGCTTCTAGATGGTTAGATTGAAGGCCTTATGCAGGAAAATTGATTCTGATTTTCTTCATATATATATATATATTGATTAAAGCAGAAGCTAGCACACTGACAAGATAGCTCAGTGCTCTCTTGATCAATAGGTGCTTGTCAAGAAGGCATGAGGACCTGGGATCAGGTCCCAGCACGCACATGAACATGATGCAAGGCCCTGTCCATCATGTTCATGCTGAGACTTGCTGCCCAAAAGTCTAACCCAAGCACTGAGTTCCAGGTTCAGTGAAGAGATTTTATCCCAGAAACCAATGAGAAGAGGAAAGCGTCAACCTCTGACCTCCACATGCACCCACATGGATGAGAGCGTATGCCCACGCAACTCCCCAGCTCTCGGAACAGGAGACAGAAAACGACAGTCTAGGATGTAGAAAAGGAAATGTTTCTTAGTCTGGCCCATAGTACCTGCAAAAGAGGAAGCATGCTCAGTTCAGAGATGCAGGTAGACTCCCGCTGAAGCAAACTTGAAGCTAAGATCCCTTCCATGGTTAAGCCTGTAGAAACAGAGGAGTTCCCAGAGCCAAAGAGGACCAAGAATAGATCATCTTCATCTTCCCTTTGCAACAAAAGCTTTCAGGAAGGGGATCACTGATCCTCTGGGGTGGACCAACAGTCACTTTAATCAGAAGGTTAAGGGATGCTCTATATAAAGAGGCAAAACACAGCCATGGTAATGGAAATATTCTTCTCTCCTTTATCATGTGACATTGGCTGATCTAAATAAAATCAGTTTCTGGATCTGGATTCCGGCTCTGGGTCTCCTGAACTGTGTGTGACACTTGGATAGTCACTCAAACTCTCTGGGCCTTAATTCCTTCCCTATTTTTCTTCTACCCTTCCATTTTTGTTGTTCTTGTTGCTTGTGCCTTTGCTTGAACAGGATCTTGTTATGTGGTCCAAGCTGGCCTTGAACTTGTCATCCTCCTTCCTCAGCTTCCCAAGTCCTGGGATCATAGTCTGTGTCACTAAGGGCTCCTTAAAGTGAACAGAGTCATGCCCTCCCCAATCATTATGAGGATGAAACCAGATTATAACTATCCAATACCAGGCACAATGCCTGGATCAGTAAATGTTTTTGTATCCCTTCGTGCCTGAGCAGAAGCAAATGTTTTGGAGACTAGAAACTTGTTCCAGAGAATCTTCCTCTCAACATGCTTTTTAAACAGACACATGAACAAGTAATCCAGTGACTTTGGATAAAGTGGGATCCCTACCCTTGCATCCTAGTCCGTGGTTCCCAGTGTTTTCTCACTTGTCTGTGTTATGTGTTTGTCTGCCTTCCATCTCTGCGCCTCTTAAGATGTCTGGCAAGTCATATATATATGAGCTCAGCGTTACTGACTTGAATTAAATTTGACCTATAACATAGTCGTAAGTGGTTACTAAGCCCTTGAAAAGTAGTTAGCTTGAATTTTGCAGATATAAAATGCATATCTAGTTTTAAGTATTGGGTACAAAAAGTAAAATATTAATATTAATTACATAATGGAACAATAATATGTTCCATACCAGTGAGCTAACTAAAACTTGATTTTACCTATTCTCTTTCATTTATTTAATGTGATTGATTATTGTAAATGTTGAAATCCTGTGTATAGTTAATAGGTTAAGTTTCTATTTGTCAGGGCCAGAGGAGACTGTCTACCTCTAACTGGGAGAAAGATCATCAAACACTATCCTGGACTTCTCACTCTGAGACCTTTTATAAGTTACAGTATCCAGCAATTCTGTGAACGTTAAGATATAGCTTTGTTTGCTTTGGAATGAAGATTGATTAAATACTACTATGGGCCAAATACCTTTACATACATTGGTGTTCAGTCTGTAGAATAAGTACAGGGCTTTCCCTGTCCAAATGAGAAAGAGAATAGCTGTAGAATATAGATCGAGCAATAGGGACATAGCACTAGAGAAACTAGACTGGAATCTGTGTTTCTCCCCTGGCTCTTTGAAAAATTACCCATAGAAAAAGCAGTTCAAATGCCTCTGTGGATGCGTGTACTCAGGTGCCCCAAAAGTGTGTTTTCTTGTTTAGCAGAATCATATATTGTTAGGAACATTGCAAAAATGTTCTCAGTAGGCTTCTTGAAAACTGGAGAGGAAGCCTCGGCACTGGTCAGGTTTGGTAGATCATTAACAGCCAGTAGAAAAGTGTTGGGGACTCCCAGGGAGAGCGGATCAAGAGCCAGACAGGCAGGGGCTGCTGGTGGTTAATGGTTCATCTTGCCTGGGAGGGCAGCAGGAGTGAAACATTGACCAGCTCTGATTCTCATGCAGGAATGTGCTGGGGAGGCAAGGAAGGTCGTGGGAGCCATTGGCACCTGAGACAGCTCCCATGGGCAACATTCCTGTGAGAGGAAGAGGGAGTGTGCTCAGAGGGGAGGAAAGGGCCTCTTGGCCTCAGAATTTGCTTCATTCACGAACTCCTACAGCCACTTCTATAGCCTGATTTACAAAAGAAAATAGTGGTGAGGTCATGTTTGGCTTTCTACCCCACCAAACTCTCCTAAATTTTATATCTGGGACCGCAGAGTGAGCTATGGGAGAAACAAAGACGAATTAGTAAGATTTTCGCCCTGACCTCTGAGCCAAACTGGAGAATGCAATGAACTGGTTTAAAGGATCTTGGCCCTGGGTTCAAGTTTTGGCTCCACCTTGCCATGCAATCTTAGGCAATTGAATTACTCTCTGAGTCTCAGTTTAATAAACTGAAAAAGAAAAGGGACAAAGCTTGTCACCCAGTGTTGCTAGTGATTAACTGGTGATAAGAAAGCTCCCGATTACTCTTTCAATCATTGTTGAGCTGAAAGGAGCGAAAGGCAGTATCTAGCTGTTTAAAATCACCCAAGGCCTCCCACAGCCCCTGGGGAAAGGCTTAAGCTTCCAACCCTCTGTGATCTGAATCCAGTTCCTCCATAAAGCATCCCTCCTTCCCTCTTCCTCCTCCTCACTGCCATGTCCTCCCCTCTGGAAGTTTCTGACCTATGACATGATTAGAACCGGCCTGCTGGATGGTGAGGCTTGGTGCTTGTATTCCTTAGCATTTCCTGAAGCCCCTCTGTCACCCAAGGGAGTCACCCTTCAAAGGCCCCTCTCTGGTGCAGTCCTCTGAGCTGCCTTGGTCCTTTCCTGGGCCTAGAACGTAGCCCCCAGTGGGACTGAGCTTGCTAGCCACAGATATAACTTGACAGGGAGCATGTTGCCTTTCTCTCGAAATACAAAAGTCAGCTGGCCGCCTGCCTGGTTTCTGTTATATAGACTCAGATTAAATTTCTCTTGGACTAGTTTGTAAAGCCCGTCGATGCTGGACCGAGAAGTGATTTGCATTTTCTCTTGGCAGGGAATTCTCCAAGTAAGAACAGCGTTGAAAATATAACTGCTGAGCGAGAGCTCCGGCGTGGTGTTTGCATGCGTGCTGTCTGTGTGAACACGCACACGCATGTGACTGGGCCTGGTCAGGCTGATAAACTGCTTCTCATTGCTTGACAAACTCCAGAAGCAGAAAATCAAGATGGGGACAGTTTGAGAAACGTGATGACCTTAGTGGTAACATAGCTCCGTGGTTAGGTTTTAAAGTTGATGCTACAGTGGGAATAGAAGCAGATGGGAAAATATTAAATCAAATCAAATAAAAACATAGCTTTCATCATCAGAAAAAAAAAGTCTTGACCATGTTGGGGGGGGCAATTGAGAGCATTACAGTAACTGTTATTCGTTTTATTAAAGACCTATTATGCTCCATAATCTTGTTTAATGTTTACAATATAACTATCCACATTAGGTTTATTATTATTATTTTACAGATGGGAAAACTGGAATCAAGGGTGAAGAGTCTTATAGGACATTCCCATCCCCCACTGGTGAGAGAGGTCCAAATTACCATCTAAGTACGTTTGCCTCCAGCTCTTAACCTACATGTCTTAGCCTGTGGGAGACATAACCTTATGCAGTGTTTTGCTAGGAAATACACCACGGGGTTGGTCAGCTTCCAAGGAGAAGTTGTAGTTTTGGTTTGGTTTGGTTTGGTTTTTAACTTTGGGGTTTGCTTGGTGTCAGTCTGGAAGTTAGTTGAGCAGGTAGCAGGTAAGTGAGACAGGCACCTTTGGGGACAAACTCCTCTTCTAGTCCACCTTCGAGGTGTTTTTTTTTTCTCTTCCCCTTTAGCAGCAGCTAAAACCTTTTATGAAAGAGCCAAGCTGTCTAAAAGTATTCCTGTTACCATCTTTAGGATACAAGCTGAACATATCCAAAGTAGTTTTGTCTACCGTCTTATTTTTTCTTGAACAATAACCTTAAACTGAGCACACTCTCTCATATACATCTTGTACATGCTCCAGATGTGCCTACCTTCAAACAACTTTATCATATTCACATATTTAGGTTCTCCCTACTGCCCCAGATAAAATCCCACAGCTGCTTTGTTCATCGAGGGTGTTGCTTTGGAGATAATTACCACGCTCCCTTACCTGCTTCAGGGAATAAATCTTTCTTCGCTCTTATTTCTTGGCCGTGTTTGCATTGGCCTTGCATGACTAAGATGCTAGCTCATCACTTTTAGTTGGAGTGACTGAAGCTTGGAGCTCTGCCCCTTCCTCTCTCCCATCAAAAGAGTGAAACTAAAATTAGGCCAGTGTTAAATCCTCTGCCCCACATTATCTAACCAATTTCTATTTAAACTTCACCGAAACAAAAGCCGTGCTTGGAGTGGGTGCGTAGCATAAGAAGCTTGCTTGAGGGGACTCAGGGATAAGAAGTGTGGTTGGGCTTCATAAGAAAGTTGAGAAGGCAAAGCTGGGAGATCAGAACACAGATAAGAGCTGCTTCCAGGTTTTCTCTGCCTCTCCAGGTGAAGCCAAGCCTTTCCAGTTAGGGTTATTGTTTGGATTTCTACCTGTGATTTGAGAGAATATCACATATTGTATAGCAGCCCTTTCTACTCTGAATCTCGCTGGAGTCTTCAAAAAGCTCAGACTCTCCCTCCCTCCATTTGACAGCTTTCCAGTACATGCTCATAGATCCTTTACAGCAACAATTTGGTTGCTATCTAGTGGTTGGTTTTTTAAAATTATTCTCACATTAATTAATTAGAATTCACATTCATTAGAAGTTATACATGCATGTATATCTATAAAATGTATATTATTGTTGTAGCATTGTTTATGATAGTAAAAAATGGAAAATAACTTAAGTTGCCATCAGTCAACGTCTAGATTAGGCATAGAGTAAAACACAGGGACAAAGATTAATTTCTGGAATGGGGATTTACCAAAATACATCCAAAACAGAAGCCAAGTATAGTATAAAGTGATATCCTATGTATCATGCATGCAAAATTTACGTATAAAAGTGTTTATCAATACTAAGATGAACATAGTATTCTTATAAGACATTCCCACCCCCAACTTGTGAGAGAGGTCCAAATTACCGTCTAAGTATGTTTGCCTCCAGCTCTATTACATGTGCTAATACAGTCAAGTGATATATAATTGTACTATCAATAGAATAGTATATGCATGTACATATTGTTTTTATGTGTATAAAATTTTGTATAAACATTATAAAATGTCTAGAAGGAATAAACTAATATCAAAATGTTATTTTTTGTTTTTCAAGATTTGGGTTTTTTCTATTTTAACTATGTATATGTGGAGAAGGTATGTACCCTCCGAAGCCAGAGATGCTAAATCCCTCTCAACTGGAGTTACAACATAGTCGCTGAGCTGCCTCTCAGATCCCATCTTCCGTTTTTACATAAGATGAAAAAACCAACAATCAATGGGAAGAAAATTGCAAATGAAACTTTGGAAAGAATACCTTTTGATAATTCGGAACCTCATGAAGGTATGACTATTCGGAAATCCAAATAAATTCGTCTAATTTTCAAAGGAAGAGTATCGTGATGAATACTCGGAAAGAGAACCCCAGTGTCCTACAGGAGACCACAGCGTAGGACATAAGTCACCCTGTAGAGCCTGAGGGACATCCCTGAGAAGTTAACCTCAAAATTGGGACTGGAAGAATAAATAGACAAAGGACAAACAGGTGATGCAAGGCTGCCCAGGGAAAAATAGAATATATATATAATAGAATATATATGTATTTTACACACACACGCGCGCACACACACACACACACACACACACAGAGCCCAGAAAGAGCTCTCCACTCAAAGAACAGAAAGACCTACAGCTGACTTAAATGCACAAAAGAGCAGGCAGGCAGAGAAAGGAAGCAGCCGTTGAAGGCTGTGGGAAAACAAATGCATAGCCTGCTTTTAAAGTGACTGCCTTCCTACTCAGAGCCCTGCAAAGCCAATGAAGAGGCTGAGACTGGAAAGTGATGGGACCAAGGTTACAGTTTCGATTACTCCAGAGCCAATGGGGAGACCTGACTGGAGGAAGCAAGAGGGGATGTTGACAACTCGGATATCTGACAAATCACCTTGGAGAACTGTTTGGCAGTTCCTTTTAAAGTTAACCATACATCTACCCTATGACCTGGCAATTTCATTCTTAGGGTTTTTTTTATTCGAGTTAAATGAAAACACATGTTCATGTTCTTTGTACAAGATTTTATAACGGCAGTATTTTCAGATTCATAAATAAATCCCCAAATTTCTCTATCAAAAAAACCAATTGATAAACACACAGGGATACTACTCACTTCTCAGCTGCACACTAAATGATTCTTAAATCAAAACAATTACACCGGCAGTAGGACAGGCCTCGGCATGCAGCATGGTTTCATTGATATGAGTGAAGCCCCAGTAAACAAAGTCTACAGTCACAGAAGTTAGAGGGGAACACCAGCTAGAAAGAGGCGTTAAGAAGCGTTCTAGGGTGATAGACGTGTTTTGTGTCTTTTATTTGGCAGCCATACATTCTGTATGCAATCGTCAATTCCATCAAGGTGAATAACTGGGCTTGGACCTTTCATTGTCTGTCATTAAAAAAAAAAAAGAATAGATATTAGGGAAGGCAGGAAGTGATTTCAATAACAGGGAAACATGAGGGCAGTCCAGCTGCCTGTCACGCAGGATAAAATGATGTATATAAGTTAGCAATCTATAGATAGTTGATTACCAGCCGCGTGGCTTTATGTAAACCATGATGCTCAATGCGCAAGCATGGAATTGGCTTCACCTAACCTATTTCAAACTGTGGTGGCGGTGCTGACCTTCAGAATTTCCCCTGAAACAGTCCTGCTTGTCTGTTGTGAAATCGCGGGGTGATTCGTCATGATCTCCTTGTTGATTTGTCACAGTTTGGCAGGAAATGCTTGCAACTACTGCTGAGACCCTCAGACTACTTGACCTTGGGGCCAAGGAGAGTGGGACAGGAGCTATTTTTGCTAGAGGTGGGGGGCAGTTTTCTACTGAAAATTGGACTTTCCCAAACACCCGCCCTCCCCCCAAAAAGGCATTCAATTGGGCTTCAGTCTTGAGTTTATTTATTTATGTATTTAGGATAATTAGAGCCTGAAGGGTACAGCAAAAAGGAAGCAGACTGTCAGTTCCCAAGGCAGGGACTATAATGATTAGTGACACAGGCCACCCAGGGTTCAGGGAGGTTGCTGGGAGCCGAGAGTAGATAGAAAATACATGTGGGCTGCTTGCAGTCATGTGCCTGGGTGAGACAGGCTTGGGGAAAAGCCTCAAATGGAAATCAGTCAGCAGCTATCTGGATGGCTGGTCACCAATCATGCTGCTGAATTCAACGCTTGTCAATGCATTTTCCCCCAATGTTAATAATTTCATCTTTATTTTAATTTCATATTTATTGTTTTCCTCTAATTACCTTAAATGAGCAGACCTAGCTAGAGCCTCCTTATTCCTGCTAATAGATAGGTACTACACACCCTGGTTGTCTACTTGGACTTTTAACTCATGAATGGAAGACATCCATTATGGGGCAGAGTCTTAAACTCACAATCCTTAAAGATCCTCTGTCAGCTGTAGTAGACAAGTGTTCTGTTCTTATTCTCTGATGTCTGGCACCTCACGACTTATTTCCTATGCGTCAGTTTCCTTTATAGCATCTCTTCATATGAGATAGGATATCAAAAGTAAACATGACTTTTGACTCTTAGAGGAGCAATGAAAGACGAAAGCCACCTTTTCCAAAGTAGCAGGACATGCGTGTTGATTAAGCCGCTCCTGTCATATCACTATTGCTGTGGTTCATTTGACCAGGCCTTGGACCTTCCCCTAATTTCTACTCATTTCTAAGCTTACTCTCCCTATTGGCCCAAACTCTTCCCTTCTGCTTAGCTATCTAGAGTCTGCTTCCATCACTGAGACGGCATACGATCATCAAACATTTAGTTTCCTATCCCAGGCCTTTCAAGCTTTGCCTTCAGTGTCTGGGACACTCAGATCCAAGACAAGACTTGGGTGATAATGACAAGACACTTGAGCGAGAGAAGCTTGGCAAGCGCTCAAGGTACGAGAAAGGGAAATGCTGGAGCCTGCGGTTTACAGCTGCGGTATTGGGTGTTCAGTTGCTCCGTGGAGGCAGAGGCACTCAGACACCAGGAGCTGCGGTAAACGCCCAGAAAGCTCGTAATAACGGCACCAGGAGGGAGGTATGTCTAAAGGTGGAGTGGAAAAATAAAGAAAGAAAGGAGAAAAGAAAACGGCAAGACTTAGGCTAGAGGAATCACCCTAGATCACATTGCTCAGAACCCCGTGATCTGGAGGCAGGTCTCATTCCTGCCCGGGGTGGCCCCTCTCCACTCCAATAAATTTACTAGGCACTGAAGAGCAAACCAGATGCCATTGCTGCCTTGTAGATCTGGATTTCAGCGTTGCATCCTTGATTTGGAATGAATCCACCCGAACCTAATGATGAAACCAGATCACTGGATTACAAATGTTTTTATTTACTCTTAAAACACAAGGTTTAAAAAAAAATCCCCAAAGCCCATGAAAAGGCGAGTTGGAGCTGCGTCGGAGCCTGTTTGGATCTAGGTGGACTAGATTCGGCTTGAGTGTAAATTTGGGACTGTTTGCTTACATCACACGCCAGTCTTCAAATTACTTTCACCTGTCCCGTTTCACTCATTTTCCCCCCACTCCTGGATGGGGAAACTGAGGCCTGAGACTTAAGAAAGCGCACACATGTTCCCGTGGTAAATCGCCACCAAAGCCAACACTGCTCCTTCCTGTGCGTTCAGAGGACAAGCTTGGGCCAGTTAATTGTGGTGGCCTGCATTGTTCATTCCGATGTTTTAATTTCATTCCTGGGACATTCAGGTAAATATTAGCCCAATATTTCATTTCCAACAGTCTTTCTCTGTGTGTCTCTGGATTTTTTTTTATCCTTAATTATTTTTATTCTGCATTCTGCTCTCCCGGTCACTCTTGCCCTCCCCCTTCTCTATTCATCTCTCCTTCTTTCCTCACTTTCTCCTTCACTCACAGAAACGTGGGTCTGTCTGGTAAAAGGGCCAGATCACTGAGTGAGGGGCGGGAACTGAGAAGTCTCTCTTCAGGTCTTGGAAACAGAGTATTTTCTTATGGATTTTTTATTGTTTGGATTGTTTTGTCAGGGTAATGAAAACGGACCCTGAGGCCCCTTATCTGGGGCAGCCTGGAGGGGTCTCAGCAGTTTTTGTTTTTCTTTCCAAGCTGGTTCCACACAAATGCGAGCCGAAGGTCACTCCGGGGTCCGGGAGATAGCGTTGGGTCATCAATCACGTCCAGCACAGAGGAGTCACAACAGATAATCTCAGGACTGGAGCAAGGAGATGCCACAGCCGAAACTGTCCTGGGATTGTGTGCCCAGCAAAGGTGATCTGATGGATGGCTTTTGTCCAGAAGTTCTCCTAGAGTCAGATAGATTCCAGCTTAGCCGTCCTTCCTCCTTTCTGGTTCTATACTCAAAGCCAATAAGTCTGCACATATAGAAAAGGCTCGAAAATTTCCCAGTGGATCTCATCATTGCGATTCTGAAGGCTACATGGACGTGCTTAACAGCTCCAAGGGATGGGTCCACATGGAGCCCTCAGCAGTGATTAATCCTTTCTAAATAGAAACAAACAGAAGCCCAGAAGGGACTCTGTGCGTTGCCTTTGCTGAGGACAGCTACGTAAACTCAATCAAGTCAGGTCAATTCTCTAGGCTTCGGCTTCCTTAACCACAAATTAATGAGTTGGTTTATTTCGACCACAAATTAATAAGTTGGTTTATTTCTTCCACGTGATGGTTGGTGATGGTGGTGAGCTCAGCCATGCATGTGTGCTTCGAAGCCAGAGTTCAAACTAGCTGTCTTCCTTCACCTTTTTGAGACCAGGTCCTCCCCGTGAACCTGTTACCAGTAAGTCCTAAAGATCTGCAGTCTCTGCCTCTCCCTGCCAGGTTTATAGGGTTACAGGTTTACAGGGTTAGAGGGTTACTGCCCACGCTGGGCGTGAGTTGAGGGGGGTGGGCTTTTGCATGGGGATCTGAATGCAAACCTTTATGCTTCTTTAAGCACTTTACCCATCAAGCCCTCTCCTTGGCCTTAGTTTATTGAAGCTAGCCTGGGCCACATCATGAGACCCTATCAAAAACGAACAAATAGAAACAAAACAAAAGCCAACCACTCTGGGACAGATCTTATAATAGGCACAGCATCTGACCTCAGGGTCTTTCAAAGTGGAATAGAAAGGGGAAATAATATAATCTAAAATTTTATTTTATTTATTTAGTGCATGTATGTACTGCCTACCAGAGAGCACCTGGAGAGGCCAGAGGACATCTTTCGGGAGTCAGTTTTCTCTTTCCACCAGGTGGGTCCCAGGGATCAAACTCACATTGTCCTGGTTGCTAGCAAGCAAGAGTGAAGGCCCTCTGCCATTCATCAGCCTCTCTGGCTAGGGGCTTACGTTCAGGACTCTTGCCAGCCTTAAAAGCTGATAGATCTGACATTTTGTTTGTTTTTATTTGATTGGGTTTTTGTACTCATGTGTTTTGTTCCTCCTTGACTGCCCGCTCTCCGACAGAGTACTGTGTAGACCTAGACTACAGGGAGTTTTCAGTGATCAGTTTTGCAGGCGGAGGTTCGGATGGTACCCAGAACCCAGTCAGTGCATGTCACCGAGTGGGACTTGTGGGCTCTGTGTGTGACTTTTCCAGCATACCCCTATTGTTTTACTAAGGAACAGTAATATTTCCAGTAAAAAGGACATCTGGCGAAATCTTGAGCTGGTAAGAGTTCCCATCATGGGGCTGGACAGATGGTTCAGTGGTTAAGAGCACTGGCTGCTCTTCTAGAGGACCCACGTTAGATTCTCAGTACCAACATGGTGGCTCACAACTATTCTTAACCACAGTTCCAGAAGATGTGACACCCTCTCTGGCCTCTGAGGGCACTACACACACCTAGCAAACATACCTACATACAGGCAAAACACCCATGCACGTAAAATAGAAATCAAAGTTAGAAAAAAAAAGTTCAAACCTGAGAAACTGTTGATGAGTAATGAAGTTCAAATAGACCATGGCCAAAATCTTCTTAAAATTCAAATGTTTTAAAATTGCACACTGGGACCTGAAGGTATGCCCCAGCAAAGGGCAATAGAAGGAAATTTGCTAGACTTTGAACCTCTCTACTGAAGCATGAAAGAAGAGGATGACTTCCATAGACCCAGTGAAGATCAAAGGTTTCTTTTTCAGATTCTTTCACTTTTTATTTTATTTTTATGTGCACTGGTGTTTTGCCCAGATGTATGCCTGTGGGAGGCTGTCAGAGTCCAGGGAACTGGAGTTACAATTTTGAGCTGCCATGTGGGTGCTGGGAACTGAACTCGGGTCCCCTGGAAGAGCAGCCAGTGCTCTTAACCACTGAGCCATGTCTCCTGTCCCTATTTCAGATTCTTAATCACTGGTCTTCAATTTCCCAATATCACAGCCTTGTCTATGAAAGATATAGACATTTTACTAGAAATAAAGGCACGCGGGCATGGGAAACAGTCTTGTAAACAATTAGAGAATTCTTGAAATGTCTCCAGATCTTAATAAACTCTGTGTGTTAGATGGTAGGTTCCCTCACTAGTGAATGTGGCCATATCAAAACAAGTTAGAAACTCAGATCTTAGTCCTCAGGGTAAAGGCTGAGGTCATTTGGGAAAATAAATTGTCATAAATGTTTTGGAAGCCTTAGACATCTAACTTCCAGCTCTGTGACTGTCGCACAACAAATTTCTCTCATTAAAACAATGTACCCACGTGGAACAATCTACGGCCACAAACAACTGCTGCTTGGGCATCATTTTACACTTGTGAGGCTTTTAGATGAGCCAGCGTGTCAGCCGATGAGTGGTTCTTGTCCACGAGACATACAGATGTCTAGGAGGCAAACTCACAGGAACAGTAGAAGGTACTATGACACAAGCAATTACGGATGCTGGGAGGCAGTGCAAAGGGGGGGGTGTCATCAGCTATTCTGGGGCAGACCATGGAGAGTTTCCTGGAACAAAACACAGAAACTTGAAGAATGAATTGACTCGACGTGACAAGACGGTGTCTTCTGAATGAGGGAGGATCAGTATGCAGAGAAGAAGAGCAGAGTCAAAGAGTGTGTGTGCACGTGTGTGTGTGTGTGTGTGTGAGTGAGTGTGTGTGTGTGAGTGAGTGTGTGTGTGAGTGAGTGTGTGTGTTAGGGAGTGGTGTAGAACTGCAAGCAGTTGGAGCTGGTTGGATCACAAGAAGAGGGCATGGAAAAGTGGGGCGCTAGAAGAACAGCCGGACTTCAGACTTTGGACATCACACCAAGGGGCTGGACTTTAGGAGGAATCTCATCTCTTGTGATGCACTAACAGATCCTTTTGTCGGCATGGCCCAAGGCGGCCAGAAATCCACTGGTTCTGGATAGCCTTCCATCAGGTCGCGGACAGACAAGAGGTCAGTGAAGGACATCATCTGAGATCCCAACCACCCTTTTCCTCAAAACAAAGAAACAAACAAACAAAAAACAAAAAAACTAGATACTTCCCAGGTAAAGCAGTCGCTGCATGAACCTAAAATTCATCTTGAGGATGGTCACGAGATGGCTTCAATAGGAAATTCTTCATTCTTCATCATTCCTCTCCTACGAGACAGCTGAGTAGGAAGAGGCCTTCCCTAGTTACTCTCTCACTGTATCTCCTTCTAAGGGCTTCACCTTTTTCATCCACTCTTAAAATGCATCTGGTGTAACTCCCAGAAGGCTCTCTGAGGAGGAAGTGTCAATCAAGAGGAAAGAGAATGACGGGAAATGCTTGCTGTCACCTCACCTCAGCATTCTTGGTCTTAGGGGTACTTAGGGGTGCTTTCAAAGAGTGCATTTACTTCCAAGGAAAGGCATAAACAAACAAATTCCTTATTACTGGGCTACTGGCTTTAAATCCAGGCTGCCCTGAAGTTGTTCGACCTCTATTGACCAGTAGGTGTCAGAAGACTCCAAACAAAAACAAAAAAACAAAGCCAGAAGCGCTTCAAAATTACTGACCTAAAGATAACAAATTTTCCAGTGTTCAGTTTTCTCAGTTAAAAAAAAAATAAGCAAAAGGAAATATTGCAACTGTGTGTAACCTATGTCTCCAGGAGCTTACTTAACTGACAAAATGGCTATAATTGCTCGGATTACCCGCAGATACAAAGGGACCTACCAGGCCATGGCAGAACAGAGTTGGTTGAAATAGCCATAGTAAATTTACATCTTACGGGAAACTCCCTTGCATTTACACTGTTAATCTAATAGAAATAATCTCTGCGATGATTTGCATTTATTTCTGAAGGAGGATGTTTTCCCTTCCTTGGAATAGGCTCAGGAAATGACCGAAAAGTCCAGGAAGTTAGCTAAACGCTGATGTAAATCCAAAAGGAAGATCTGCTGTTGGGGGGCCAAGGGGGTTGCAAAAACAAAGATACCTAGGAAGTGGGTTTCTCATTCATTTATGGAAAATGTTATCCGGGATTTCGGATTTAAAAGGAAGAGAGCTAGGAAAAAGGTGTGTGCCCATGATATCTTTTTCAGAGAATCCGTCAGGCACCCCAGCTTTTCCTGGCAAAGAAACTGTTAAGCAAGAAAATCTAGATAGGCGATGACTGGGATTAAGGCTCTATTAAATCAAGGCTTCAATAGGAAACTGTGTCAACTATTCCAGGAAATATGTTTGGCAGGAAACTCCCGAGTCCTGAGTTGCTGCTGGTGGGTCCCTGAGCACTCCAGAAACAACTAGACATTTATCCTCTGTCACAAGGAATCTGTGCCTCCCACTGGCACACACTGTGCCACAGACCCTCAGCTGTACAGGAGTATCTCACAGCGCAGACAAACCCCCGCCTGCCCCAGAACCTCCCAGTCAGTGCAGGGACCCCATGTTAGTAGTCTGAAGCATTCATTTTGAGTTCACTCTATCAGACGAACAGCGCTAACAACTCCTTGCCTCTGAGACCCAGGAGCACACTTTAGAAATAAAGGTCTAGTTCTTCTAACATGGTTGCAAAGTACACGGTTGTGTTTTGTGTGAACATTGCTGACCTGGCCCCCTTGCATCCCTCAGCACCTTCCTTTCGGCCTTCACAGTCTCTCCTCCATGTTCCCCCTTGTCGGTTCAGCAACCCACACTCCACACAGCAGCAAGAGCAAAGCCCAGAAGGCCACCAACATAGAAATCTTTCTGGCTTTCCAACTGACTCCCTTATTCCACCCCAGGAGAGAGTATGACCTCCAAGGTCTTTCACAACTTGGCCTCAGCTCCAGTTCCCTCCCACTCCAAGAATTTCGGGCTCCAATCATGCTGAAAAGACTTGGGGCCGTGTGCCTACCTCCAGGCAACACAGGGTCAAGTTTATTCACACATTTATCCTTTTCACTTGGTTAAAGGAGGACAAATGGGCATAGACTTCCTTTAACCTGAATAGAACAATCTATCTGGGGATTATTTATGACATTATGACATGACAGTATTGACTGAGGCAGCTCCAAAGACATAAAGCAGACTCACCTATAGAAATGTCCTGCAGGGTACAAGTGTAGTATATCAGTGTATTTAGAAAAGATGTCCAACTGGAGGTAGTTAGCTTGATCCAATGATTAAATGTCTCTCATGGTGCATCCGCGGTAGCTTTTAGCTTTCATGTTTCACATATTGAATATAGGGGGTCACTAGGCGGAACAGAACCGGGCTTCTAAGAGCCATGGTTTCTGTTGCACCTCCCCTTCCCTTCCCCTTGAATGGTGAGCTAAGAGCAGATGAGAGAGGGTTAAATTATGCTGGGTATTAGGAAGCCATTCTATCCAAGCTGAAACCATCAAAGCCTCCACTCCAGGAAGAAACAATATCATAGGTACGACGAGCTAGTTGCACCAATTTGAGGGAGGGGTTCATGGAGGGCTATGTTCCTCTTAGCATTTTTCCCAGTACAGTGGATGGCCCACAGCGGACCCTTATTCTGCTGTTCAACCAGTATTTACAAAGCAGTGGTTTTTTCCAGGTTTAAATCTTGTTACTACGACCTAAGTCCCGTTTCTGGCCTTGAACCTGCATTTGGGGATGACACAAAGGCAAAGCTAGACTTTGTCTTTCATGGTTTTCTTGTTTTGTTTTGTTTTTAATTGCCTCCTCTCTCCTTCCTTTTCCTACTCCAGCGTTGAATATGCAGGAGACGCTCTGCAAACATTTGCAAGGGCAAAGAAGAAATGGCAAGGGACAGAAACCTAGAATAAGTAACGCTGTCCGGTAGGTCTTTATTCTGCAACCCATTTTTGAGACGAGAGAATGTTCTCCGAGGCTAGTGGCCTAGCATTTTCCCCAGAGAATCCTGCAGTCTGATGGCTTTTGTTACCTTTGGCTTCCTTCTGCTAGCCCCATGCTGCTGAAGTTCCTTGGTCAAGCCCCTGCCTATCCCATCTTCTCCCCCTTTCTTATTCTGTTCCCATTTCCCGCTTTTTCTTCCTCCACAAGTAGATTTGAGACCTGTGCTCTATGGCAGCTGCAACGCTAAGATACAAAAGTATGTAGAGAAACCGTGCTGGGTGCTCAGAGTTGGCTGGAAGCTTAATCTGGTAAGCAGGTGGATACCCATGCACACCACTTCGGATGGTACAGGAAGCCCCCCCCCCACCAACCCCGAGTTCAAAACAAAGACCACGGTTGACCATAGTGAGAAAGAAAAGAAAATGGGAAGTCATAAGCATGAAGACCAAGGGCATCGTCCCAGAAGAGGCAAAACAAGAGTTCAGCCACGAAGACAGAATACATATGAGCTAGTTGAAGAAAGACAGAGTGGGCATTCCAGACAAGGGGAGAGGCACACCCATCCATCCCTACATACATTCATACATGCAGTGCATGCATAGGCCAGGAGGTGAGGGGGAAACTAGGTCTGGCTTTCTCTGTGACTTATCGTTCTATCATGCGGTTCATACCCTGGCCACTTACCGCACAGCAAATGGAACGATACCATCCTCAGGCCTTCCAGGAAATTTGGCTACCCAATCACTTACTCTCTCATTAGAAAGGTAGCCTAGCCAGAAGAATAAACACATTCCTGGGTGCCAACAGGATTGGATGTGAGGGAAGCCAAAATCTCCTATGCTACGCAACTGCTCTTTGGCTGGCCTTAAGCTGGTTGTTTGGAGAAACTGCAGCCTCTGTAGGGACGAGAACAGGAATGGCTCCAGAAAGGTAACCTTTGGAAACAAAAACCTAATCTGTCAGGATTAGTAAACACCAGAGGCAAACACAGCCTTTTCTGCTCTTCCTCCTCCCTCTCCGTCTAGCAGAAATCCCTATGGGAAAGAGAGACTTGGGTGTGACACCTGGCTCAGAGAGACCTCCGGTTGCCAGCAGTGGAGGCTTCCAGAAGTGCACACCCTCCTTCCCAAGGCCCTTCTTGACTCTACTCCCCTTGCCATTTTTCATAGCCACTGTCACCTCCTTCCCTCCCAGAAATCCTGGCCCCTTTCTCTTTGTATTATCTCTGTAAGGTTCAATAATTTTGCCCTCTTTCGAGTTGTGTTCTCAGTTCTGTAGATGCCATGCTTAAGCATCGTGGCAGAATTTATTGTCTTTTCTCTTCTCCCCTCACCCAAACTAATAGTCCTCAGAGGAAGAGTGTAAAACTTCCCTCTCAGTGGTGACAGAAATCCTGGGCGGGGGGGTGTGGGGGAGGCTGATGGAAATCACACAATGCATGGGCAGTGGAATGAAATACATTCTATTTTGTCAGAATCAACATCTGTGGGAATTTTAAGTCAGAGTCTTTTGCCATGAAGGGCCACTGATCAATTGCGCCATGGATATCATAATCTTAGGATGAAAGGGTCTAAAGGAAGAGGGCAGGGCTTTTTAGGAACCTCTGGTCCATTTTGAAGCCGTTTGGACTAAACCTTTTCGAGGCCAGCACATTTGCAGAGCACTGGGTAGGTCCTCTGAATCCCACCGGTGCAGCCGCTGAGAGGGGGAAAACTGAGAGGGCTGAGCCCTTCTCCCAGTGCAGTTTATTTCTGGGCACAGAACCTCCAAAAACAGGAGGCCAAGGCTGACCTCTTTGGTCAAGAGTCAGCTCAACTTTAAAATTATGATCGTGTGTGAAGGCTAAAATGGGAAAGGAAAAACTTGGTTCTCAGCACAGAAATGCTGAAAAACCCTTAGCCTGCATTCCAGTTAGGGTCTTGCCCTGCCCCCCGCACATAGATCTCCCTTTGGGGGTAGGTGGGTAGGAGACCAGCCAAATTTGTTTCAAACTGGCTGAGTGTCAGGGATCATGGAGTTGACCCTAGAGGTGTCCAGTTTGTGGATAAAACTATTGACTGTAGCGATTATGTTTTATTAACCCTAAAAAAACAGGACCTCGTGAGCAGGACTCATTGAGAGGGAGGCCTGCCAGTCTTCACTTAGACTCAGTGAACCTTGTGAATTGATGAAATGGACAGAGTTTAAGGATGGAGTTTGTTCAGGTCCCGAAGGGTCTTCATAACAAGTGATCTTTACTGGCAAGTCAAAAGAGCAGCAACTCATTCTCAGACAGCTCTGGAAACAAGAAACCTGAATCCAATAATGATTCTTTCTGCAAACTCGTAGAATTCTTCATGACTTTCTCTTTCTTGTTCAGGAGATTTCTAGCAAGCTTTAATATTTTTTTCCTTGGCCTATTAACTACAGAACTTCAAACTCTTAAGCATGTGACATTTCCCTCTGTCTGTGTCTACACGAACCATTATTTGATAGATAACAGTTATAGGGTTAAAGAAGACCCCAATGTAATATGAGTTCACTTTAATTTGATTACATCTACCAAGACCCCCTTTCCAAATAAGGTGACATGCACAGATATCCAGGATTAGGACTTCAACACATATTTTGAAGGATCACAATACAACCCACGGGAATGTAAAATGAGACCAAAATTCGATGTAGGAGGAAAACAAAATCCCAAGGTTGACATGATACGATCTGGCTTTCCATCTGTCCCACTGGGATACTCTCACCCTCTAAAGTCTTGGCTTCTCTCTGCAAGCAAAGCTTGCCCTACTTACTTCAGAAACGCACTGAGACTAAAACAAAATCGCACACGGTATTTTCTATTGGAAAATGTTTCTGCAAGTGCAAAGGATTATTATGAATTCATTCCAGATTGTGTTGACTTTCCCTTAACTTCGTAACTACTTAATGAGTAGGTAATGGAATAAGAAACACAGCCTGACTTCCCAGGAAGAGAATTTAAATTACATGCCTCCCTGCATTTGGGTTTGAGATAAAATTATAACAGAAATCTGCAGATAAGGCGACTAGTATTGCAAATCCTTGGACAGAGCTTTTTATTCACTCCCAAGCAGGGTGGTACTCAAATGCAGTTAAAAGGTGGCAAGCATTTAAAGCATTCAAATCAAGAGGGACAATCTCAGCCATGACATCAGCTGATATCTGCATTGGCTGTGGCTCGCCTGTTCTCTGGGTGGTCCATATTACTGGATCTGATGATAATGTCCTGATGGGTTTTATTTTGCAGTGCTGGGTATAAAACCCAGAGCCTCACACAAGCTGGGCAAGTACTCCACCGTTGAACTACATCTCACCTCTAACGCTAACATAGTTACTTTGTCCAGTGACTTCTCTGGATATAGTGACAGAGACCACCCAACTTAGAAAATCAGCCCAAGATGGCTTTTTTTTTTCCCCACCAGAAGGATGGGATATACATAAAACAGAACCATTGTGTAAGAGGCTTGGAGCTCCAGCAGCAAGAAGAAATCTGTTTTCAGGCCACTGGACTAAACTTCAAAGGAAAAGATGGCCACCCTTGGAAATACCGAGAGGGGGATGATATCATTGGGGTAATGGCTTGAGAACTTTAGCCACAACCCAAGCATCACGTGATCTGCTTGCTTGCCCTGACTTTAGATTGTAAGGGTTTGACGACCCAGGAGAAATCCCACAGGGAAAAAAATTAGCCAGCAGAGTATTTCTTAATTTACCGAACAAAGTGATGCTTCCCTTTCTCAGTGCTGGGAATGTATGCTTCCCAGGACTGTCACAGACCTTCAAGACACACCGGAGCACACACACCAGTTAATAAACAAAACTTTATTTTCCTTTGATACAAAAATTAAATAGCAAGTTTTTTTTAATACAGTGATAAATTAGAGATTTACAGTACAGACATTAATGCAGACACACTTTTGTACATCCTTACAAGGAGGGTCTATTTCCTTTGAGATTCAGCAATCTATTCAGGGCGTGTTGAGCAGGGTTTGCCTGGTACCTCGATATCAAGCATTTGAATGGCCCCAGGTTGTCTCCAGGTTCCTGGAGCTGTTAAGAGGCATGAGGATCCAAGAAAACGCCAGAGAGCAACTAGCCAGACTGCTGCACAGAAGAGCTCTAACCGTATTTTATCTTCCTGAAGAGTGGGATTGTCACTTAGTTTATATTTCTTATGAAGAGCTCAAGGGGCCTTCATCCTTGGGCCTTCTAAAGCCTCACACCATCTCTGTGAGGTAGAAGAGCCTCAGAGCCACCCAGATGCCCACTAGGAAAGCTCTAGAAGGCAACTTAGCTCTCCCTATGCCCAGAGTCAAGTCAGGCCCTTAGTCTATTACACTTCCAGGGTTTTGGAACGTGCACAACTTGGGAGGGAGGACATTTTTTAGAGGGTGAAGAGCTCCCCTTATCCCCTTCTGGGATAACATTAGCTGGACGTTCCGGGAGATGAGGAAGGCACAGAGCCTCAGAGGATGCCGCTCACAGGGGATTCCAAAAAGACTCTACCAACTGCCTGGGTGAATCCCAGGAACTGGCTGCTGCAAAGAGGCAAATAAGGCAAGTAAGGAACAAAAAGAAGTAAGCATCAGGGCAAATGTGCTTACCAGGTGAAGAGGTGGGGTGGGGCTGGGGGTTGGGTGCATGGCAATGGGCAGGAACAGAGAGCTCTATCCCGGCGCCAGAGAAGCAGAATCTGTTACTTTGTTACTTGGGGCTTCAGTATGTGATCCTTTGTAAAAGCAAAATGCTCTCTCAGGAGTTTCGAGGTCTTTGACATCGCCATGAAGAGAAGATGATATCCGGGTCCTTTGTCAGACATACCGCAAACCCGGACAGGGACTCTGACGTCAAATACAACAAAAGAACAAAGAGCATGGGCCAAGTCTGGGGACTCGTCATGACTGGCAGGAATGGCAGCTCTCTCCGATGCCCTCCGTCACAGGATGGAATTAACACACTAAGCAGTTCCTGCTGGAGTCTGTGCCCTCTTAGTCTCCCTTCCTAACTGTTGCTATGGGCACCTTAGCAGACATGTCACGCTGGTGAAACCTCTTTCAGCTGCGCCTGCTCTTTCAGGACGGAGGATGCCAAGCCCATCTTGGTGTCCCATGACCCAACTTTGCACCCACTTCCGAAGACACTTAATTCTGCGAGCAAAGGGCTGGAGATGTCAGATAGGGCCAGGACAGTTCAGGATCTGATAAGGGGATGTCTCTGGTTCTAGGTTTAGGGAGTACAAGTGATTGAGTGACGGAAAAGAGAAAGCAAGGGGGACATCTCAGGAAACAGTGTAACCTTTCCCTTGTTTCAGGCCTCTGGGCCCTGTGCCAGCTCAGAAGCCATCTCAGCAACCAGGAAATGGGTCACCACAAAGGAAGAAAGATATGATCAGCCGAGTAGTTCAACCAGGCGGTTCTGGCCACTTCTACCCTAGACAAGCGGTCCTCTGCCCTAAGGTTTGGCTTTTATGATGCAAAGACCAAAGAGTTTATCAAAGAAAAGGTTGGGCAAAGGTACCCTGAGCTATGCTTAATAGAATATCTGGAAGCTTGCAGGCTTTTCTTGAAAATTACAGTCACACGTACTCGTTCTAGGGCTCAGAGAAAGGAAGGAAACCCAACTTGCCCCTCAGCAAGCTGCTGTCCTCAAATACACCTACAGAAGTCCCGTGGAACACTAAGTCCTGACCCTCCTTTGCCCAAGGCCACAGTAGGTGCTGGTGCTCAGACCCTGGGGCCTACTCTGATTGTCCTGGGGAGTTTATATGGAGATTGCCATGAAGCAAAACTGATGCATTCTGTTGTTAATGTAGAAGGAATTCTGGGAGAGGTAGAGAGACCTGGGAAGAGGCCTGCGAGAGGAGCTAGCAGAAAAACACGATGATGAAGTGGAAAAGTGGCTTGAAGGGTGTTGGTAAGGGACTCCTCAGCCACCAGGTCCTTCTCCTGGAAACTGGGAACATTCTGAATCACCTGGAACATGAACGGGAAGGCCTAACATCACCATGGCATTGCTAAGACAACTAAAGCAGTCTGGAGTGACAAGCCCCTCTGCTCAAGCAGAACTTGCCCTGGAAGGGCAAGTGACTGGGGGGGGGGGGGCAGACAAACTGTCAGGACACTAGCTCCAGAATTCAGAATGCAGGTGGCTTGCTGTTGCCATAGCTGTTGTTGACACCTGCATACTACCTAGTTCTTGCCCCGTCCTTTGGAGGGCGCTGTCTTGGTCCCACCATCGCTGAAGTATTGCAAAGAGAACGACACACAAAGCCTCCACGGCAAAGGCAGTCAGCCCTGGCCTGGTCCTCCATCCCTTTCCTGGGCCAGAGTCACTGCACAAGTCCCAAGACACCACAGCAGAGCGTGAGTAAGGGCAGAATCTGCCCTTGGGTGCACACTCCAGGGCCCTGTGCAGCTATGGGAACTGTCTGCAAGCAGCACGGGGTGTGGCCCCTCCACATTTCCTAGGCAGCTCACTCAGGAGTTCAACTGGCCCTTCCAGGGATCAGTTCTCATTCTCCTGGAGCCTCATGCCCTGGTCCAGCCTAGGCACTTAGATTGTGCAAATCATCAGGGGCCACCCAGAACCATGGAGGTTTCTACCACACAAGCTCCAGCTCTCTTTTCTGAACACACATTGGGCCTTACATGCATCTTGATCACAGACACCTTGCAAAATCAAAGGGTATGGGGGAGACAATGTCAAGTCATAGACAGAAAGCTCAAACCCAAAACAAACAAACAAACAAACAGAAACCAAAAAACAAACAAAAAATCCTCAATTTTTAAAACTTTCTATTTCCAGAATTTGATCACTTATTTGATTTGGAGTCTGGGAAATGTCTCTCCGCGAAGTATGATTGGGAAAACACGAAGATTTTTTTATTAAAAGGACAAAGCTTGAATCAGCCAAAAACTGCAGTTGCTGAAGCAGATAGGTATGAAACACGAGGAGAGCGACCTGTGACATGTACAACAGTTTGTCCCAGAGATCTGGTGATTAAAAGGCCTAAGGCAGGTTAAGAAAAAGGCCAGCTACAATTGTAAAGACACTGCAACTTTTGATAGGTTGTTAGCGGGTACCCCCTTGTGAGGGACTTAAAGCATAAATTTTAAAAGCTTTGGATATCCCAGCAAAGGCAATTAAGACCCGTGCTGCTGTTAGACCTTGCAGCTCAGTTCATACGGTCTATACCATATCCCTTGCTAACCAATCCAGCTTCTGGCTGGCACTCTGGAGATTCATTAGGTACCATTCATTAGGTTCCAGGCCACACCGGCTCTAATGAAATCTTATAAGGAGCCTGTGCCAATTACTAAGGAACAATTATGCACCCGGTATTTAGATCTGCTGTCCTTAGTTGCCTTTGCAAAGCTGAATAAGTCTCCATTGTGGTAAGTAGACCCAACTCCGATAACATTCTTATGCTACAGGGGAGAAAGGCACTATCGCACTACAAATGTAAGCTGACCATAGTTTTAAAGTCAATTGAGTATACTATGTCATGGTCCAAGAATGTGCTCTTAATTGTAATTGACACACACAAATTACACAGTTAATCTGTGTGAATGCAGAGTTGCCAAGAAATTTAACATTTCAGTTCTTCCAGACTGGCGTCTGCCTAGATGCAATCACACGAACTAAAATATTTCAAGTCCCAATTGCTTAGCATTACTTAACGCAATGGGTCTCTGGGGTCGGGAAGGGAAGTCAACTTAGTAAATCTCGTTTTCTTCTGAGTTAAGTGATTGTCAGAAAGTGAATCACCCTTCCTTCCCCCTCATTAGGCATGCTGCAGTGCAAAAAAATTCCTATAAAAATAATTTTTTTTGAGTCATTAGTGTAAAGTGAAGAAAAGAGCGAGGGGCTGCCTAGAATAGGGATGCTGAAATTTAAGAGAGATCGAGAGAGAAAAAATCCATTGGATACCTACGTGTGTTAGTACAGTACTTTTGTTTGTTCAAACAATTCTGTTTTACGACAAAGGCACTGAAGGATTTTGACACCACCTCTTGGGAGTGCGCTCCAGAGTTCCAAACAGCCGACCATGTAGGCCACGCGATGTTTATGTTAGACCAGCCAAACTATCAAACCCTGCAACACGTCTCCCACCCCAGTGTTTCCAGTGTTTATAGATCACTTGGCTATCTGAAAGACCTAGTTACTATTTAAAATTTAAGAGTTTTTAAAAAAAATTAATCTTTCTCCCTGCGAGTTCTCAACTCACAGCTGAAATCCCACCCAGTAGGGGTAAACAGGGAACCTAAGCAGGACCTCAGCGCTCTGAGCTGCGACCTGCTAAAGGGATCAACATTTTGATTTTTCACAGCTTTGAAAGCCTCTCACTGGCTTCCCATCTTAGATCTGTCTGCAGTGGAACCATCGCTTTTATGAGGCTGGGTGTGGTGAGGGGTGCTGGGCCGACAGTGGGGGTGCTAACGTGTTTCTAGTTCATTCAAACTGAGATTCACCGCGTAATTCCCTCCAACATAAGGAAAGCGTAGAAGCTGGCTAGTCTTAGACCACGGTCTCATTGCCTTTGCCCGGCTTCACCCAACCGTTCCCCCTCTTCTCTCTCTTTACCTTCCCAGAATTCACCAATCGGTTGGAACATTTTTGCCATGTGTGAAGGGTTTTGGCCGACCAAATCCACATGCCTGAAGTGATGCCCACGAGCAAAGACATAAAAATTTTCAACATTTCAACAGCCATATTAGAGTCATCTGCAGAATACCGAAAGAGCGTCCAGTTAGAGATTTCATAGAAGTAACAGGCAATCACGCATGTGGCAGGAACTGTGTACAGGACGGAGAAAACCCCGATCTTGACCATTAACCTTTCCAACTTGTCGGTCTTTGTCCCATCTTTTTGAAGATTCGACCGAATTTTGAATAAGGCCACCAAACCCGCTGCAATGAACAGAGTTCCTATCACCAAATAAGTAAAAAGCGGAGCCACCACGAAGCCAGTGAGGGCGTCTAGGTTTTGGTTCCCAACATAGCACAGGCCAGTCAGTTCATCAGCATCCACTAGTCTCATAATCAAGATGACAATGGTTTTCACGGCAGGGATCGCCCAGGCTGCGATGTGGAAATAAGAACTGTGCATCTCAATGGCTTCGTGACCCCACTTGAGTCCTGCTGCCAAAAACCAAGTGAGTGTCAGAATAACCCACCAAATGGAACTGGCCATTCCAAAAAAGTACATCAGCAAGAAAATTATTGCACATCCTGTGTTCTTAAGGCCTTCTTGGATGAGAACAGGTTCTGCCGCCTCTTCAAAATCACAGGATATCCTTTCCCGGCCTACAGTCAGCCGAACAATATAAGCAATGCTATAAATATTATAGCACATACTGAGAAATATGATGGGGCGCTCAGGGTAAGAAAACCTGGACGAATCGATCAGGAAGGTCAGCACGGTGAAGGTGGTAGAGATGAAACAGAGGCTGGCCCACACCGCCATCCAAATGTCCGTAAACTCCTTGGCTGAGCGGCTGTACAAGCCAGCATCGTAGCCACATTTGAGAACGCAGGTCAGGCTTCTTTTCACCCAGATGTACTGATCGGAATTGGTTCCCACGGAGTGGCACTCTTCTCCCGGCTGGATGGGGGTTTTGTGAGGTAAGGGCACCTCTTCATCGCCAGGTCCTTCCATGCACATATGGTTGTGGTCATTCTGGGGTGGGAACTTGCTGCAGTTCAGGCTATCCGGCCAGGCAAAACCAAATTCTTTCAGGACGGGTTCGCATCGCCTCTTGACGGAGAGACACATGCCACCGCACGGGCCAATGGGGATGTTGATCTTCTCCGTGCACATTGGCACATAAACCGAACAAAGGAAGAACTGGGAAAGTAATGACACGAACAAAAAAAAAAAAAAACAATGAGTGGCGGAGGGGTTGACCAAAAGCAGAAAGCTGAGCGACCGCTTCCAGACAATATCTAAGCCAGCCTACTGGGAATATGTCTGTTTACTCTGACCTGAAACACCGGTGCCTAATAATCCATCACTTTTACAGTTTCCTTAGATGGGCTCTAGTAATCCTTTTCAGAGGAACACAGATGGATTTAGATAAGTAAGAAATGTATGAAGAATCACATAATCTTTTTCACATAAAGCTTATGAAAATAAACTTTTAAAAACTGACTTCCAATATCCCTCTCCTTCGAGCTACCATCTGAAAGATCAAAAGAGTCTATTAAAGTGACTTGGTCACTTAGGTGATGGGTGCTTGACCTTTATCTTCATTTCTCTGTCACCTTAAAAATTAATGTTAACAAAGTGTAGCTCCCATCACCATTCTAGTTTTTCCTAATTTCCATTTTAATTTTCAAAAGCCAATCCCATATTTAAATAGAAAATGCACTAATCTGAGACTCGGTTAGACTCAAGGAGGAGCTATGAGTTGGGGGAGGGGTCTCTGGTCTCCAGGGATTCGTTTGGCTAGCATTTCCGCAATGAATAACAATGAAGCACAATAGGAAGATGTAAATGCTAAGCCCCTGAGATTGTAATACCAGCAGGCGGGAGTCCAGTTGCTGCCCTCAATTCCTCCAGCACTGATAAACAGTCTCCTTGGCTCCTTACAGATGTTGTCTATGAAGTCTAGAGTTACAAGTAACTATTTTCCAGCATGTAAAGGGATCCAGTCTTGTCTTTCAAAACAGCTTGGCTGCTTCCCCAGGATACATGTAATTAAAAATATATATCCCTGTGAAAACTGTTTCTCCAACAAAATTGCCACTGATGTCAGCTATGCCCTGTTTCCAAACGCAGAGGAGAGGGTTATTTTTTAAGCTTTTATAATCCAGTTTTGAAGTCCTGAAACTTCCACAAGGATATTTCACCAGCAACAGGTTTAACCCCCACCATCTTCCTCAACCACAACCCAGCTTTTAAAGTGACCTATGTAAAAACACGAGCTGGGAAGTAAACTGTCTCCGTATCTCTCTACAGCCAGAACTACAAAGTTCTTGAGGTTTCAGTCTGAACAGCTCTAACCTCTATTATTTTTCTTTTACCAGCTGCCCTCTTTTCTAGTTTTATTAAAGTCACTTGGCCTCACCAACCAAAATATGAGCAGTGTTAAGTTTTAAAAACTTCATTCCAATCCACCTCCCCATTGAGCTGGCTGCGTATGCGAAAATATAATCACACTGTATATGCAAATTACTTTTCACCTATTGTTGTGGGAAGGATTTCTATATCATTACACATATGTAAGTTTGAACATTTTAATGACTGCCCCCGCCCCCCAAAGGGTGGGGAGAAAAAGAAGTTCTTTAGATAGGCAAACTATCCACCTGGAGCTGTTCCAGTCCCTTAAAAAACTAAACCTGCCTCCAACCCTAAGGATAAGAAAGAACTCAAGCCAGCTCTCTCCTGTGTGACCTCTGAAGAGCGCTGGGTGATGGCGGGGGCACTCTACAGAAAACAGGCGGAGATGTTTGATTTGGTAACCTACACTCAAAAATACAGGGAGAAAGGAGGTCGGTGAGTGACCTGGAAGGGCGAAGTTCTGTCTCCTTATCACTCCTTCCAAGTTTTAGGTGCAACCGGCTGCCCTGCCAGGACTCGCCCACTAAGCAGCGGCTGCCGGAATCCTTGGCAAAGATAACCCTCAGCTCCACTGGGGTTAGGGGCTTGGCCAGACATGGGCAGGGGAGAAAAACGGAAGGGCGGGGTGTAAGAATGGGTTCTTTCGCGGGCCAGATGACTTACACAACGTTTTGGCTTCCAGTCTCCAAGAGGGACAGAAAAGTGGGGGGTGGGGTGCGGGCTGGAAATCACTTTTCCAGGAGTTGTACCCTCAAGTTAGGAAGGGAGCAGGGGGCTCGATCTGTCAGAGATTCTAAGGAAGGAGTTTGGGAGTCCCTGTCTGCCGGGTCCCTCCAGGGGTGGGGGTAGGGGCGCCCACCTGCAGCTGGCTGGAGCAGCCGTACTGGATGAGCGGCGTGAAAGTTGTCAGCTGCAGCTCGGCGTCCGTCTGCAGCTCGTGTCCCACCAGGTTGGGCATCTTGGTCACGTTGTAGCCGAGGTTCTGGCACATGGCGATGCGGATGGGGTCGCAGCGCCTCTCCTCCTCGTCCCCGAAGCCCAGTGCCGGCCGCAGGAGCAGGAGCAACTGCAGCAGCAGCAGCCCCAGCCTGACGCCTCCAGGCGCCCCCGGGACCCTCGGCCCTGTGCCCCGCCAGGCCATGGCCAGAGCCGCGGGCAGCAGCGGCGGGGGCTGCTCCAGCAAACACCCCCAGTTTGCACGGGGGCGCCGGTGGCCGCGCTGCTCCCAGCTCCGGATAGGGAGTCCGGTAAGGCGCCAAGGGCGACGAGGGGGCAGCGGCCGCCTCTCCAGAAGCTGGACGAGACTGTGAGTGGTATCAGACCCCCGGAGCCGGGGCAGAGAGACGGACTACTAGGGTCATGGCTGCAGGCGGCGATCCCAGAACCCGGCGCCGGCCGAGTCCGGCTTTCTCGGCGAAGCCCGCCTGCACTCTACACCGCGCTGCTCTCACCGCCTCAGCGCTCCGCGGCGCTGGAGGTTCGCAGGGCAGGGGCGGGGCGGGGCGGGACGGACAACGTGATTGTCCAATAAGAGGCCGTGTTGGGCAGAGGGGGCGGGAAGGGGCGGGGTCTCTCTCCCGCTGAAAGGGTCAGGCCCCGGCCGGCAGCCTGATCCTCCCTTCCCTGACTCGCTCCGGAGCCGCCCCGCCCCGCCCCGCTTGGCTTCCAGGCGCTTGGCGTCCTCCCACCCCGATCCGTCGCACCCCGCAGCCAGGCGTCGATTGGAGCCCTGCGGCTCCTGCCCAGCCAACGTGCCCTCCTCTCTCAGGTGAGAAGTGCTCCTGCATCGATGTCCCGTTCATGTCTGTCCCCTTCCAGATGTCCACTCCAGTCCCTTGGTCACCTCTATATCAAGCAAAATAATGAACACAAAGAACACGACTTTTAGGATTTACACAGAGGGTGACTTTAAATCCTCGCTGTGTGACCTTGAGCAAATTGCCCAACCTCTCAGCGTCAGGTTCCTCACCCGTAAAGTGACTTGGGAGGATTAGCGATAAAGCTTGAAATGCTTAGAGCTGGTGCCTGGTACAGCGCGAGTTCGCAGCAATTTTCACCCCCAGCCTGTGGGGCTGGCGCCCGGCCCCCCGGCCCCGCCCCGCGCTCGGCGCGACCTGCGCCCGAGAGCAGCCCGGTGGGGGAGGCGCCCCGGAGCAGCCGAGCAGCCGACGGGCTCGCGCTCCGATTTCCTCACCGTACGAAATGAAATTCCACAGGGGGATTCGAAAGGAAATGAGGCCGGGACGCTCCGTGCTTCTCGGCCCGCCGCCCTTCCTGTCTCGGGGACACGGTTTCTAAATAAGGTTGGGAGGGTGAGAGCGCGGGAGGGAAGAGGCTTGACCTGTGCACCCGAGGCGAGGAAGGCGCACAAGCCACAGGGACGCCCCCTCCCAGACCTGGGGCACCCTTCCTCTGCATCCTGCACTCCTTTCGTCCCCATTCTCGCACTGCATGGAGCTCTGGGGTTCGGCAGACCTTTCCACTTGGGTTCCAATCCAGCTTCTCTCTTTTTCACCCACAAAGGGCTTTGTGTTGGTTCACCCTCTTTCTGCTTCCTTCGGCCAGTGGTACGTTCAGCAGGTGATTTCCTAAACTTTTTGCTTGTTAGTTGATTGGTCAAACTAATAGGAGCTCCAAACTCCTATTTGGCAGGCCAACTTGTGAGTGAAGTCTATGTTCTTCTGTCTCAAAGTGGTTCTCAATACACGAGGTAACCTCTGCAGTGTAAATCACCTAGCACGGTGGCTCTTGAATAACACAGAGTAACTCAGGTATCTTTTGTTGTTGTTGTTGTTAACCGGAACAGTTCCTGACAGTCAGGTTATGACTACTCAGGCTTGCCAGTCTCATTTTAAATACACCTCCGGCAGCCCAGGTTTGAGGGTATGGCTAATCAGTGGACGGAATCCTACCCCTTCTTCACATCTGTTTGCCTAAGCACTCCAGTGTTTTCCCTGGAGCTGTGTGTGGCTTCCCAGTTCAGCCGATCCTCTGGCACACAGCTGAGGTAAGGTATAAACTGGAAGGATACATGCACTCATATTTTATATTTTTAGTTTTCTTATGTTCGCTGGACCCGTTTGAGGGATAAGAATGGAATCAGCTGGTTTTGGCATTTGGCTCTGTGTCTGGAAATGTCGGGGACATCAAAGCTGTATCGTCCCAAACCATTGTCATAACCTCCTGGTAAAGGAAATTTATTGACCCCTTAAGTAGACTGGGAAACTGAGTCTGGAACCAAAGCAATACTTAGGAATAATAGGACTAACCAAATCAGGGCCCAGTCTTTTAAAGATGGAGGGCAAGATTACTCTCCAGGAGTTCAGGACCGGGTTGAGTCCTCTGCTTGTGTCAAAGATCACAAACTTACACGGATGCATACATGATATGGTGAACACAGCAGTGGCTTAGTCACTATGTGAGAGAAGCAAATCAGATGAATAGATGAAATGAATCCACAATCCCTGTCCTCTAGGATCACATACGAGACAAGCAGAGCAGACTCAGTGTGGTAAGCACCCCGAAAACTGTGAGCACATTGGAGGGAGAGGTAGCTGAGTCTGGAGAAGGTACTCGAAGAGATAACCCGCGAGACCGTGAGCTGCTTCTCAAAGTGAGCTTGGTATACGGCTGGTACTTCTCCTAGAGCAGGGTGCATGTGTGGTTGACTTTAGGAAGGAGGAGGAGGAATCTGTCACTCAAAGAGCATCTGGCACATAGACGGGACATCATTTGTGTTGGCTGAGGGGGTACTATAATCAAATCAGGAACAGATTTCATAAAAACCTTATTCTGCACCAGTGTTCATTATACTCCCGATTGTATTTAATGCTCATAATCCCCTGAGAAAGCATGTTCAGAGAGGTCAAACAATCTGCCTAAGGTGCCTTACTATATAGTAGAGGAGGACTCAGGCTCATTCATGGTAGTCTAATCTTTATGTCCATGTTCCTACTCTCAGAGAAAACGGCTTAATTCTCAGCCTTAGCTCGCATTAAGCCTTTTCTCTCCGGGAGTCCTGACCTTTTCTAGCCTGGAACTCTTCCTCAAGCCAGTTTGAAGCATCTTGTCTCCGGTTAGAACTCACGAAGAAGCCCTTTCCCCATCAGAGACTTTTCCTGTCAACAGCTTTTCTTTCTAGCCAGGCTATTACTCATCACAGGTATTTTCCAAAAAAGAAAGCCAGGGGAATCACATTTCAGTCTGAATGTGGAGAGAAAACAAAGGCCAGGACTTCAGGCTAAGTCGGAATGGCCCCTTGGCCTCCCTTTGGTGGAGTTGTTCACACGGTCCACAACTGCCCCTGGTACCAAATACAGCATGCTTGTCTTTGTTACAGAGACTACTTCTCGGATGGATCCAGGCAGAGGGATATCAGGCAGCGACAGGCACAGTGTATCTGAGAGGGAAAGATAGAGACACGTGAATGAACCTTCAGTTACCCTAACATACAGGTCACCCGCCCCTAATGGCTTTGTCCCAAGGGCTGGGCAATTTTTCTCGGTTCAGCCTTCTAGCTTTTAGGATGCAAACCCTTTGGAGCTGCCACAAATGTGACTTCTGCAGTGGCCAGGCAGTTGGAGAACTCTGCACTTGTATCTGTTGAGAGGCTGGGATCCGGTGAACTCCTGGAATGTGTTAAGTTTGCAGTGGGACATTTCTGCTATATTCGTGTAACGGCGCCCAAGTTAAAGGTTGCCTCTGAAGGGCAGCAGTTAGGGTAAATTCCACCACCTAAGGGGCTGGGTGCAGTAAACACGCTTCCCCTCCGAAGGGAAACCTCTTATTTGTAGTTCTTTGCTAACCCAATTAAATGTTGAAGTGGTCACCCCAGAGCCTGCTTTTTATTTCCTGAGAAACAATCCGAACTAATCCATATTCAGTAGCTTCTAAGAAAAGTCTTATTCCAACCACTCAAGAAGAAACCAGCTTCTTTGAATCTAGACAGAACGTTTAGAAATCACAAGGAGCCGTCTTGATAGAAAATGCAAGAGCGCGATTCATTATTACTCTGATTGGTTTGGGAGGGAAAATTCACTGGGATTAATACCCGGACCTATTGGGAATTTACCGTGGAGCCTCAGTACCACAGGGAGACACCAAGCCACATCCTATTGACTTACAAGTATCTTGGGCACTATGCCTACACTCAAACTAGGTATAAAACAGAAACATGTCTGCTGTGTCAGGTAGGAGAGAACAGTAATCTCACTCCAAGCGAAGCAAATGGAAGTCCTAAGAGACTGAGTAAGAGCTATTAAATGGCAGAGTCAAAGTCCCTTCTTAGTCCCTTGTGCTACTGGTCTGCACGGAACTGTTACCCAGAGCTCTTGTCAAAGAACCAACCAACTCCTGTTTCATCAACCATATTTTCAGCAAGCGTGATAAGAAAGATTGGGCATTGTTACTTATCAGTGCTGATGATACATTGTGCAGATAAGCAGCCAAGAACAAGTCTGTGGGAGGCTAAAATGAATGAAAATGCTCTGTATGCCCCCAAGGCTCATCTCATTGTCGGAGTCAAATTCATGGTGTTAGCTCCTATTTAGTGACGGGTTGCTGTCATCCGAGCTGGGTACATAGATAAGGTAGGTAGACATAAGTAAGTACACATACATTAGATGGTCCTTACCTTTAAGGAGTTTACAGGTCACAATCACATGAGATAAAAGAGAAGCACATTTCGTTCTTTGAGACAGGTTTTCTCTGGATGTCACGAACTCACTCTGTGCACTAGGCTAGCCTCAAACACATAGAGATGCACCTGGCTCTGCCTCCCGGTGATGGGATCAAAGGCGTGCGTCACCACTGCTGCCTACCTAGAGAAACACATTGCCCTATGTTTAGTGTTTTCTCATGACCTCCCTTAGCTCCATCCATGCCCATTGTCATACACAAAATTCTGTATTATAAGCTTAAAGGTCGTTTACTTGGTTTCCTTCACTAACCTTTGAGGTCAGAGCCAGTGTCATGTTCTCCACTGTGCACATGAACAGTTTAGGAAAACATTGCCTGATCCATAGAAGGGACTCAATAATTTTTGACTAAATATAAAAAACACCAAAATGCAATCAATTAGGTTCTGTACTTCCCATAAGTCAACCATGATTCATAGTGTTCAACTTTCTCTTGGAGTCAAATGTTTGACAATCATTTATCTTCCTTTTATATTTTACTGTGCCTGTTCTTAAACACCTTAAGATGTACCAGTCTTTGGACTGGAACTAGGGTTTAATTTAGAGGCAAATGGGTTTCTTTACTTCATGGATCAAACCCAAATATTTCTTAGTACCGTGCATGGTCCACTGAAATCATTGAGAGTCCCGTATCCCACAAGACAGAGCAAGGGTTTCAAACCAAGATGGTGTAAGTCAGGAGATGACTGCTTGGTAAAATTATAGAAAAATCAGAACGTGAGCTTAGCTTTGAGGAATGGCTAAGTTTCCAAGGGACCGAGGGGAGAAGGGAGGCAGCAAAATTGTCTCACGAGCAACATTTATTCTCCTTGATGGATTCAGATTAAACAAATAGGAGTAAAAATAACAGGCAGAGGGGTCACTAGCCAGTGTTGTATGAAACCACTCATATAAAGACCGAGGGCTTTGTATCCTCTGTCAAGGAAAGAGCAGGGACTGCTATGCCATGTGCCGTGGAAGCATAGTTACTTTTTTTCCCCCCATTATCTGAATCTGGAAGCTAAGTGTGCTGACACAATGTGTGTTGATGAAGAGTGGAGCTGTATAACTCTGAACTGTGTCAGTTTAGCTGAACTGGAAGGTTCTTCTGTGCACATGTGCATGAGTGTGTATGTGTGCGTGTATGCTGTGTGTGCACATACACACATGCATACATATGTACATACATTCATGTGTGTATGAAGGCCGGAGGTTGACATCTGTATCTTCCTCTATTGCCCTCGATCATTATCATACCACCACCACCACCACCACCACCACCACCATCATCATCATCATCATCGTCATCATCATTTGAGGTAGGGTCTCTCAGTGAACCTGGAGTCCACTGTTCAGGCCAGAGTAACTGCAGAGAGGTCTGCAACTCTTTCTGTCTCAGTTCTCCCCCCACGCCCTGCCAGTGCTATGGGTACCAGGATCTGAACTTAGGTCCCTATCATTGTACAGCAAACACAATACCGACTAAGTTGTCTCTCCTACCCACAGACTTGAACTGTCTTTCTGAGAATTTCCTCCCCTGTACCACCCCAGATTAATGAGGACCACAAGAGGAATTGGCACGAGATTGAGGTGAAAGAGAAGCAATAGCTTGGAGCTCTGAAAGTCAGATATAAGTGATCATACAGACACTGTCACTCACTTGCTGTCTCTCCCCTATTCGCATGCAGTAGGAGCTGGACCTGAAGTTCCTTCAGCTGCTGGTAAACCCACTTCTTCCAGTCACTTGCTTGACCAGGGTTGGAAGTGGTTAAACAGTTTATCACTGTACGTTCCATTTTGCCCTGCATTTTACACCTCACACCGAGCTTCCAGCCTTTCTTCCTCATTGCCAGCCCTAAACAGTCTTAGACGACTTCAAGAACAACATCAGGCATGGAGTATTCATAATAAACCCTTTATTCTTCCTCGCTCATATTGCCCCTGACTGGTCTATCTCGTAAAAAGATACGTTGAATGTTAGTACTTCGAAACTGCTCCTCAACCTGTAGGGAAGCTATAGAAAGCAAATAGGACTTGCCCACGTGGCATACAAATGAGCTATTGGACCAGTTTGCTAACTTGCGCCTTAGATCTTTGACCTAAGTATGTCTTAGGTCACACGTCTTCTTTGATGTTTGTATGGGGCCTACAATCAGCCTACTGTACCAGATTCTATTATCTGTAGCAAGCTTTTAATTGGCTGAGGCACTTATAC
The DNA here is from genome assembly GCF_037038515.1 of Microtus pennsylvanicus. NCBI lineage: Eukaryota > Metazoa > Chordata > Mammalia > Rodentia > Cricetidae > Microtus > Microtus pennsylvanicus. The sequence continues at coordinate 32,376,255 of NC_134596.1, forward strand.
GTAAAGTAAGTATTTTACATATGTTGTCTTATTTAATCCACACTATCCCCAGAATAGATATTAAATCTGACTGACTTCTCTCCAGCTCCAGCACTCTGGGCTGTCCAGCCTCCTTCTCCAGCTCTCTGGTTTTGCTGCTCATCAGTAATCCAGTCTCTGTACAAGAGGGAGCTTTTACATCAAACCCCACAGGCTGGGTTCCTTTTTGACTTAAAACTTCTGAGGTTTTTCTTCATCGCGACTGGAATACAATTTACCAGGCCAAGAAGACCAGTAGGAGCTCTCTCTTTTTGGTCATACTCGCTTCTTTTTTCTTTTCCACGTTAAACCATTGTGTCCATCTCTCTTCCTAAAGCGTTCTAAGCTAGTCCCTGGCTATCTTGTCTGCCTAAAATGTTCCTGTTATCCTCCGCATAGGAGATGTCATTGCCTCTGAGAGCTCTTCCCTGCACACTCATGTCCCACCCTTCCCTTTGACCATTACTCCTTAACCCTGCTTTACTTCCTTCAAAATTGTTCCTTTCCCTTTTCTCAAGAAACTTGCCTGAGTTGCTACAGTAAATGGCAGAAACAATATTCTTGCTCGGGTCCGTTTGGCTCTATGGGTGGTGTTTTATCCATCATAACTATCTTAAGCCTGTCTTTGCTTTATTTTCCCCTACAGGTCTTCTTTGCACTCAATAAATATATCGTAGGATTCTAGAACCAAACGGAACTTTTTATGATTAGCTATTACCTTGTAAAGTCATTATAGTACAGGTAACTGTTTAACAACTACTTATTGAGGCTTCGCGGTGTGTATTGCTAAGGTAATTTAAGATCACTCATAACATCCTAGGGATTTCCAGATACCTCGTTTTGTTTTTTTGTTTTTTTTTTCCCACCTGGTTTTGCTTCAGTAGCCCTTAAGTTTTCAATTTCAAGAATTTGAATGAAGCTGGATCCAGTGGTACTTGCCTATAACTGTAGTACTTCCTGAAGAGGCTGAGGTAGGGGGAGCTAGACTAAGGGAGACCCTGCTTCAGAACAAACAAAAGTGACTGGATTGTACATACCCCGTCTCGATTTTTCTCTGTTTATCTAATTGTTTATGAGAATCCCAAACTCATGGTTTCCGTTCTTCAAATTCTAAAAGCAGGAAAAAGAATGCCTTTTAAGAGAACGTTTTGCAGGCATATGTCAAGAAAAGACAGGAGCTGATAGCATCTGATAGCCAGAGACCTGCGAGGTCGTTTCCAGATCGGCTGCAGAGCCCTGTTTAGCAGATAAAGAAGCTGAGACCCCATAGAAATGACTCACAGAAGAACGGGGTTAGAACCATGGGTGTGATTCGGGTGGCGCATCAGTCTGTCTTTCTGTGCCCCCTTTCTTCGGTAGACAGTACCCAGGGAGCAGGGTCCTAGACTGCCCCTCCTTGTGTGACAATACCCATTATCCCTCCTTCACTCGCTGGGAACCAACGCCCCACCCGCCTGCCTGCCTGCAGTGGCTGATCACTCTCCATCTGCCACCAGCTCTCTTTCCTCCTTATCGGAAGATTGTTTTTCAGAAAAGTGCCCTGTTGAATTTCTGCCTCCGTGACTCTGCTGAAGGCTTCATGTTGGGATAGGCTAATGAGGTCTGAATTACAGCATCCATACCACATACATCCCAGATAGAGAAGTTGGGGGCTCAGAGGGTTTTAGAGTTGTAGTTACCACAGAGGCCACAGACTCTCTTATCACCAATTTTGCAGATAAATGACTCGGAGAGAAAAGAGGAGAATCAGTCAACTGTCCGCATTGGTACGGCTAGCTAGACACAGGGTGAAGCCAGAGCCTAGGGCATCAGATTCAGTGCAACACTTCATTGTGCCAAAACCACAGCACTCAGAACACGGTGATGCCATGACGCCGGGCTAGCCACAGCACCTTCCACCATGGAACTAAAGAAATTCTTATTTAGAATCAAAACCTGCTGTAGTACCTTTCTCCAAGAAGAACAAAAGCAAACATAAAATGTCTTTATTGTTATAAGAATTTTGTGATAATAAGAGATAAAAATATGAAATTTCTTGCCATGGGGTTTAGAAAATGCTGTTAGCTCGCCCTGTCCTTCTAAATATAATAGTTTTATTTTTATTTGTTGAAAAACTTCCACACTACTCTGAACAATGTCTGGGCCAATTTAGATTCATACCAACACTGTGAAAGAATTTCTTTTTTTCCATATCCTTTAACCTTTGTTATGTTTGCTTCTTTGATGACATTCATTCTGACAGACGTAAGATGGCATCTCATGGTGATCTTGACTTTCATTTTCTTGATGATACTGATAGTCAATACTGTTTTCCAAATACCTATTGGCTACTTGTGAATCTTCTTTTGAGAAGTATCTTTGTTTGTCCTTTGCATATTAAAACTAGGTTATTTCTTTGCTGTTGAGCTGTTGCGTATCTCATCAATTTGGGATAATAACCTCTTATCAAATGTAGAGTTTACAAATATTTTTTATAAATCACATTTTCCTTTTCTTGGTTGCCATGTTTATTCTTTTATATTATTTTATTATTATTATGTATTCTCTCATGCATGACATCCTAACTACAGTTTCCCTTCCCTCCTTTCCTCCCAGCCTCCCCCTCACCTCTTTTGTCCCCTAGATCCATTCTTTCTCCATTTCCCTTCAGAAAAGAGCAGGCCTCTCGGGTATATCCAATGAACATAGCATAACAAGTTAAAATAAAAATAGTCATAAACCCTCCTATCAAGGCAGGGCAAGGCAACCAAGTAGGAGGAAAAGGGTCCCAAGAGCAGGAAAAAGACAGAGACACATCTCACTCTCATGGTTAGGAGTTCCACAAGAACACCAAGCTACCCAACCATAAAATACATGCAGAAGACCTAGCTAGTTCAGACTCACACAGGCTCGTCTTTGCGAGCCTCTGGTTAGTTGATTCTGTGGGCTGTGTTCTTGTGTCCTTGATCTCTCTGGCTCCTACAGTCCTTCCCCTTTTTTTCTGCAAGCTTCTCCTTGTTCGGTCTAGTGTTTGGCTGTGGGTCTCTGCACCTGCTCCCGTAAATAACTGGATGAAACATCTCTGATGATGATTGGGCTAGGCTTCAATCTCTAAGTATAGCAAAATATCATTAGGAATCATTTCACTGAAAAAATCTTGTTCTGATATGATACCTTTTGTCTGGTTTTGCTTTTTCTGCCTGAATTTTTCTATTGACAATTCTGCACATGCATATATTGAGATTTGGGTATTTTCACACACGTGCATGCGCATACACACACGCACACGCTCACACACACACACACACACACACACACACACACACACACACACACACCATTACTCTTTCTCATTCCTCTTCTATCCCACTGAAACTCTCCTTTTTCCAATAATCATTTCGTGTTGTGTGTGTGTGCGCAAACACACGTACGTGCACCCACCCACCCAGGAGTTTAATTAAGACTACTGATGAATATCTTGCATATCACCATAGAACCTTCATCTGGCGATGGACGAAGCTAGAGACAGAGACCCACATTGGAGCACTGGACTGAGTTCAAAACCTCCTGGCCAGGGTGGCTCCCATCTACTCTAGGTTTCTTCTTCACCAAGGACATTTCTCCAAAGAAAAGGATACCTGCCTATTGTATTAGAAATTTCCCCAGCAGCTGAGAGGAACTGCCTGGGTTCACTGGTTAGTAGAATGATCTGAGCAAGGTACCAACAGCAATTACGATATAAAACATAAAATCGTTTAAGTTTAAATATTGATTCACTAATCTGACAGTTCCCAGAGACTGTGCCTCACTGAATACTCTTTTCCATTGTGTATACATACATACATACATACATACATACACATGTCTGTATACACATAACAAAAAGAGTCTTGTGGGTTAGAGTGACCACGACTAGAGACAATATCCAAACACAACACTCGATGTCTGTGTTCCACCAACTTGGTAAAATACATAACCTTAAATGTTATACCATAAACAACATTTTACCTTCATTTGAATGACCCACGGTACAGCTCTATAGTTCAGTCTTATAGACTGACCAATAGGTGGCACCAGGAACACCACACTTACTGCAGCTAATCTATACAGTATGTGTTTATGTGCTGACACTTCAATCTCTTTCTCCACGGGTCTGCCATATTGAAAGGGGATTCATAACATTTACTCCAACCCCAGACTGGGCAACTGACAGTTGAGCTATTTTGCTATTTGAGTTCTTTTCATAGGCTAATCTGAGTGGGGAACAAAAAGGGATGATAGGGCCTGCGAATTCAGAAAGAAAACATCTCCTCATTAGCAGCAGGAAGGAAAAACAGCTGGAAATCTGCCTCCTTTACCTTCAAGGTCTCTCGAGTGTATAGATGCTGAAGATTACTAGGAAATATTTGAATAACAGGATAAAAAAAGTCAAGGATCCTGCTTCCAAAACATGAACTTTATTCTCCACTAAAAAGAGACTTGGATGGCGACCAAGTCACCCAACGATCACAGTCGCCAGTATCTGACCGCAGAGTTCCACCCTGGGAAAGGTCTGTGAGTCTACCGTTCCTCATCTTCAAATTTGTGTCTTTTGAAGTTTGCACTTTATTGTTGACGAAGGGAAGTAAAGCAGAGGGGCACTGCCTCTTTCGGCTCGCTTTTTCTTTTTTCCAGAAATCCAGCTTCTAGCTCTTTCTGGGAACAGACTATTCCAGGGGATAGGATGCGCTTGTTAGTGGCGAAAGTGATGGGCTGAATTGGGATGCATTTACTCAGAATTTACGAATACTCTTGCAATCATCATTTGACCTTCAAACCATATCAAATGTCAGGGTACTAAGTCCCAGAAAAGTCAACAAGTCAGGAACTCTGACCAAATCTAGTTTCTCTGACCGGAAGTCCAAGGCTAACCCTAGATATGCAAACGGCCTATTCTATTAGCATGGACCAGCCCTTCTATCTCACCAGCCTTCAGTGCCATCCAGAGCTTCCAGGCAGGCACCTTCCTGCTGGAAATGTGCAGATTCTGAGCAGTACGTGTGGAGTGTGGTGTCTTGTGTACTGATTGGGACTAGAGGTGGGGCTTGGCACCGTAGTCAATAGGAAGGGAGGGTAAATCTCGCTTTGATAGCGGTCCAAGGTGGAAGGTGACGGGGCTGTTATACAATGTGTTAAACAGCCTGGTTCTTGTGTTGGGAGGGAAAAGCAAATACCAAGAACTGATTAGCCTTTCCTATACCTATCACCAGCTTATTAGACCATGGACATTGTGCCTCTGGGAGCTTTCCTTTCCGAAGGAAAGCATTCCAAGCTTTGGAATGTCTCTTTATGTGGCATAACCCCTTCCATGCACGCTGAGAATTCTTCTCACTCTCCTCTGCTGAGACTCCGCTGGTTCTGCTCTGCTCTGTTTCCACCACGATTACTGTCACTGCTATTGCTGTCATTAAAAGGGAGTCTCGATATATAGCCTAGGTTAGCATCATACACATTGTTCTCCTGCCTTTCCCTCCGAGTGCTGGAATTACAGCAATAGACTTGCTCTGCCCCTTTGACAGCAGGACTGATTGAAGAGGGGTTGTTTTCCTTTTGCTTAAAAGCTAGAAGCCACGCCTAGGAGCATAGGTCTGTAGTCCTAAATGCTAAGGCAGGAGGATACTGAATTCAAGAACTTCCTGGGTTCCATAGCGAGTCTGAGGGCAACCTTAGCAACTTAACATGACACTGTCTCAAAATTAAAATACAAAACTAAATATTAATTTAAAAGAACTGAAGATGTAGGTCCATGGTAGAGTGATGTGTAAGCCCTGTGGTCACATTTACAAATGACCAAACTTTTGTGAGTTCATCTGCTATTGAAAAACAGGAGCCGGACCGGACTGGAATGGTGAGTCAGTGTTTTCTGACGTCCGGTCCGGGGGATGTACATGTGATCCATGCAAGGCAAAGTCCTGTTGGGAGAGAGTTTGTGCCTCTTCCTTTTAGCCATGATGGCTGCAGTCATGTTTGTTGACAGATGGAGCAATCTGACCTATGGCAGAAGAGAATGAGACCAACAGTAAGAAGAATCATCTCGTAGAAGAACCATCTTCTAATAGAGCAAGAGAAACCTGGTCCTGCAGACTTCGAGGTCAGCTCTGTCTATTAGTCCCATGTACCCATGCCCCTCCTTCACCCACTGCTGGCTAAGTTAGGTTTTTGGTCTCTATGATTCAGTTCGGATACCTTGATATAACTTGTTTTCTTTGCATTGACCACGATGATTAAGAAAAATTGAAGGCTGGTATATACTTACCATGTGCCAGGCAATTTAGCCTGTATTTTTCTGTGTGATCTCTCACCACATACGGTAACCTTCTGAAGTCGGCATTATTGCCATAATTTGACCAAGAACATAGATGTATTTGGTGCCAACTGATTTTTTTCTTAGATACCATGTTTGATATTTTTTAAGAACGTGGAGTGGACATTTCAGGTTCCATTTCGTGTCTCTCTCAGTCTCCAAGGAAGAATGCTGGAAGAGCAACCTTTGTAAAGGCACACTTAATCCTCTTCTGGGAAAAAGGGCATGTCCTGACCAGGAATCCTCACTGTTCCCTTTGGCCCTTTTGGGCAGCGGGGAGTGGCAGTCTTGGAGTTTCTGCCCAGCTGCCCAGAGGAGAGTAGATGAGCAGCTGAGGCTGCCGATAAACAGTCTTGAGTTAATCCAGGCTGCAGTTTGTAGTTCTCTTGCAAGACCTGTGCAGGGTTTTCCTCCAGCAGTCTTGCCTCACAGCAGCTGGCTGGCTTGTGCTCACTTACCACACCTGACTCCTGGAGAGGCAGAGTAATTCAGCAGGTAGAACGGAGCTGACCTGAGTAGACACAGCTTCAACTCTGGGGATAGAACAGGAAGGCTTGCATACACAGGGCTTTTGTGACAGAGGATGAAAAAGAAGCCAGGGGAGATAATTAATCCCTGTCTCCATTAACAGTCCTCATCTCGAGCAGCAGTTCTTTGCGTTTTGGATAGAAGTCAAGGAGCTGCCAAATTAATACTTCGTATTGGACAACTTCTGTGTCTTGTTCCATTTCTTACTGAAGCAGCTGTCATAGTTTATGTTAGGCACTTAACCTACATTATTTTTAATTATGTCAGCAGTTCTGCTGAGTAGATATAAAATGCCAGTAACTAAAGAGATGAAGAGAGGTCAAAAAATAATGAAGACCGGGAGGGAAATCTGCCTGTGTTTATACCACAGTGTGAGGAGGCTTTTATAGCATTCAGTTGCTTAGAACAGGTCAAGACACCGGGAATAGAAGCGGAGCTTAGGGGTGCACCTCTTCCTACGTTCTCAGACTATTTGAAGGGAGAGAACCGCATGACTTTGTGTTTGGTTGAGGTACTGTAAGCGCTTGGCTAATACCTCACCCAAAGCAAAGGATCAACAAATTTGCCTTGATTGTATGAACCAACGAGTCCACGTGTCTGCTTTCCACAAAACAGCAACGCTGACTTGATGCGTTGAGGGTCTTAGCTCAGGTCTTTCTGGCCATCTCACCACTTTTAAGAATAATTTTTATTTATATGTTTTTCCCATGTGTCTCTCTGTTGTTATGTCACATGAGCGAAGCAGTCGCCAGCAGAGGTTAGAGGGGGTGTTGGATCTCCTGGTGCTGGCGTTACTAGCCATTGTGAGTCACCTCAAGTGGCTGCTGGGAGCTGAACTCTGCGAGAGCAGGGCATGCTTTGACGACTGAGCCGTCTCTTAAGCCCCATGCTACTTTTTAGTGTAAGCAAGTGAAAGGTTACCCAGTGTCCAGGGTACTGGCAAGGAACTGATTTAATACAGCAGGACTATAGAGTTAACGTCCCCTGGAAGTTCCTGTCACAGGGCTTCTGCTCACTCAGCTTTTGTATGTGGGAGAGAGAACAGGTGTACTTACGTGCTCATGCATGGAGAGGCCAGAGGTCAGCCTCCAGTGTCTTTTCTCAGGAGCCGTCCACTTGGACTTTTGAGACAAAATCTCTCTCCTGCAGCCTGGAACTCGCCACATAGGCTGGGCTGGCTGGCCATGGAGGCTCAGGGTTCTGACTGTCTGCCTTCTCCTCAGCAGTGGATTCCAAGTTCGTGCCAACATGCCCTGCCTTTTTATATGGGTGTGAAGGCTTGAACTTGGGCACTCATGTTTGTGTGGCAAGCTTTTTACAGACTCAGCTATCACACTAAATTTTTAAATTTAGAGAGTTTATTTTTTTGCTTGCTTGTTTTGCAATAAGGTCTCAATAGGTTAACTGTGTTGCCTAGGTTAGACCCAATTCCAGTTTTTTCCTGCCTTAGCCTCCTGAGTAGCTGAGGGTATAGGCATGGGCCACCCTGTCTGGCCTGGGCTCCCAGAAAAGAGCTCACAACAGAGAGAGAAACTGATTACATGGATTCCCTTTAGGCTAATGATGATGAGCCTTAACTAGACAGTTACCAAGCTCTGTCTGCTGAGAAAGTTGAACAGAGACCCTTAGGATGCAGGCCTTCCAAAAGGGGAGGGTATGGGTAGAAGGCAAAAGGGAAAATTGTGGGCAGCGGTGGGGGTGGAGTAAGGCAGGAGCTTTGCCTAGGCCTTGCTCCACAGGCAGAACCCCAGCCCGGTTCCCCTCTGCTCGCTCTGCGGGGCTAGGCTGCATCAGCGAGCTGTAAATTCCACCAGTGTAAGGCTGAGGAATGTGGAGATGAATGCGAGGGAGTTTATTCCAGAGGAAAGGGCATGATAGTGGGCCAGCTGGAGATGGAAGACAGAACCGCTCCCAAGTGTGAGCCAGCGGAGATTTGAAATTAGAGTCTAGGCTCAGCCTGCATCTGGATTTTAAGAACTGGTTGTAAGTGATAGGGCTGTCAAGTCTCTGGAAATAAGTCTGTAGAGACCTGAGGTGACACGGGATGGATTTATCAAGAAAAATGACCAGTGTATGTATCCGATCATTTGAGACAACCTGTCCCTCTGGCAAGGAGGATCATCTGTGCAGGGAATGAAACTCGGGGAAGGAGTTTAAAAGTAGCAGAGGCCCTGTAAAGATGAGCAGGCAGTCAAGTATCCAGAGAAACCCATCTGGGTTTGCCATCAGTGACAGCTGGGTAGAGATAGGGAGTGTGAGCAATTGGCCCAGAGTCCTGGGTATTGTGGGTGATGTCCTGTCTTTAGACCTGCGGTTACTCCTTTGGAAGTCACAGGCAAGGATCATTTTCCATCAGGCAATGAGGTTTAGGAAGGAAAACTGTTGAAGACTATTTAGAAGATGTGTGTTAGCTGAATGCTCGCTGGAACCCACAGACAGGCTCTCGGTTCTTGGAAAGTTAACAGAATGACCTCTTTTCTTCCTCATAATTTGGCTAAGTATAAACAGAGACTTATTTATAAAGGGAAGAAGAATTTAAGCACAAATACCCTCCTGAGGCTTGCTTTGAGTGGAAAGATTTGAAAGCGACTCTGTCTAGGGAGCGTAAGAGATGGCGCAGCAGCCCAGAGCAGTTGCTACAATTGCACATGCCCTGGGTTTGGTTCTCAGAACCCACGTGACAGCTTACCTGTAACTCCAGTTCCAGGGTAGCCAGTGTGCCCTTCTGACATCCGCAGGGACACCAGGCATGCATGTGGTGCCTTTACATAGTGTAGGTCTTCACCCATACACCATAAATAATAATAATGAAAAACCCACGAAATAGCTTTCTTAACTTCACCCAGTCATAGAGCACATGGGTAGTAGAGCGCATGCATACATACTTCATTAATGCCCCAATTGGGGGGGGGCAGGTCAATACTTCTATTAATGGTGGAAGCTGGAAAAAAAATTTATCTCTGTGTTTCATTTTCTTTACCTTTGAAATGGAGAGAATACTGTCTCCTCTTGATTTCTGACAGAAGCTCTTAACCAAATGAAAGTTTAAAATGATTGAATTGTTTTCTAATGTGAGCACCGAGATAGACAGGTAGGCATGTTTCCTGTGAACCTTGGGGCAAGGTACTGCTTCCTACACATGGTGACTGGGGACACCTTCCAGTGAGGGCTTCCCCGGATGGAAGACCTCTAGAGAAGAGTCACAGGGCGCCAATGTTCCTGCCTTGACCAGCTTGGAGTTGGACTAGGGAACCATTGTTGGGGTCTATCTCACTGTTTACCTCACAATGTTCAGGACGGCCTTGGCACCTGTCTCTTCGTGCATCAGGAGGTACGCAATGATTAGCCCTGGGAAGCGGTTCTACCTCTCAAGCAGAGGATGAACACCTGGCCTGAAAGAAGGAGGGGAGGCATGGCGAGCTGAGGATGTATAGCTACACCCTGTGCGTGTGGAAACCTCTGTGCAGTTGTCGTGCAATGCGACGCCCCTGCATCTGCACCAGAATGGCCAAAGTTCTAAAGATGGAAAGCTTGTAGAGCAACGGAGACTCTTCTGTGTGGCTGGGGAAGGCAGAGGGGGAGGCCCACCCACCATAGAGAACTGGCAGCATATGCTGGAATGGGACCCATGTGCCTCCTACAGCAGGCACCGGTACTCCAGCCCATGCACTGGAGGCCCATGTATGAGGCACCGGTACTCCAGTCCATGCACCGGAGGCCCATGTATGAGGCACCGGTACTCCAGTCCATGCACCGGAGGCCCATGTATGAGGCACCGGTACTCCAGTCCATGCACCGGAGGCCCATGTATGAGCTTTCGCGGAGGGAATCTTCCCTGAACGTTCTTTGGGAGCCACATAGATGACTAGTGGTTAAGAACCCTTGCTGCTTGCTCTTTCAGAGGATCCAAGTCTATTTCCAGAATGTTCCTAGCAGCACTGCATAGTGGAGCCCAACTGTAAACTCCCTAAGAACCATCAACAAGAAAATGGATCAACAATCATGAATGATGTACAAATTACCAGACACTGCATGTATGAAGCATGCATGTACAGCTTGACTGTTCAGAGTTAGAAAGCAGACACGACCCACTTGGGTTGCTAAAAACTTGGTGGTATTGGGACATAGGGGTGGGGAGACTGAGGTGAAGGGAACATGCGATAGCGTTTGGGGGTTCTGGTTGCTTTACTTCTTGAGCTGGAGGTTGGTACAGGGCCTGTCTAGTGAGTTACACATGCTGGAAAGTGGAACTTTCTGAAAGCTGTTATACTTCAGTGAGAAAGCAAAAAGGTGAAGCCAGGCATTGTCAACATACTCTTCCTGTGTGCGCGAGCCTGAGGCACGGAAATGGAGAGTTTGAGACCCTACTGAACCACACAGCTTGAGGGTAGCCTTGTTTAAATAGCAAGATCTTGCCTCCAACAAACACAACAGCTGCAGAATGGAAACAACTCAGATTCCCATTAATGGCTTGGATGGAAATGCTATGCTCCAGGATAAAAAGAAATGACCTGTGGATGTGTGCGACAGGGTGATGTGACTGCAGAGATGACTCGACCACTAAGAGCACGAGCTCCAGCGACAAGAGGACCAAAGTTGAGTTCTCATGAGCACCCATGTTGGCCAGCTCATAACTGACTGAAACTCTAGCTTCAAAGGATCCAACACCCTATGCTGGCCTCCTCAGACACCCGTATGATGGAGGAAGGTCATTGGTTAAAATAAAAGAAGCTGCTTGGCTCTCATTGGTTAGGAGATAGGTGGGAGGAGTAAACAGAACAGAATGCCTGGAGGAAGAGGAAGTGAGGTCAGACTCCACAGCTCTGCTCTCGGGAGCAGACGCCTCAGAGAGAGACGCCATGCTCCAGGCTCCTGGGCAGACACACGCGATGAAGCTCTGAACTAGAATCCTCCCGGTAAGACCGGCGCTACACAGATGATTAGAAATGGGCTAAATTAATATGTGAGAATTAGCCTAGAAGAGGCTAGATGGGAATGGGCCAAAGCAGTGTTTAAATGAATACAGTGTCCATGTAATTATTTCGGGGCATAAGCTAGCCGAGCAGGCTGCTGGGGTGTTGGGGACTCAGCCCCGCCGCTCCTATTACTACACCCGTATACTCCCAGCATCTACACACAGACACATACACATAAATAAAAATTCAAAGCAGACAGACATGGATAGAAGTTAAGTATCTGGAGTGAAAAGAGACCATGAAAAAAGAATAGAAAATGGTTTTATGTTTGTTCAATGACATGGGCTTGGGGAGCTGAGTTTAACCTCTGCTTCTGTTGTTGATCACCTGCGTGTTCTGGGACACGTTTCTTGTCAATGCCTCAATTTTCTGGTCTCTAAATGTTTTTCAGAAGGTTAATGGAGATTGAGTAATGTATGTCAAACACTTAGCCAATACATAAGACTTTGGAGACTATACAGGTTATGATTACGACCTTTTGAGACGTACCTCTCTCTGAAGCCCACATTGTCCTGGAACTTACTGTATAGCTTAGGCCAAGCTATGATATCCTTATGCCTCAATGACTCAACCTCCTGAATACTGAGAACTGAGATTCTGAGTACTGAGATGGGGATTAGGATTCTAATTAAGTAAGAAATACACGTTAAGTGCTAGTCTAGAACTTACCCGGGTGCATTGCATGGTAAGCTCTGCTGCTGGCTGTTAAACTGAAAGTCTTGACAAGGTATGGAAAGCTAACCACAGACAGAGTGCCTCCTCCTGTCTGCAGAATAGCGGGACAAACCAGATGGGAATCCAGCCCGTGCAAATCAGCCTGCACTGCATTGGACTTAGACCTTTTTCAACACCTGGCGAAGTCAATATTGTTTCATGTAGTGGAGACAGGGAAGGGGTGCTTTATAACTGTGTTGGACGCATAGGCAAAGCAAGCCTTGGTCAGGATTCCTCGGCAGGCAGTTAACTCTGGAGAAACCATAGCATCACCAGAGCGATGTTCTGCCAGAAGCCTCAGAGTCTGGGTGGTGCCGCTCTACCAGCTCACCGCAGGAGATTGTACCAAAACCGTGGGCAGGAGCCCACAGTGGACAAATTACAGGACAGAGAACTGGAAGTCCAAGCAATCCCGGGCAAAATGCAGAAGACTCTCTCAGAGTTGGTCCCTGCTGAGAGAAGACTAGCTACACAGGGGTGGACATTGGTAAATACTATGGTAGGGTAACAAAATTGCTATACGCTTGCTAGGGAACTAATAAAATACCCAGATATTTGTTTTTCTAGCCCAAGGGCCTAATGGTTCCTTCTTAATATTTTTCTACTCATTATATCTTTTGGGGGAGGTGCTGTGTTTTTGTGTTTAATGAGTTCCTGAAAATTTATGTGAAAAGTATACTATATAAAAGTAAAACAGCAACCTTACCTATTACATGAGGAATTTTATCCTGAAGAGCTAAACAAGTTATAAATTCCCCAGCACACATTTTAAATATTTTAATCTTAGGTTAAAAATAGAAACCCAAGTACTATTATTTGATTATAACCCAAGTGCTTATATTTGATTATTTAAAATGTAAAGCCAGCAACCACAATAACCAACCAAGACAGAGTCTATGGAGATGGCTTGGGCAAAGAGCTTGCTGTGCAAATACATGGACCTAAATCCAAATCCGCAGCGCCCACTTAGAAAGCTGGACCCAGTCACGCATGTCTATAACCCAGAGTCAAGGAAGGGTAGGGGTCTAGTGTGTGAGGGGTAGAGGTGTGGACAACCATTCTAGCTGAAATGTCAGGCTCTGGGTTCAGTGAGAGACCCTACCTCAGAAAAAAAAATTTAAGAAGAAGAGAGCAACAGTGTAGATCCTTTTGCTTCTGCATGCTCTTCAGAGGCTAGCTATCTGCTTGTGTGTTTGCATGTGTGCATACGTGCGCACACTCCCCGCCCCAACACTAAAATTATTTCTCTGTAGTAATTTCTTACCTTCAATTTCTGTCTGCTCTTGGTCAACTTGAAGCACTATTGTGAATTCAGCTGACCCAGGTGCTGGGTGAACGAACACATGTGCAAGTCCTGAGAATACAAGTACAGGGAAAAGGGGGACCTGAGTCACACATGGTGACCTTCTAGAACAGCAGGGCCAGTCATGTGCCTGACTTCATCACCATTACCACCAAGTGGCTAGCAGCAACAACAGCCGGAGGCTTTGGGTCGAAAGCACAGCAGAATAGTTCTCCAAGTGTGTGTCCCTCTGATGTAGGAGGAATAGTGATCTCCAGGTAGAGGGCGGAGGCAGATGACTATAAAAACTTCTAAAATGGACTCGGAAGGAGCAAAAAATACATCGTCTTTGTTTAGAACAAAAATCCACCGAAGCCATACCAAACTAAAGTAAGCCATCTTCAGTCTTCAATGAAGGGAGAAGGAGGAGGAAGGGCAAGGCCACTCCAGCTGCCTGTTGTCCTGTGTCCATGGTTTCTAAAGTAGCCCCCCTCCCCGTGGTCAAGTTACCCATGCACTTATATGAACACCACAATTAATCTTTCTTCTAGGCCAGAGACCTTTAGGGAAAAGCAAGTCTGCACAGCTGCAGAGGGGACCCGTGCCAGATACCCAAGCTTATAAAATACACAGCTAGGTTAACCAGACATAAGACTGAGAAGGAGCAAGAACAGACTGAGCAGAGGAAACAGAGAAGAGCCTGAAAAAAAGCACTGATTTGTGAACGAGAAGGTCTGTAAGGCCATCACACTCATAAAACAAAAATAGGACCAATCACAACCCAAGCCTGCCAAAGAAATATAATAGGAGCTCGGGATGACTAAAGACAGTTTTCGCCTCTTGTTTGCTTTGCAAACAATAGTGGTAAGATGCAGTAAAAACATACACACAAAAACTTTAGACAGGAAAAGAAGTGAGCTTGCTGGAGCCAAGCTGTGGCTGGCTGGCGGGGCAGCCACAGGATGCCTCAAATTGCCCATTAAGCTGCAAGTGTACAGAATTCCAGATTTGGTGTGGGAAAGGCATTTTAGGGTGGCATATGTAATGTGTGAAAATTGGGTTGTGTAAAAGTTAAATACGTGAAAGTCAAGAACCATCTGTGTCCACATTCCACTGGGCTCTCCCCCGGGCCTGAAAATATAAATCTTCCGTCCTAAACTCAGGGTCACCATAACAATGACTAATGTCTGTATACGACTTCACCACTTAGGAGTTTACAGAACACTCTTACTAATTCTTCTTCTTAATCCTTATCTTGGAAGGCTACTGCATCCGTAGTTTACTCCTGAGCAAAGAGAGGGGACAGAAATTTTGTGTCTGTAAACTTACAGAGGATAAAAGTGTTTCAGAAAGGCAAATTTACAGACTGTTTCCCAAAAGATGGTTCACAGATTGTCTGTCCTTTAGGAAAAATCTTGGTGGGCATTATAATTTCCTGGGAGCTTGTAAACTTTTAAACACACACACACACACACACACACACACACACACACACACACACACAGCTACTCTAATCTTCCATTTCTGATCCAGTAGGAGCCCAATAACTTGAATTTCTCCTAACTTCTTAAGTGACTTTGCTGGTGAGACTCTAAGACCTGCTAGTGCAGGAGTCTTAGAGGAACGTGCAAGGCAAGCTGTAATGTGCTGTCTGTGAAACGCACAGCCGGCGGCTTCGGCTCTGTGAAGAAGAGGATGGGTAACGTGACATAATTACACTAGAACAGTAGAGCTGTGTGTAACTCCGGTCCGAAAAGCATTTCTAATGCTACACGTTCATCTTCTACATCAAAATGGAGAGACCTATAGCTTACTAAGGATAACTAACATAAGGGTATGTATGACATGCTGAAATATTCTCAGGGGTCTGGGAAATGTTTGTGACGGCCAGTCTGTCAGTCACAGGTCTTAAGATAGAGCTGTTTTGAGGGGTTGGGAGGAGAGAGAACAGAACTGGGTGCAATTCCCTCAGAATTATTGCACTGGCTGTCTCTGGATTTGGGGTTTAGAGATAATTTTTGGTTCCTTCTTTTTATTTCTTTTTTTAAATTAATTTATTTATTCAAGGATTTCTGCCTCCTCCCCGCCACCGCCTCCCATTTCCCTCCCCCTCCCCCAGTGAAGTCCCCCTCCCTCATCAGCTCGAGGAGCAATCAGGGTTCCCTGACCTGTGGGAAGCCCAAGGACGGCCCACCTCTGTCCAGGTCTAGTAAGGTGAGCATCCAAATTGCCTAGGCTCCCCCAAAGCCAGTACGTGCAGTAGGATAGTGAGCCCATCTTATTTATACAGCAAGTAAATACATCTGTCCTTAAAAGGTTCTCAGAGACTTTTAGAACCCCCTTTAAAGGGGAAAATACCATTTTTAAGGCCACTGTTAAAATTCTATCCCCTTTGTTTAAGCAATCTCTCTGATACAGTTACACATTTCTTGTAACATAATTCATATAAATGGCAATTTGGGACTATTTACCAGTGCAAAAAAGGGGATTATACCACTCAATCAACTAGTGTGGAATTGCCACATTTCATGGTGGAAAGGCTGTTATTAAGGCAAGTCTAAACTAACCTCCCATTCCTCTCCCCACTCCTCATAATAGTCCCGTTGCGTCTGTATCCTTACTGCTCTGACGAACTTTGTTTCACTGTGTCTGGATACTTCCCCAAAGATACAGGCCAGCCTCGGATATTTGGATACAATAAATGTTTCCTTTCAGTACAATAACTGTAAGCTGGTGCATGCTGTGGAATGCTGCCTACAACCTGTGCCTGTAGCAGAATTCACACTGCACGGGACTCAGTGCAAGGAAATTATTCTCCCTAGAGGAAGAATGAATCAATGCTTCAGACATTAGCTGCACTTAAATAAACATTTCCCAGGCAGAGCAAATAGAGTTGTTATTGTTTCTCTATAGACAGCTTAACTCAAATTGTTTAAAATCATTCTTATTTTACAATTTTTCCATAAATGTACCCCTTTGAAAATTAAGCTACTACTATATATTTTGTATACATAAATACCTAGTTCTGTGAGATCTACAAGAGTCGCCTACCAGGGGAACGTCTACATCTCGGCTGATTTTTACAGTTAAATCTGTGCACATGAATCACTTTGAAACCCGTGACAGACATTGTGGATGAGTGGTTCCATGGGGTTAGTTCACTACACTACCCCAGGAAGGTAGCCATCTTCAAATAAATTCGTGTGTATCTATTTTTGTGTGTGTGTGCCTGCATGCACATGCTCTGTATATGTGTGTAGAGGCCAGAGGTCAACCTGGGAGCATTCAGCTTTGCTCTTTTTTTTTTTTTGTCTCTCTTTAGCCTAGAGCTCCCCTGCCAGCCCAACAGATCTGCCTGTCTCTGCTTTCCCAGTGCTGGGTTTGTAGTTCAAGCTCTTTAAACACTACAGTGACAGACTTTTGGTAGCTCAGAATGCTGGCTTGATAGTTATACTAATCCAAACCAAGGCTGTCAAGCTTATTAAACTGAAATGAACCCTCCTTCTGAGAAGTCTACAATAAGGAGATACCCCTCCCCACCCCCCCTCAGTCACCCTTAGGCATCACCTCTCATCCTGCTTCTTCATTCTGCAGCTACAAGCCTTTAGTGTACTAATGATCCTGGGAACAGACCAAGGTGAAGTGTCGCTTCTTAGCCAAGCATGGCAGGTGGAATGCTTTGGGCCTCGAGTAAGGCTCACAAGCACCAACTGAAAAGATAACTTCACATGGCCCTGGATAAGAAGCTCTGAGTGAGGGTGGGTGGATGCAGCAGGTTTAAAGGTTCCCACCCAAGACCAGGGCTTTCTAATCTGATCAATCTCTCTGCACTATCAGGCTGGTAGCAGTCATGCTGAGCTCCTCAGATACCAATATAGACAGGACAAGGATAGGCAAACTGACCCAAGGGAGTGGCCTGGACCATTGCCTGGTTTTATAAGTAGGATTTATGGAAACATATCTAAGGCTATGTCTTTTATAGAGTATCTGTGGCTACATTTGGATAATAACAGTTATGAGTAGCTACGAGAGAATTTGAAAATTCTGAGAGTCAGGTCAAGACAAGAGACAGCCAGCTCACTCCCTGCTGCTCATGTGCGTATTATCTGTTACTGTTTCCAAGGGGCCATTCATCTCTCCCAACGGTGACTCACGCTTCCACCAGTGTTTATTAGACGCCCCACGTGTGTACACGGGCAAACGGGGAGCTTCTAACCTTCTACATCGTCACATTGTGCTTGCTGTGACATGAGAGATGGCTGCTGGACTTTGTGCAAGTGGACTTTTCTTTTACTTTCATAGAAAGGCAGGGAAAGCAGAAGAGGAAGGAGGAGAGAGAGAGAGAGACAGAGACAGAGACACAGAGAGAGACACAGAGAGAGAATGAGAGAGAGAATGAGAATCTGGAGATCTGGACTGGATATACATTTCTCCAAAACTGGTTAAATTGAGCCTGGGCATTTCTGAACTCTTATTCCTTGTTGTTCCCAACCTCTGAACTAACCACTAACCACTCTCTGATCTCTCTTCTAGTTCATTCTAAAGCTGTCTTCTTCGTGGGGCTCTCTTCCAAACTTAATCTGATTCTGTAACAATCCCAGGGCGAGAGTGCCAGGTGGAGAGAGGAGAAGAAAGACATGGACTATGTACTGAGAGCCTGGTACGAGACAGACACGGCACCGGGCAGCCCACTCACTTCCTGTCTTCACGTCTGAAGCTGGCCAGGATGAGCGCTCTTGGTATGCAGTGCAGGCTGGGTCAGCAGAGGGAGACTTTGATTCATAGTTACCATGGGAAGTGCAGGTCCAGTGTGCTTGGCAGTCAGCTGACTGCCTTTCATAATTAGGCTCTTGCTAAATGTGATGTTCTCTCGAGTCCTTCCTTTTCCTAGTTTGAGGTCTTGGAAGTGTAAAATGAAGTTGCAACTAGAGAAGATCCTGAAAAATAATTCACATGAGGGGGACACATTCATGAAAGGAGATTATGCAAAGTGCCCGTGCTGATCACAAAGAGAATGACGTCAGTTTCCTTTGAAAGGCGATGGAGAGAAAGCCAGCATTTTCTCAGTGCCATCTATGCTGACATTCACAGTATCCACTGACTTACTATAATGACTTGCTAATTCATCTGGCTTACAAACAGAAAAATCTGAGCATAGTGAGTGAAAAAGATGGTTTATTAGGCCCATGGAGGCTGTTAATATTTGTTCGGCTTTCCAGGGAAATATAAAGGAAGTAGCCTTCATGGGTATCACTACATTGAAGCCAAATAGTACCACAGGGTACACAGATACTTCTGCTTCTGCCTCCCAAGTTGCTGGGATTACAGGCAGGTGCCCCAGAAGTTGGTCTTTTTGTTCCGTGTGTAATATCTCAGAGAGATGACTGCATCAGCTCCAGGATTTGCACATCTCTTAGAAGAAGGAAAAGATCGGGCTAGCATATTAGTTTTTATTTTATTAACAAAACAAAACCTTTTCCCCAAACCTCCTCATCAGATGTGGTTGCAACTGATCACGTGGTTACCAACCAAGGAAAGAAGGGAATAACTAGCACTGCCAACGCCACCAGAGACTAGATGTGTACAGACAATAACCAAATCTGAAGGACTGCCTGTTTGTTATAGACTCTTCTTGCAACACACCAGCATCCATTTACTGCCCATTGTTTGTGGCTGTTTTCTCATTATAGCAGCAGAGCTGTGAGAGACTGGAGGGCTTCAGAGTTCAGTGTATGTACATACAGTCTGGCCCTTTACAGAAAAGTTTGCCAGCTCCTGATTACTCTACTCACGAGCCAGTATCTACGGTTGGCATTTTCCTGTCCCAAACCAAACTGGGAGAAATTCTGATAGAAAAAAAGTAAAAGAAAATGTCAGATCGGCCATTCTTTCACTGTGGTTGTTCAGAAAGGCTAAGTCAACAGAAGAAGCACGTAAGTTTTGAATCAATGTGGTCTTGAGTTCAAACTCGGTGTTCTCTGACGTCACATCTACTATGAAGGCTTGGTCTCCAGCTGGTATGGCACTGTTGACATTGGACCGTGGAGGTGCTAACCTCAACAACGGACTGATCATTGATGAAGTCATTCTTCCCGTGCTCTCAGGAGGTGGGGACTGGTTGAAAAACATAGACACATCTTGGAGAACCTGTGATGCCCATGACCATTCCCGACTCTGTCTCTGCCTCCTGTCCGCCATGAGGTGCTACGTTGATCTACTTCCTTCTCCCCATCTTGGTGTCTGCCTCATCATGCACAGGGTCCAGAAGCAATGGAACCAAGTGACCATGACACAGAGCTCTGAATTTATGAGCCAAACTGAAGCTTTCCTGCCTTGTGCTGCTCTCTTGTGTGTGCGATCACTGTGATGAAACGCTAACCAAAACAGTGTTCTTTTGACTGTATATTTGGGGGAGCTTTTCTTCTGCAAAGGAGCTGTAAGATCTGCCCTGTAGTTCCATTAAGCCTAAGCCGTTAAGTGAGTTGTACAGAAGCTATAAGAACAATCCATCTAAATTGCTTTGCAAAACAATTGATTTTGTTTTACGAGACAGGGTTTCTCTGTGTGGCTTTGGAGCCTGTCCTGGAACTTGCTCTGTAGACCAGGCTGGCCTCGAACTCACAGAAATCTGTCTGCCTTCTCCCCAGTGCTGGGATTAAAGGCGTGTGGCACCACCATGCGGCGATCATTTTTCCTTTTGAATTGTATGTCAATATTCATTTCCCTTTCTGTCCTCTTTCCCATGCATGTGTACACTAGATAATGAAGCTGAGCTACCTTAGGATTTCCCCCCCTCTCTTTTACTTTTACGGAAACACACAGGAAAGACTCAATGAAAGTGTTACATCCCATCCCATTGTTATACCATATCAAAGAAATATGTGTTGTTTAGGCTTGCCTGTTACCTTCCACATGACACTGTGGAATCAGTGCATACATGCATTCCTAACACATGACATGTGTATGGCAGCTGGATGGCGTCTGGCCACTCATTATCTGGTCCCTTGCCGCTAAAAAGGATTGCGGTTGCAGTTGGAAGGTAGTATGATTATCTAGTCATCTGTGGCTTGGCTGATCATATTGTTTTATACGATGGCCACAGCACCTCCGTAGGTTAGAGGCCACATGTCCTGTTTCCAAGCGTTCATTTGGTCTGCAACCTTGAAAGGGCATCACAGATGGCCAGAGAGCTAAGAGGTACGTATTTTGTAATAAAAGAAAAGGTGACAAAGTAGGTGACTGTAGAAAACCTGTTTTTCTTTCTTTTTTTTTTCTCCTCTCACCTTCTCTATAAATCAATCTGAGGGGAGCCGGAAATGTCACTTGTCCATTTCCTGTCCTTTTTTTCCATACTCGAGAAGCTCCCTGAAAAGCTCTCCACCTCTCATGCATGTCTTTGCACCCTCTTCTGCCTGCCGGATGCTTCTTCCTTTCTGAAACACCCCCCATCTCTGGGACAACTCTTCTGAAGTTATGCCTTACAGCCGGCTTCCTCCAAAAAGCTTTCCTTGGTGTGAAAGTGACCTTGATACCATAGTTGTGTCCTATGGGCTGATTGTTGGCCTGTTTGCCCCTTGTGTGATTCTATTAGCAGAACCTGTGGAGAGCCACCTGGTGCTTATTGTATATGCTCAATAAATGATTAGCAGATGTAAGAATAAGGAAGGGTCCCTGAGAAGATCGAATTGGCCAGGCCAAGATTTGTAACTCACATTTGATTCTCTACCCCTTTCTAGGAAGTCTTATTTGCTCTTCAGGCCTTGGAAAATGTGAAGCAGAATCCGAGACTCTGTTTGGAGATCTTATCTTCAGGGCTCCCCACTGGGTGTCCTTTCTTCCTCTATCTCTCCAGCCTGGCATTCCTCCTCCCGTCCTCTTAAGTGCCGGGAGTCTGTCATCCCGTGCAAAAGCTACAGTGTAATCTGACTTGCTTTCAGGGCCACTGACCAGAGGAAACAAAAGCTAAGCCAGAGAGGCTCTCCTGATGTTGACCAGCCAATGGCTCTGCAGTTTCCTTCTGTGTTTAAAATTCCTTATCTGGTAGGGCCAGCAAATCCTTAGGCTCACAAGTCAGCTTATCTCTGGGACTGGCGCTTCAAAGAGATAGACGCACACTGTTCCTCGGGGTCAGATGCTCTGTGTCAGTCTGAGATGGGAGGCATTTGGATCTGTCAATTTAACACGTGTAACACAACCCATTAACTTCTTTTGTTTTGAAGTAGAGTTCATTTTCCCCTTATTGTATAATAGTTCTTTGTTGGCAAAGAACAGAAGGTGGAAAGAAAGGGTTTCTTAACACTTTAGTCGATTTGACATACTTCCCTTGAATATTTTACTGTATTATTTAATGGTTTAGATTACCTACACTTTGAAATATATATAAATGGTTTTTTGACTTTTAAACTATAAAAATAAAATGAAAATGATTTCTCAGATTTTTTTATGCCATTGGATAAATGTGATCTTAATGGCTGATCCATTTCGTTTGTGTAGAGAAGGCTGTTTTATTTCACCCTTTAGGTGCAGTAGGTATTTTTTTTGGTTTCCAGTGGTTTCCATTTGTATTGTTTTAGTGTCTTGATTGGGAAGCCTTTTTCTTATGTGTCCTAACTTCCTTAGCTCAAATTTGCTGGAGCGATAAAATGATATGGGCACCACATGGTGACTATTACAAGACAACTTGACAGGAAGTTGCTTCTGGTTTATTACTGCATATGTAGGCTTGCCGCTGAATTATATGGCGGCCTTATTTAATAAGAAAGGATCAACAGAGGTTTTGCTATCATTATGAATAATGACCAATATTTTTCTTATTAAAGTTATTTTGACTTACTCTATTTATGCCCCTTTCCTATGCTTCCATTTCCAGTATTTTTCTTGTTCATTTCTGTGTGGGTTGCTGACCTGCCCTGATGTTGCATATTTGAATTTGTTGTTTTCCATTTGATTTTGACTTGTCTGGGTCACAGTTTTTTTTTAAGCACTTCAGTTGTATAGCATTGTGTTACTTTTCTGTTACTTTTAAACTTAAATTCTCACCCTCCCTATCTTTGGTTAGCATTTTTGTTGTTGTTAGCGTGCTTTGGATCCGTTTTCTCTTCTCTGAGCTGTTGGCTGTTATGTCAACCTCAGTTCATTGTCTGACTTTACCCATCAGTCAGTCTTGAACAGTTGGAGCCCCACGGCCCTCCAGTCACTGTGGTGAGTGTAGGGATAAACTTTCAATGGAGTTCAGACCACTGAGAGACCCATACAGGAAACACGTATGAAACATACATCATACTATTATGGAAGAGAAGTCAAACTTTCTGCTAGACATGAGTGTGGGTGGTCACAGACCAGGGCTGTGGTAAGTCATTTTCCCATCACCCAGCCTGTGGGGGTGAAGCTTTCACTCAGGGGACCAGACCCAGATAGGATTTAGATTCTCAATGATCCTGCTTGAACCAGTGCACCCACCTACCCTTCAAGCTAACATATCTATACTTTTAATTCCACTAAATAATACTTCTTTTTTTCATTTACACCAGATTAAATGGAGTTTCAGTGAATACCAGCAGAGACCTAATGCATGGGATATCACTGCCTCCTTATTGTCTTCCCTAATGAAGTGTTGGCTGATCCTGCCATCTTTCTGTTTCTGATCAACAGTGTAGCAGTTTCCTCAGAAATTAAACCTTCCCTCCTGTAGGGAAACTCATCATGACTCAGGAGGTTCCAAAATGGGCTGATTAAAACTTAGAGAGGAAACGACTCAGGAGCTTCAGGAAGTACCTGAAACTGGCCAGAGCACTAGCACACCCCCCCCCACCACCACCTTCCTAAGTTTCTGTAAGCAGTAAAGACTGCTAAGGTCCACTCTTAGCCAAGCCAAGCCACCCAGAAGAGTCTCGGACCAGACAACCTGCCTGGAAGTGAGACTAGGTCTGCTGTCCTCAAGAAATACAGGCCAACTGAGTTGCCTGAAGAGACACACTCACAGCCACAGAGCTGCTAGCAAGTTGTGTGAGGAGCTCCAGGGTTTCTGGTTTTGTAGTTAGTCTCCCATGCTGGCCTGGGCGTTTGGAGATGCAGTTGTTTTTCATTGTTTTCGCTTCTGTAAGTAACCCCGCTAAAACCCAGCTTCCTTCTCACCAGTGCCTACGTGGTACCTGATAGGCAGCTATCTCGGCAAATGCCCGATGGGTTCTGTCGAATCAAATGTGAGTAGACCTCATGTTTCCTAAGAGTCGGCTTGTGAAAAGCCTGCTCTTCATAAGCTCACCGCCTCTTTTGCCTCTTAATCAGGAAAGTAATCTATAGAAAAAGTTTCAAATATTTGGTCTCTCTGCGTGCTTCAGTCCACATTTAACCGGAGCTGTGTGTAAACACGTGCGTGGAATGTTCACTGCATGCTTCAACAAAACAGAGGGGAAGATGCGGACGGCCTCCCTCTTGAATCGGTGGCTCAATAAAATGTGATGTTTACTTTCCATCCTTTGTAAAAAAAAAAAAAAACCGGTTTTTCTTTGGAGTTGATTCCTTTCACACAGAGCTAGTGACATCCTCTCAAATAAAAAGGGGCTGAGAAGTGAGACATTTTCCTGGTGATTACCGTGAAAACTTGGCAGCAATTCTGTGCCCGAATGCCCAGGAGCTACTGCTATTGTTCACTGTTTAGGAAGCCTGCTCTTTTCCTTTGCACCCTTTAGACCAAAATGTCGTAGTCAGAGAAAAGCACTTGCAGAGCACAGTGGGGGAGAGATTAAATGATGTATCATTGTGGGGACAGCTGGCCATTCTTGATCTTTTGTTCCTTTTAATAACTGCTGAGTTGGACTTCGAAGTGAACTAGGTAGGGGAGGGCCTTCTGCCGTATCTTTATGCAAAACAAATACTTGAGGAAAACAATGAATTGATCGTATGACTGTCCCGTCTATTCATAACTGTGACTGTAGCTGAGCCTTATGGAGTGTTTACTCCGTGCCAGGTACCGCCAGGCATTTGCCACACATCACACCTATTAGCATTAGCATCATTACATCCATGTTTACACATGGCACTTGGAAACAGTGCAGTTGATTAATGAGTGTGTGGTTATCCAGGCAGGCGTAGAAGAGCCAGGGTGCATAACAGGTAGTCTTGCTTCAGAACTCAGCCACACCTCTTATTGGTTTCCAGAATATATCCCCAGATATGTTGACAAGCTTGTGGTAATAAAGGAATGTGGTCTTTGGGGACAAGTCATCTTTCAAATCTGTTCATATTTAAACTACACTCACTTTTGACTTAACTCACAGACGTGGGATTTACATTTAAGAATGTTGATTGCAACATCGTTGGAGAGGGCAGGAACGTACTGAATGTTCATCAATAATTAGTGCTCTACTAATAGTGATATGATCATACTTGTCGGGAATCTCTTGAATGAATTGGATCTAGATCTGTTGACGTAGAAGTTTATTCATAGTATCATTAAGTAAGAAAAGCAAACCACAGAGAACAGTATGGCGTGTGATTCATTTTTATCAAGTGATAAACAAATACATTTCCTATCTGGGGAAGAAAGGGAAGGAAGTGAGGCTAAACATGGTAAGAAAGTAGACTGCGTTCTTTGTCTCAAGAAGGTAACGACCAACACATGGGGTTACATCCAGTCTCCACAAGTGCTATGGCATGCATGTACCAAAATACACATACATGCACCTCTCTCTCTCTCTCTCTCTCTCTCTCTCTCTCTCTCGCACACACACACACAGAGAGAGACACACACACCACGTTCTTACATGTGCCCAAAATGATGAGAAAACAATGACTAAAACAATATACATCCACATCCAATAAAAATGTCAAATACACGTCCACAGTATTAATGCATGTCTGTAATAACTGACCTCATATTTAGGAAAAGCTGGAAAGCAGAAGGGACGATTGTTGTACTAACTATTAATTTAATAATGATTGTGTTAAAATGTACTCTTGGACTTTGGCCAGATTTTTAATATGAGTTGTTATATAATTATATCATTATTGTGTGAAAAGGATGATGTGTCCTTTAGAAGAGGGACAAGCCTCAAATCTAGAGGCGGAATTTGGATGACATGGAGTGTGCCCAGTTTACTGCAATGTAAACCTGGTCTCTGAGAAGCGAGGTAGAGGCAGCTTGCCAAGGCTTGTGGCCGGGACCGAGCTGGTATGAGATTAACTCCCACATCCCTAAGTAAGTCTGTAACTTAGCCTCACATCACAGCCGCCGTGTCTGTATATCCAGACATGTTCAAACTACATATGGCCATTACAAGAACATGTTCGGTCTCTCCATCGCTCCGCACAGCTATTTCAGGCAGTGACGGTGGCACATCGGCTTCTGTCAGGTGCGTGCTCTCTGGTGAGGCTGCTCCTACCGCAGAGCTCACAGATTCCTTCCTCTTGGAAACTTCTCTGTGCGTGAGCATGCTCACATGCAATGCCCACCACACAGATAAATAAACACACAGAGGAATGCTATTGTATTTTTGGGGGGGGTGGGATTGGAGCAGATATTAGGGGGCTACTTAAGGTTTTTCGTTTGTTGGTTTGTTTGTTTTCCTAGTTAGCCTATCAGATACGCGTTACCTGACCATGACCTGTGAGGCTTTCCACAGTCCTACCCTGACCTCTTCGCTCGGGACGGTGTTCCACTTCCTCCTCCTATCAGCACAGACATAGTGCGTTGCTGACTGTTCCCACAACACGGTGTGACTTTGTAAGCTGTTTGCTTCTCAACCTGGCAGTCCTAGGCCTGGGAGTACCCTTCAAGAATCAACTCCAAAGTCACTTTGGTGAAGGAAGCTCATAGTCACTTTCTCAGAGAATTCTAAAGTTTTTCAAGAGTTTTTCTATTCTTGTTTTCATTTCCAGTCTATAGTAAGTCCAGGAAGTTTGAACTCATGTCAAGGCTAGCCTGGGCTTGATACATATCAAAACCCTGTCTTAAAAAACAAAAGTTTAAGGAGTTGTTAACCTGTGAAATGTACCACCTGTGTATTAGTGAAACCCATGCGGCAATGAATAACGGCTGAAAGCAGATAAGAAAATTACCTTAAAAATAGGGAAGTTCCTGAGCAGACACGATTTGACTATAACTGGATTGAAAAACAATAAAACCCCCAGAGAGACTGTTCCGTTGAGTGTTCATATCCATGCGCACCCATGCATATGCAGTATATGTACATGCATGAGCCTGAGAAGCAAATGTGAAGAATTCTAATTATTCTTTGCTTCAAAGGGCGAATTTTCCTTGCTAGAGATTTCTATGTCCTAAGTCAAGACTGTGCCTTCTGTATGGATATGGATAAATGGGATTGCCATTTCAGATCTACTACCAAAATCATCCTTACTGAGACAGCGCTATAGCAGATCGTGCTCTTCTGGACCACAGAGCCATGCTATAAGTGGGATTCCTGTCACCTTAATAACAAGAAACAAAGGCATCCTTTGAAATATAGTAATGTTAATATTCTAGTATTTTTTATCAGTTTCATCTTATGTCAGCTATTAAGTGAGCATCATGGTTTTTGTTTGATGCTATGTGCATCGGATCTGTCATAACTCAGACCACCCGAGTATTCCCGGACACAGGTCACAACAAGATCTGGGAGTCTGGCAGTCGTGGAGACGTGAACCAGTAATTCCCAGCTGTCATTTTGCATGATACACGGTGAATGCTGTTCCCATGAAGTTTCGAGAGCCAGTCCCAGGCTAGCATGATTCTTAGTGTACTAGCTCAAGCTCCACTCTTTTCTTTTTCACTTAAGAAAGCCTATCAGAATACAGTGAGTACACGGTTGCTATAGAGATGACCTTAAATGTGGTCTACTTCCGTTAGTATTGGAACAGGGTCTTGCCCTGTAGCTCTGGCTGGCCTCAAGCTTTCTATGTAGAACAGACTGGCCTCACAGTTACAGCAGTCCTCCTGCCTCTGCCTTCCAAGTTCTGGGGTTGCAGATGTGTACCATCATGCCTGGTCTACTTTTTTTTTTTTTTTTTTTTGGTTTTTCGAGACAGGGTTTCTCTGTGGCTTTGGAGCCTGTCCTGGAACTATCTCTGTAGACCAGGCTGGTCTCGAACTCACAGAGATCCGCCTGCCTCTGCCTCCCGAGTGCTGGGATTAAAGGCGTGTGCCACCACCGCCCGGCCCTGGTCTACTTTTTAAAAGTTACTTACCCATGCTCGTTTCTAGCAGCTTCACTTTGGTTCTGTCCAGCTTTGAGAATAGAATCTGTTAAGGATTTTTACCAGGTAAGTCATAGGGTTATATTTTTATTTTAAAAATACTAAATGATGGATAGAAAGGTTGCGGCTACGGTGCTTGGGGAAGACACAGTGATAGCTAAACCAAGACTGTGTCTGTGAGGATGGAGGAAAAGAAAGAGTTTGAGATGTTTTAACAAGAGGATTCCTGACGTGAATGGATACCGGTGAGAGTAGGTGAGGGGAGTGCTAAGGAAGAAAGATGTTGTGTGGATGTGTGCACAGGAGTGTGCTGTATGCACATGAGTGTGCAGGTGTGTGTGTGTGTGTGGTCGGTGCATGCTCAGAGGCCATAGCAAGACATTGAGTGTCCTGCTTTGTTGATTTCTGTCGCATGCCTTGGACGGCAGGCCTCTCACAGAATCTGAAGCTAGGTTGGGGGACAGAAAACTCCAGCAATCTTCTCTGCACCTCCCAGAACTGAAATCACAGGTTTATACACTAGACTTTTTCACACAGGTGATAGGGTCTGAGCTCAGGTCAACAAAGGCTTCTACCCACTGAGCCACCTCATGAGCCCAACGTTTGGTTTGCTTGAATGAGTGAGGAAATAATAGTAGTGGTACTCATGGGAATGGACTGCAGGAGAATGTTGGTTTCGGGTGAATATGCTCTAAAGTCACAATGGAAACTCAAATGGAGGGGACAAAATGCAGGTCTGGAGAATAAGGTAGAATAATTACTTACGATCACGGCACTTGGGAATCTGAAGTAGGAGGATCTAGAGTTTGAGGCTATAACAAGACCTATACAGCAAGACCATGTCTAAAAAAAAAAGAATAACTAGATTATGAATGATAATTGAGTCAAGGCGGTTGTATACACAGTGAAGACGAAAGCCGGTGAAGGATAAGAGCCTGGGAGCAATGAGATGTCTGGGCGGCCAATGGAGGAAGCAGCCAGGTGGGAAAGCTGAGAAGACAGCAGAGGCATCGAGACCCAGCGGGAGAATCAGAGGGGTTATCATGCAACAAAGAGTGAGAGACACCCCAAAGGAGCAGTGTTTGGTGATATCAAATACTCCATAGAAAGCAAGGGAAACAATGGGAAGCATTCACTGGCCGTGGCAATCAGAGGGTTGCTGAAGATCTTTAAAAGGACATCAAAGCACACAGGCGACAAAAGCAGAAATGAAGAGGCAGGACCGCATCAAAGCGAAACGCTTCCCCACAGGTGAAGGGACCGACCAGCCAACACAATGAAAAGGCGACCCATGGAACTGCAGAAAATATTTGCAAATCATATATCCGACGAGGAGGATAACATTCCAAAATAAATACAAGGCACTTAGGCAACTCAATAGCAAAAATCAGATAATCCATTCTAAAACTGGACAAGGGACTTGAATAAAGATATGAGTTTTCCCAGAGAAGAACCACAAGAACCAGAAGAGCTGCTCAGTATCACTAATCCCCAGAGAAATGCAAATCAAAGCCACAGTGAGACATTATACCTCTCTGAATGGTTATTAAAAAGACAAAAGAGCTGGAATGATGGGCTCGGTGGCACAGTGCTTGCTGTAAAAGCCCGGAGACCCAAATCAATGGGGGAGAAGGGACTCAGCTCCATGTAGTTGTCCTGTGACTTCCACACATAGGTCATGGCACTCATGCACCCTTCCACACACAGTCATAAATGAATAAATGAACGAATGAATGAATGAGTAAATAAATCTAATTTTTAAAGACACAAGAAATGATTGTTTGAGGATGTAGAGAAAAGAGAATCTCCACACACTGCTGGTGAGAATGTAAATTGGTACAGACTTTATAAAAAAAAAACAACAACAAACCAGTATGGAGGTATTCGGGACAGGATCCAAATTAAAGATAGGGTTACCATGTGACTAAGGGATCACATTTCCCCTTTTATTTTTTTCCTTTAAAATGAAATGAATACACGAAAGGAATGCCTGCACTCCCAAGTACATCGCAGCTATGTTCACAGTAGTGAAGACATGGGAACAGCCTTCAGTGCCCATTGTTAGATGAACAGATAAAGAAGCTGTGTTGTACATACAGTAGACTATCAACTGGTCATCCAAAGAAAATCTGTCGCTTTGACTATGTGGCTGAATCTTGTGGGTGTGCTGACAGAGAAAGACCAATCCTGGGTGATGTCATTTATGTGTAGAACCTAAAAGCACCGAAGACGGAGAAGCAGAAATAAGATGGTGGCTGCTGGGACCTGGGAGAGGGTGGTGAGAAACACAGCAGATCTTCGTCAAGGGGTTCAAACTTTATGTTTCCAGATTGGTAAATTCTGGAGAGCTCATGAATATCATAGCGCCCAGAACTAAACTGCACCGCAGCACTGCAAGCTCTTGACCCGTGAATGTTCCCGCCATTCATGTAGAACAGAACTAGATGAAGTGACGGATATAGGACTGTAACGGTCATTTCACACTATGAAGACGTATCAAATCATCACACAAACATTCTAAATGTATCCAGTTGTGTTTCTATCATACCTCACTAAAAAACTGGACAGTTCCCCCACCAGTTAAAAAGCGAAGCGATGGGTGTTAATTTGCCTAAGGTTTGCAATCATTTTGCTCTGCCAGGTATATCCGACATCCTATTGCCCACCTTAAATACAGGCTCCAAGAAAGGAACTCCTTGAAATACAAGTAAAGAACAGCAAAGGATGTGGAGCTCAGACTGGACCACAGTGTCAATCAAAGGTAAGGAGTAAACAGGCAAAGATGGATTTGGTAGTGAAGAAAATCAGCAGTAATACCTAATGTTTGTTCGGTGCTTGTGTTGTTAACCAGTGTGCCCAGCCTGTGACGTCTCATCTGATTTTATGAGCTACAACCAGTTATCTTTTTATACAGTAGAAACATACTTTGGAAGCTCAAAGAAGCAAAGAGCACATAACGAACAGTTGTAAAAAGAGATTCAAACCTAGTAGGGACTGACATAAACCTGAGACATGACACTGGTCACTAGAGAGGAGAAGATGAAGGCAGAGGGCACCCTTGTTTATATGTTTTAAAAAGTTTTATATACGTGTGGAAGGCTTCTTAAGAAACCATGGGGGGTTGTTTTGTTTTGAGATGAAAATCACGTCATACATACACAAAATCACAAGACATTGTTTTTCTTGTTATACTATCCTGATATCTTATCCGCAAGCAATGTGATTAAATGACTCCTGTTCTTTGCAAAGGGACCTTTGCACTTAATTAGTTATCTGGTCAGTGATTGGTATCAGAGGATTGTGAACATCAAGCAAACACCATCCTTAGCTTTCTGGACCTTTCGGGAAGAGCAGCAGGTGAAATGACGGAGAGTCCCAGATCCAGCCTTTGTCTGGAGCTGAAGGGAACTCAGAAACGTACTGTGTGTGGCTTCAGTGCACAGGCAGAGTCCAAATATCGTGGGAGTGGTCCTGTGACACTGTTTTGCATTGGGATTTTTATGTTTTTTTTAGCTCAGATTCTACATAGAAAGTTCTGAACTCTCAATTTTATTATGAAAGTGTACTTCCTGAGTTGCACCCACTGTGTGCTAGCTGTGTGACAAATTTTCCGAGAGCCGAGTGACAGTCAAAAATCTAAGTGCCACTTGTCACCCAGATTACATCGCCTTAATTTCTCCAGTTAAGTGTACTATCTCATAAGCCTTTTAAACAGAAACCCAGCTTCTCTTCCTCCTGTCTTACTTAAGAAATAAAAACACTTCCTTGATCCAAAGGGTAAGACCCACTTCTAAAAGCCATTTCTGGAGACCAGGGAGGTAACTGATCCAGACATTTCTTCTCTCTGTTTTGCCATGTTTGTCCCTGCTCTGAGCCTTCAGAGTCTTCTGGGTTTGGGTTTCGTAGATTAGTTGACTGGTCTCACTTGGATTTTAGAAGCTGGTCAAAGCCCTTTAGACGGAAGAAATGTTTTGATTTCTTAAGTAATTCTGAGAAGATGGTACTTAGATCCTGTTCTGGCTACAGGGACCACGGAGCTGTACACATAAGGTAAGTTCCTCAGAGTCCTTCATCTACACTCAGCATGCTCCGTGATAGCCCAGTGGCATCCAGCGTTAGTCAGAAAGCTTTGCGTGCCCAGCACTGTGCAGATGGTTCTTCCGTGACAGCAAGGGTTTCTAAAAGGCCTTGTTCCCGATTCATTTTAGGGGATACAACCATGACCCCCCAACGGGCCAGAACCTGTTTTCTTTTTCTTTCCTCTGAGCTGCCTCTTTGAACCAGTAAAATGTAATCATCAGGAGTCTGTCCTTCACAGTACAGCCATTGTAACCTATTACAACATGAATAGAATGGTTTTCCACCAACTTATACCCTTCACCCCTAATCTCAGCTTTCTATCTAAGGGGAATGGGAAAGGAGATAGATCTAAGATTAAATCCATCCCATTATTCCCTTATTTTAAGGCAGTGGGTTTCTTGTAGTTACATAGTTCACTTAAGTGACTTGCAAAATCGAGATGTTCTGTTCCAGTCTTCTTTTAGAAAAATATAGTTTTTTTCTGGTTGTCTAGGCACTTCCTTATAGAAATAATGATGACCATCATTTGTTCAGTAGAGATGGTAACAATACTTTACATTCATTATCTCATCTCTCTTACCGAAGAATTGTGAGTCTAAAAGAGGACGTAATATGCACAGAAATTATAGTCCAAGATAGAACGTGAAAGAGGCTACAGAATGGGGTAAGGGCAATGCATCAAGGGAACTCTTAGAAGGGAGGGATCCCTTCTAACCAGCGAGGCTCATTCAATTAACTTCCGGCATTAAAAAGTATGTGCATTTTCCATCCTGGCCTCAAGAATCTTAGAGACCATGAAGAAATAGACAGAGACACGAAGATCACCCCCCCCACACACACACACAGTGTGATGTCATCTGAAGATGGCAATCAAGCCCATTTGCATGGACTTCTTGGAAGAGGTAAGCATGGGAGCTACGTAGGCTAAAGGATCCAGAGACTTCTGCTAAGACTGAAGTGGGCATCCCTTGGTATCGCAGGGTTACACCTGGACCTCATTATGCCAGCCCCATTCCCCGGAAGAGAGAGAGAAGCAAGGGGTTGTTAACTTATCCACTCATTTCTCCTTTGAGGCCCTAATTTTGAAGCCTTTAATGGTAACCAGTCCTCCCCTTTCATACAACTGGCCTTTTTCCCACTGCAGATTGCGCTTCACGTTGCTTTCCTTAACTCCGTGCAGTCTGTGACCTCCTCTCCAATTTACCAATTCTGATTCACGTGTTCCTTCTTCCCCCTACAGAGAAGAAACAGCCAGCTCTTGTAGTTCCAAACTTCTTGGAAAAAAGCCAAGCTTCCATAAGCCCCAGAATATTATTGTGTGAATTAAAATGTTCACGTGCTATCAGCCATGCAGTTACTCCGACGTTTATTTTTGGAAAATACTACATTTGGAAAATGGGAAGCCTTCCAGGGCATTCCTTTACCTTGGGATATCAGTAGACACAAGGGTATTTTGAGATCATTCCTTGCTCAAAAGTTAGCAAATAATCTGTACAAATAGACACATAAAATTGCCTTAAATAACGTTAGTTAAGGGCCCTGGGGCTTTACAAAGTTCCTATAGGCTATTTGTTGAGAAACATGGGATCCAGGCTGCAATTCTAACTCACTAAAGCAAACTTTCAAAATGCCTTTGAGTTAACTCCCATTTGGCTCTTCTTACCCGTTTCTCTTCCAATCACTGACCTTACTTGCTGAATTTTATCCAAGATCTTACATGCTTCAAGCCGTCTTCCTGACTGCAAGAGGCAAATCAGCCTGAGTCCTGGAGCAGACCATATCTAAAACCAATGGCTTTAGTACCCAAGAGCCAAAAATTAAAACATCCATATTTCTCCCTCAAATCCTCTTCCACCTTTTTTCCCCTCTTCTTGGCTTGACTTTATAATGCTAAAGCTTCAAGAAGAGAGAGCCAAGGGTCTGATATGATTACTAATGCACTTCGTTCTTTTGGGTGGCTCAACTCCCAGCGATTATGATATGTTTTCAGTGGCTACAATACAAGCAATACAAGCCAGAGGGCAGGGACGGCCTTGCGGGGAAAGGGCTGGAGTGATGGACAGAGTGCAGGCCTTCTTGACTGTTCTTTAGGCTTTGAAATTTGATAAGGACTAAAATTCAACATTGTTCATCATTTCGTTTATGAAAGCAGAAAATCCAAAGTCATGGAGAGGGTGCGTAGGGAGGGAGAAAACAGGAAAAATGCATAGAGAAAAAGTAGGAAGGCATATTTTAAAAGTCAGCCATGATTACCTATGGGAAAATAAGTATTATGAGATGGGAGGGAGAGGTAAAGGCAGACTCCTGAATTACATGTCGTTCTCCAGTTTTTCTTTTACATTGAAGATGTATTTTTATAGTGTATGAGTAATGAAACATGATTAAGATAAAACAAAAAGCACTGAAAAAAGAATATAGAATTCTACATAAGAACCAAAAGCTAGCCAAGCAAAGCCAAATTAAAAATAGCAAGTCTAAAGTGGTATTGTAAGTTCAATCTGGGGGAAAATGTGAATACACTCAAAACCAACTGATAGTATGCATAAAAATGAGGCTCTATTTCTGGATTAAAAGAAAATTTAACTTCTACTTTGTGTGATTCCTCTGCTATTTGAAATTTTAGCTTTACTGTGCATTGATTTTCTTCTGTTCAAATAATTGGATGGCTTACAGAGTATTATGAATTGATTTAGTTGGTATTGCCCTCAATGGGCTTTCTGGTTTAGCTCTCATCTGTCTGTCTGTCCATCCCTCCATCCTTCACTTCCCCTCCCTCTCTCCATCCCTTCTTAACCTCCATCTCTCTGTCTCTCTCTCTGTTCATTTCTATCTCTCTGTCTATCTCTCTCTCTTTGTCTGTCTCTGTTTCTCTCTCTCTCTGTCTATCTCTCTCTCTTTGTCTGTCTCTGTTTCTCTCTCTCTCTCTCTCTCTCTCTCTCTCTCTCTCTCTGTGTGTGTGTGTGTGTGTGTGTGTGTGTGTGTGTTTTGATGGGAATTGAACTCATGGCCTTGTGTTTGTTAGTCAGGTTCTCTACCACTGCAGTACCTCCCCAGTCCTTCCTGGCTAGTTTTATTGGACTGATATTTAACACCAGGCTAGCTGGCCTGCAGTGGTAGTCATCCCCTAACTCAGATGACCGTGGGAGAGGCTCGGGCTTTCTACGTACCCCAGCTTTTACACTTGTGTCTCCCTTATACATGAAGTTCCGTCTGCTACATACCCCTCTTTCCTTTCCCTAGTACAACTTGTGTTCATCCCTTAACTCAGCCTAGCCATTAGTTTTCAATACCTTCCAAGGTGCAATGTCCACTTTGTTCCTGAAGCATTTACACAGTGAAGAATTGCCAGAGTGAATTGGAATTTGTGGGTCTCCAATTAAAGTGTTTATTTCTCCAGCCTTTTCTAATAAAAGAGTTTTAAGTCTAGTGAACCCCAGATATGGTTATGGTCAGAATCACCAGGAGAAGACTGATCGGGAGAGGCATAGACAAGGCATAGTGCTTTCTCCACTCTTTATCGTCTCTCTGCCTCCCAGAGAGCAAGAGGGTCCCTTGCCCTGCACCCTTTCCTTTCTCCCACAGCTAGAATAGGGTCACTCACACTGTGCACATCCAGTAGATACTTGCTGAATGAGCAAGGAATGAATGAATGCCCGGAGTGACTTAATAATCCTGCGTTCACCAGGTTAATTCCTAGTATGCTTTCAAGATTAATTTCAAAGTCTTCGAACCCATCTTGGTCCATTTTTCCGGATCCCCAAGCCAGACACTTTTGCACCTGAGAACTCAATGGCACAGATGGGGTGTCTTTAAATCTTAGATAAAATAATGTCTTGGGAGGAACTACATTTATCGTTTTGTCCGTGCTTAAGGAGGGTCTAGGGGGGAGAATTAGTGAGGCACAAAAGTGGGAATCCTGGGATTTGGAGTTTGGGGTCTTATCCCAGGCTTTCTAATTTCCACTTGCGAGGAAGAACCTTTGGCATTTAAAGGTCAACAAAGAAATGTTGCCAGGAGAGTGGTGGCCCTGGAGACCACCTAAGAAGCCCCTTTAGCTGAGGGCATGAAAGGGCCTGCTGTCTGAGAGAGGAATGAAAATAACACCTTCGTATTTTTATGGTTGAAACGAAAAGGAGGCTGGTCTCTGGTTTGGCAGTCTGGGAAGAGCCAGCACCTGAGCTAGTCAGTGTGAGGTTTGATGGTGTCTGAAGGAGAATGCCCACATGAGGTGCAAAGGGCTGGCACTAAATGCTACGGACAGTGAGATGTCGTGAAGGGCATTCTCTACTAGGCATGGCATTGAGAGACAGGTCTCTCGTGATGCTACTTCCACACCGTGGGCTGATCTGGCAGCACCATCAGAAAGAAGAGCCCAAGTTTCAACAGCACCGTTAGGCCTCATTCAGTAGTAGTGGATGCATGGATACAGGACTTGGTTTGAAGTGAAAGCCAAAGAGACCACCTAATTGGATACCGCTCTCACAAGGGGGTCCCCAGAATACCTAGAAGAAAAGGGGGTCCTCATGAAAGTGCCACCATTTTCACCACTAATATGTGGAGAATAAACACACGATCATCGTTATACCTCGAATCTGAAAAGTCTACACTAAATCTTCTCTGGTTTCTGCTGCACTGCTTGGTACCTCGTGGAGATTAGTATGCTCTTAATAAAATATAGGTCAGAGATTGATGTCCATAAAGTTATGAATGTACTTTCCATAAATTAAGATGGGGATCCTTTAGGATTTGTTAGATTGCTCAGGAGGTACATTAAATGGTCGCTTGGGTACAGAGACTATTTTATGGTACGTTGTGGGTATGCAGAGCCAATTGTCCTGGCTCCCACTACACTGTGATTAAAGATGAGGTCAGGTCTTGTCATGTCTGCGTTACTGTGCTGTAGGCTTCCACCCCCTCTGATGACGGGACTGGCTTTTATGGGGCTCCCTATGCAGGTGGGCGATCACACCCCATGGCTGCTCATACGTTCCATGCATCCGTGCTTCTCTGTCCACTGTGCCTCCAGGTTCTCGCCGTAGCTCAACCGCTCATGTCCCCTTTCTCTGCCACCCTAGAGATGGTGACACCTCAACTGTGCTGGCCTTAGTGGGGAAGGGAGGCTTCTCTGTCCTTCGCTAGATATTCCTAGTGGAGGTTCTGTCTGTGTTTTAAAGCTGACCTGTTTATAAATGACTGATTCTGAGTGCTCCCAGCCCTCCAAAAGCACACTGTGTGTCTTGGGACTTTGGGAGGTGCCTCCCTGCTTAGTTCCTGATGTCGGGCTATCTGGCAAAGTCTGCTTACCTTCTCCCTTTGGGGCCGGCCTCCAGAGTGTTTTATTCCTCTAAAAGTGCCAATTAGAAGACTTCACGTCTTACTTGAGTTTCTCTAGTTTCATTTCATGTCCACACTCTCTAGGAAGATCTAGTTCTTCCCTGTTCATAGCCCTGAAGTTTCTGTGAGATCATCACGTAAAAGCCAAATATCCTATGGAACCACACTCCCAAAGTCCAGTCTGAGTACCTCTGCCTGTGAGTGGAAAGCACGCCAGCCCTTCTGCTCCAGACCTAGCCCAGTCTCATTGGTTTTTATGGCATTTTATCCAGTGAGATCTTGAAATCGGGACTGTAGTTTTCTATCGTCAGAGAGCATTCATTTCTGAAATATCTCCTGAGAAGTTATTTAAACAGGAAGTCCAAGTATTTCTAGTAAAATAAATAGCATGCTGTAGATTACACACACACACACACACACACACACACACACACACACACTTAAAACATTTCTCAGGGCTTAGAAAGCTGCAGAGATGCAGCTCTGATTGCAATAAAGATGATTTTTAAATATCCTTATGTAGACAAGTTTAGCTCTCTGGAAATGCATCTGTCCAACTTCCATGCCAGAAGCATGTGGCTCCGTAAAAGAAGAAAATCTGGTCCATGTAGGTGGATGTCTTCAAGCCAAGAAGTGCTCGGCTTCAAGATGAAAGAAAGCTTCTGTACCTTGCAAAAATCAGTTGAAGGTCTGACCTTAAGACATACAAGACACTATGTCTACTCCAACGTTTAACCCTTGGGCCATTTTGACAGAGTTCAAGCTCTAAGTCATAAGGACCATCTGTCCCAGTAGCCTGAGATTTCCCAAGGTTATCACTTATGAAAGAGAGTCCAGCCTGAAGATCCAGGCAGAAGAAAATGGCTACCCTTTTCTAGGGACCACAGCCCTTTCCCCTGCCACATAAATATGGAACTAATTTTGATTTCTTTTTCTTAAACCATAGATATCTGGCTTGTCAACAATAATTCAACAAGAGTTTTCTGAAGGTTAAAGAGTTAGCCAAATAGTGAAATGGAGATCCTTTGGGGATTCAAGTTCTGTAGTCGGAGGTCACGCAGAATTAAACAAATTTGGAGGTGTAGATTTTAGTGGGTTTAGATTGCAGAGAGTGTCAACTTAGATAAACTGGAACAAAAAAGGGGTAGATTTGCAAAATACATTCCTGAACAGACTTAAATTTCATAATTAAAAACAGCTACCAGATGCTGTATGTTTGTTCCCATTTATATTGGTCACTAATTGGCTACTCGTCCAAACAATAAAAGAATGGATTTTTATCAATCATTTAAAATTACCAATATTGAATGTCATTAAATTAAATTGTGTGCATATGTGCATGTGTGGAGGTCTGAGGGCACCGTTCAGGAGCTGGTTCTGGCTTTCCATCTTGTTGAGGCAGGGTCTTCCTGGTACCTGCAGCTTTACTCTGGGCTAGCCGGCCAGTGACCTTCAGTCTGTTTCTTCCGCCTCTGCGTCCCATCTCACTGCAGGAGTGCTGAGATTACAGATGCAAGCCATTATATTTGGATTTTTTCAAAGGTTCTAGGGCTGTTAGGGTTGCACTACAAGTATTTTTAACCAATAAGACATTGCTCTGGCCCCATTTACAACTTTGAAACAGAAACAGATATATAGTAGAACAAGGAAACACTGAGGAGTTTCTGCTTTTTTTAAAAAAAAAAACCCTCTCAGTTCTATTCATTCAGGTATTGATTGCCAGACATTGAGCACAGCCTTATAGTATACAGCAAGATGAATTCTTGCTCCTGGCCATGTGTAGGCAGAGGCTTCTGTCCTGCCTGGTCCCGTAATAATCATTCAAAAACTATATTATTTAAAACACTGCTTGGTTAATAGCTTAAGTGTGTTTCTGCCAAATTCTAATATCCTAAACTAACACATCTCCATTAATCTGCGCATCACCACAAGGTCATGGCCTACCGGTAAAGTTTTGGTGGGCTCCAGTCCAGGTGTCTGTCCCTGGCGGCTACATGGCTTCTCCCTGACTCTGCTTCTTTCTCCCAACATTCAGTTTAGTTTACCCACCTAGCTCTTTTCTGCTACACCACTGGCCAAAAAAGCTTTATTCATTAACCAATAAAAGGAAAACATAGACAGAAGGACTTCTCACACTATCCATGGGTGGATATGTGGGGAGGAAGGTGGCAGGAATCTTTTTTCCAAAATACTGAAGTAAGAAGGCTGCTGTCATGTGGTATTAGAGATGTAGTTCCTATGATATGAAACCTACAGCAGAAAGTGCCTAATTCTGTTCAGAAGGCTTCATAAACATGTTATATTTGAGTTGGACCTTGAAAGGTGAAGAGAAAGTCACCAAAAGAAAGGGGTAGGAACTATTTCTCTGGCGCTCGCTCTATGAGAAGATTGATGAAGTTTTACATGGGTGGAGACCAGGCCTCGTTCAATACTACATTGCTGGAGCTTGGCCAATCCTCACTACACACCAAGAGTTTAAAGAGGCTTGTTGGCCAATAGATTGAAAAGCTCCAGAGAGAAGCATCTGTGCAATAGCAAAACAAAGAACACGATGTGTTTTTCCCTCTAGACAGGAGATTATACCGTCAGGACCATTCGCTCCCGGAAAGGGAAGCGATGTGTCCTAAGAGAACTGAAGAAGAAAAGCATTACAGAAGAAACACATTGGCCTCCTAGTCTCAGCCCTGCTGTTAACCAGTTTAAAGGCTTTGAATAAATGCTTAGCCTATAGTGCCTTTGTTTTTCTCATTTGTAGAATACCCTTTGGTACATTAGTACAAGAAGAGTGGGGGACATTTAATAGGAAGGGAAAGAACATGGCACGAACCTTCCCCAAATTCCAGTTTAATACATGCATTCCAGTTTTAAGATAGCACACTGTGTACATACTGATGATTTCCTCACCAAAATTATAGTCCTTGAAGAAGCAGATTAATAGATGCTCAAAAACAAGAGCCAGTCCCCTTAAATCAGAAGCTGGCATGAAATAAGAAACCAAAGCAGGAAGCTCTGGTTCTTCCCATCACAGTGATGTGGACACGTGCATCTATGACTGGAGTCTTCTAGTTGTCTCTCGTCCTCTCAGAAATGGAAAACGATGGGAATGAAAACTGCCAGGGAGGGCAATGCCAAGAGGTAAAGCAGCTGCAGAGGTTTTACTGGAAAACTAATGCAGTCATTTAAAACCCAGTTTGGGGACAGCCTACAGAATGGGAAAAGATCTTCACTAACCCCACATCAGACAGACGTCTGATCTCCAAAATATACAAAGAAATCAAGAAATTGGTCACCAAAAGAACACATAATCCAATAAGAGAAATGGAGTGCAGACCTAAACAGAACTCTCAACAGAGGAATCTAAAATGGCTGAAAGACACTTAAGGAAATGTTCAACATCCTTAGTCATCAGGGAAATGCAAACCAAACAACTCTGAGATTCCATCTTACACCTGTAAGAATGGCCAAGAATCAAAAACCCCGATGACAACTTCTGCTGGAGAGATTGTGGGGAAAAGGGAACACTTCTGCATTGCTGGTGGGAATGCAAGTTGCTACAACCCCTTTGGATGTCAGTGTGGCGATTTCTCAGAAAATTAGGAAATAACCTCCCTCAAGACCCAGTAATACCACTTTTGGGTATATATCCAAAGGAGGCTCAATTGTGCTAAAGGACACGGGCTCAACCATGTTCATAGCAGCTTTCTTTCTCATAGCCAGAACCTGGAAACAACCTAAATGCCCCTCCACCAAAGAATGGAGAAAGAAAATGGGGTACATTTACACAATGGAGTACTACACAGCAGAAAAAAATGACATCTTGACTTTTACAGGAAAATGGATGGAGCTAGAAAACATTATTTTGAGTGAGGTAACCCAGGCACAGAAAGACAATTATCACATGTATTCACTCATAGGCGGTTTTTAAATAAAAACAAAGAAAACCAGCGTACAAACCACAATCCCAAAGAACCTAGACAACAATGAGGACACTAAGAGAGACTTACAAAGATCTAATATCTACATGAGAAGTAGAAAAAGACAAAATCTCCTGAGTAAATTGGGAGTGTGGGGACCTTGGGGGAGGTTTGAAGTGGGTAGTGGATAGCCAGGGAGGGGAGCAGCAAAAAATGTAGAGCTCAATAAAAATCAATAAAAATTAAATAAAACCCAGGTTTGGGCTATGGATATCTTTGGAAGTATAGGGACCAATATAGATCTTTTCTCAGAATACTCCTTTGAAATGTATAAAGAGGAACACTTTGGATAATAAAAGAAATTGGTTCTGTAGTTAGTTGTCAAAATAATACAATTTTTGTAATATCATAACAACTGTAAATGATAAAATACCTGACAGCTAACTGATGATTTTTTAAAAGACATCTGTCATAATTGTAGCGTGAATTGATCCGTGAACTCTACTGGCCGTAATGTCAACAGACAATGGCAGTGCTTCCGTGATTATTGCCTTTGACCAAATGGTCAAAATAGTCTCTCAGTTAGAAGCCAGAGAAAAAGAAACTGCTGTTTTTATTCTAGTGGGAGTGAAGTTGTGGTGAATTGACACCCAAAAGACTAGCAAAGAGTTTCTCTGGGTGTGTCCAGGTGTTTCCAGACACAGGTAGACTCTGAGGATTTGGAATTGATCTGTGGATCAATCCTGTGAGGGACTCCTAATATGAAAACATTATTATGAGGTGGAAAGGCAGGAAGTAGAGGTGCTATTTGGCAGTTAAAGGGTTTGTTCTTAAGGCTACATTTTGTCTTTTCCAGTATACACCTCTCCTCCTCTCTTCCCTTTCCCTGCTTCCTCTCTGCCATGAG
Source organism: Microtus pennsylvanicus (assembly GCF_037038515.1). Classification (NCBI taxonomy): domain Eukaryota; kingdom Metazoa; phylum Chordata; class Mammalia; order Rodentia; family Cricetidae; genus Microtus; species Microtus pennsylvanicus. The sequence goes on from NC_134596.1 coordinate 32,418,523, forward strand.
GCAAGACCCTCTGCTGCCTGGTATTTCTTCCACCATGATGCTGGGCCCGAGAATGTGGAGACAAGACCATGAAACCACGAGCCAAAATAAAACCTTCCTCCTTTAGTTGCTTATGTCAGGCATTCTGTCCCAGGGAAGATAAAGGAGGAATCACTAACACTGAATATCTATCCAATTTTGTATAAGAAAACAAATACTTTAAAAATGTGATGGAATTTCATTGTGCGCTTTAATTCTATACATAAGCAAATACTGTTAGCGTGAAGTGAAAAGGAAGTAAAATAGTGACTTTTTTTTTTTTTTTCTGTTTTACCTTTCTCACAGCAGCTGTGCTTTTAACTACTGCTCAGGCCATGGCCTAAGGGAATTCTGTTCCTCCAAACAATGGCTCTGTTAAGCCGCTAAAGACAGATTTATCTAAATCTCTATTGTTCTAATAAAACTTGAGATTGAAGGCTAGAGTGAAAACCTGCGAGCTCAGAGAGTTAAAGTAGCAACTGGCTAACTTTCTTTCTTAGCTGGTGTTCCAGAAACCTCTTTCCTTCCACACTGCCCCAACCAAAAAACCCACTCTACACTCCTCCCTGCTATTCCCTGTCAACTAGTTGCTAACCCCTTCTCTAGGAGCTCAGGTTAATTTTATTTAATTGATGTAACTGCAACATATCTTTACATAGTTAAACAAATGCACCATAAACACATGTAATAACATCTTTGCCTAGTTATACAAATATTCTACAACATTTCCCCATTTTTTGTCTAAAAAAGAAAGATCTTAACTTTAACACAGTAAAACTACATGCAATAAGAACAGTTATCAAGTAAGAATTATATTTACAATATCCAGTCCCTTTGCATTTGACAAATTTGGAGAAATTACTCTATTATCTATCCTTTCTTGATGAGTCCAAAGCTTTGTATCTAATTTATGTTCTATTATAATGAAGGAAAACTGTAATTATAACTATTTAGTCTTCAGATCCATCAAAGATCCCAGAAAGATACATAATATTAGCTGAATAAGCAGAAAGTACAGAGAAAACACATTCCAGAACTATAAAAGCGACAGAGACAACTGGTAGCCTGGACAATCCCCCAAGCTTCCTCTGCAAAACTGAAGCTACTGTCTCTAGCATCTAAGCCTAGGTATCTGATGGAATTTTCTATGAAACAGGAATTTTGGGGATCATCCAATCTTATCTTGGCAAAGTCCAGCAGTTGCTTTCCTTTGTGTATTGCCTGTCCAGTTTGGACAGTATACTGTCATCAGTAGAGACAAAGACAGTTTCTTGCCCAAATGGCAAGCTTTGCCACATTGAAAACTAACTCCATATGGAGGCTCTTTGATGCTCGTCATCCTTTTATGATGTAGATTGTTGCTGCCAGGAGTAGATGTGTCTTACTGTCATGAAAAGTCCTATGTTAACAAAACATTTTAAATTCCATATTCTATAGGTATCTGAAGTGTTTGAAGACCATTATCTATCTGAAATATTTCTGTGTGATCTTGAAGACATACTTAACATAACTACAAGTTTGATTGTTATAGATAACTAATTACTAACCTGTGTTTCTTAGTTATCCTAAATGACTTCTAGCTTTCAAGGTCTAGAGCTTTACCTTAGATTTTTAAATGAGTTACATAGGTACAATACCTTTAACATGAGTAGAAACATATATACAGTATGTTGTAACAAAATAACTTTAAATTTGTATCAATATACAAAAATTCGTTAAACAAGAATAGAAACATATACAGTATAACAAATTAACCTTAAGTTTGCATCAATATACAAAAATACATACTAATGTAAAATATTTGAGATTAATAGTTGCTTTTTAGTTTAAGGTAGTTTCAATAATCTACCTTTTCATCCTATATTCCTTTATCTATTTCTTTCAGAAAGAGATCCTTGAATCTAAATTCCCTTCCTTAGTTTTTCCTCTTATTATGGCAAATAGCACTTTGCAAATAGCGCCCCCCCCCCCCGCCCAAATGATGATAAGCATCCATAATCCACCAAATGACCAAACCCACTCACCCTACTTCTTGGGAATGTGAGTGTTGTGTTCTTTAAATTCTTTCCTCTTGTCTGGGGTGACAGTATATTTAGGGGACCCTGAGAAAATTGAGATATTGGTCAAGTCTTGGGAAAACTAGCTGTAACATTGGTTGTCCAGTGACTGTATAATGGGAAAATGCAATGCTTATCTGAAGTCCTGGCTAGAGTAGTTTGTAAGGTTGGACCCTCCCAGTTGGCAGCCTTGAAGCTGACCTGACTGAGCAGTTTGCAGTCAGAAACTGATCTTTGGGTGGTGTTTATCAGCTTAATAGCATTACTGCAATCCAGGTAGAATCATCGTTGTGGGGCCCCATCGTCTCTTTAGAGACTTCAAAGGTCACTGTTAGTGATGGTTATGGTTAACTGCAGAAAACTTAAACATTGTAAATGTCACATGCAGTAGATCTCAGAGAAGTTGAAGGACCACAGTCTATTAAGTATATCCCAGGTGCACAAACTTAATTCCTAGTTAGTTACCTGCTTCAAACTCAAATTCAAAATTGTGTACAAGAAGCTAAATGAAGCCTACTTCTAGAATTAGTTCTATGACCATTAATATCACAACAGGAAGAGTTTAAATATGAATGTATTTTATATATGTATAAAATATTATAATTTTAGTGCTAATATTTATACTTTAGTTATTAGTGACAATAGAAGTCCCAAATTTTGGGTTTCTTCTGTCCCATACCAGGTGGCTCTTCTGATGTGAGATAGAAATTTTGGATTTTTCTTTAATGGCACACTTGGGTTTAGAGAGGGAGAGAGTCACACTCCAGTTCCAAAGCCAGCTTTGATTTTTTTAATTGAATTGGGATCACAAAAAGACCATTTATCTTTTTTGTTTGTAAAGAGCAGCAGAAACAACTGTTTGCAAAATTTTATGAAGTTTTATACTATTGAAAATGTACTATACCATTAGGCCATTTTTTTTTTTTTTTTGATTTTCGAGACAGGGTTTCTCCATAGCTTTTTGTTCCTGTCCTGGAACTAGCTCTTCTAGACCAGGCTGGCCTCAAACTCCGCCTGCCTCTGCCTCCTGAGTGCTGGGATTAAAGGCGTGTGCCACTACCGCCCAGCCCATTAGGCCAATTTTACTCTTTTTCTTGGGACATTTTTCTTGAAATAGTTCATCTTTCTTCAGATGACTTGTTTGTCTAGGGGTCTTTAGATTCCTTAGTTGGATACTTTCATCCTCCTGGAAAGACAAAAACAATACCCTCACCAACCTTAACTTTGGGGAGTTCCTTTTCTGTCAGATTATATCTTTGTTAAGGTAAAACGTTTTGTGGCAACAGAAAAAGATACCTTTTAGTAATAAAAATTATTATTTATTTATTTTTCATACCCGATCAAGTGAAAGGCATTTGTTCGTCTTATAGAAGGTTCTCCTCTCTGAATCTAAACTTTGTCAATCTTGATGGTATCCATAGCTCTTCTTCTCCTGTGGAAACAAAAGCAAAACCTCGTCCCCAATGTAACAGATATCCTGGTTTCTATTGAGGTTAACACATCTTTAAAATATATAGGATGATTTAATTCAGCAGTTTTTTTTTATTTTCAATGGCTCTGTATATCTGTTTTTTCTTTTTAGTTAGCATTAAAAAATTTCAAGTTAGTAAAGCACTCTGTAATGTATCTCTGGGGGGATTTATTTACCCCTTTCTGTTTATTAAGCATACCTTTTAATGGGCAATTATATCATTCTATAAATACTATAACTGCTTGTCTTGTAGGGTTGTGTGGTATACCTGTAATATGCTTTATGTTATAATATGAGGAAAACTGCTTCATTTTACTAGAGACGTATGCTAAGCCATTGTCAGTCTTAATTTGTACAGATATCCTCAAAATGACCTTCACTTCTAATAAATGTGTAATTACAGAGTCAGCCTTTTCAGAACTTAAAGCAGTGGCCCACTGAAATTCTGAATATGTATTATGGTATGGCACACATACTTTAATTTTCCACATTTTCCAAAAATAAAACCATCCATTTGCCAAATTTCATTTCTTTGAGTACATTTTGGGTTACTTTCTTTAGGTAATGGACTTTGATTATACAAAGAACAAGTAGGACATTGCCATATAATTTCCTTGGCTTGTTGCTAAGTGATAGAGAAAAATCTTTCTTCAAATCTTTGCTCTTAACATGGTGTTTCTTATGAAATTCTGAATTTCTAGTACATTTTCAACCAACAGCTTATCAATTTCTTCATTACCTTGTGCTAGAGGGCCTGGTAGACTTGTATGGGGTGTGATATGTTTATATATCACATATATTATATTATTATATACAAGGGATGATTTCTATTTCTGATTATTTATTGTATTTGAAAATATAAAAAGTTATTATAAGCTAATACTAATGAGGAACACCCTGGCCTGTGCTTGTTTCTAGCCACAATGGAATGCTGATTTATACCAAAAAAAGTAAGAGAAGCAAAGATGAATTAGAAGTAGATTCTGCCTTCAGTGAGCTCCTCCCTTTTGGCTCTAATTCTATACTAAGACTTTCAGAAATGTCCCTGAGTTACTCTGTCTCCTTAGGACACTGATGGCCTCTGATGTATTTCTTCCACACATCCACTCTTATCTACTTTCTACTCCTTTTGTACTTTTTCTCTCAAAGAATAATCATAAATCATCAAAGTAATATAGATACCGGGTATGCTATAAAAGTATAGCTAAACACTGTCAGATTGTTTGAGAGTAATTTTGGCAACTCTTGAAGGCTTGCTGTGAAGAAATTATCAGAGGCTGGAGAAAAAGGAATCCAGGTCACCTAGTAAAGTTTGGCAACATTGTTGCCTGTTAAAATGTGGAGAACAGAAACTCTGTTTGATCCACGTCTGCATTTGGTTAAAGAAGTTTCTAGGTAGAATATTGAAAGTATCAAGTGGTTTTAAAATACCAAACATGTTTAGATAGGAAGCGAAGCGCTACAAAGGAGCTTCTCAAAATTCTTAAGAATTTGAGACACATATCAAGAATCCAAGCACTTCCATTTTAAAAACAGACAAGACAACACCTGTTTTTCATCCCCTGCCTCTCTAGATGGTAAAAGGTTCTGAAATCAAAGCTTTCTTTAAGGAAAAGTTCAAATCCAGGTAGAGCTATATGGATCTTTGGATTCTTTGTTAAGGCTCTAGGGGTTTAGAGATTTTCTCCTCCCTGGGTCCGTTCAAGGCTGGATAGAGGGTTTCCAAGCCTGTGAAAGGCATTCTCCACCCAACTCTCAGTCCAAGTTAGAAGTGTTTGTTTCAGGGACTTTAGAGTATTTGGCTTTTTTTCTTTCTTTTTTGTCTTTTTGGCCATAGAAGGAGCTTCCAAATTTTAAAGAGACTTGCATTGACAGAATCACTGGCTGCTTGATCTGAAAGAGAATATTTCTCTCAGTAACCATCTTTTAATGTTTCTATGGGAAAATGTATATTTAATTTTTTTAAGAGTGTCTCTTGTGTGTCAGGCTGGTTTGGCATTTATTATATAGCCAGGGAGGATGATCTGTCCTTGAGCTTCTGGTCCTCATGTCCCCTCCTCCTGAACACTGGGGTTGCAGGTGTACATTACCACATCCAGTTTGTGTGATGCTGGGGGTGGAACCCAAGGCCTAGTGCACGATGAGCTCCATCAACTGAGCCACAGCTTCCTGCATTTACATCTTAAAAGCAGAAAATGTTACTTTAAATAAAGTGGTGAGGGGAGGGGGCGTGAAGCTTTGTTGAAACAAATACTGTGCTATATGTAACTATTCTGAAAACTTTGTTTATTGTCAACAAAGTATAGGTGGACACTGAATATTGTAGAGATGAAGAAGTACCCGGGTCTGCTTAGTGTAAGCCATGATTTGTATCATTCTTTTGTCTGAATACATGTCTATAATGGCTTTATACAAATCTGAAAAAATTCATCATTGATAAATATGGACTTTGCATCTCATGGGCATTCCCGTTCTTTTCCATTGACGCCTACAAAGGTAGACTACTACAAGAAACAACCATTTTCAACTCATGTCTTCAAGTCTTTGAATTCTACCAAAATAGTCAGAAAACACCTTTCCCCTATTTATTGTGCATCTTATTCGAAGAAATTCTGTTTCACCTTGCCGAAGAAGTCCAAGCCCCTTCCTCCCCTTGTCCTCCTTCCCTCACTTTTTTTTGAAAGAGAAACAATGAAGGCCCAAGAAAGTATCAGTCAAACACTGGCATAATCTCCCCCCAAATAACAAATGATCCATGCAGAGGAAAGGTTTACATCGATTTTAATGGCAGTGTAATGAGAAGCCTGCTTTGAAAACCAGTGTGAGACTATCAGCGGTTCTCAATCTGTGGGTCATGACCCTTTGTGGGGGGTCAAATAACCCCTTTATAGGGGTTGCCTTAGACTACTGGAAAACACAGATATTTGTATTATGATTCATAACAGTTTTAAAATTATAGTTATGAAGTAGCAATGAAAATAAGTGTTTGGTTGGAGGTCACCACAACATGAGGAACTATATTAAGAGTTGCAACATGTAAGACAGGGCATCTCTTGGGTATATTCCCAAGAGTGGGACAATGAGGACTGCTGAGAAGTCAAGAACAATGGCACTGGGTTTTGATCCTACTGCACGTACGGGCTTTGTGGGAGCCTAGGCTGTTTGGATGCTCACCTTACTAGACCTGGAAGAAGGTGGGAGGTCCTTGGACTTCCCACAGGGCAGGGAACCCTGACTGCTCTTCGGGCTGATGAGGGAGGGGGAGTTGATTGGAGGAGGGGGAGGGAAATGGGAGGCGGTGGCGGGGAGGAGGCAGAAATATTTAATAAATAAATAAAAATAAAAAACGAGTTGCAACATTAGGAGGGTTGAGAACCACTGAATGAATATATATATATGTATATATATATACACACACAGACATATATATATATATTCTTGGAGTCTATAAATTAAAAATGTAAACTACTGCAAACAAATTTTGCCCAAGTTTTTTTTTTATTATAAACTATACAACCTGAATTGGTCAATATTCTATTTATGTGAAGAGGCACCATGAACCATGACCTGATGTGAGATTTCCATCTTTATGCTGTGATTTTTATGGCAGCCTGTGGTAATACAAACCATAGATATCAACAGAGACCACAACTGCAACAGGACCGTGGAACTAGCCATGGCCCTTTGCAGCAAGTTGGACCTGGATGTCACCATGGCCTCCGTGGCAGCTCAGGTCACCCAGATCAGTATGGTCCCAGTGACAGCACAGTCCTTGGACATCAACATGGTCTCAGGTGGCTGGCTAGACCCTGGATTTCTGCATGGCCCTTGGTGGTAACAGGAGCTGTGATGTCATCTCAGACATGTCCCTAGACAGCATCTCAGGCCTGGATGATGGCCTCGAGTGACAGTATGGGCCACTCAGATCAGCATGTCCCTTAGACACCAACAAGGCCACAGGTTGTGACCCAGTCCCCGGCATTTGTGTGGATAGCTTGTTATTTATATTTAATATTTTACTTGAAGAAGAAGGGAGGCTTATGTATAATTCACTTTATTTTTCTCATTTAAAGCTTTTCAGCATTTTTCTTGAAGATTATCAGGTTTTCAGGAATAGATTATTGATGTTAGTAAGGCAGGCTTGCGTATTTATTCCTGTAATGGCTAGGGCAAGTTTATACTGTGTGTTTCTCACCCACTTCCTTTCTGAGCTGGAGATCTTTGTAAATACTGTGATTTGTTGGCTCCATGCTAGTATTCTCTATTGGGAGGGGGGATGATAACTTGAACAGCAGATCTTCAGGGAGATCTTGGACTTTGAACAGGATGTGGTAGCAACTGGGTATTTTCAGTTGTCTCTCTTGGGCAGAATGAGTCCAGATGTTTGGGTAGCCAGAGGCACAGCACGATGGCTGATGCTATTAATTACCCTGGTATCTGTTGTGCCATTCTGTGCAGGGATACAGTCATCTGATGTTAGCTGCCATTTGCCCAAGCTGACGTCCCATTACTCAGTTAGGTGACTCATTTGTACCAGTCTACGGTAAAGTTTCTTTCTCTTTTCCTTTTTGGGAAAGGCAAGGTCTCATGATCCAGTCCTAGGCTGGCCTCAGATTCACTCTGTAGCTCAGGCTGGCCTTGAATTCCAGACCCTCCTGCTTAGCCTCCTTGCACTGCCAGATACAGCCTGAGAAGTTTGCTGTCTTTCCCCCTCTCTCTGGCCATTTTGGTTAGCAAGTGGATGCCATGTTATCGAAGTGGTCATTTTATAATCACTGTAGCAATCAAAGGTGACAGCTCGCACTGTACCCTGAGAAGAATCTGTGATGTTCTATAACATAATATATATATAGTCAGGCATCCTCAGACAACTCGCACTTATTTTACCTGTGTGTTGTCTAATGTCTAGAATACTACTTTTTCGACAGCAGGAACACATCTTTTCCACACAAGTCTCTTCAGGGTATCAAACAGGGCTTGGGAAATTTTATTAGTTTAGTAAATATTATGGAAGGAACTGGATGGAGATGAGGGACCGACCCAGAGGTAATGCATTAGAAGTCCAAAGAAAAGAGGCTATTATACGCAAAGAAACAGACACTGAGGAGCTAAATGGCAGTGGTTTGTCAGGGTTATCAGTCTTAGGTCAAGTTCTCAGGCCAGGCAGGAGTACTATCTGCACCGTTGCTATCTCTGCTGTGTGCCACTTGGGTAATGAGGATTTGTCAAGGACCCTGTTGGTAGGACTGCTTAGTCATTAGGGTCTGGTAAGGCCTCATTACTGCCTTTCTGAATATGGTATGCATTTGAACACAGCCAAATGAGCATTTTCAAGGCTTTCCAGGCAAAACAGCACTTAGGCAAGTAGCGAGAACATTGAGGTTTTGTTGCAACCGCAGGCAGCCGTAGGTGAACACCTGGGAGAACCGGCACAACAGTGGAGCAAGCTTCTCCAGGCTGGTCCAGTGGCGAACTTTTCTCCTCCATCTCCCAGCAAAGATACTGAATCCTTTTTTTACCCTCTTCCCTACTTGGCCGGCCTTTGAAAGGTCGCCCGCTGAGACCGCCGGGCTCTCGCTAGCGCGTCCCCGAGCCGCGCTAGCTAGGGAAGGCTGAAGGCGCTCACTTCCCCGGCGCGTCCGCCCACCCGCGGGAGCGCGCACGCACAGTCCCTCCCCGCCTCCGCCGTGCGCGCCCCGCCCCCTCGCGCTGCCATACGCGGACCGGCCAACATCCGAGGACTCCGGCCCTGAGTAACCCCCTCGCGTGACCTTTCCGCACCCCGCATACCTCGGCCAGCTCGGCTCCGGTCCCGCCGTTGTGTGCCTGCCGCCCCCCGCCGAGCCCCGCGATCCCCTGACCACGCGCAGTCACCCCCGCCACTCGTCATGGCGGCCCTCAGCAAGTCCATCCCTCATAACTGCTACGAGATCGGCCACACTTGGCACCCCTCCTGCCGGGTCTCCTTCCTGCAGATCACTTGGGGCGCCCTGGAAGAGTCCCTCAAGATCTACGCGCCCCTGTACCTGGTGAGTAGGGTCAGCGTGTGTGCAGGACGGGCCTCCCCTGGAGCATTGCTCGTGGGGCAGCTTTAGGGGTGGTGGGAGGCCGGGGCGGGGGGGGGGCGGGGACGGAGAGTCCTCTGCGGAAGGAGGGGGAGGGGACCCCGAGGGCGAGCTGTCACCGGACGCCTGTTGCTAGGATGGGGATGTGCACCTAACTGGCAGGGTCAGAGTGCAGGACACTTGAGGACCTGGATCCAGGGACTTTGTGATGGATAGGTATTGGAGCATACTTAGTCAATGCATACCCAAGTTTCTCCTCAGCTCCCTTGACCTCTTCTTCGCGCCCCTTCCTCCTATGAAAAAGGGTATGTCCCCGTGGCCACAGATCTTGGCTCAGTTTGAGATGACAGAGCTGTGGCTTGAGGGTTTTTGCTCTTTCGCAAGTTTGCAGAGTAGACTCCTGGTTTGAGATTTTGTGCGGTGATTTCAGAGTCATTGAAGGTGTTAGGAGATCTGACTTATGTCGTCGAGGTCATTTTCTTATACAGGTTTGCATGCAGGGAAGTTTATAGAGAGTATCTGGAAACCCACCTGTAACACTGAGAACTGGGAAAGATATGTTCTCGTAAAGAGCGCTGTTTCCTTCAGTCATTATCACATCCTTGGCATTAAAGATCGATTATTTGATCATTGAAGTTCACTGTCATTTTTTTTAATCTGTTGAAGTCTGTGTACTAAGAAGGTAGACACCCTATTTTCCATGTTTACTAGAAGTTTATTCAATATCCAATGGATGATACACTTTTTGTTGAAGTAATAATTTGGATCCATGACATCCTGGACAGTATGATTATGCCTGTAACTTAGAGAGAAGTCTAATTAGTAACTATTGACAGAACACAGCAAGGCATAGTAACTGCCTCTGAGAGTGTAAAAGCCAACTTCCAGAGGTGCTTCCCCACCTTTATGTATTTCAAGAAAATCCCAGGGGTCATGTTAGAATGGGGTTTCCAATTCAGTAGGTCTCGGTGGGGCCTGGAGAGTAAATTTCTGATAAACTGTAAAGGAGTGTTGATGCTGGGGACTGCCCCTTTAGTAGGAAGGATCTGGAGGCCTGTAATAGAGTCTTATTTACATAAATCTATATCTTCATGTCCATTTTTCCCTCATACTGCTGCTATTGGCTCTTCTATATGAATTGGGGACAGCCTATAATTTGTATTTATTACTATGTTATTATCATTTGGTGTTGCTGGGGTTCTTAACCTGTTGTCTTGTACTGTCAAGACAAGAGTTCTACTGTTGAACTCTGCCCCAGTTTTTTTTTTTTAAACATCTACAAGTTCTTTGGGCTCTTGATCATCTGCACAAAATAACTTTCTAGGCCATGGGGTGGGGGGTAGCTTAGTGGTTCAGCCTTTGCTTAGCATGTGCCAGGTCCTGTGTTCTGACTGCTTGCCTTGTTCGACCACCTCTCATCCTTGACAAGACAAAGCAAAGCAACACTAATCCAGGTAATGTGTTCCTAGATTGTTCATGACCTCAGCGATTAGGAATTAGGTGGGAAAAAGGTCGACACAATGCGATTTCTCCTGAGATCAACAGGATTATACATTCATTCATTTGACGAGTATTTGTGGAATGTCTGTGTTGTATCTATAGCATAGGCAATTCATTGATCCTGTTCTGTGTTAGCATAGTTTAGGGAAGCAGCTGGGGCAGAGATTCTCCGACTCTAGGAGATAGGATCAGTGGGGATCAAGAAAGACTTGTTTTGCTATTGCATTTTCAGATACTCTAAATACTGCTTCAGAACAAATTTCCTATCTCATGTGGCCTTATTGTTTTTTACAGTTGTGTATTTCCAATTGTTGCTTATTGGTGGTTGTGAAATGAAATTAGTGAGAACTGACTAGTATTTTAAGTGAAACAGAGATTAGAAAATGTTATCTCAGGCACTAAGGCTAAGGAGTGGAATTTTAGTCACACTGTGCTTTTTGTAGGAGTTCTGTAGTTGATGTGGATTTGATCCCTTCTATCAGTTACCCTCTCACTTTATGAATGTTTGGTTTCTATGTTTGTGGGTGTGAGAGTTGAGGTAGAATAATGACTGGTGAGCTTCCATACATTTTGTATGTTGTTGCTGTTATTATTATTATTTAAGGCAAGGACTTTTGACCTTGAGCTTTGGATTCTCCAGCCTCTACCTCTCAGGTCCTGGGATTACAGGTGTGCACCTTCAAGCATTGTTTATACGGTGCTCCTGTCAATCTCAGCCTTATGCATACTAGGTAGGCACTCTACCCACTGAGTTCTATCCCTAGCTCCTAATGTGTCTTGAATATGTGTATTTTTCTTTCTCTCCTTCTTCAGTGGCTCTTGCTGCCCGTTAGAGTTGGTGGAGTTTGACTTTGGCCTTGAAAATAAGGTTGGACCTTGATTCGTGAACGTATGGGGTGCACATCAACAGAGGGAGCTAATAGTGTGACTGGGGGGAAGAAATCCAAGAGTTTTGTAAGAGAAAGAATGTGTTCAATGTACACAGCAAAAGGTTTTTATGCAGTTAGGTATTAGTTCCTGTTGAACAATCTGTGTTTGCGTCCTCATTCATTTCATCCTGTGCAGCTGTGATGCCATCTGAAGACTATCCCCACTTCATGAATAAGAAATCGGAAAACCAGAGAGATTCATCTTGCTTCATAAGATTTTAGGGCAGTAGATAAAAGGGCAGGGTTATGGCCTTGTTTTGTGCTCCGGTATCTGACCAAAGGTCAGGCCAAAGGAACAATTTGTTTTTGTTTTATTTTACCTTTTTAGCCAAGGAGGTTACAGGAATACATGCTGCGTAAGGACGAGGAGTCCTGTGGCAGTTACTAGTTGAAGTTGGAAGGGTTAGGAGTTGTCCTTTTGACTGATGGTTCACAGCATTATATGCCCATGGAATCCCACCTGTGTGTGCCTCACTAGCCGAGGGATGGAAGGAAAGTTAGATTGCCTCTGTTTCTGGCTTGCTAACAGAGCATTTGTTTGGACTTAGCGAAGAATGGCAGTGGAAATAGTAGCTGACATAGTAAGCCCCTAATGCAGTGGATTTGCTGTTGACGTATGTCCTCATGATGGCTGGATCTCCTGTTACAGCAGGTAGCTTTTATTCAGAACCAGCACGGTTTGGAAGTTCTGAATGAGTGCATGTGTGAGTGAATGGGCTTTAGAATAGTCCAGGAGTAGGCTGGTATTTGGTGTACTTGCCAGAGAAAATGAAAGGGCAGTTTTAGAGGCATCTCACTGGAAGAGTAAACGGCATGGGAACGGAGGATTTGGAGACAACACGACGACCTGCTAATATTTATAGGATTATAAATCATATTTTGGAACCTGTAAAATGAGCCTTACATTATTTCCCTTTCGTTTGAAATGCGAGTTAATCTAATGGATTCCGTAAATTCCTCGTATTATTCTCTCGTTCTGTGCATTTGCCCTCATGCTTCTTCTACTTTCTGCTTAAGATATTTTGAAATGTAGCCTCACTGATTTTATTCTGACGAACAATTTGTAATTCATTTATAAAGAAATATAAAATGCCAATTTTGATTTGGTGATTAATAACAGTGGATTAATTGATAAAGAGAACGAAATGTTTCAGAAAGTTATTAGCTAATCATTTCATAGAGTTCTGTGAAATCATATACAGTTCCTATCATGAGAACTAGGTCATGTTAAATCCTGAAGAGATTTAAACCCCTAGTATTTCCCACGATTCACAAAGAATGGTTGTTAGTAAGAACTGTTATTCTCTATGTAAATATACATTGTCACAGATGAATTTGTCTTAGAAAGTATGGAGCCCCTAAAGACAGACCCAGACTGAAAAGATGAGAGTCAACGTAGCTGGGAATGAAATTTTGATCCGCATCTGTTGTATCCGTAACTTCAAACACACACACACACACACACACACACACACACACACACACACACATACTTGTGTGTCTTAGCCTACTTTGTGATAGTGACATCTTCAAAATCTCCTGACACCAAACCAACCCTGCCTTTTATTGAAGCAGCCTGCCTGCAGAGAGCTTTATTCTATTGTTCTCATTCCTCATCTTTAAATTTTTTACTCCCTTTTTTCTTTTTTGTTAACATTCACAGATATGGGTTGAGGTTTTAGTGTCTTGGGAGTAGGATTGTGCTGCTGCAGATATAATCACTGTACTGTTTTCTTTCCTGTTTGTATCTGTGGGCTGAAGAAAAGACGGTATATTTTGTATTCTTTGTTTATTTTTAGCTTGGATAATATATCTAGAGAAGAGTGGGCTATTCAAGTTACCTAGTATTCTTGTATCAGGACATATCTAACTTTTCATGGCCTATTATTATTATCATCATTATCATCATATTCAAAATGTAAACCCCAACTCCCAACATTAAATGCCCACATCTTTACAATTTTATGTCCTGGTGAATTGTTCCCTTTATCGATATGTAGTGGCCTTTGCCTCTTCTGATTAATGCTGGCTTGAAGACTAGATCCTTAGGTATCAGAATCAGCTACAGCAGCTTGGGTTTGGTTTATAGTGACATCATAGATTGATGCATACTTTGACTCTCAGTCTGTGGCTGTCCTTTCCAGGAGGGGAATATTTCTCAGAGACAACAGGTTGTGCTATTATTATTATTATTACATCATCATCGTCATCATCATTATTAACCCTGTCAACTGGTCTATAATTCTTTACTGGGGAGTTGAAGCCATTTACATTTAAAGTTACCACTGGGAAAGTTTTGCTGACCCATATACTTTTGTTGGTTGCTTTTGTGATTAGTTGGATTGTTTGTTCTTTTCTTTATCTTGATGGTATTATGGGCTTGCTGTTTTACTGTGTTGGACATAATGGGTTCTTTCCTTGCTTTCATGAAATTTGCCCTCATGCTTCGTTAATTTGAAGAAGTAGTTTTGTTGGTGGTTATTTACTTTGAAGGCCTGAAATATGTTGACCTGTCCTTTCCTCTTTTTTAGGGTTAGTAGTGGGGGATTTGATGTTCTCTGATTTGCATGCCTTTGTGTGTTAGCTGCTGTTCTTTGCTTGCAGCTTCAATGGTATTTCTCTGTCCTGTCCACTTGCTGTTGATAATCTATTGTGGAGGGTTCTTCTCTTGTCATGTGTATTTAGCATATTGATGTCTATTGTTTCTTTAGATTTTGGAAATATTGTGCTAGCCGTGGAGTAGATTTGGTATGCTGTTGGTTTTTATTACTCTCTTACCTTTTAGGATTCTTAGGTTTAGCATGTTGGTTTTATGTCAGAGTTGTTGGTTATTGTTATTGATAGTTGTATCACTACAAGGCTGTGGCCTACCAGTAGGCGTCTTTCTCCTTTGGCAATTACATGATGTCCCTTTGACTCCGCCTACTCTATTTATCTCTGTTCAGATTTCCTGCCTGGCTGTACTCTGCTAAGTCATTGACCAAAACAGCTTTATTCATCAACCAATAAAAGCAATACATATAGAGAAGGACATACCACACCAAAGAAAAGAAAGAGAAATTGTCTAATAATTGAAAAATATTATATATATTTATATATAATATATATTATAAAAAGTTATATAGTTTTATGAAGGAGAATAAAAGATAATATCATAAAAGCTGTCTAAAAAGTGTGCTAACCTTATATTGGGGGAAAAAGGGGGGTGCACACGGGACCAAAAACAAAAGCTGTCTTGTTTATTGGAGAGGGTTCCTTCTGGGTCCTTCAGTGTTGAGGACTGTCGAGTGTAGTCAGGGGCAGGCTTGTATCAGTGGAACTTGTAGGGTCTTAACTGATGTGACTTAGGCTGGTATGTGAGCCTGTTTGGAGAAGCCACCAGTACTACTCTTTCCTTTGTCCACCAGGAACTCCTGCTGGCCACGCTCAACCTTGCTGTCTGTGAACGGAGCGGGTTCTTCCAGCCTGCCGAGACTCTTGAGCATGGCCAGTGTTCTAGGCGGGATTGTCCGGCATTGTGTGGGGAATCAGGGAGGAAAGCATCACATTGAGATCTGTACTGGCTGTCCTGTTTGCATGTCTGCAAAACTCGCTATGCATTGATCATCCTGCTGGGCCTTCCGTTTTCTCCAGTTCCACAGCTCTGAGCCACACAACAGTTAGCTTGAACCAGAGGTTGATAGACTATCAGACTTCTTTCTCAGGGTTTTATATTCAAGAGCAATGGTTCTCAACCTGTGAGTCATGGCCCCTTTGGGAGCTGCATATCAGATATCCAACATCTCGGATGTTTACATTACAGTTCTTAACAATAGCAAAATTACAATTATGAAGTAGTAACTAAATTGGGGGTCACCACACCATGAGGAACTGAATTGAAGGGTCACAGCATTAGGAAGGTTGAGAACCACTGTTCTAGAGTAACTCTAGAGTATGCTGAGCAGATGTTTCAGGCCTTAAGCATGAGGCTAACTTTTCCCATACATTCCACCATCTGGGCTTGTCCTGCGGCTGCCAGCGCTTTCTGGCTTGTCAGCATCCAGCCCTCTTGCCGTCCACACCTGTCTCCCCAGGCTTCCCTACTGCGTGTGGTAGCTTAAGTTCAGCATTCCCAGATTGGTCCTGTTCTCAGGGTGCCAGGGTAAGTCAGTTTTAAACCATTGATTCCCTCCCAGATGGCACCTGGTCACATGTCACTGACCTGGGGGACCACCTGCTCACTTCTGCAGTGGTCGTCATCCCACCAAGACTGGGTTTACGATGTGCTTCCTGTGGGTTTGCCCTGTGGTCAGGACCCTGCAGCTCTTCTCTCTGGAGCTGCATGGGTTTCCTTTTGGATGGGGATGGCGCTTCGGCCTTCACGGCCGGAGCTGAGTTCAGGCTGCTGCTTTCCAGTCAGCGCCTTTCTTTCTCTCCGTATTTTTCAACTGACTCCTTCAATTTGGGAATTTTTGAAGTTCTTTCTTCTCTTTCTGAAACAGTTTGTTCCTTTTCTTTTTTTCTTGTTTTGACAATTCTCCTTTACTGGCTCACACATAGGTGGCCACTATTATTCATTTTACCCAAAGTCTTATACTATTCTTTGTACTAGTAATCTTTGTATTTTTACAATTTGTGAAAAGATTGATGCTCACTTAAAAGTTCATGTGTAATATTTAATACTCCTATGTATTTTATTACTTATACTAACACAATATATAAAAATAGACTTTTAGAAATTATGTCTTAGGGCTGGAGAGATGGCTTAGCAGTTAAGAGCTGCTGCAGAGGACTCAAGCTCAGATCCCAGCATCCACATCTGGTCGTTTACAAGCACTTGTAACTCTAGCCCCAGGAGATCCAGTGCCTTCTTCTGGCCTTCTCAGGCGCTGCACTCATGTGTACATAACCGCACACAGACACATGCATACACGTGATTTCAAAAACCATTTTTTTTAATTTTGAATGTTAGCTGTCACTTCACATCTAAAGTAGATGGAGTTCCACACCGCCTGCATGCACGAGAGACCATTGTAAACTGTAAGCCAAGGAAAGCACAGTACACAGTCTGTTGTGGTATTTTCAAATGCTTCCTCACTCACTAGAAGTATTAATTCTGTGCTGTTCAGTCCCTAAGAAGGAAAAGTTGTTCATTAACCTTTTTGAGTTATCATTTTCCTAGGCAGCTTCCCTGGACTCCTGACCAGTGTGCCAGCTATCTATCCCCTTTGCCGAGTCAAAGTACATACCCTCGTTTGCACTTCGGGAAGGGATAATTTAACAGCTGCCTTTTCACTTTTAGATGCATAGGACTCTTCGGAGTGTGCAGTGTGTATTTAGTATTTACTTGAACTGTAAAACCTAACAAATCTGTTATAATCTCATAAGCCTGTCCATGATAAAGTCGTTATCTTTAGGTCTTGAGTACACATTTAGCTAAGAAGCTAAGAATTGGGATACCTAGGAATAAAAAAGTTTATTGAGCATCCAGTTATTTGGCAAAAGGCCTGGAAATGACCATTTGTGAAGAAATCAGTGATATGGTTGCAAGTTTTAAAGCCATTGCCTTAGCCCAGTTTTTATAGAGAAGGAGAGCTACATGAATGTTTTGGTAATAGACTTTCGGATTATTTATGTATTTATTTCTAGGCAGGGGCTTACTCTGGCTGGCCTGGAACTTAATTGTGTAGCTCACACTGACTTTGAACTCACAGGAACCCACGTGCTTGTCTCTGGAGGGCTGGGATTAGCGGTGTGTGTCATCTCACTTGGCTGTAATAGGCCTTTTAAAAAATTTAGAACAAAACTAGCCAAGAATCCCTGAAGTCATTTAATAACTGAACCTGCTGAAAAATATCTGCTTGCTTTTCTGAGCTCAGGAGATCATGGAGTTGTAAACTGACTTTGCTCGAGGTCTCATTTAGGGGTGTAAATAAGGGGCTTATTTTATCTCTGGCTCCTCATTGAGCAACCGATCCTTTCCTTGCTTTGTTACTATTTGTTTGGAAATGGACTGGTGTCTTTGGTGTTTTTTTCATTTAAACGATGAGCATATTTATTAATGTGCCTATTTTAGTCCCTTGGCCTTGTTTTCTGTGACTTCTTGTCCGTTGTGTGCACAGTGCGACCACCAGTACACCATTTCCAGTTGAGTGTCGAGGGCCGGCTATTGCATTAAACACTTTCTCAGTCCACCCTTTCCTTATCGGCTATGGAGCATTGCTGTCCCCAGGGTTGAGGTTTACCCTTAGCTGTCCCATAGGTCAGGGATGGAATTAACACGTGGAATTCATACTCTAAATGATGATGCAGTTGCTACTGCTTATGTTTTGGATCCAGCAAATTCTCAATAAAGCAGGTATTTATTTGATTAAAAGAAGCTTGGAAGACCTTCAAATCCCGAATGTTTTCAGTGCCAAAGTTATTTCCTTTTGTGTGGTCACTAGGAAATTCTCTTCAACTGAGTAAGAATGGCCTACCTGGAAAAGTTCATATTCTCCAAAACTAATCTATTTGGAAAAGAAAAGTACATTTTGGTAGCAGGACCCACTAGGAGTCCAGTGAGCGGAGTCCACACTTCGGCTGCACAGCGGCTCATCGGGCCTGGTTCTGTACCCAGGATCCCTGGTGGTGTCATTAGGGTGCAGATTGTTTAAAGCTGTTAAGTAGTTGTAGCTATCAGCTGCTGTAGACTGATGTCTAGACTCCATCCAGACATCTCAATCTCCCTGCCTATATGAACTCGGGGCTTTAGGTATGCAAGGCTGGCGCATTACTACTGAGCTCCGTCCTCATGTCAGCTCACAAACTGGTTGTTAATTAAGACATTTCTGAGAATATCTGTGGTTTCTTCCATTCCACTTGCTTGTCTTTCTGCATGTGAACTCTGAGTTTGCTTGCGTCCACTTTGAGGGTTCAGGTCATTCATTCACATCGTTATTCCTGGTGTTCTTACTGGACAAACAAGAACAAAACATAGATAGCATCTGTTTCTCATCTGAGTTAAGGGCTTTATCAAAAAGGGCCTTGCTAGACTGTTATTAGAAGGACGTAACAGTAGGATGTCAGTCTGTAGGGTACCGGTTAAAGTTGCAGTCTTGCATAGCATGCTGCCTGGTAACAGCTGACGCGACACTACTGTTTCCAGTGTTGTCCCTGCAGCGCCACGACATTACCACTCAGCTTGTGAGGGTCATGGGTCCCGGGCTTGCCCTGAATCTTACTCTTGGTCACGTTTGTCTCAGTAGTGTATCTTAAGCATGTTTCCAGGCTGTCTTTAAAGGTTCCCTTAGCTTCTCTATCAATTTGAAAGTGGAGGACAGGGAGCATATTAGAGGTGAGCAGTGGCAGGTTTAATGGTCACCATTACAGCTTCATGTATGATTTTCTTGTACGATAAAAAGTCAGGGTAAACTTTGAAGATCTCCCCCCACACTGTTAATGAGTTGCCCTAGTTTTTAGTTTAATTTTTACTCATCTTATTACATATATTTGGTGTGTACGTGCATGTATACCTACATGTGCATGTGTGTACATGTGTGCGTGTGTCTGTGCATGTGTATGTTTGTCTGTCTGTCTGCTGTCTGTGTGCCATGGCATTTGTGTGGAGGTCAGAGAAGAACTTGTGGGAATTGTTCCTTTCCTTTCACTCTATGTATTCATGGGGTTGGACTTGGGTCACCAGGCCTAGTAGTGAGGACTGCTGAGCCATCTCTTTGGCCTTTACTTGGTTTTTAAAATAAGGCTGGTCATCTTTATCTGATGAGGCTGCACAGTGCGGTTCATTGGCTGTAAGTTATGTGATCTGAGGGTTGGGTTTTTTCTCTCTGTGATAGTGTGAGTGCCACCTATATAAATAGAGAGTAGTCACACTTTCACTCCTTCGTGGCTTTCTGTGGGACACTTGAGAAATACTGTGTAATTGATATTTTTGAAAACTGTAAAGAGATGTGTAAATATATGTGGTACTTGGTTTGTCCTTTTCTTTTGAGCCATTTAAATTAGACTTTTATACCTTATAATTTTAACCTTACAAATAGTAATGTTGGAAGCAATTCAGATGCATTGTGCCTCTTAAAGGGCAGAATTGTGTGTGTGGTGTGTGTGTGTGTATACATGTATTTGGCCTTCTTTATCAATGAATCTGTGGCTGGGATTCTGTCAAGTGTGGATTGAAAATACAGTTGCATGCCGTAGAGGACATTTCGGTCAACAAGACCATGTGTACGGCAGCATAGACCATGGGACTCTGTGAAAGTGTCTTCTCTACTTCGCAGGAGGGTATTCAGCTAGGGACAAAACATGTGGATCTCTGGAACATTTAAGTTCCAAACTGTTTCATTTATATCTGGCACCCAAAGGCTTATGTCCTCACAGAGCAAAATGTATTCAGGCTGTGTCTGAGAGTTCCTTCAGTGTTAACTGCCCTGCGATTGCTGGAAAGAATAAGTCCAAAGTTTCCTCTGAGGTTCAATGCATCAACTATGAACTTCTACAGAAATGTAAAAAACAAGATTGCTTCCAAGATACACAGAGTAAACATTCCTATTCCAAAAGGGAGGTATTCAGGAATAAAAAGCAGGGATTAGATCACAGCAAGACTAGATCCCAGCATGGCGAACTCCCCATCTTAGCTCTGTATCTCACATCTGGTATCTGTCCTGGTTAGCTAATTTGCAAACAACAAAGATTATTGGAACAGTTTTGGGACTCTCACTCTGTAGTTGCACGGTCCTGTTGCCTTGGGGCCTCTGGATAGGCAGGATAGACCCTCTCTAGGGCTTGGATGGCTTCACCCTCACGGCCATTCTGGCTGCAGTCCATTTGGCTGCTATCTTAGGCTGTCTTGCTCTGTGCAGCTTTTCTTGATAGATATGCTATGTTCCAGGTACTCCGTCTTCCTGGAGCCTCCATGGCTTCACACATTACCCCGCACGGAACTCTGTTAGAGAAATGGCTGTAGTTCTGGCTGCCTGGCTTCCAAGAATTTCCTTTGAATCTTTGTGACTCCACAATTCTTGTATTTTGCGTGTCCGAAGACTCAGTATAATGGCAACACTGTGGTCTGCTGCTAGCCCAAGCTACACTTGTGCCCATTTGTTCTCGATGCGTAGCTGGCTCTGCATTCATGCCAGTGGTACACACGACAGCTCCCAGGCCGTCCTGATCATCATGGTGTCAACTAAAAGTCCTTGAAACAGACTTCTGCGTGCTCTCCTTTGAACCTGTGATGGCATGGGTGGTGTCCTGCTTATTTCTGAGCTGTTCTCAAGGTATTTTCATCCTGTTTTCCCAGATACAAAGTACTTCATTTCTTTATAAAGATTTTTAAAACAAGTAAAAAAAAATTCTATTCTATATGTATAGTGTTTGGCCTTCATGTATGTCTGTGCACGATGTGTGTGCAATACCTGTGGAGGCCAGAGAACGCATGGTGTCAGATTCTTTAGAAGTAGAGTTACAGACCATTGTGAGCTGAGAAAAGGATGTTGGACATGAAACCTGGGTCCTCCGGAAGAGCAGCAAGTGGCCTTACCTGCTAAGCCATCTCTCCAGCTCCTACTTGGCTTTTTCAGTATTTTCAGTCTCCTCAGCAATTGCACCCTGTCTGGTAGCATCTTTAAACTCTTTCCCCCCTGAGCTGAGAGTATCCAAATCTTTCTCCTTTGCCTTTTGCTCCCAGCTCTTATTGAAAGTCTGGCTAAGCATAGCTATTATTACCCGTGCTATTGTGCAGATGCTGTGCTGCCCTGAGACTCCCCTATAATCTAGCTTATCACCTCGAATCTCTGCTCTCCACAAAGTCTCAGGCATGAGCACAATGCAGCCATTTCTTGCTTTCCTTTTTTTCTCTTTTGTTGTGGTGTCATAAGGCCAGCACATAGTCATTTCTAGCAGTCTTCGTTCCTGCCTGAAACTTCATCTGCACAGACTTCACCATCTCTGTTTCTGTCAGGGAGTGTTTTCTCTGCCCCACAGAATCAACTACTGTTTCTTGCTTACAGCATTCTCGGCCTTGTCTCACCTATACCTGCTAATTCTTTTCTCAGATTCTTCCAACACATCAGTTCCACAACCCTGTTCACATTGTCTTGGCATGGACACAGTTCCAACCCGACAGTTTTCTGTGTTAGTTTTGTAACAAAATGTGTAGGTCAGTCAGTATAAGAAGAGGAACCACTTATTTTGTTTCCTGGTTTTGGAGGTGTCTGTGCATCACTGACTAGGCTGTGTTGAACTTGGAGCTCTAAATGGGCAGCAGATACGTCATTGTGGTTGCATGTTTCAAAAGACGCAGTCTTATCTGATGGCAGTAGGAAGCAAGAAGGAGATTGCAGGGGACTATCTCCTATGTTCCATTCAAAAGCATACCTGAGTGGCCTAACACCTTTGACTGGCTCTCATCTTTTAATGTTCCCATGCTCCCCAAATCTGCCACAGGCTGGGCATCAAACCCATATCTTTGGAGGACATTTAAGACACTATAGTAATTTAATACAAATACAGTATAGTTGTATTTGCCACTTTCTTTAAAGCAGTTTCTTTTCAATAATGGACAGTTTTACCTCCTAAGAGATTTTTGGAAATGTCTGCAGATCATTTTGATTGTCAAGAAAAGGGATGCTGTTGGCATCTTGTCCCATTAGGAAGGTGGGTGCAGGGATAGTATTAATCTTATACAGGATAGCTCTTAAAACATCAGATTGGCTCCAAATGTCAGTAGTGTTGAGTTGTTGGGAGGTCTTGCTTTAAAAAATTCCTTATTTCTTAGTGATTACTTTAAGAGTAGATACAGTGGTGCACGTGTTTAATCCCAGGTGGGTCTCTGTGAGTTCAAGGGCAACTTGGTCTACAAGAGCTCGTTCCAAGACAGGCTACAAAGCTACAGAGTAACCCGTCTTGGAAAACCAAACCAAATCAAAACAAAACAAAAAAGCAAAACAAAACAAAAAACAAAAGCAAAAAAAAAAAAATAGGTCCAGCATAAAATCTGTAAAGAGTAGATACAGCATGAAGTCTGTTACTGTGAAGTATTTTATTTTTTCAGAGAAACTAGATTTGTTGCATGTAGAAACAGAGTTATTCAGAAGAGACGAATGATCAGTCGCTGGGATAAAAGTGAAGGGTAATTTACAGCTTGGTACTAATTAGGCTAAGGCCGCAGTTAGCCCCTTTGAGAGCCAATTAGATTTGTCATAGTCCATGGTCAAGGACTGCAGTGTCAACACTGATATACTATTGCCGTGGAAAATATATGGCGCTTATCACGTGGGGAATCCCAAATGACTAGCAAGGGAATATCCATGCCTGAGGTGAAGCACGTATATCCTTGATGGATCCTAAGTGATGAGTGATTTAGCCTGGGAGTGTGGGCCCATGGAGGGCTGGAGGGCTGGAGGGCTGTGCGTCTATAGTGCCTGTGCCTTGAGAGGCCAAGCTCTAGGAGGGGAACTTCAACACTGGGACCTGGCCCCACAATTTTGTCTCTCCTCTGCACTTTGTGCTCTTGGGCTTGACCACATTGGCCCTTCATGAGCTCCCTCGTGCTGCCGCTGCTCCTTAAAACATGATTGTAATTTTCAAAAAGGCGTTTACTTCTGGTTTAGATGTTCTCATATTTTATGGTTTTAGAATTTAGGTCTGAGAGCCATCTCAGAGCACTTCTTGTGTGTAGTATGAGAACTTTGTTAGTTGTATCCATACCTGCTGATACCCGATGTTGCCACTGCCATTTGTTTAAATATCACCAGTTTCTATTTAAAGAAAAATGGAAAAATGGGCTCACTGTTTTATTTAATTTAGCCTCTTTATTATTGATTGATTTATGGTTTTAAAAAAGATTTTTATTGTATGTGTGCTTATGTGGATGTATATCTCTTGTGCCACTGGATGCCAGAGGAGGGAGTTAGGTCCTCTGGAACTGGAGTCACAGATAGTTGTGAGTTGCCGATGTGGGTCCTGAGAACCAAACTCAGGACTTCTACAGGAGCAGCAAATGGTCTTCACCTTTGAGCCGTTGCTCTAGTCCCTTCACCTCTTTATTTAAGAAGTGAGGAAATTGAACTCTAAATATGTAAGCAAGAATCCTCCATATAAATGTTGTAGAGTGGAGATTAAAAATCAAGTTTGATTATTTTGTATTATATCTTTGTGGTTATTGCTATTTTCTACTTGTATTTTTAATAACAAATAATTTTTACTCTCTCTTACTTATGTCCACACCCTCTTATCATAAATTATAACACATTTTATGTAGAATGCCGGAAATACGTGATGGCAAAAGAAAAAAAATTAAATTAGCAATTTGTGCATCATTTAGTGATAGCAATGCATAGCATTTAATATTTGACATATATGTCCCTTATTGTTTTGCAGTCTTTTTCTTTTATATCTTACTTTTAGATATTATTAATCTTCTAAAACAACATTACATAGGTATGAATGTTTCTATATAGTTTAGCCATAATTTTGTGTTATACCTTATTTCAGCTAAATTTCTATATGAACACTGGAAAGTTCACAAGGAATTGGCAGTTATTGGATGAGAGCATGTGACCTGTGCAAGGGCGTTGAGATAAGACATGTGATGCTTCTGAAGGTGCTCGATGGTGCCACATCTGATCTTGAAGGTTTTAGAAGTAACTGCTAGGCTAGCAGTTGCTGGTCTTTCGCTTGCTTAGACGGGGTTTTAAGCTGCTCACACTGTGTGTATGGAGAACGAGAATGTCATGTTGCACACTGTAAACCTTAGGCAATCCCACTGTCTGAACTCCAGGCTCCTCCTGGTCACAGATTGCTCAGAGTATCAGTGTCTCAGCTACTTGTGAACCTGGCTGTAAGCTCTGGATAACAACAGCACAGTGATGAGGAAAGTCCCGATTTCTTGAGCTTTGCGTCAGGTTTTCCCTTTATGTCAACAGACTCTACAGTTTACTTTTTGCCAATATTATACAAATGTAAAATGTCTTCACTTTACTGTTAGTGAACATTTAGCTTGTACTGGTATTCGTGATTGATTGCAGATGCTGGAGAATAATCTTTTGGTGGAAAGAAACTTTGTATATTCTGGGCTTATACTCAGGAGTAGAATTACTGGGTCATAAGAGTAGATGTCTGATTAGATGGTGTCCACATTATCAAACACTTTCACGAGGAGCTGAACAAGTTTGACAGTACCGCCAGCAGTGGGTGAGGGCCTTATTTGTGCCCCATCTTCACCAGCACTGTGTCTGGTCTTTCATTTTCATGATTTTGGTGTATGTGTTTCATTGGGTACTTCTCTTACGGCAGTGTGAAGTGTGTGTGAGCTTTTTTAGTACACTTTTGAAAACAAAATGAACTCCTTATTTTGAAGTAAAAGTAGATTCAGAAACAGCTGGAAGAAATAATTAGTGATCCCATGAGCGTTTTACCCAGTTTCTCCTGATGGTATCTTCTTGCCAGACAGGATGGCAGTAGAAATACTGCCATTGATGCTGTAAGACAGGCGATTAGCTGGGAGATGGATCATTTGGAGGGCTTAGCTCTTAAGTAGGAGTACCTGAGCTGGATATAGTGATGCACACCTTTAATCCCAGCACCAGGGAGGCAGAGGCAGCTGGGAGGGTCTCTGTGAATTTGAGGCCATCCTGGTCTACATGGTGAGTTTCAGTACAGTCACAGCTACATAGTGAGAACTTGTGTGAAAAAAAAAAAAGGCATGAGCACCTGAGTTTGGGTTGTTACCACTCATAAACTGCTGTGCACGGAGCTTTGTGCACTAGTAATCTCAGTGATTGGGAGGCAAACACAGGAGGACTATGGGTTACTGCAGAATCTGTGATTCCAGGTTCAATGAGAGACTCACAAAACAAGGTAGACAGAGATCAAGGGAGACCTCAGGCATCAACCTCTGGCTTCCAAAGGCACACAGGCGCACACACATGCATACACCACACCCGAATGTCTAGAGACACAGACCCAAGACACCGCATAGGGGCTGGAGACTGGGTTCAGCGATAAGAGCACTGACTGTAATTCTTAGCACACACACGGTGGCTCACATCTATCTACAACTCCATTTTTGGAGGATCTGACTTCCTCTTCTGGCCTTCAGGGGCACTGCATGCACTTGGTGAAGATTATTAAGAGGCAAAATGAAGGCGTAAGTCACAAACAATGCCACACCAGTTTGGGATTATGATTAATAGGGTGGTATTTATTTAAAGGGGAAAAAACTTACAGATCACTGTCCCAGGCAACAGCCCTCTACGCAACCAGGAAGTGAGTCTAGTCTCCAGTGGAGCAGGAAGTGAAGAGAGAGAGAAGAGGGAAGTGGCCGCTTTTTTAAAGGGAGAGAGACCACGCCCCAATGGGCTGGTATCTCAGCAGCTATAGGTTGGAGGAGCGGGAGGACCTCCCGCAACACCTCCCCCTTTTGTTTAAATAAGAGAGTTCTAAAGCTACTATGAAATTATATACAATAAGTACAAATATCCTATTCTAACTAGCTTAGGTCTTGTATAATAAATAACTTGGCCAAGTCATGAGAGAAAGTAACTACATTTATATAGTCTTCAACCCCATCGAAGATCTGAGAAGGGAAATAATGTTACCTGGGTAATTAGGAAGTTCAGTAAAACAACTTCCAAAACATGCAACAAATCACAGAGACAACTAGCTACCTGGGCAATCACCCAAAATCACGTTAGCAGCGTTGAAGCAACCAACTTTGGCTAAGGCCTAACATAACTGACATACCATTTTCAAAGGCAAGCAACTTTTCAAAACCATCTTACCCTGTCTTGGCAGGATATGACAGTCCTGTTTTATCCATTGATGCATGCTCTGTATCTCTGTCAGTGGTTGAGGTATGGGCATTTCTTTGCCCAAAGGCCAGTTCTGTCAAAAAGAAAGACTCCAGGTGGAGTGTCTTTGGTGCTCAACATTCTCTCGGGAATAGAGCGGTGTTGCCAGGAGCAATTGTGTCTCACTACCACAAAACTCTGAGCTAGATTAAAGGCCATTTTCTACAGCTCTTTGAAGAAGTTGAAGATTATCTATCTATACTGAGTATAATCTCTATATATCTAAGGAACCTGGTTAGTCTAATTATAAATGACAAACTTAGATGACTATTAATCTATATAATTCTCAATATCTATCTAACTTAAAGACTAAGAAAATAAACGAGTGTGAAACAAATGAGGACAATGACCTCAAATATAAACAATGTACAAATATACATTGCAGTAGGTAAATATATATCAATACACAAACATTATATAAGTATCTTAATCATAGGTAGAAATGTACACTGCAATATGGTAAATATATACAATATATATATCAATACAATATATGTCAATACATAAAAAATGTTTTAAACAGAGGTAGAAACATGCATGCATACAATAGTCAATATAATTTAACTTTGTATCAATATAGAAGAATCAATACCAATATATTTGTCTAAAAACAGTAACTCACAATTATAAATCTATTATCCCATCATCCCCTTTTTTTTTCAAAATGATCCCTGAGCTTATAAAATTCCTCCCCCAACCCTCAATCGTATACTAATTATAACCAACCCCTAAATGATGTCCCTAAACCCAAGGGCAAACTTTACTGGGAGAGGGGACGTCGTCCTCTAGAATTACTTCCAACTGTCATGGGGGCGACGTTCTTTCTGGGGGATCCTGTGAAAGTAAAATGATGGTTAAATTTCAAGATCAATGTCTTTTAAAATTGCCAATAGTCTCTGAGTATTTTGTGCAGGTCTGGCCAAAATGTTGTATAAGATGTGCACCATTTCAGCTAACCAAGTTGGGCGCCAAAATGAAGGCGAAAGTCACAAACAATGCCACCAGTATACATTAAAATAAAGACAACAGTTTTGTTAGGGCAAGCCTCCTTGCCTTTGGCTTTTTATAGCTGTACTTCTCTCTCCCCCTTCCCTTTAGTTTCTCTCAGCCAGAAAGTTATTCTTCCTTTCTACACTTGTCTTCAGAACAGTGGTGTGCAGGTGTGGGTATATTCAGAGTGTGGTCCTTTGAGATTGCCCCTTTTCTCTTAACATAGGCTGTTTATATTGCTGTTTTGTGTCCTTTTTCCTTTTAAAAATTTGTGTTTTGAAAATTTCATATATGACTTTTTAGTTAAGGTTCCTCTTGCTATGGTGAAACATCATGGGCAAATCAAGATGCGGAGGAAAGGGATTATTTGGCTCACACTTGCACACTATAGGCCCTCACTGAAGGAAGTCGGGGCAGGAACTCCAATAGGGCAGGAGCCTGGAGGCAGGAGCTGATGCAGAGGCCATGGAAGGGAGCTGCGTACTGGCTTGCTTCCTATGGCTTGCTCAGCCTGCTTTCGTACAGAACTCAGGATGTACAGGGATGGCATCACCCACAATGGGCTGGGCCCTCTTCCATTCATCATTAATTAAGAAAATGACCTACAGACAGATCTTATAGAGGCATTTTCTCTGTTGAGGTTTCCTCCTTTCTGATAACTCTAGGTTGTGTCAAGGTGGCATAAAACTCACCAAAAACACATGTATACAGTATATCTTGGTTAAATACCACTCCTCCATCCAGCTCCCCTTCTCCATGCCTCCAACTTCCATTCAATTTCTTACAGTTTTTTTTAAACTTACTAACCCCAGTTAGCGCTGTTCATGTGCAAAGTGTGTGGGTCAACTAACCAGTGGTCATCCATAACTGTAAAGAACACCCTCCTTTCCCTCAGCAGCCATCAGCCCCTCAGCTAAGAGTGGGGCATCAGCAGCCCCTTCCTTCTCTATGCTGGACCTTTTCATGCTTTCCGTCTTGTGCAGGCAACCAACAACAGCCGCTGTGAGCTCCTGTTTGTGACAGCCAGGCTGTGTCCAGAGACCAGCCTTACCCACTTACCCAGCGCCCTTCTCCATCCTCTGGCTTTCGTAGCCATTCGGCTCCTTTTAGCGTGATGTTTCTTGGACCTTAGTGGGGAGAGGAGATTGATATATATAGATGTTCAGCACGGCCGACTGCTCACAGTTGCTTGTTCTCAGCAGTTTGAGCAGTTAATGGGTTCCGCATTAACCACCACCCTCTGCATGCAGTAAGAAGCTCCTCTGCCCAAGGCTGAGAGCAGGGGTTTGGGCCCCTCTTTACTTATTGGATAGTAGTTATTCCATGGACATATCACAGTTTGTTAAAGCACTTACCTGTTGAAGACCATCTGCTTTCATAACTTAACAATTATGAGCAAAGCTGTTACAAACATTTGTACACAAGTGTCTTGTTAACATGAACTCTTATTTCTTAGAGATAAATAAATACCCAGGACAGCGATTACTGCTCGAATGGCAGTTGCTTGATTAGTTTTTCAGCAAACTGCCAAACTGTCCAAGTAGGATATCTTTATCATGTTACAGTTCTACCTGCAACAAACGGCCACCGAGTGCACAGGTGGTTTGAATTGTTGCTGGCATTTGTTCTTGTCGTTGTATGTTGTGTGCATTTGTAAGATTCGTAAGGTGTGTACATGTGGGTGTGAATGTGTGTGTGTGTGTGTGAGAGAGAGAGAGAGAGACAGACAGAGACCGAGAGTTCTTACCAGTGCATATACAGTCAATGTCAGGTGATCCCCTGTCACGTCTCCATCTGACTTTCTTGAGACAGCGCCTTTGATTGAATTCCAAGCACTCCATTTCAGCAGTCGGGGAGCCTGTGAGATCTGCCTGTCTCTGCTTTTCCGAGCTGGGTTTACAGATACACAATGCTGCTCCTAGTTTTTATGTGGGTGCTAGGATCTGAACTCTGACCCTCATGCTTGCAGAGAAAGCACTTTAACCCCAAAGCCATCCCATTCACAAAATGTGAAACCTAGGTTAGTGTTCCCTCTCCCTCTCTCTTTCTGTCTTGTGGATGGCCCTTGTTTTCACCTCTGTCTATTGAAAAGCCCTCCCTCCGTGTAACTGTTTTTGTGCCTTTATAGAAATTAGGCGTATTTGGACAAATTTCCTGATTCTGTTCTGTTCATCTGCTGCATTGTCAATATTGCAGTCAGATTCAGTAGCTACTGTTTCTGCATTTTCTTTATTTTTATTTACAATAATTCTTTTTCCTTTGCTCTCTGTGTGGATTATAGAACTATCTATGTTCTCAGACATCTCCTAAGGGGTATGATAGAAATTGTGTTGGATCTTCATTTCACACCGGGGAGAACTGACATCTAATTCATGAACGGGACATGTATAGTAGTTTGGATTTTGAATATCCCCAAAGGCCCATATGTTGAAGGCTTAGTTCCCTGACTGTAGTGCTGTTGGGAGGTGGAGGATGCCTTGGTGGCAGGGTAGGTGAAAGGAAGTTAGGTCACTGGGGACCATCGAAGGATATTGTAACCTTTGCCCCTTCTTGTTTCTCTCCCTCCCTTCCTTTCTGGCTGCCATGTGTTCCTACTCTGATACATTGCCTTACCACACACAAAAGCACACAGCCAGCTCATGGGCAGAGACCCTCGAAACAGCGGGCTCCAAACCCTTTTCCTGGCAAGCTGTTTACCTCAGGTGCCTTGTCCCAGTGACCAGAAACTGACGAATGGCAAGTCTCTTGGTTGTTCGTCAGGTGTCATCAGCAGCAGCACCTTCTTTCTCTGGGCTAGGAGTAGCACACTGTCATATTATGGTTTGTCATATTACGGTTATCCCCATTCCTCCCCTCCCCCCCCCGACTTTTCTATTCCTTGAAGGTAGGACTGGGCCTTCTGTTTCGTGTTTCTTTATATGCACGGCTGTTGAATTGTAAAGGAGAGATGGTCAATTTCAGAGACCTTAAGCATGAAGTAAGACCTTAGAAGAGGCCATTGGTTTTGCTGGCTTCCGACGTCAGGCAGTGTTATCTCAGAAAGATATGGGCTGACTGGAGAGGCGTGCAGCCTTCCTCCTCTCCACGTTCTTTCCTTTCTTTCAGCTCCTCTCCAGTTCTCTATCTTGCTGTTCTAACCTTTCTTCTTTGGTGCCGTTTCACAACTGTGGACAAGGATTCCTGCTCACCTGTGAAGATCCTGTTATTACTAGTTCAGTCCCTGAACCTATGGCCTACCCAGTGTTACTCTCACTGCAGTGACCCTCTGCGGCTCTGTGCTTTAGAGTGCCCACATGGGATCTTTCTTACAGTTAGATCCCTATCCAGAGCATATTACGATTTTTTTACTTTATTCCCTATAACATTAATATTGTGTTCACTGAGTAGACTCATATCTTGATATTTGTATTATCTCACTATTCCAGGGTTTTGGTGGTTTTAATTTAATCTAGAAATCATCTTTTTAAATTTAAGATTTATCAGAACCCAAACAAACAAACATGTTTTCAATTTAAAATTAAGAGCTGAATCAAGAAGGTTAATATTTTTCATTTTAAAATTGAAAGTTGAGTCACTGACAGGTTTTTAATTTGTAAATGTCTGTAACATTTAGGGCTTTCCAGTAACATCATCAGAGCACAGCTTGTTGGAGTAGGCTCTCTCTCCCATATGGGTTCTGGGGCCGGAACTCAGGTCAGAGGGCTCAGAGCAAGAGCCTTCATCCTCTGACTCAGCGTGTTGGCACATCATTAATGTCTCGGTTTTTTTTTTCTTTCAGGGCCCTAGAATGCCAGAAGCCATTAATTGTTGCTTTTTAAATGCTTCTCCTTTATCCCTCCCAGCTGCTGTGTGAATCCCTGAGTGTGCGAATGCCTTTGGTGTCCTTCACTGAGGTGCTGCGAGGATGCTGGGTCGGGAGCAGTTAAAGGCGCTTCTCTGCAACAGGCAGTTTTACCTGTTCTTTTTGAAAGTATGCTTTTCATTTGAAAACTGCTTTTATGGCTTGACATGTACCTTCCCGGGAGCTGACTCATCCTGTGAGCATGCTGTAATTATTTTTATTATTACTTTTATTTTATTACATGTACCTGCCCCGAAGCTCACCCACCATGTGCCTGTCTCGGAGCTGACTTGTCACATGACGAAAGCTGTCAATATTTTCAACTTAGGTGAATGCGAACATCTGTTCTAAAGCTTTGTTTGTACAGAGGAGCCAGGAAAACGGCGTCGTTCCTTTTAGTCTTTAGCATATGCTTTTACTCAGTAGCTTCCACTACTGAGTGAACCTCCGTGGTTGGCTTCAATAACAGAGCGTCTCTTTTTCCAGATTGCAGCCGTTCTCCGGAAGCGGAAGCTGGAGTACTACCTGTACAAGCTGTTCCCTGAGATCCTCCAGTCTGCCTCCTTCCTGACTGCTAATGGGGCCTTGTACATTACTTTCTTCTGTGTTTTAAGGTTGGTGCTCACAACCACCAGTTCTTGTTAACTATCTGAGTCACTGTTCTGTTGCTGTGAAGAAACACCACGACTGGGTCAACTTACAAAGACATTTAATTGGTGGCTTGCATACAGTTTCAGAGGTCCATGGTCCTTATGGCAGGGAGCATGGCTGCGGCAGACATGGCGCTGGATCCTTAGCTGAGAACACACATCCTGGTCCTCCTGATCCACAAATGGCTAGGGAAGAGGAGGAGGAGAAAGAAGAAGGGAGAGTGGGAGGAAGAGAGATAAGAGAGGAGACTAGGCCTGGTGTGGGCTTTTTAAACCTCAAAGCCATCCCCCACCCCTTCCACCCCAACCCTCCCCACCCCTGTGACACAACTGTTCGTATAAGGCCACCCCTCTGAACCCTTCCCAAACACTCCAAATGGTACAGCTGGGAACCAGATACCTGAATGTGTGAGTCTGGGGGTCTTTCATCATTCAAACCTACTGCGACAGATCTGTTTCATAATTGTCATTTACATTGCTCTCTTTCTAGCTTAGTCTGTGAAATAACATCTACCTCCAAGAAAATTTGTCAAAACAGGAGCGCCTTGGCCTCATGATGTAAATTTCAAATTACTGGCATGATTATGCAGCAAAAGCACCTCAATATAGCATTCATTTTCTGAAGCCTACTATAATTCTGAGGTTGTTGGTCAGGATTTCTGATCAGAATCAGAATTCAGGAAAGACCAGAAATTCAGAAATTCCCTGTCTATAAGGCTGGGGCCATAAAAGATATGGTTGTGCCTTGAAGGGTAAATAAACTGCCGTCTCTCCTGCCATCTGGAGTCTCCTCCTGCTGGACAGTGTCCTGATTCAGACTTGTATTCCATACCTGTGCTTCCTGCGGTCCACACTGAGTGCTGTTATTAGCAACCCCCCATTGCTGTTGGAAGCCAGCGTTTCTATCTGTCAAGTTAAAAGCCACTTCCTGTTATCCTCATCTTTGTGTTGCCTCAGGTAGTTTTATTTTAGTTAGAATTAAGCATAGAATTGTCAAATGCTCTTCTAGACTTTTTTCCCTTGGAGCGCTAGCATTTATAAACTTCACATAGTGGAGGCAGTAACCAGTAAGGTTTCATGCTATGGAACAGATTGCATCTTGAAATTGACTTGGACATGTGTGTAAGGAGCTTGGGCCTGTGGTCTCTGCGGTGCCAAGACTTGTTAGATCTCCAGGTAGTGACTGCCCTGGAGGCTGCTGTGGCAGCACACTCTTCTGTGGACTGCCTGGCTAAACGGGGGAAGCATAATGTACTTAACAGTAAGAGAATGTCGGTGTTCTCCCTGGAGCTGTCTTCCTGAGTCCCTTTTCCTCAGTAGCTTGGTAGATCTGTAAGGAAAACCTCCCTGTAGGCTTTTAGGCAAAAGGTTTTTAATGTCTCATAAGTGTTCATGGCAGTTTAAAAAACCCAGACTTCAATTAAGAAGATCATTTCTCAGATTCTTGATCCTTGTCTTTCTATCTCTGCCTGACTTCACACCTCTCCATATGTGTCTGTGTATGTGTGTGTGTATATACACACACACACACATTCCCCCCCCCTTCTTACCATATATTAGTTTACCACTGATCAATTTTGTTTAGGTCATTTCTAATATTTAGAGGCTGGTTCTCTCTTTCTTAGGAGCATAACTGTTTGAAAGAAAAACATAACTAAGTCAGGGAATGGTAGTGCATGGCTTTAATCTTAGCATTCGGGTGGTTGAAGAGTTCAAGGCCAGCCTGGACTACATAAGTGAGTTCCAGGCTAACCAGAGCTACGAAGTGAGATCCTCTCTCAAAACGATACATTTCTAATGTCCCTTTGTAAACATAATCAGTTTAAGCTATCTTCTGTAATATTTTGGGTACTCTACAGTGCTAGTAAATAAGAAATGGTATCCACGTAAACCTAAACATTGTAGAATACTTTGGCACCTCTGTAAGAAAGCATGAGGGTTGTAAAGGTAGAAGCAGTCTATCTTACATAACACTTGTCAGTCAGGTGGGTGGCCCACACAGTCCAGGAGAGGAGGCAGGAGGTCAGCTTGGAGACAGAGGCTCTCCTGGGTTCCATGGTGAGCTAAAGGACATTATGGGATACTAAACCAGATTCAAGCCAAACAGCAACAAGAACACTGGCAGTGTCTGCAAACTTGCTATGAGTCCTGCATAGCGCTGGCAGAGAGACAGCTAGTCTGGTCTGAAACATGGTGAATTTGGGGTACTGTGGAATACTTGGACAGAAGGTGGGTGGGGAGGAGAAGCTTCTGTTGGTAAGGGCTGAAATGACCAACTAGAAAGTTCATACAAAAATCCCGAATTTGAATTTCAGGAAGCTACTTGGAAAATTCTACTCCTGGACTCCAGGCTTTGGTGCTGCTCTCCCAGCCTCATATGTGGCCATTCTGATTGAAAGGAAAAGCAGGTAATTCTTACATAGCTACATGTTTAATAGCATTAGCTACCCGAGAGGCTTTGATTTTATTTTTGCTTATTATTTATTATTGCACAGAGATGAGAAATCTTTTCCAACATATTTTTTTCTGTTATGCAGCTATTTGACTGAAATTGTATGTGAACATTGTATTCGTTGTCTATAAAATAAATATAAGGACATTATCAATATGCAATACAAAAATAATGAAATATAAATATGAAAATAGATAACAGAAATACCAGTTTCTTTTTAATTAAGTAATAGAAAGTTCAGCCTAATGAAAGCATGCATATGCAAATTCCAGTGTAAGCCCGTTTCCTTCTCTGCATAGCACCCATGCCATACCTAAGAAAGTCAGTGAATTTTCTGGTCCCTGCTAAAGGCTGGTTGACTAACCCTCATAGCCATTGCCCTTTGAAAGAATCTGGTGAACCCTTTGCTTCATTGTTATTCACATAGAATTTTCCATGCGAACTCATTCATAGCCTCCGTAGATGTTGTGTAAGTTGTTGAGTCGGAGGATGATTGGGGCTCAAGCTTTTGTAAGAGTATTTATCATCGCACATATTGCTAAACCCAGAGGCCTCGTGGATGTTGTAATCCTGAGAATTTACAGGGTAGCGCAGCCCAGAGATCAGGTGGGGACTTGAGAGCCGCCCTCAGGATTCATAGTCTGGTGCTACCGCTAACTATGTCACCTCTGGCTCATTCTTTATCTGAAAATGGACGTAATCGTAGTCTGTCATGCTTTCGGATAATCTAGGTAATACATGGAAAAATAATTAGAACAACACAGTTATGTTGTGCGTGTGGTAAACAGTTTTTTTTTTGCCTGTAAGTAATGAGAGTTATTCTGCTCGTGGCATCTTGAATTACTTTTTAAAATGAATTACTTTTGAAAACATGTTCAGGAGATAATGACATGCCTTTCTCTATAAGTACCTTCTAGTCACTGTGGCACGATTGGCCGCTAGCACTTCAGTAGGATTAGGTTTATGTAGTTATCTGACCATTTCAGCAGGAACTGGTGACATGAGTTCGCACCTAACCTCCAGGGTCAACAGTTAGCAGTTCACAGTTTTACCTCATCTGTATCTGAGAGCATGTGTGTAGGTATGTGGCATGGGGAAGCATGTTGTGGACCTTAGGGCCATTTATCTGGAACTTCCTCAGGCCATTTCCCCTCATAACCACCAAGGTTTTAAGGTACTAGGAGTCACTGCTTGCTTTTGTGGATAGCATTATTCTTTGATGATGCGTTTCTTCAGTCTTCAAGGTTGTGTTACTGTTAGTATTCAAGGCTTCGATATCCTCATCACCGCTGCAATTATTATGTAGATTATGATTATAGTAGGTTAATTAATGTCCTTTTCCGGAAATTCCTCCATCATAGTCTGTGTTACTTTTTTTTGGGTAAGGAATTATTTTGCAGCAAGTCTAAATACTAATAGGGTCAATGCTGTTAATATTATCTCATTGCTTTCTTGCTGGAGAGTGCCGTTGGTCGTGTTTCCTGTCTGTAACCTAGTAAGGTTTTCTGTGCAGCTTGATTTATGCCCAGGTTTTTAAAAAAATCATTTTATGAAAACTTGAAAAATCCATGCTCTATTATTAGGGTTGAAAGGTGTTTCTAAGTTCTGTGCTGGTAATTACATTGTTTAGATTCTATCTTCACCTGGAGGTAGAGTCTTCGGATTTGCCATAGTGGCACACACCTGTACTTCCAACACGGGGAGGCAGAGGCACAAGGAGCGAGCACTCTGAGTTTGAGGGCAGCCTGGTCTGCACAGTGAGTTTCAGGTCAGCCAGGGCAATGTTGTTAAGTCCACGCCAAGTAAATAGATAAACAAGCAAACAAACATACAATAAACGTTTTTATTCCTTGCAGTTTGAATTCTTTGTTGTTTTATACATCACAGTCAGAATTATTTTTGTCTTTTCTTAGTATCTCTTAACATTTCTGAAATAGTCTGTGTGCCTCTCATTTTGTTTGGTGAACCAATTTGAAAATCTTTGTATTTTAACTAATATATTTATTGGTATCCCTGATGCCTTTTATTGATATCACTACCCTGTTTGCTCTTTAATTGTGCATATTATCTTCAGTGAGGTACTGTATGCCCCATTTTTATTTATCCTTTAATGTAGAAAAGCTGATATGCTCGGGGTGCTTCTGCCCTCTCTTCCTCTCGCTGCACCTAATGTGAAACTGGGAAGTGCACATTGATGACACTTCCCGTAGAACTCAGTGTTCCTGTTTTTACTGCACTCCTGTGCATGTGTACGGTTCTGAGCAGCTCGTCCTCAGGAGTTGACTTGTTTAATCCCATTGCTGTCTATACATAACATGGTTTCGTCACCACAAAGATCGCCCGCCCCCTAGGACCAGAAAATCTGTTCTGCACTTGTTTACCTCATGTTGAGGACTTGGAGAGTTGCAGAAATGGAGTCGTGGAAGTGTACTGTTTTAACACAGGCCATTTCTTTTTTAAACTAAGCATCCTGCTGTTGATCCACAGATCAACAAGATGTTTCCTACATCACTAGTTCATTCCTTTTCTATTGCTTAGTGTTCCTTTATGGAGATATACTGGTGTGTGTTTATGATTTATTCATTCTGTTGTTATTCTATCCATGACTTGGTATTATTTCTCCATCTATTTTGATTCTTTGAAATTTCTTTCATCACCTTTTGTCATTAGCAAGGCGTAGCTAACTTACCCTGTTTCAGAACACTTGTAGTGTTCTTAGTATGAGTTTTTTTTTGTCCTCTTAAAGGAGTCGTGGGTTCAAGTGTCTTTGTAGAGTTCTTTAGTCCTCACCATGGTCCATTCCAGGAACTGATTTTTGCCTCCAGTGAAGCCCCTTTGCTCACTCCTAACCATTCTTCACTGGCCTAGCAGTCACCAGTCAGTTTCATGTCTACATACTTTCTTCTCTGGTGGTTTCGTGTCAGTAGGGTCACACAGTATGTGGTTGTAGTTGGACTTTCCTTTTTGGGCTGCCAGCTCACAAACAAGGACATGGAAACTTACTATTAATTATGAACGCTTGGCCTTAGCTTAGGCTTGTTTCCTAAGTAGCTCTGATAACTTCAATTCACCCCACTTGTTTGTTTGTTTGTTTCTTTTTGAGACACAGTTTCCCAGTGTAGCCCTGCCTGTCTAGGAACTAACTCTGCAGACCAGGATGGTCTCGAACTCATGGAGATCCGCCTGCCTCTGCTTCTGCCACTTGAGCACTGGAATTAAAGGCACGCTCCCCCATGCACTAGTGACCTCATCTCCCTTATGCCCATCCTAGTTATTCCTGGTCTGGCTGGTGACTCCCTTTCTTCTCCCACACCCTGCTTTGCCAGAAGTCGCTGCTATGCCTCCTGCCTTGCTATTGGCTCTTCAGCTTTTAATTAAGCCAATCACAGCGAGACATGTTCACACAGTGTAGAGGACTGTTCCACAGCATGCGATCATTGGTGCACGATCCTGTTTGTTCAGCTGATGGCTTGAATTTCAGGATCTTGTGTACAGTGCTGCTTCGCTGCTTGTTGCCCTTGGAAAACCCATGCAACGGGTTCCATATCCTTTGGCTTCCAGTTGTGAGTGATGCTGCCTTAGTTTTGTGTACATTTCTGTATGGATTTCATCTTTTCATTTCTCTGCCTAATGAACCTAGCTGTGGAATTGCTGGCTTAGCTGGTGTCATGTTTAACCTTTTGAGGAACTGGGGGTTGTTTGTTAAAGTAGCTGTTGTTTTCACTTCCCTCCAGCAGTATAGGGTTTTCTGGGTAGTGTGAGGTGGTGTCTCAGTGTGACTTGGATTTGCATTTCCCAGATGGCTAGTGATACCAGACTTCTTTTGATGCACACCTTCTTTTTTTTTAAATTTATTTATTTATTAAAGATTTCTGTCTCTTCCCCACCACCGCCTCCCATTTCCCTCCCCCTCCCCCAATTAAGTCCTCCCCCCCCAGCCCGAAAAGCAATCAGGGTTCCCTGTCCTGTGGGAAGTCCAAGGAACCCCCACCTCCATCCACGTCTAGTAAGTTGAGCATCCAAACTGCCTAGGCTCCCACAAAGCCAGTATGTGCAGTAGGATCAAAAACCCATTGCCATTGTTCTTGAGTTCTCAGTAGTCCTGACTGTCCGCTATGTTCAGCGAGTCTGATTTTATCCCAGGCTTTTCCAGACCCAGGCCAGCTGGCCTTGGTGAGTTCCTGATAGAACATCCCCATTGTCTCAGTGTGTGGGTGCACCCCTCACGGTCCTGAGTTCCTTGCTCATGCTCTCTCTCCTTCTGCTCCTGATTTGGACCTTGAGATTTCAGTCCTGTGCTCCAATTTGGGTCTCTGTCTCTGTCTCCTTTCATCGCCTGCTGAAGGTTAATATTCAAGAGGATGCCTATATGTTTTTCTTTGGGTTCTCCTTATTTAGCTTCTCTAGGATCACTAATTATAGGCTCAATGTCCTTGGTTTATGGCTAGAAACCAAATATGAGTGAGTACATCCCATGTGATGCGTACCTTCTGTCCTGCTGGGGAGTGCAGGCTTGTACAGCTACTTTGGAGATCAATATGGCGGTTTCTCAGAAAACTGAGAATCCACCTACTTCAAGACCCAGCTGTACCACTCCTGGGCATATACACGTTCTCTCCTTCCACAAGGACACTTGCTTAACTGTGTTTATAACAGGTTTTTTCATAATAGCCAGAACCTATAAACAACCTAGATGTTTCTCAACCAAAGAACAGATAAAGACAAAATGCATTATTACTTAACTATTAAAAACAGTGACGTCAGGAAATCTGAAGGCAAAATGGATGGGAATAGGAAAAAATCATCCTGAGTGAGGTAATCAGACCAAGAAAGACAAACATGGAATGTATTCACTTATAAGTGGATATTAGCTGTAAAGTAAAAGATAATCGTGCTATGGAACACAGACCCCAAGAGGCTAAGTAATAAGGAGGACTTAAGGGCGGGGGGATGGAAGAGTCTCTCTGGGAAGGGGAAATGGGATAGATTCTTTTTGAGTGGACTGGGGGCAGATAGGGTTGGAACAGGAGAGATCAGATGGCGGTGGGAGTGAGGGGTGGGAGGTGGGGGGGGGAGGGAGAAAATACTGGGAGAAGCAACTTGAATTGGGGGGAATTTCTGGGATGAGATGGAAACCCAGTGCAATGGAAAATCCATGAAATCTGTGAGAGTGACCTTAGCAAAGATTCCTGGCAGTGGGGACACTGAGTCTGAACCAGCCATCTTCTGTAATCAGACAAGGCCTGAAGTGGAGGTGTTCAGACCCCAACCCAGAAATGTAACCTCCCACCTATAGTTTCTCCTGCATGCAGAATTCCAGAACTGGAGCCAAGCAGAATCCTCATCAGAGACCAGAGAGACTTCATCCAGCAACTGGTGGGAGCAGATGCAGACCCACAGCCAAATATTAGGCAGAACTCAGGGAGTCCTGTGGAGGAGGGGGAGGAAGGATCTGAGGAGCCAGAGGGAAAGGGGACTCCACAAGAACACAACCCACAGAATCAATTGACTAGGACTCATGCGAGCTCACAGAGATCAGGGAGCCTGTAGGGGTCTGACCTAGATCCTCTGCAAATACATTATGGCTGAGTAGCTTGCTGTTCTTGTGGGCTTCCTGACAGTGGGGAGGGGGTGGTCACTAACCCTTTTGCCCTCTTGTGGGACCCTTTTTCTTCTACTGGGTTGCTTCATCCAGCCTTGATGTGATGGTATGTACCCTGCCTTATTGTAACTTGCTATACTGTGCCTTTGATTGATATCCCTAGGAGGCCTGTTCTTGTCTGAGGGGAGGTGGATGAGAGGTTGGTCTGGGAAAGAGAGGAGGTGAGACGGAGAGACTGGGGGCAGGGGAGGAAGGAAAAACTATGGTCAGGATGTAATTTGAGAGAAGAATAAAAACAAAAAATATTTTGTCATTGGATTACTTTTTAGCTATTGAGTTGCAACTCTTTTTAGATATTTTGTATGCAAGTCTCTTACGGTTAGAATTGTATTGTTTCACTACTTTTTTGGTCATATCTTTCAGAACATAACAATATTTTGATTAAGGCCAATTCATCCTTTTTTATTTTTATTTTTTGTTTTATTGGTTTTTTTTGACAGCATGTCCCTGTACAGTCAAGGCTGACTTTGAACTCACTATGAATACCAGGCTGGTCTTGAACTTGTGATTGTCTTTCCTCAGTTTCCTGAGTGCTTGAAGTATAGATGTACCGACCACGGCAGTCTCTTTTTTAGTAAACTTTTATTGATTGTGCTTTTGGTGTCATATTTAAGAAACACTTACCACCCAAAGATTTGCTCCTGTTTTCTTTAAGAGCTTTATTTATAGCTTTTGTCTATTTTGAGTTCATTTCTGTGTGTGACCAGAAGTACAAGAATATAATGTTTTGCATCTCATCCTTTGCATGCTTATTGCTACTGCATTTAAATGACATGGACCTTGGACCTGATCATGACTCATGTGTTCTGGGAGTCACTGGTACAACCCTTGGAAATGTCTGCAGGAGATGACAGGCAAGCTTTATTTCTCGTCCAGTTTGCATTTCATGTCATCCTTCTTGTCTTACCGTGTACAGTCTCTTAGCCCTGGTCCTGACGCTAGCAGATGGCACTGTCCTTTACAATCAGCTGTGACGCGTGAGCTGTCATCTGTGCATCATCAGCTTTATAAAGTTCACACTTAGTCCGATATACTGTGGACCTTTATCGTGAATAGATAATTTTGCTGCATGGCTTTTCTATATCAATTAATATGTTCATGTGGCTTTTCTTTGGCTTGTTTAGAGTGGGTTTTTTTAACCTATGAATGCGGTCAGGGGTGTAGATAATGTTGTCTGTAGCTGAATTTCTTGGCGATATTGACAGGTTTTCATATAGAAGAGCAGTTCATGGGGAAGATGGTCCTGCACATTAGCCCATACATCTGTTGTCACTTTCTTCTTCCTCACCTTTGGGTCAGTCTCTGGGTAGTGCCAAGTATCTACCTGGGACAGCTAGTCTTTGTTGAAAACCTATGAACCATTTCTGGTCGAATTCATTGGTCTAAGTTTATCATTTGCTGAGAAAAATGTAAGACCTCCAGCTGTGGCTGGAGATTGTCTACTCTGTCTCTAGATGAGTTTCTCCAGCGGTTGATCCGTATCACCTCTTGGCATGCTTTTCTCAGGCGTGGTATTGTCAGTGTCAAGAGTTTCCTGCAGCACAGCTAGTTTTCTTGTTGCAAAGTGTCTTTCTTTCCTAGCTATACAGAGTTGGCATAGCATTTCCAGTCATGCTAACATAGCTGCTGCCGCCCTCAAATACCGTATGTATGGTCTATGCTGCCCTTGAATACTGTATGTATGGTCTATGCCGTCCTCGAATACCGTATGTATGGTCTATGCTGCCCTTGAATACTGTATGTATGGTCTATGCTGCCCTTGAATACTGTATGTATGGTCTATGCCGCCCTTGAATACTGTATGTATGGTCTATGCCGCCCTCAAATACTGTATGTATGGTCTATGCCGCCCTTGAATACTGTATGTATGGTCTATGCCGCCCTTGAATATTGTAGGTATGGTCTATGCCGCCCTTGAATACTGTATGTATGGTCTATGCTGCCCTTGAATACTGTATGTATGGTCTATGCCGCCCTTGAATACTGTATGTATGGTCTATGCTGCCTTTGAATACTGTATGTATGGTCTATGCTGCCTTTGAATACTGTATGTATGGTCTATGCTGCCTTTGAATACTGTATGTATGGTCTATGCCGCCCTTGAATACTGTATGTATGGTCTATGCCACCCTTGAATACCGTATGTATGGTCTATGCTGCCTCCAAAACTGTATGTATGGTCTATGCTGCCCTTGAATACCGTATGTATGGTCTATGCTGCCTCCAAAACTGTATGTATGGTCTATGCTGCCCTTGAATACTGTATGTATGGCCTATGCCGCCCTTGAATACCGTATGTATGGTCTATGCTGCCTCCAAAACTGTATGTATGGTCTATGCCGCCCTTGAATACTGTATTTATGGTCTATGCTGCCTCCAAAACTGTATGTATGGTCTATGCTGCCCTTGAATACTGTATGTATGGTCTATGCCGCCCTCGAATACTGTATGTATGGTCTATGCCGCCCTTGAATACCGTATGTATGGTCTATGCTGCCTCCAAAACTGTATGTATGGTCTATGCTGCCCTTGAATACCGTATGTATGGTCTATGCTGCCTCCAAAACTGTATGTATGGTCTATGCTGCCCTTGAATACTGTATGTATGGTCTATGCCGCCCTTGAATACCGTATGTATGGTCTATGCTGCCTCCAAAACTGTATGTATGGTCTATGCTGCCCTTGAATACTGTATGTGTGGTCTATGCCGCCCTTGAATACTGTATGTGTGGTCTATGCCGCCCTTGAATACTGTATGTATGGTCTATGCCGCCCTTGAATACTGTATGTATGGTCTATGCCGCCCTTGAATACTGTATGTATGGTCTATGCCGCCCTTGAATACTGTATGTATGGTCTATGCCGCCCTTGAATACTGTATGTATGGTCTATGCCGCCCTTGAATACTGTATGTATGGTCTATGCCGCCCTTGAATACTGTATGTATGGTCTATGCCGCCCTCGAATACTGTATGTATGGTCTATGCCGCCCTTGAATACTGTATGTATGGTCTATGCCGCCCTTGAATACTGTATGTGTGGTCTATGCTGCCCCCGAAACTGTATGTATGGTCTATGTTTTTAAATTTAATTTTGAGAATCTGTATTTTTGTGTTAAAGTTTTGTTTTCCAGATAGCATTTAGTAGTTGAATTTTTTTTATCTTTTTTTAATTAAGAAAATGAGAAAAACAAGTTTCCACCTCCTCCCAGCCTCCCATTTCCCTCCCCCTCCTCCCACCCTTCTTCCCCTCCTCCCACCCTTCTCCCCCTCCTCCCACCCTTCTCCCCCTCCCCCCACTCCTTTCCCCCTCCCTTTCGAGTCCAAAGAGCTGTCAGGGTTCCCTGCCCTGTGGTAAGTCCTAGGTCCTCCCCCCTCCGTCCATATCTAGGAAGGTGAACATCCAAACTGGGTAAGCTCCCACAAAGCCAGCACATTACGTAGGATCAAAACCCCTTGCCATTGTCCTTGGCGTCTCATCAGCTCTCATTGTTCGCCATGTTCAGAGAGTCCAGTTTTTATCCCATGCTTTTTCAGTCACAGTCCAACTGGCCTTGGTGAGCTCCCAATACATCAGCTCCGCTGTCTCAGTGGGTGGGTGCACCCCTCGTGGTCCCGACTTCTTTGCTCTTGTTCTCCCTCCTTCTGCTCCTCATTGGGACCTTGGGAGCTCAGTCCAGTGCTCCAGTGTGGGTCTCTGTCTCTATCTCCATCCTTCACCAGATGAAGGTTCTATGATGATATGCAAGATATTCGTCAGTATGGCTATAGGATAGGGTCATTTCAGGTTGCCTATCCCCAGCTGCCCAAGGAATTAACTGGGGACCTCGGCTTGGGCACCTGGGAGCCATTCTAGGTTCAAATCTCTTGCCAACCCTAAGGTGGCTCCCTTAACTAAGAATTGTGCTTCCGTGCTCCCCTATCCAACCTTCCTTTATCCCAATCCTCCTTTTTCTCCAAGTTCCCCCCTTCCTCCCCTTCTCCCTTTTCTCTCCCCATCTCCCCTTACCCCCATCCCACCCCACCCGCAAGATCTCAATTTTCTCTCCGGCAGTTTTGTCTACTTCCCATAGCCAAGAGGATAGCTATATGTTTTTCCTTTGGTTCACCTTCTTACTTAGCTTCTTTAGGATCACCAATTATAGGCTCCGTGTCCCTTATTTATGGCTAGAAACCAATTATGAGTGAGTACATCCCATTTTCATCTTTTTGGGTCTGGGTTACCTCACTCAGGATAGTGTTTTCTATTTCCATCCATTTGCATGCAAAATTCGAGAAGTCATTGTTTTTTACCGCAGCATAGTACTCTAATGTGTAGATATTCCACACTTTCTTCATCCATTCTTCCATTGAAGGGCATCTAGGTTGTTTCCAGGTTCTGGCTATTACAAATAATGCGGCTATGAACATCGTTGAACAAATGCTC
Source organism: Microtus pennsylvanicus (assembly GCF_037038515.1). Classification (NCBI taxonomy): domain Eukaryota; kingdom Metazoa; phylum Chordata; class Mammalia; order Rodentia; family Cricetidae; genus Microtus; species Microtus pennsylvanicus. The sequence continues at coordinate 32,463,408 of NC_134596.1, forward strand.
TTGTCATATGATAGGGCATCTCTTGGGTATATTCCCAGGAGTGGTATTGCTGGGTCCAGGGGTAGGTTGATCCCAAATTTCCTGAGAAACCGAAACATTGATTTCCAAAGTGGTTGCACAAGATTGCATTCCCACCAGCAATGGATGAGGGTACCCCGTCCTCCACAGCCTCTCCAGCAAAGGCTATCATTGGAGTTTTTTATTTTAGCCATTCTTACAGGTGTAAGATGGTATCTCAAAGTTGTTTTGATTTGCATTTCCCTGATCGCTAAGGAGGTTGAGCATGACCTTAGGTGTCTTTTGGCCATTTGAACTTCCTCTGCTGAGAATTCTCTGTTCAGATCAGTGCCCCATTTTTTAATTGGGTTAATTAGCATTTTAAAGTCTAGTTTCCTGAGTTCTCTATATATTTTGGAGATCAGACCTTTGTCTGTTGTGGGGTTGGTGAAGATCTTCTCCCAGTCAGTAGGTTGCCTTTTTGTCTTGGTGACAGTGTCCTTTGCTTTACAGAAGCATTTTTGAACAGTATTTATTCTGTTAGTTCTTGACTTTTTTTTTCATGGTCAACTCATGGAGTTTTATTAAGAAACATCAATTAAAAATAAATGACATTCTTTAAAACACAGTATCTAATGTATGAAGAGAGAAAAATTACAAAAAGTGTCAGCAAAATGCAATGCAGAAATGATATTTTACTTCTGTAATAAATATTAATTTTATAAATGTGAGGATATTTAACTTGACATTGCCTTCCTAATTCTTCATTGTTTGTCATGGGTTACACTATATCGAATAGTTTTTTAAAAAAGAAGCCCCCTCAGTTGCCATCCATCCTGCAGGACCCTATGCATACAAGACTGCTTAAGGATCAGAGAGACCCTTCTTTTAATTAGATTACTTAGTTCCTTAACATTTGGTTTATTTTTTGATGGAGTAGGTTAGATCTGCTATTTGATTATTATTATTTTTTTGTGTTTTTTCTTCCTTTGTATTATTAGACCACTATAAGACTTTGATTTCATTTTCTTTATTATATTTCTGTCATCTAGGTCTCTAACTTTTCAGCTTCTCAATGTTAATACTTCACTACCTCACAAAATGCAGAAACCTTTGTAGGTTCAGTTTAGAAGCTGATTATGGGATATGTAAGTTCTAATCGTTCATCTTCTACAGCAATAACGGGAGTTGACACAGTGATACCGTAATCCAGATGTTAAGGACGGAAGCAGGGTAGCATATGAGGACATGAAGAGTGTGCTACGCTGGCATTGGTACCATAGTGGTCTTTTTATGCTCACTTTTCATGGGTGATTTTTAAAAAAGCTTTTGCATATATATTTAAGAGGGCTTTTTGCATTTGTTTCAGTCTTGGTCACTAGTTAGTCATATGAGATTTCCAGTGTTATTGTGTATGGTCTACTTCAAATATTAGTTGAAGTGGTTTGTTGTTGCTTGTTGCTTTAAAAGCAACCAATACTTTATCTTCTTTTTAACTACTGTTGCTACCGGAATTTTTGAGAATCTCACTGGAGTCCTATATGGCAACAGGGTTCTTTCCCCTTTACTCATTAATGAAAGGATTTAAGGACAGACTGAGAAGGAAGTTTGAGGAAAATTTTATTGAGTTTAAAAGAAAAATTTCAGGTTAAGCAAGCTGTAAATCTCGGCAGCTCCTAGGAGGGAGATGGAGAAGAATTGAGAAGACCACTCGGTTTAGTTTAAGTGGATATGGAGCCATATAGCAGACTGCAGCCACATATGGAAGGAAGCTGAACATTGGAGAAAGAGTGAAGAAGCCCAAAGTATCAGAGAAAACATACTTCTGCACTGGCCAGCACCCGAAGGAAGACTAATGAGAAGAAGGGGCAATTGTACCTGTAAGATGGACTGACCCCACAGAACCTCTTGGCCATTTATTTGTAGAGACTGCGTTCTGGGGAGGGAATTCTGGGAAGGACAATACATTTAGCTCATTAAAAATGGAATTCTTGTGTTTAGCTTCAAGTGAAACCACTTTCCTAGGGATGCTTCTGCCTTCCTGAGGGGTGGCCTCTTACCTAGGTCATTGACTTGCCCTCCACAAGGCTAGGTCTCCAGCCTCACCAGAGCTTTTATTCTTTTCATCTGAAGATAACAGTTTTTCCTTAATGGGCGCTTACTGCTCCTATATTACCATATGGCTGAAGAAGAAAAATCAGTCTTATATGTGATGTGATTTTTTTTTTTTACGTAATTAAACTGTGTGAAATCCGTTGATTTTTTTTCCCCATTGTTTATTAGGTGATAAGGTTTGTTATACTGGGAAATAGTTCTGTAGGGTTGGTGTTGAGAGCTGTGTATGCACGCGCAGCAGCTGTGCCTGGTTGGTTCTCTTCAAATTTCCAAGGTCCTCTGTTTCTGCCATCTAGGAACTGACCTAGGGCCTTGTCTGTGTCCACCACTGAGCTTTGTTCCCCCACCACGTTTTAGTCCTTTAGTCTCCCAAGCCTAGGGACATTTTAAAAGCAGTTGTTATTGCTTTTGTGTGTGTGTGTGTGTGTGTGAGTGAGTGTGTGTGTATACAACTTTAAAATTTAGAAAGTAAATATATTTTATTTCTCTATAGGTTGCCTTTTTTTGAGTTTTATTTTAAAGAAATTGTTTCAGTGCTTACCTAGAATTTTGTAAGAGTTAATGCAGTCATCAGTTTTTCCCTAGAAAAGTGTATTTTACTTGTTATCAGTTTATATTAAGGTTATATTATATAGCAAGAGCCTCAGTTGCTTATAAAAATTTATAAAAGTGAAGTTATACTTCAAGTCATTGTTTTTAGTACTAAATGAAACATGTTATTGTTGTTGTTATTCTAGGAGAAAGATAGAATTGTAGGCTTCAGTTCACAGAGAAATTAACAATGTGAGGGTAGAAGCAGTCAGGTGGCAGCCAGAAATACGATTTGATTTAGGGGAAAGGTGGTGGTGAGATGAAGTTGGAAGTTTCTGTGGACACTGACATAGAAAAGCCCGGGAAAGAGGTTGTCTGGGCTTGAATGCTAGGAAGCAAAGGGCAGCTCAGTCTTATTTTCAGCAACTATAGAAGAAATAAAGGAAAAGATTGTACAGAAATAGAGAAATAGATTGTGCAGAAATAGCACTTGGTGCCTTGTTTTGAAACAGTACTGTTTGTGAGCTTTGACAGTGAAAACGTTGTGATTCACGCACTGGTGCTCGTCCGGGTCATCAGTTTTGCAGTTGTGATGTGGGTCTCTTCTCTGCGTTTTCTGTGTGCACAGTAGATACCTGCAAATGTGTGCTCGCATTATCTTCCTCCCTTCTCTCTTCTCCCTGCCTCTTCTCCATCTCACTCTCCCATCCCAGGTCTTGTCAGTTCACCCAGCCTTCTTAGAGTTAAGCCTGCTTTGCCAATTAGTTTCTTATACCTAGTAAGAGAGGGTGCCTAGTTGAGTCCTAATCACACCACTGTGAGCTTCTGAGAGAGCTTTGAAGTTGTTTCCAGGGCTGCTTTAAAAACTCATGCCACAAAGAACGGGGCCCTCTTAGCTCAGTTGGAAGCCTGCTAACATCTAGCTTACCCTGGGAGGGCTGTTAAGAAGGGGCCTTTTCTGTGACTCTAGGAAATGCCTTGTGGTCCAGAAAGAAGTTGTTCTGATAGACTTTTTTTTCTTTCTTTCTTTCTTTCTTTCTTTCTTTCTTTCTTTCTTTCTTTCTTTCTTTCTTTCTTTCTTTCTTTCTTCAGAATTTGCTTTGATATTTAGTTTTCCTTTGGATAAGTTAAAAACCACAGTGTGCTTAAAGATGGATTAAATGGAAATCACTTTCATTTTAAGCACTCTTTGAGGTTGAGTTATCAAGCACTATACTACAGTAGTTAAGAAACATCTAAACACATAGGCATCCTCATGAATATTAACCTTCATCAGGCGATGAAAGGAGACAGAGACAGAGGAGCACGGGACAGAAATCTCAAGGTCCAAATCAGGAGCAGAAGGAGATGGAGCACGAGCAAGGAACTCAGGACCGCGAGGGGTGCACCCACTCACTGAGACAATGGGGATGTTCTATCGGGAACTCACCAAGGCCAGCTGGCCTGGGTCTGAAAAAGCATGGGACAAATCCGGACTAGCTGAACATAGAGGACAATGAGGAATACTGAGAACTCAAGAACAATCGCAGTAGGTTTTTGATCCTACTGCACGTACTGGCTTTGGGGGAGCCTAGGCAGTTTGGATGCTCACCTTAGGAGACCTGGATAGAGGTGGGCGGTCCTTGGGCTTCCCACAGGTCAGGGAACCCTTATTGCTCTTAGAGCAGATGAGGGAGGGTGACTTGATTGGGGGAGGGGGAGGGAAATGGGAGGCGGTTGCGGGGAGGAGGCAGAAATCCTTAATAAATAAATAAATAAATTAAAAAAAAAAAAGAAACAATTCCTTAACATACACTAACTTCTCAATAAATGAAAAAAAAAAAAAAAAAAAGAAACATCTAAACAGACAGGACAAAGATGAAAAGAAGGATGTAATATGCAAATCAAAGAGTTTGGTCTGTAGGATCGTTACCTCCTTGTTTCCACAACTGATGTGCTCCTGCTGCTTAGTGAATTCTGTGGCAGAATGGGAGCCTGCACTCTTCTTTAGACTGACAGCTTGTCTTGCTCCTTCCTCTGCCTTATAGGGGAAGTACAGCCAAAACTTTCCTTGCTTGGGTGTTGGCTGAGTTTTCTGTCCTGCCCGGTTCCCGCAATTGTTAAGTCCCAAAGAAATCACACAGAGGTCTACATTAGTTATAAACTGATGGGCCCAGCATCTCAGGCTTCTTATTAACTCTTTTTTTTTTTTTTTTTTGGTTTTTTCGAGACAGGGTTTCTCTGTGGCTCTGGAGCCTGTCCTGGAACTAGCTCTGTAGACCAGGCTGATCTCGAACTCACAGAGATCTGCCTGCCTCTGCCTCCCAAGTGCTGGGATTAAAGGCTTGTGCCACCATCGCCTGGCCAACTCTTATAACTTATATTAGCCCATTATTCTTGTCTATGTTAGCCACGTGGCTCAGTACCTATTCAGTGAGACAGTCACATCTTGCTTCTTCTGTGGTGGGGTCACAAGCTTTCCTCTTCCCAGAATTCTACTGTTCTCGTCGCCCTGCCTCTACTTCCTGCCTAGCTACTGGCCAATCAGCATTTATTTAAAAATATAATTGACAGGATTCAGACCATTGTCACACACCACTTGGGAACTGTCCCTTTGTTTCTGCTTTATCTCCATTTCTTTTACTTTTAGGCTGCAGATGTGCTTTTATATATATATTTAATAAGATATGTATGCATGTAGAACTGAGATTGTTTCTGCTAGGCTCTCCAGAAACCTCAGTTAGGGAATGCATTATCCAATATCATTCAGAATCTCAGGATTGGCTCCAAAGCATTATGCAGTAAAGTTTCATAATGAAACACCACTAATTCTTCATTGAGAAGTGGTGGTAGTACCGACAGTACCGCTGCTGAGGATTGGGGCGGGATGTTTGGTACTTTTTTTTTTTTAATTTATTATTTATTTATTTTGAATCTGCTAAAGTGTTACAAAGATAGAATTTTCTTTTTTACTGTAGGTGTGTTGATGTTGTGCTTGCAGGGTTACTTGATGTGCCAGTGGTTTAGTATACCTGCAAAAATTCTGTGTGCTAGCTTAAGAGATTTCTCCCCTTCAGAGGAGAGAGAGAGAGAGAGAGAGAGAGAAAGAGAGAGAGAGAGAGAGAGAGAGACTCTCTGTCTCATAAAAAGGAAGACATGAGGAGGGTGAGTGGGAGTTGACTGACTATTGGCTGACTATTGACTATTGGCTGACTATCTGGTCTTTGCATAGGTACTTGAGGGAGGAATTATGTACAGTTGTGTACATAAATATTGATATGTAGATATGGCATGATATTTACACGTGGGTGCCTGGAGACTAGCAACTTGTTTTATTAATGAACTTCTTCTTCTGTGGGTCCTGATTGTTCCTGTCATTCATGTCTGAGCGAGGTTTTGAATTTTTGGTTTACTGTTTGCTCTCTGCCCCGAACTCCTTTATTAAGTGTATCACCTTTCCCTTAGAGAATATAACGTGTTTCTTTGTTTCTCAAATGCACTAAGTGTTAAATAAGTGATTTAAAAGCTGTGATTATTTTTGAGATTCTACCTGCAGTCCCATTAAGTATGTCTGGTAAAAATACTTCTTTTTCTGATGCTGTATTTAGAGAATTTTCGTCTTTGGCAATAGAAAGTTCCTTTGCTCATGACTGCTTACTTAGTAATATGATAAATATCCAGGTGATGTAGTAGAGTTTGTAATCAGTTACAAATGGATTTTAATTGCTTATGTACAAATTGAAAATTGCCTGTGTGCCAAATAAAAAGATAATCTGATGTTTTAATAATGTTGCCTTTAGGCAGAATTGTTCTCTCTGGCCTTGACTTTTGGCAAGGTAAATTCTTAAGAATTCTTCTTACTGAAATTTGGATCCGCTAGCCCAGTATTTCTCAACTTTCCTAAGACTGCGACCCTTTAATACAGTTATTTTTTTGCTTCTTCATAACTGTGATTTTGCTATTATTGTGAATTATAATGTAAATATCTGATATGCAGGAGGTCTGTGACTCCTGTGTGAAAGTCATGTGACCCCCTCCCCCCCAAAAGGCGTCATGACCTGAAGCTTGAGAACCATGTCTCTGGCGCAATCCTGTTCAAAGTATTTGCTACTCTGCAGGGTTGCTTAAATCCAGACATTTGAGATCAGTCTGGCCAATATAGTGAGATTCCATCTCAAAAATGAAAACAACATAGAGACAGATTTTACTGGGTTTTCTAATAGCAACAAATTAATATTACTTTAAATATTTAATGACAAGTAGAATTTTATTATTTATTATACTACTAGAATGACGAAGAGAGTCAATGTAGGTTCAACTCCACACATTAAAGGAATAGCTCAACACAATCTGCTTATTTTCTAATATATTAGTATGTTTGTAGACTCCTGGTAATTCTTCCTAATAGATTTTTTTATAACGATAAAGTGATTATAAAATCAGATCAAAGCTTAATTTTTCTTTTTTAAAAATTATTTACAGGAGAGGGCTGCTCACAATTTATATGGCCAACTTGGTAAGTAAAGCTGTTTTTAAATTTATTATTATTATTACTAATGGAAGAAGGAAAACTGTGACTCTTGAGGCTGTTGGCTGTGTGTTTCAGAGGCTCATGCTGAATGGCGTGGGAGCTTGCTGTCCTTTGATTTCTTTCTGTCATTGTGACCTTCACTGATTTGAGAAGGGAACCACCTCACTGCCCTGTACCCTTGGAGGTCTTCTTTTCTAACGTTAGAACTTTTAGATGGGTTACATGTTGGTACCTCTATATCCAGCTCTCTCACCTCTTATTTAATTTTTTTTTTATTTTGCTTGTGTTATTGTTTTTCTGGGAGAAATGATTTAGGGATTAGTTGTCGTGATAAGCCTTTAATATTAAAGCAGTAATATTAATGCTACTAATCTTCAAACATAAGTGTATTAACACACTCGTCTAAATTGTCATGTGGCCTGGTACTGGAGTCCACATCTAATCCAGATGCTGCTACCATGTCACCAGTTCACCCTTCACTATCATTTTTCATAGTTAATAGTTGGTATTAGGTAGTTTCACTGAGAGTAGGTAAAGATAAGCTCCTGAGTTGTATAAGATGCATTTGTGTTTTCTTTCTTGCTAATACCTGCAAAGGCCACTTCAGGAAGGAATGCGGGCACACAGTCCATTACACTGGGAAGGGCATGATGGCAGCAATGCCAGGCAACTGCTCTGTCTCATTGCGTCGCTGTCAGGAGTCAGAGAGAGGGGAGTTTTGGTGTTCAGCTTGCTTTTTCCATTCTTCAATTTTGATTCAATCTCTGTCCCTAACATACAAAGTAGATCTGCCCCCCTTAGTAAATTTCTCTGGAAACATCTTCGCATACACACTCAGAGATACATCTCCTAAATGGCTCCCAATCCAGTCGTGCTAACAATGAAAAGTGTCCGTCACGTGTAGAAGTTCGTTTCAGCGATGAAGCAGCTCAGCACCATGCTGCTGTATCTTAGCTACCTGTGCTGGATGCCGCTACCTCTCATGTTCATGGAGTCTACGGTCTAGTGAAGGAGTCCCCGTGGAATAGTAATGGATGCAGAAGACTGAAATGTAAACTGTGCGCGCCATGGGAGCTGCAGTGAGAGGAGCACCAGACTGCTGTGTGGGAGGGGGCTCCTAATCCTTTTGTGTCATTCCACCCATATCTGCGCACGTACAGGGAGACCTGCAAGGTCCATGTGATGTGAGAGGTGTCACTCATCAACAAAGCCTGGGGCCTGCAGTTGGCTAAGTTATTAAAGCATCTACCGCAGAACTTCAGTGTTCTGATCTCTTCTAATTGCAGTGAAAAAGAAATTCCAGGACACCAGGAGAGCAGAGAGCAATTAGAGGATTAATTTTTGTCTTTATTCTTTTTGAACAAAGAATTCTACACTCTAAGCTCTGTCCGATCAGGGGCATTTCCTATTTTATGTCTCATACTATAACCACCTAGGTCTATTCTGACTTGAATAGAATTTGATGAGTATTTGCTAAATCAACAGTAATATTCCTAGATAAAGAATTCTAAGCTGGCCGTGACCTAAAAAACAATCATCCCATTTTTGTTCTGTGCAGACACCTTTTGGAGTCTGTTGTCAGTCTGGCTATACTTTTGAAGGTAATCTCTTTCTCCTTCAGTTTTTAAGGTTTTCTTTTGAAGAACTTATCCTGGCAAGCATGTTGGTGTTTTGTTTTGAAATCAGGACTTAGTTTGCTTTTTAGTTAAAAACTGCTTTTCCTTGGTGTCTGTATTCAAACCATATTTTCTTCTCTGTGTTTTCTTATTTGTTCTTCAGCATTTTCACACTTTTTCTTCTTAACTGAATCCCAGTTGTGTTTCATATCCTTGTCTCAATTTCATTGTTCTACCTACGTTTGTGTCCATAACATGTTCCTTAATCTATTTCAGTATTCACTTCGAATGACGGTTTTCGAATTTAAAAGAGATACATATTAAAGAGAATAAAATCTGAAAACCCTAGTAAAATCATCACCTAGCATACTAGTCAGTGTATTTCTTCTTTCTCTCCCCATCTCCAGTAGGGGCTTACAGTGTGTAGTCAATGCTGGCCTGAAGGCTACTGTTTTCCAAGCTGACCCTGAGTCCTTAATCCTTTTGCCTTAGGCATCCAGATGCTGTGGTTCGTGGCATGAACCACACCTTTTCATTGTCGTTGTTTATACATTTTCAGTTCTTCCTATGATGATTTTAAAATGTGATTTATTTCCTGACTAGGAAAAATAAATAAAATTAAATTTGGTCTTTCCTTTTGCACTATTGGTCAAATACATCTTCAAAATTATAAGTTGTTGGAATAGTTAAATTGTAAGTGAATGTGCAGGCTGACTCTATTTCAAATTGTAGACAGCTTTCAAAGACAGACATTCTGAATATACTCGGTTATACAGTCCCCATCAGGAGCAAAGACTTGAGAACGTTTTGATGTCGATGCATTTATTGTAATTGTGGTTGTATTCACCCCATTTTTTTTTTTTGGAAGAGAGAACTTGTGTCTAAGCTAGGTCTAGAGTGGCGCCTGGTCCTCTCCTTACCTCTCTCAGTGTATGCTGTTGGGAAGACCTTGGCTGCCCCTCTTCAGGACATGGCATCCTAGGGCATGCCTATGTGTTAGAACTGCTTCTGAGCATTTTCCATGTTATAAGACCGGGTGAGTTGGAACAGCGAGTAGTAGAGTACTGATGGAAAACACACTTTCAATGGGCCTGCAGCAATCAGTTGTCTGTACCTAGAAGCACCTGGAAAATGAATGAATGAATGATTTTGATAAACCCAAAGAAAATATATACTGAACTTAACCAGCAGTAAGCTGGGTCCCAAAATGTCTGTGTTGTTCAAAAAAGTGAAATGTGACCATATAAATCAGAATGTAATATGGTAGTGATTTAATATATCGTGGTTAAAATGCCACAGTTTTGCAAATTTTATGAAAAAGTGGGACTTTGAACAGATTATGTAAGTTTTTCTTAAGACTTAGAAGGATCCTGTGACTCTGCCTTTTTTTTTTATCACCCCTCCCTCCCCCTTTTCTGCTTCCTCCATACTGCCCCCTCTAGTGAAGCAAAGCGAGCACAGGTCCTCTGGGCCTTGGTGAAATATCCCAGTTGTAAGGTCTCGCGTATCCAGTCCACACAGAACAACAGCCCTCGTCCTGCGCACAGTCTAGCACATGCGTTTTGTTATTTTCCTGTGTATCAACATTTGATTTTTTTTCCCCTCCCTGTTTCATCTTCTTTTCTGGGCATTGAAGCGTCATGTACGGTTTGGGCATTGCTGTAGTGTGTGGCTAGAGAAGCGCCTGTGAGCACTTTGTCCTGGAAGCTGCCAAATGGATTTGTTAGACAAAGTGTTCATCGTAAGGAATAATTTTCAGGAGGGATTTATTTCAGTCCTTGTTATATTTGACCTATGTTTGTATGATATTTTGATGAGATGATTATAAATACTAAACGTTGGTGGTTGTGGGGCGCAGTTGGAACTGAGTATGAGCACTTCTGCTTTGAGCTTGGGAGAAGGAGGAGCCTAGAAGACAGCTGCGCCACAGAGACATGTTATCCTTGGCCTCAGGAAGAGACATGTTATCATTGGCGTCAGAATTGACCTTTATCTTCCCCAGTGTTACCAATTGTGGCAAACGGTTGGGGTAAGGAGGAAAGGATAAGAAATGTATTGAGCATTTACCATATGTTAGATGCTCTAAGTTGGGATTAGCAAACTAAATCAGTTATTATTTTAGCCAATTCACAAACCACAAAGATAGAACGCAGCGGTATGACAACTTGACTGTGTCATGAGAGTGCTTGTACTGTGTAATTGGGTCGAAGTGTTGATGGTTGTTTTTGAGGTGGTGAGACAGGCAATAGGTAAAGAATTGTGAACTCTGCCTGGGGAAGCCTCTGCTGATTTTTGTCTTTGGAGCACAGGGTTGTCTGCTGATGTTTGCATTGTAGGAATGTTCTCTGAGCTCTCTTGTTGCTAGTCTTAGTACTGATGATATTTGTCCCCATAAGTTTTAGTTATTAAAATATGTAGCTCTAATTGTAAACATTAAAAAATAGACAGCAGTTGAACTAATATTTGTTTAATTCTAATCATTGTAACATATTTTAGAGTGGAAATGTGTACTTTCAAAAAATACTATCTTCTAGATTTTCAAATTGACAGCAAATTATTTGTCAAAGGTCAGGTGAATAAAAGGCATATTAAAAATATAAAATAAATAATCAGATATTTTCTCTGGCTTATCCCCAAAAGAATAGCAGTAAAATGATGGAAAGTTTTCTGTGCCAAACGCAGTTATCCCCACGAATGGCAGCTGCTAAGACTCTGCCCTGCCACACTGGGATGGAGAGCCCTGAAGTTAGGCTTCTGTTTGCACGGGTTTCTTACGTCAGTAGTGCCGATGGCTAAGGTTTCTAGTCTTTCAAGATCACCACATGCGTCAGGTGTTGTGAAAGATGTCAAGTCTTACTCTTTTATTTTTAGCTTAATTCTAAGAAAAGTGCTTTAGATGTGAAAGTATCAAGTCTCCAGAAGGACCCATAGAGAAAGATGTTTAAAGTCCGATATCCCTTCTCTTGGAATTAGGAACCTAAAGAGTAAGATTTGACATCTCTCACAACACCTGCCTAGCTTTTGATGATTACAAGTGACTTCCAAAAGGAAGCTGTGCTTTATAATTTCATTTATGGCACCAATCATTTAATTGTGTGTGCATTTAAAAATTATAAACGTGCATATACATACATATATATGTAGACTCCAAGAGCGTTTATTTTTCAGTGTTAAGCACTCAGTGCCTTTGACTAGAGCATCTGTATTTAATATTTTAAACATAAGGTTTATAAATGTCAAATCAAGTTTTGTTATAAGACAAAGTAATGAAGTCAATAATGAAATTGAACAGTATTAATTATCAGTTGTGCTGGGCACACGAGGATAAAAAAGATACAAGAGAGGTTGTGGAGTAGTTGGAGCAACTTGATAGATGAGCCCCAAAGAAATAGCGTTATATTAAAAAAACAACAGTGATAAACATTGTCTCAATTTGCTCTCCCAAGCCTTCCCTTGTGTTCCATGTGCATCATTCATCGATCCATCCATCCATTGATCCATCCATCGATCAATCGATCGATCCATCCGTCCGTCCGTCCGTCCGTCCGTCCATCCAGTGGTTTAAACCAGAAACTCAAGAATTTCACACTTTACTTGCCTTTATACTGCTACTCCAGTCCATCAGGAACTCATTCTTTCCTCACATTTGTTCTGGACTGTATCGTTGTCCTTCCAGCATTGCTGTAAGCATGTGTAGGAACGCCCATCTGTCCTGAGCATCCAATAGCGTGGCATGCTGGCAGTCCCTGCATCCTGTTGTCTCAGAAGCTGCGTGTTGAACATGTTGATGCTCTACTTGAAATCTCAGTGCCCTCCCTTCCCCCAAACTCAGACACCTTCCTGTGGCTCCCAGGGTCCTTTACGACTCCTTTTCTAATCTCTCTTCTCCTTTGTCTTCCGCCCCTCTCTGTTAATATTCAAGGTCTCTTAATGTCGTGATTTGGAAATCTGTTAGCCCACGGTTTCTGTGACTGGTGTCATCTGATCCCCATCTCAGCCCAGTATCAGCTGCTGCTGTAGGTCCAGACCTTCCCTTCCCTTCTCTAACTCATGCTCTTTTCATAGGACTCTTTAGGATTTTAAAAACCAATCGTGCGTGTGTTGTGCATGTGTGCATGTGCATACACGTCCTTACCTGTGCCTTGCCCATCCGATGGTGCACATGTAGAAGGAAAAGGACAACTCTGAAAGCCAGTTCTCAGTTCCACCATGTGGGAGCTCAGTTCAAACACAGCTCAGCAAGCTTGGTGGTAATTCAATAATCATTATGATTATGGCTTGGGAGCAGTTGCTCATGACAAGTCTCTGGCTGTGAGTGAATATAGGCCAAGAAGGTGGGCGTTTTTAGGTCATGTTTTCTAGCAAGAGGATAAATGTTTTGGAATGTGAACAAACATTGTTTTGTATTCTAGAGGGTTAGGACTTTGGAATATAATTTTATTCTTCTGTATGTTTACTTGGAAAAAATGTTCATTCTAGGGACTTTATGGGTAGAGGTTGAAATCTGAGGCCAGTAGAGAACCTGCTCTGATTGGTTTGACAGTTTACTACAAGGTCAAGTGGACCTGCATTGAAAAAGGGCAATTTTCCCTTGGGCATGCGTTGTTATCACACCTTGTCTTTCTGTGTCTTTGCTTTCTTCTTGGCATGGGGAGAAAGTAAAGATGCATGTGAAGTGAAAAAAGGTCAAATGTAAGGAAACTCATTAAAATGAAATAAATGATTATAAAAGAAGCTGATGACAAGAAGAATTGTATATGGGAGGTAAGTTAAAACAAGCAAGGAAAACCGTACACGAGCTTAGAAAGCAGAAAGGAGAGACAGAAAAAAACAAAAACAAAAACAAAAACAAAAACCAAACAAAAAAACCACAGAGCAAACAAATGAATCTCCCCCTCCCCCGGCCCATCTCTGGTGGCAGGTTAAAAGCATGTTAGGTTAGGATGTTTGTCGTTTCCAGAGCTCACATTTAACTGAACTGTTTTCACAGCGCTATTAAGGTATTTTAGGTCATGAGGGCCTTTCCTCCTGTAAGGGCCTTACTGAAGGAGTGAATTTGCTACCTTTTTGTGCTTTCTCTCACTCTCTCACTCTCTCTCCTTTCCCTCTCTCCCTCCCTCCCTTCCTCCTTTCTGCTGTGTGATGCCTTCTGTTCTTCCTTTGCAATGGCAGTATTTTTTTTCTAATTTTTGAGATTATAATTTACATACACTTTCCCTTTCCTCGCTTCCCTTCAAACCGTCTCATGTACCCCTTCCTTGCTCTCCCTCAAATATATGGTCTCTTCCCCCACTAATTGTTATTGCATGCATATATGCATATGTCTATACATATGTATTATTAAATATACCATGATCAGTGCATGCAATATTCCTTGTATGTAGGCTTTCAGGGATGACCATTTGGCACCGGACAGCCAACTGGTGTGCTCTTCCCCAGGGGAAGAAGACCGCCTCTCCTGCTTACAGCGTTTCTCAGGGAGGCTTCCCGGGTTTTTCTCTGGAATTGCTATTGTTAGTTTCCTTGTTCAGCTCAGTTTAGACTGTTACATTGGTGATACTTTATGTGTGTAGTTTGACATTCCAGGGAGACACAATTTCACAGCTCACTCTCGGATTCTCTGGTTCTTACAGTAATCGTTCTGCTCCCTCTTCTTTAGTGTTCCCCTAGCCTTAGGTACCAGATTGTTTTGTAGAGGAGTCCGTTGGGACAGCGCTCCACAGCTCATTTTGATTGATTGTGGTTTTCTGTAGTGGTTTCCATATGTTGCAAAGCTTTCCAGCACCTAGAAGTTTAGCCAATAAATTCCTGTTCATTATAGATGACCATTGTTGGGTTTTCCATCAGAATATTACAAGACACACTGAACAAGGGCTGCAGGTCCTCATCACTGTGGGCAGCCCTCGGTGTCCTGTCTGAGCTGGTTTCCATGACTGCGCTCGCAGGAACAGGAAAACGCAGAGCCCTTTTTTACTTGCTGGTGAACATGAATGTTTCACTTCTCTGTTTTGCATTCCCTGATATAATCCTCCGCTGGACGTATGGGGTTTCTTGGAACAGCTCAAACCTCTGGGAGTCAGGGAGGAGTTACATTTTCTTTTTCCTGTGGTGTTGGCTTATGGGAAATGTTAGGAAAGGGTTAAAAAGAAAATTAGCATTTCCTGGGCGTAGCAAACATAGGTTTCTCGGTGTGTGTAAAATTTATCAAATGTGTTCTTTAGTGTAGTGCTTATGCTTCTAACTGCTGTTAAGTGTTAAAGATTTATTTTTTACAGTGACATTTTCTCTAGCATTCTAGAGCTTCCCATGCTCTAGCAGTAAAGCATAATCAACTTTTGCTAATGTAGTTTTAGGATAATTTGAAGTATCAAGTGATTTATTTAGCCTTTGTTACTATAGCATCTCATTGATGCTAGGTTAGTGGTTATAGGCTACTCTATTCTGTCTAAATATTCTTTAACACGTAAGACTTTTAAAAATGGGTGAAAGCAAGCAATAACATAAATGGAACAGTTGCAATATAGAACTTGATTGTTTCATTTTTGGCCTTTAATTAAGGTTGTCTCCAGAATTCTGGAATGAAGCAGCGGTCTTTTAACAAGTTTATCACTAGTACTTAGGGAGTCCTCTATGGGGCAGAAGCAAGGCTTGCCCCTCTGTATTAAGTCATTTTATCCCACTGCAGTCTAGAAGGTAGACACTGCTGACACATTTCGGGATTAAATTATTTGTGTCATATGATGAAAAACAAAGGGAAAATAACTAAACATTCATTTATTCAACTAGTAAATTCCTGAAAACATTTTATTTTGTAGTTTTTGGTCATATGCCTTACTGATTTTGTAATTTTTATTTAACTATTTTGAAATAGTTATAATTTAATTTAATATTTTATAAATAGAAGTAAAGAATGGTATTTTTGTGTATTATTTATTTTGCCTTCTCATTTGATGAGACACAAACTCTGTAAATTAACACATCGTCTTTATAATCTTGAATAAAAAATAATGGTTCTAAAGTTTCCCCTCTGAAAATCTATGGGTAGTGGCACACATACATTTGCTTTTGCAAATATCAGGTATGTACATTTTCATATATGTTTAATATTTGGTAGGACTTATATAGGGTGACTTTTCATATCATGGAGTTTATCATCATTTGACTTGCGAAAGGAAGGATCTATTAGGATTTTTTTCTATTAGTATTATCTTGTGGTATTTATTGGGATGTCTTAGTAGACTTCTATGGGAATGGTAGGAATTTAAGCTTAATTGCCTTGCTTAATGGTGATGTGTTATTGTTTGTGGGATTATTTAGATGTTTCTATAATACCTAGATTCTGGAGTTTCTGGTACTTTGTCAGAAGATACATTGTAATTAATTAAATTAAGTTAGTTATACAATGAAAAAAACGTAAGGATATTGGGTTTAAAGTCTAGGTAGTAGTTCACTTTGAATGTCTCAAAGGCAGACCATATTTTTTAATCTCCACAAGTGATTAGCAAAGTAGAAGCTGAAAAATCCTAGTTCACTTTAAAATGTCATTTGATGAAAGCCGCTTTACTTTGTAATGCCCATTATTTGCTAGGAAGTTACAGGGGTCAGACAAGCATTCCTTTTCATGAAATCTGATCAGGTATTTATGTGAGACTATTTAAAGAAATACAAAAGAAAACAGCAAAAAGGAAAGAAATACATGTTTGCTAAAAAAAAAAAAGTGCCATGGCAACAGAAGCCATTGTCTTACATTTGTAATTATTTTTATTAGTAGATAATTAATAGCAACAGTAATATAATAACGATGTTTCTGTATCTGAAAATGTAGCAGCAACCTGGTACAAGCCAAGGGACAGACCACAAGGACAAGAGGAAGGCAAGATACTATGGACCCAGAGATTAAAATTCTGCTAAGCCTTTCACATCTCTTAGTTTCCATGTAACCTAATTACTTGCATCTGCTTTGCTGCCCCGAGAACTCCGAGGCTGTGGCAATCCTTGAGTGTTTCTGTGGAAGAGTTCTAGCTCCCAACTCTCATTGGTTGTGCAACAGTCTTACTCATACCATTTCACTTGCTTAGTTTCTCAGTTGAGCAAAGGATATCATGACAGCGCTGACTGCAAAGAACACAGGCAAGTTTTATTAGCCACAGAGACATTGCAGTCGCTCTTGGCTTTTGTTGTTTTTTGGGGGTCATGATCCAGTCTGTGAGTCTCACAGCATGGATGCTGCTCTCTGTATTTAGGAAAGTTGTGTACTAAGAAAGTACATGAAGGCAGAAGACATTATTCCATGGCGATCCATGTCTTTATATTTTAATCTGATTTAGTAATGACTAAGGAATTGAACTAAATTTACATATTGAGACATGTCTGTTTTAACTCTCCAACTGCCTTGTCTTTCTCTTTGCATAGGCACATAATATAATGGTTAAAAAGCAGAATAGAGGAGTTGAGAATGATTTTCTGTTTCATGACAGAGGGATTTGAAAATGCATAATAAAATATTTTTAATTCCTTGTAAATTTATCGATACAATAAAAAACTTAATATTTTTTTCAGAAATTATCTTGTGAATATAATTGAGGTTCCTGCCTATATGCACAAAAACAAACATGACCAGCAAAGAGTGGTAGACTGATCAAAGACCTTGATGTGAAGCACAGATTGCAATATTGAGAAGATGCCACATGACAACAAGCCTGTCTATGAGAAAGATAAAGCTTGGCAGGAGGTTGTGTGCTGGCTCATCATTTTGCACTTTAACCCATTCCTTCAAATCCCAATGGCATGATAGTGAACACTTGAAAAGGAAAATGTCAAAAAATACTGGAAGAGACCAGACAATTTGGTGAAACTAGAATCCTAATAAATAGTATCAGTATAAATACTAGGGAAGGATTAGATATATCAGAGGGACTGTTGTAAGGGGTTTGGAACCATTCTTGTTGGAACTCTGAATAGACAGTCTAGAGGATCAGTAAGGATCAGGACTCACTAATAAATGGGATGCATTTGGAAGAGTGGAGTCATTCCCCTTAGGAATGGGAGGGAAGATTTGGATGGTGCAGGATAGCTTCATCCAAGAGTAAAAGTGTTGAAGGATGTTAAGTATTTGGAAAGTCTCCATCTCTGGCTTGCTTATCTGCTCCCTCCTCATACCATTAGGGTGAAGTTTACCAGTCACTTCCAGCTCATGTTTTACTCCAGTCTTCTTTTCTTCCGAAAAAGTTAACCCCATAACTACAGTGGGCATTTTATTTTTCATATTCATTCATACGCATGCACACATGCTCTTTGGATTGGGTGGATCTCCCTTGTTTTCACCAGAAACAAGAATATTAAGTCAATATCAAGAGAGATTTGAAGACAAAATTAAACACTACCAAACAAACAGAAGGCTCATGTTGAATAAACATTTGATCTTAGAAGAAAACCCCAAAATTTAGAAATAGGCTAGCCCCCCATAAAGTTTTTTTTATAGTGATAGCAATTATTAAACAAAATAAAATAGTTATAGAAGTAAAAGATGTTCTTAGAAATAAAAGTGATTTATTTAAAAATGCTAATACAAAGAGGTAGAAAGATAAAGTTAAGACTTTTGTCACAAAAATAGAACAGAAAATAAAGATGTGAAATACTGAGAGATATGAAGACATGAGATGGAATATACTGAAGAACTGAAGTTTAGGAAAAAGAAAATAAGATAGGAGGGAAATAGTAAATAGACAGTTGGGTATTTATATTGGATATTTTCTTAATGAAGAAAGCCAAAGAGTTACTTGTCACATTCAGGTTCGGTTTTAGAACTGTAAGATACAGGAGACTTTTTGGAGGCATCTAGAGAAAATTTAGATGTAATCAAATTAGCAAGTTCTCAAAAACAATGTAGGGATGTCTTTAGTTCTGAAGAAAGATGGAATTTTCTAACCTGGGATTCTGTGAGCAGGGGAACTGTGATGCTCAATGTTGGTAAAAGAGGAGACTTTGAGTCATTGAGAAAAAAGCAAAACCAAAAAGCTCACTTGAGAATCTGGAAAAAATGGGAAGACCTCTAACCCACCAGGAAAGAGAGAAAACTGGAAACCTCCCCACCCAGTGCAACAGCACAATCAGCTAACAGCTGTGTACCAGATCTTGAAACAGACTGCTCCAAGTTCAGTAGGAATCGAGACGCCATGATTTAGTGTCTGTTTCATGATTGAAAGTCCATGATTAAGGATGGAGAAATGCAATGGTGTAATGAAAAACATGTTTATGGAAACAATAACAGAAAAGCAAAATCTCCAGAGAGGCGACAGCATTGTAGGAAGTGATGGTCCAAGTCTGAAAGTGTGTGGTTGACTTTGAATGCTTGCTGGACAGCTGATTTGCCTTTGTCTCACGGTGCCTGTTTGCTACATCTAATGTATAGTTATATTAGTTTATTGATTTTCAACTTTATATACTGAATTGATGTGGGACTCCTCTCTGTATGCTACGAATATGTTTTATTACCATTGGTTAATGAAGAAGCAGCTTTTGCCTGGGGCAGGGCAGAATAAAGTCAGGTAGGAAATTCAAGGAGAGATAGAGAGAGTAGGAGGAGCAAGGGAGTCGCCATGTAGCTGACAAAGGAGAAAGGCACCCACTGTTTGGCAGTGTACATCCACATAAAGTCTAAGAAAGCTTAATAAAAAAAGGCTTCAAGACCCATAAAAATAGGAGATAATTGGAATTTCTTGGTAGCCACATTTTTTTTTTTCTCCCAGATAGGCTCTGTTTGCTGGCAACGAGCAGAGAAACAGCCGGCTTCCTGATACATGTTGGTGGCATGAACAGCTCTGGGTCTTTCTGGAGGTTCTGTTACAGGGCATTTAAATGGGACTTGTGAGCAGAGTGCTCCAAGTTGATCAATGGTGACAGATCTGCAGCATCCCTGGAGTTGTGGTGGTGAGCATGGCTCCCAGAGCTGGCAGTACATACCTCTGCCATGATGGACAAGGTGAAGCCAATAGGCAAAGCCTCGATATTAGTTCTAGCCACACCTGCTTAGCATTTAAAAAAAAAACTCTCCTAGTCAGAAGATGATTACAGATACACAATAAGACAGATTCAGATGAAAAAGACCTCTGAATGGGTCATAGAGTTGGATAAATGTACATGGGTTTAAGAGAGGAGAAGAAAGAGTAAGTCAGATTAAAGGGGTAAAGATAATAAAATAAATATTACAAAGTAATAGAGTAATAAAAAGCCACTTAAATATGGAAAATATGCAGAGAGTCTGGATTATGTATATTATTCTTTTTTCTTTTAATTTTTTGACTGCAGAGAGACATTTGATTCTGGGGGGGCTGCTAAGCTAAATCAACATACATATATTTTAAAGGTATCTTGGCTTCAAAATTTGAGTCAAAGGATATGTTACTTTGGAAAGTTTCCACAGAGGATGGGGAACCTGTGGATTCCTTATAGGCTAATTTGGTTTGATGGAACAAGATCCCCTGAAAGGTCTCCATGAACCCTAGAATTACTTCACCCAATAATCAGCAGGAAGCAGTTTGGAGAAAACTTTGCCCAGATTCCCAAAACGATTGTTTATAAATGTTTGTTTTCATTTAAAGGGGGATAGGATATAGAAATGAATATTTTACATTGGTATGGACTTTGGTGTATTGATACAAATTTAAGGTCAGTTTTGTTAGATGTGTATTTCTACTCTTGTTTAGGGTATTATTTTTATACAGCTCCTTTAAAATGTATTATATAATTATTGATTATCATAATTATATTATATTCTAATTATTAATGTATAATTATTGATATTATAATGTATAGTATTAAGAAATACAGGTTAATAAATAGTCATTTATAATAGTCAAACTTCTAGTCATGTTAATTAGGTTTTCTAGATATACAGAGATCCATTACAGTTAGATAGATAATCTTCAACACTTCAAAGACCTAAAGAATATGACATTTAAAAGATTTAAAGAACTTTTCACAACAGTGAGACCTGTCTGCTCCTGGCCCACCAATTACTTCAGAGAGGTTGATGGGCACTGAAGAAACCTGCTATGGAATTTGTTTTCAATGTGACAAGGCTAGCCATTTGGGCAAGAAACTGCTCTTGCCTGGATTGCTTGATGGTATTCTGTATGAACTGGACATGCAGGACCAAGAAAGTGACTGCTAAACTTTCCCAAAGATGGGATGGCCCTTCAAGTTTCGTGCTTAACAGAGGAAACTTCCAGACATTCTGTAGGACACAGAAAAAGTGACTGACAAACTGTCAATATAGGTGAAACAGCCTTTCAAATTTCCTGCTTTATGGAAAGTTTGCCAGTTACTATGTACTTGTAGGTTGAAGATGGATGCCCTAGCATTACAGAAGATCATTGGGTGACTCTCTAGGCAGCAAGATGTCTCTGTCATTTCTAGAACTTTGGAATGTACTTCCTGTGTACTTCTGGGGACTTTGATGTAGTTGAAGACAGATAGTTATAGTTTTATTTTTCCTTAATTATGATAAAAGATAAATTAGTTATGAAGCTTTAGACTCACAAATAAATATTGTAACTGTAATTCTTGCTTGATACCTGTTTTGTTATATGTAATTTTACTAGTTAAAGTTAAAACCTTCCTTTTTATTTAGACAGAAAGGGGGAGATGATATGGGACTCCCCTCTGTATGCTGTGAGTATGTTTTATTACCGTTGGTTAATTCAAGAAGCTGCTTTAGCCTATGTAGGGCAGAATGAAACCAGGTGGGAAATCCAAACAGAGATATAGAATCAGCTGGAATCAGGGAGACAGGATGTACCTACCGAAGGAGAAAGATGCCGTAACCTTACCAGTAGGTCACACACACCCTTGTGGTGATACATAGAATTATAGAAATTGGTTAATTTAAGGTGTAAGAGCTAGCTAGAAATACACCTAAGCCATCAGCTAAACAGTGTTGTAATTAATATAGTTTCTGTGTTTATTTGGGTCTTAGAGGCCAGAAAAAAAAGAGCAGTCGCCACTTGCCCTAAATATTTTAAATAAAAGTTTGAATAGTCAATTTTCCATCATTTACTGGTTGAAACTTAATTATATAACTTCAAAACAAGCTGTAAGTATAAAAAAGCCATCACTATACATAAATATACAATGGCTTTATACGTAGATGCACAAAATGGCTATATTCTTATAAATGTGTTTGTATATATATATGTATGAATATATATTTATCAGACAGTAGACAAAAGCTGGGTAATAGGGTTGGTAAAGTGGCTCAGTTGGTAAAGGCACTTGCAGATAACCCTACTGACCTGAGTTTGTTCCTTAGAACCCACATGTTGATACGAGAAATTTTTTCCCCAAACCTTATCCTCTGAACTCTACATATATGTGGAAGTACAAATACACACACACACACACACACACACACACACACACACACACACACACACACACACACACAGAGTAACAAATTTAAAATAGAGCCGGGAAATACCAGAAAAGAGACAGTGAGATGGCAACATTTTTCAAATTCTCTCATACATTGCACCCTGACCACAGTTTCCTCTCCCTCCACTCCTCTCAATTTCTCCCCACACCTCCCTCCTCCCCCCAGATATACTTCTTCTTTGTTTCCCTCCTGAAAAGAGCAGGGATATTATCCTAGGAATATTAATGGAAGCATTTTAAGTTGTATTAATATCATTTAGTATACAAGGGAGTCAATATATGAGTGAAGTTAATAGATTGTGGAATATGAGTTGGGAGTGCTGGAGAGATGGCTCAGTAGCATTTTGAGCTATTGCTGCTCTTGAAGAGGCTAAGTTAGATTTCCAGCACTCATGTCAGGTGTCTCACAGTAGCTGCTCATGTGCACCGCTGCCTATAATTGAAAATAAAAAAGTCCTTTAGGAAAGAGAACAGAGATTGAGCATGGTGGTGCATGCCTGTAATAGCGCCAGGGAGGTTGAGACAGGAGGATAGCAAGTATCAAGACAGCCTGAGATCTATGGTTTATTGCTTTTCTACTCCCTGCCTATGAATGTCTCTTTAAAGTATATTTTTGTACTTCTGCTTTTGCATTGTACCTGCTATTCTTGAGGTCTGCAAATTGTACAGTGATTTAAATGTAATTTTACTGGAATGATTTTTCAAACAATATTTTATATTTAGTTGACTTTAAATTTAGAAATACTTTTGACTAGAATATTTTTGAGTATTTTTCTGGGACTATTGTTTTATAGGAAAAGTTTACTTTTATTTTCAAATGTTTCCTATGTAGTGTAAAGTAAGTTTATGCAGATAGCCTTTTCAGTTGTTCACAAAAAAAGGGGGAAAGCAGAGCTTGTCACATTTAAATTCATATGAAATTCTTGAGCCTCAAATCGAGAAGATTTCAGGGAAAGTTATGATGTAGTCTTAAAAGCTTGTCAACTTTAAATTTATTGGTATAGAGTTTGACATTTAAAATTTTTGTGTCATTTATTTATATTTGTGTGTATGTATATGAGCATACACACATATGCTGCCAGTGTGTGTATATGGAGAGCGAAAAGAACTTGCAGGCATGAATTGTACCTTTCTATGTGGTCCCAGGGGTTGAACTTTGGTCATCATATGTAACAGCATTTACCCCTTGATCTACCTCATCAGCCTGAGTTTTGTTTTGTTAAACATACTAACCAACAAAACCAAAATAACAATATATATATATATATATATATATATATATATATATATATATATATATATATATATATTGTGTTAATATAGATAAAAGATTTTAGTTTTCTTGGAGGGAGAGATAGGCAAGTCTCAGTGAGTTCAAGGCTAGTCTGTCTACAAAGTGAGTTCCAGGACAACCATGACTGTTATACAGAGAAACCCTGTCTTGAAAAACAAAACAAAATGAAAAACAAAAACAAAAACAAAAAAAAAGAAAAAAGATTTTAATTTTTTTACCATTTAAATCTATGGATGAAAAAGAGAATTAAAATTTCCTTTCCAGTTGTTACTCTTAAAGAAGTAAATGTTCATTCTGTTATATTGTTTTCACTACCCTCTAGTCAATGATGTATCTCTCTCTCTCTCACACACACACACACACACACACACACACACACACGTTTATGTACGGCATAAATGCGCACTTCGCATGTATGGAATATAAAATTCTATTTTTTCTATACTTGGAATTGGCTGAATTCATTTGGATGATTGTTGCCCTTTACTGTTCATTATACTTGAAATAAGAAAACAGTGACATTGGTCACCTCTCTTCTGTAACATGTGGCTTCAATTTGCATTTTAATTAGAGTATGGAAGTCGTTACTCTGACATCTGAAACTGAGGTAGTCGTAAAAGTTATCACTCACAAGACAGCAGACACAGTTTATTTTGTGTTTATTACTGGGTGGCCCTCTTGAAACTTTCCTGAACCTAATTGAATCCAGATATTAGAAATTTAAATTAATTATTTAAATATAATTAAATTATTAAATTTAAGTATCAAACTTATTTATTTAGGATGTGTTTAGTTGAATTGTCTTTCACAGGATCGATACAGACTGTTTAAGATTACAAAGCAGGATGACAGGCGTGTTCAGACAGTAGTTCCAGTAGATTTCTGGTTATTTTCTGCCTAATTTGTGCACTAAAAGAAATCATTAGTTTTATTCTTTCCATTATGCCTAGTTTTCTCATAACTAAAGACTGATGTAATATAATTTATTTCACAGAGCCATCAGACTATTATGTAATTTCTATGTTTTTGCCAAATCTTGATTTATTTCAGAACTTGAAGCTATCTCACATGATAAAAGTCTCTAGTTTCTTGTTCATTCATTTGCTTTTTTTAGTCAGCAACTACTTGGCCATATTTCCTTGGACTCCATCAAATCTCCTAGGCAACTGATTGTTCTTGCCCTTGGCGTTTAAGCTTGGGTCCAGGAATATCAGGGCTTTGTTTTTAGGTCAAGATGTCTTGTTTTGCCCTCTGTTTAAGTCATGTGATCTTCATGGCTGTATTCTAGTAAAACTTTGTTTATTGACACTGAAATTTTATAATTTTTACATGTCAAGAGAAATAGCTTCCTTTTTTGATTATTAGAAGTATTTATATCCTATATGGGAAGATGTTGGCTCCTTTTGTTTATGCTCAAAGTCCCTGGTAGGCATTAGGGTTGGAAAAGAAAGGCAAAAACCTCATTATATTTAAGATGTTGAGGGCCACAGTAAAGTTTAGCTTTTTGGTGTATTAGGAGGTCATTGGAGATTAAGGATGCGAGATGATGTGATGTGACTTGTGTTTAAAAATCGTCTAGCCAGTAAGGGAAGGAGTAACTAGGGTATGTGAGCAATAGTTCTGGGAGCTCTGGGTCCATCTTTTCTCAGGTTACTGCTGTGAACTGAAAGAGACCCAAAGGTTTATGTATAATTGTCTCATGAACTTAATTGAGTTTCATAGATGTTTATTTAGATAAACATACATGTTGGATGACATGTAAAGGTTATATTAATGTAGTTTATTCTTTTAAACATTTTTTTATTTTTATATGCATTGCTTTTTTGCCTGTATGTATGTTCATGTGAGGGTGTTGGAATCCACTGGAGCTATAGTTAGTTACAGATAGTTTTGAGCTGCCATGTGGGTGCTGAGAATTGAACCCTGGGCCTTTGGAAGAGCAGTAAGTGCTTTTAATCACTTAGGCATCTTTCTTGTCCCTGTATTTTATTCCTTACAAAACTAATTTTGCAGTCATTTCCTAGAATTTATACCTTTTCTCTCTGTTACTTCCACCATGCCCTTTCTCAGTTTTCTAGATTCAGTATTGTATTGGTAGCACAGTACAACACACCCCAGCACATTTTGCATGTAGTAGTGAACATATTAGAATTATTTCTTTGTTATAGGATTTATCTTTGTAGCTATTAGTATCCCCCATTCTCCTGGTCCCTTTGGACAGGTTTCTCTCCACCCACCAGGTCCCACTCATTAGCTTGTTAACATTTTGGGGAGAAGCATTTGAGACATTGACTCTAAAAAGCTACAATCATTTTGTATAAACTCCAAAGAGTCATTCATTAAAATTAAATGTTTGCCCTTACCTCAGTGCTTTTTTAAAATGCCGCTGACACTGCCTCTTCAATCTTGCTCTCAGCGACAGCAGCTATATTCGTAAAATATATAAAGGAAAATATGAGTTACTTGTCTTGGTAACCATATAGTGCATTCTGCTTGGAGTTTTTACACTCAGAGGAGGAGGAGGGATGCAGGTGTTGTCCACAGTAAGGGTAGCGATCTGCAGTCCTCTGCATGTGCTGGGGCCCGACTAGTTCAGTCAGTAGAGAATGAGACTCTTATCCTTAGGGTCCTGGTTCATGCCTCACATTGGGCGCCATTTGTAACTTTCAGTATTTTTCATTTCCTGAATTGTATCCCAGTACCTTATTGGTTGGAGAGCAAGCATGAATTATACCTCATATAGCATTAGCTGTTCTTAATTGTGGAAACACCTGTTAGGTCATGTTAGGGTTCATGAGGTAAGAAGGGTTGTAACCTGTGTTCCAGATGCACTTTAGCCATTCTCTGTTCAGTACAGTCACGATCTTTAAGTCAGACTTTCTTATGAATGTGATTTCAACTGTTATAATGCAAGGCAAATATAGTACGTTAATTCATAGAATCAATAAAATGGTTTGTTATTCATTGTTGAAAGATGGGTTATAACTTCATTAGTAGTCTATTAAATCTTGATTTTCATAGCTGTGTTTTAGAAGTCTATATAAATGCCTCTTTATGTATGAAGTAACATTAGAATGTATTTTTATCTTTGCCTTGTATTTTAAAACATTTTATTAAGTTGTTCACATTATTTTTTGTTTAAAATTTACTGTAATTTAAATAATTTTGTTATTTTATGATGAAAAAGTTCATATGCTTTTTTTTTTAAAATAAAAGCAAGTTTAGTTGTTGCTAACATGTATAGATTTAGAAATGCTAGTCATTTTGTCTTTACTAGCACTCTGTGTTTATATGTAACTTTGCAGTAGAAAGGAGTTCATTGACTATATTGTTAGGCTGTGATATTAACAGAGTGAAATCACCCTCAGTTGCAGAGTGTGCACATTCAATAGGACTAGAAGAAAACATTGCATTTAGAGAATATTGGTTTAGTTACTAAGTAGACATATGTTCTGTATGTGTTTATAAAATTTATTTTTGTATTTTAAGTTCTTATTAGCATAACTTTATGATGGAAATAAAAATCAGTCACAAGGAAGATGAATGTAGGGGATGCTGGAAGGCTGTGGCATTAGGGGAACCGACTGGAAGCTGCTATAGTTTCAAAGGAGGTAGAAACCACTGTAGGTAGAAAAGACTGATTGTTCTTAGGATGCAGCAGGAGCAGTTTCCAACTTTTCCAACTCCTGTTTACCTTAAGTCTGTAACAACGTAGTCTTGTTCCTTTTGGCTTACAGTAAAGAATTCTCTATTGCAGCACTGTTTATGGGCCAGAGGATAATAGCATTATGTTCAGTTAGTGTGAGCTAACCAATTAAGGGCCACATTTGTAAATCAGCTTCAATCAGTAGACAACACCAAAGACTCCATTCCTTCTCCTTGTGCCATGGGAGCAGCCACATGGCCTCCATCAGCCACACTGGTGGGCTCATGAAGATTCCCGCTCTTCAGGTTTGGCCACCTGTATTCCAGTATTAGGAATTTACTTTTTTTTTCTTTATGGGCTTCTCTGTTTTCTCTTTTCCTCATTTCCTGTACAAAACTGAGTGTGTATGATTCTTTAATTCAGTGAGCAGTGAGCGGTAGTTCAGTAAAGTATACCAGCAAGTTTTAAATTAGCAAATAAATAGGTATTTATACACACAGGCTACTTCAACGCAGCAGTGAGTGAGAATTTAGTAGAGTATATGGGTACATTATTAAGTAGCTAGGTAACATAAATGTGTTTTTATTTATATAGGACTGTTTAGGATGTTGATCTTCAGTAAAGTAAATTTTCTTGAGTTAAATAAGGGCTCCAGAAACTTGTTTCTCCCTAACTGTGTAGGAGTCAGATATAGTAAAATGATAAGGTGAGGTTTTGTTTTTACCCCCCTCCCCCCCTTACCATTAGCATCTATCTTATTTTTGGACCCCCAGGTGCTTTTCCTTGTACCTTTCTCATGTTTAGGCATACTTGCAACTTAATATAAATATTTAGTGAAAAATGACTGTTTAGCAGAAAGCAATAATGTAAATGTGGTTTCAGAGCATGCTGAAAACATTGTAGGCTAGGGGAAGTGGTGTTGAGGTGGGAGCCACTTGCAGCTTTTCTTAAATCCAAATATGCAAACTCTACTGGAGCTGTTCAGAGGAGCGTCCCAGCTACCGCCTGTGCTTGATCTAGAACCTCACTTTGGCTTTTTCATGTCCAGTTCCAGTCCACTCTCCCCCGAATTATTAGAGAATTGACTGTAGGTCTGGTTTTATAGTCTAATGAAACTCTTGGTTTCTAACTTCTTAGATTTCCGTTATAAATATTAGAACCCATGAACATCTGGGTAAAATGCCAGATTAGTCAGGGGGCATAGGGAGGATCTGGGTTGGGAAAGGAAAAAGTGTAATCAGATTATATTTTATGAAAGTTTTGTTTTTCCAATTGAAAATAAAGAAGTCACTTCATGATTAGGGTATCAGTAGCCTATTAGGGAGAGAGCTAAAGAAAAGTGTCTAGGTAGGATTCACTTCATAAAGGGACATCCAGAAGTAGCCACCAACTGAAGATCTTCCTTAACACTGGTCATAGATCAGTGGTAATTACCAGAGTGGCATTCTTCTCTCCTAGACATGGGTACCACTGTAGCAGTGAGCTGAAGAGCCACGATGGCTGTCTTGTATATACAGTGATGGTTAAAGCAGATCATTTTGTGGAGACAGCCAGAAATAGGTACCCGAACAGTAGATTCTTATGGTGCCCGGGAGTCATGAGCCTAAGAAGCCCCCCCACCCTCCCACCTCGGTGACCTAGGCTGAAATGCAGAATTTTATCCCTCAGTGTGTAGCACAGTCTCCACACAGGCCTGGAGGGAAGAGACCTTTCTTCCTCAGTGACCAAGGGTGGGACCTCGCTACATGTCCTCAAAACTGCAGTGCAGTTAGCCCGGTATGAATCATCCTTCAAACAGACCATGCTGTAAGTGCCTTAGGGGCTCCCTTAGATAAGAGAACCCTAGTAGAGAGTTGCCACATCAAAATCTTTTTTGGGCAGAAGCCTGAACTGACTTGACATGTTTGAATTACCGAATCTAGCATCCCTCACTCTGACAGGGCTATCTGTAGTCATGGTAGAGGGCCTGCATTCCAACTAGGAAGGAATTCCAAGATTATGCTTTGTATTTTTTTTTAAAAAAAATATTTTTTCATATCTCTAACCCAGATACTCTTCATTTATAACTTCCTGCTCTTCCTCTTTTCTTTCTCATTTCATGATGTAATTATTGCTATTTTTTTAACTCAAAACAAACCACACACACACACCACAAACAACATTTCCTCCAGCTACCAGTGTTGTGTTATGTTTTATTCTTTTGGCTTTTTGGGGAACCTACTACCCAGCTCCCAAATAAATCACACATGGAGGCTTAATTTTACTTATAAATGTCTGGTCTTAGGTTCGCTTGTTTATAGCCAACTTTTCTTAAATTAACCCCTCTACCCTTTGCCCTGGGCTTTTTCCTTTCCTTGCTTCTTTATATCTTTCTTTCTTTCTTACTCTGTCACTTTCTGGGTGGCTGGCCCTTGATGTCCTCCTCTCCTTGTTATCTTTTGCTTGCTTCTCCTCTTCCTCATTTGTTTTTCTCCTTTATACCCTCTGCCTGGCAGCCCCGCCTATCCTCTCTCCCTCCTCACTATTGGTCATTTAGCTCTTTTTATTAGGCTATCAGTTTTTTTAGGCAAAGAATCACAGCGTCACAGAGTTAAATAAATATAACCTGTATATTATAAATAAAACACACTGTTACATCATTAAACAAATGTTCCACAGCATAAACAAAAGAAATACACCTTAAAATAATATTCCCCAACAGAATAGTGGCACGGTGTCACTGTCTGTGAACCTGATTGGAGGCACAAATGAAATGCACAGATGTGCTCTACTGCAGGTGAACTGGCACTGCTGGCAGACTGCATCTGTTACCGCAGCTCTACTGCAGGTGAACCGGCACTGCTGGCAGACTGCATCTGTTACCGCAGCTCTACTGCAGGGGAACCGGCACTGCTGGCAGACTGCATCTGTTACCGCAGCTCTACTGCAGGGGAACCGGCACTGCTGGCAGACTGCATCTGTTACCGCAGCTCTACTGCAGGGGAACCGGCACTGCTGGCAGACTGCATCTGTTACCGCAGCTCTACTGCAGGGGAACCGGCACTGCTGGCAGACTGCATCTGTTACCGCAGCTCTACTGCAGGGGAACCGGCACTGCTGGCAGACTGCATCTGTTACCGCAGCTCACTTCCATTCAGGGGAAGACTCAAGGAAGAGGTAGCAGACAGTGAGTGGGACACACAAAACCGCAGATAAGCAGAAGACTATGAGACAGAGAGACACTGTGACAGCGTCACAATCTTACAGTTCTTCCGTATTATAATCCAAAGACAATAAACTCACCGAGGATCCAGAAAAATATTTCATAGTCCTACTTTCAAAAAAGATAGGGGCTAGAGCGATGATGCAGTGGTTAAGAGTACTTGCTGCTTTTGTAGAGGACCCGAATTTAGTTCACAACCACCTGTAACTCCAGTTTCAGGGAATCCAATGCTCTCTGAACTCCATAGTCACTGATTATGTCTGTGGTAAAAACATAAGCATGTAAGCAAATATACACACAAAATAAAAATAAATACATCATTGAAAAGGATAAATGAGCATTCAAACAGATTAATGAATTCAGGATCAATTCAGGACCTGAACAAGAAAGCTAGCAAAAGAATGTAAATAAACTATGTTAATTGGAGAAGAAATTAAGAACCATGGAGGATAATTTAGCATGGAAGCTAGATGCTGGAAAAAGAACCAAATACATGCTGGAAATGAGTTAATCAAGCAAGTAAAAACAGAGTAGAAAGCATAATTGGATATGACAAGAATGAATTTTACGGGTAGAGGGAAAAGGTGAGGTAATATATTCTGATATATAAAGAAACTGAACATAACCAGAAATTTCAAGAACTCTGTGAAGGTTTAAGAGGTTAAAATAAAGATTGTTGGATAGTAGGAGAAGCCGAGTGAGCATCTAAAGGTGTAAACACCCTGTTCATGAAGCTGTCATAGAAACCTGAAGAGAAATAGACCTTACAGTATAAGAAGGATGTAGGGCTCCAAATAGGCATGGATAGAGAAGAACCTTTGCATGACACATCACACTCAAGGTGTCAAAAACACAGAGCCAGGAAATGCTATTAACAGCTGAAAGGAAACAGTATCAACTCTTATAAATGATGTACACCTCAAGAATGACGTCAGTTTTCACATCATGAACACTAAACACCAAGAAAGCATGGAATGATGGACTTCAAGTTGGTGCTGATAAAAAGATTGTTACATCTAACAGTCATCTTAAAATTGATGGAGAAAGAACATTTCAGGACAAGCACAAGCTAAGGAAATTTATGGTATCTAAGCCAACAGCACAGAGAATAATGAAGGAATACCGCATATGGAAATGAAAGTGAAGGACGATCCACTTCATGGGTACACCAGACATTACATTTCAGGAAACTGGTAGATGAACCAAGGAGAGCTTGGTACAAATACTGTCCACAGAATAGACCAGCAAATCCTCACTGTTGGCAGTGGAGGAAGACACCTACAGTAGAAGCTGAACCTGTACTATCCTAACAACCAGTGAAATCATAAAGCATAGCAAACTGCAAATATCCCCCAATATATAAAGTAATCCTAAGCAGAAATAGTAACACAGAAGGAATCAGTATCCAATCTCGGAGTATACTGCGAAGGATTGGAAACAAAACAGCATGGTGCTGGACTAGAACCTAGAATTTAGCTCACACAGCTCCAACCACCTAATTTTTAATAAAGATTTAAAAAATATACATTGGTATAAGAGCCACCAAAATATCATTGAAGTCATGTTCATTGCTAATGTTCTTTCCAGGCGTCAATCATTTTGTCTCAAAGTTATTTTGTCTATATCTGTTATTGTAGTGGAGTATAGACAGTATTTGCGTAAGTTGTTGTAGGACTCTTTAGTTTGTGTATTTTGTAGTTTGTTTACTTACTTTAGCTTTGAGCTGAATTCCCTTAGAAAGCAACTTAAGGGAGAAAGGATGCATTTTGGCCGAGGATTTTCAAGTGTTTGCACCATGAGTAATTGGCTTCATGCTCTGGGTCGTGCAGTGAGGTAATATACCATGGCAGGAGTGGTTGGCAGAGGCTGTGGAAGTAGAGAACGGCTATGGAAGCCTTTAATGTTTTATCCAAAATGACCTGCTTTTTAAAAGTAGGCATCACCTCCTAAAGTTTTTACCACCTCCCCAAACAGCATCATCAGTTATGGACCAAGAGTATAAATAACACCTGAGCCTACTGGTAATATTTTAGCCCAATGAAAACTTCACTGTTAGGTGTAGGATGTGTTTTATGTATCTTTTGTAAATTGAATCATTATTGTGAAATGACTTCTATTTCAGGGATTATATCATGTATCAAAACATATTAGTTGCAAAAGGAATTACTACTACTTGTTTATTTAAACCAGTGGTTCTCAGTCTGTGGATCTCAAAACCTCTAGCTCCAAAAGTATTTACATCACGACCCATAACATCAAATACAGTTATGAAGTAGTTACAAAAATAATTTTATGGTTGAGGGTCACTACAACATGAAGAACTGTATTAAAGGGTCACAGCATGAGGAAGATTGAGAATCAGTGATTTAAACTAACATTAAGTTCTCTTAGCTTTTTTAGCACTGTGACCCCAAATGCTTGACAGACACAACTGCAGTGAGGGGTTTAGGGTGGTTCATGCTTCAAAGAGAGCTCAGGTCAGCATGGCAGGCAAGGGACACTGTCCCCATGACAGTAGACAGGAAGTAGAGCCTAGGTGAGATCCTTGGTATAGCCTTCCAGGGCCACCTTTAGTTCTTCCTTCTACCTGTCAGACCCTACCTCCTAAAGGTTCCATAGCTTCCAAAATCACACCAAAAACTGGACTCCAAGTGCTGAAAATATGAGCTCATGGGAGACATTTCTGATGGCAATCATAACAACTACTGTCCTTTTAAGAACCAAGATGAATTATCGAAACACAATCGCCATTTCTGAGGACAGGGCAGTGAAGAGAGGAGGATTGTTGAGTAGTCTAACGGTTATTAGACTATTCATCTCACAGTTGGTGTGTGGGCTGAATTTGTATTCTTTTGAAAATATTTTAAATGACAAATTAGAGACCACATTTAGGTATTTCCTTATTCATGCTCTCAAATTGGAAACTGAACTGGACCACATTATTGTACCATTTGATATTATTCACTGGTTGAAAAATTCAGTTCTGTAATTGACTGAGGTCTTGTTTTGAAAGATAACTAAGTAATAGAACCCTATGTCTCAGTGATTATAGCTTTGCTTGTTCTAATATTTTGTTCACTTGTGACAATTTATGTAAAAAGATAGCTTTATAGCGGAAATGTGTGTTTCTTTGATACACTTTATTATGCTAAAAGCAGACAGGAACATAACAAGGTACATGATTAGGTCATGTCATACTGAATAGAACATGACATAACACGTATTTACGAAAGTACACTCTTCCTTAGAGCCAGATTGCTCTCAGTTTGGAAATGAACCATCTGCTTATCATTTACATTCCTGGAGAACTTACCAGCCCACATCTCCAAACAGAAGTAACATTCCTCATGACCTTGAACTGCTGAGTCCATTGTCTCCATATGTAGCACATATTCTCAGTGTTCTGAATGAAAACAGATTATGACATTTATGATGTCTGAAAAGAACAAGTTGATTTCATTAACATGAAAGACCAACAGATTATATTTTCAACATTTGAAATTGCTGTAATACAACTGGGACATATTTATTCACACTCTGGTTAACCACCATCCCCCAAACAACCAGTATATGAACACTTACTCATACAGAACTTCAACAAGTAGTGGCTGTATGTTGTGGTAAGTAGTCGAGAGGTGAAGATTTAGGTATGACTCTTAAATTCCTGGCTGGACAAATGATGACTTGAGAAACAAGAACACGGGTAGTCGCTGGCAAGTGCAGGTTAGACTAGTTTGCTTGTTTACCATTGCGCAGCTATTGTGTGTCCTGCTTATTTCTCCTGATTATCCAATAGACATCAGAGCTCAGCTTCTTAAGATGTGGTCATTATCCTTCACCTGTGACTGGACATGGAAGTTGTGAAAAACTGGAAGCAGTAAAAGCTTTTAATGACCAAAAATTCATTCATAATGAGTTTTTAATTTAAATAAATTTATTTTTAATTAAATAAATTTGCTTTAATTTTTAATTTAAATAAATCAGTTCATAGTGAAGCCAGGGTATTTCTGGCAATTTTAGTGTTGCCTTTCATGAGTTTCTGAATGTAAACATCTGGACTATGCACTGTGCATGACATGGCACACAACCTACCAGATGCTGCCTGCCATGTCTGCTCATGGTCAAGTGTATTGCATTCTTTGAATCACGGTGCTTTCACCATACAAAGTTTTCTGCTTCAGCAGAGACATAATGGTTTAATTATGGAAAGTAAAGACTTGCAGTATTGGCCTGTCATCATTCCTCAGAATGTAAGCATAAATTAGTATATCTTTGCATGGTATTGTGGCTGACTGTGTGACATTGAACATCACTATTTGACTTGTTGACTTGAGTTTTAAAAGTCATAAATGAAGATATATTGGGCATTTAACCCAAATCTAAACAGGAAATTCTTATACTTCATATTAACTCAGGAAAATTATTGTTCTCATTATCATCATCACCATTGTGTGTGTGGGGGGGAGTGTGGGTGCACACATACATGTCAGGGGTGCTTGTGTGCCATGGCATGCATATGGAAGTTAGTAGGCAACTTTCAGAAGTCAGTTCTCTCCTTTTATTGTGGATTCCTGGAGTCTAACTCATGATGTCAGGCATCAGTGGCAGAATGTTTGCCCTCTGCCCATCTGTTAAAACTGTTAGTACTCCAGAATGATCGCAGAGCCATAGCAAGCCAAGATCATTCCAGTGTGTGTGCCTGTCGAAACTAACAACTGCATAGACACTGAGAGAAACAATTAACTGAAAAGCTTCCCTAAAGCAAAGGACAAGGTCAACAAGACAAAACGACAGCCTACAGAATAGGAAAAGATCTTCACCAACCCCACATCAGACAGAAGACTGATCTCCAAAATATACAAAGAACTCAAGAAATGGGTCATCAAAAGAACAAATAATCCAATAAAAATGGAGTACAGACCTAAACAGAGAACTCTCACCAGTGGAATCTAAAATGGTTGAAAGACACTTAAGGAAATGTTCAGCATCCTTTGTCATCAGAAAAAATGCAAATCAAAACAACTCTGAGATTCCATCTTAAACCTGTAAGAATGACCAAGATGAAAAACACTGATGATAACTTATTCTGGAGAAGTTGTGGGGTAAAGGGGACACTCCTCTATTGCTGGTGGGATTGCAATCTGGTACACCCCCTTTGGATATCAGTATGGTACTTTCTTAGAAAATTAGGAAACAACCTTCCTCAAGACCCAGTAATACCACATTTGGGGGCATATACTCAAAGGATGCTCAATCCTACTACCTGGACATGTGCTCAACTATGTTCTTAGCAGCTTTGTTTATCATAGCCAGAACCTGGAAACAACCTAAATGCCTTTCGACTGAAGAATGGATAAGGAAAATATGGTTCATTTACACAATGGAGATCATCAGAAAAAAAAACAACATCTTGAAATCTGCAGGCAAATGGATGGAGCTAGAAAACATCATAGTGAATGAGGTAACCCAGACCCAGAAAGAAAATTATCCTATGTACTCACTCATAAGTGGTTTTTAAATACAAAGCAAAGAAAACCAGCTTACAAATCACAATCCCAGAGAACCTAGACAACAATGAGGACCCTAAGAGACACATACATGGATCTAATCTACATGGGTCATAGAAAAAGAGATCTCCTGAGTAAATTGGGAGCATGGGGACCTTGGGAGAGGGTTGAAGTGGAGGGGAGAGGCAGGAAGGGGAGCAGAGAAAAATGTAGAGCTCAATAAAAATCAATAAGAAAAAAGAGTGTTAAAAAATCAAAACAAAAAATAAACTAACAGCTGATATTTTTGGTTGTGCCTAGCTTTTAAAGTCTGAGCCATCTCTCCAGCCCAGAGACTAACAACTTGATAACTAATGTTTAACTAACTTTCTACTACAGTAGCACCAAGGTAAGCCAAAGGGTAAAGAAACAGTCCCAACTCCAGGCATGGTAGTGCATGCCTATCATCCAGTACTTGGGAGGTGAAGGAATGGTTACAGTTCAAGGTCAGCCTCTCTTCTGCCCCATTCAAAAAAAAAAAAAAAGAAGTCTCAAATACTTCTGGTTCTCAGCATTTTGGATAAGGGATGTTCATCCTTAATCCATTTTCTTTTCTTCCACTCTCATTACCACCACCACCACCACCACCCTTTGTACAAATCACGTCCACAGTCAGGAGCAGCAAAAGCTGCTGTCCTGTGGTGTTACAAGTCTTGTGTAGGATGAAGTAGTTGGAATTCCTCAGTCCTTGTTAAAGGTTGCTTTTAGCAGGCCTCATATTCCTTAGTCCTTGATAGGAACCAGTGCTAAATCTCCTTGGTGTGAAATTTCTATGACCCTTGGCTCTAAGGGCGTGATGGTTCTCTGGAACTCTTCCAGTGACCGAGTGCTGTAATTTTTCTTTTCTGGCTCTATGTAGATTTGTAACCCACTGCTAAGCTTTCTGTCCTGTCTGTTTCCACCATTTCCCCTGTTCCTGACCCAGTGTTTCCTTGATTTTCCTGCCCCTTCTTCAGCTGTCTTCAGAGTCATCTAGAATTTACCTAGGCTTGGGACA
Organism: Microtus pennsylvanicus; assembly: GCF_037038515.1. Lineage (NCBI taxonomy): Eukaryota > Metazoa > Chordata > Mammalia > Rodentia > Cricetidae > Microtus > Microtus pennsylvanicus. Next base: position 32,500,293 of record NC_134596.1, read on the forward strand.
ACAAAAAAATGTAGTATAAATTGTTTTTGACAGCCTGAGGCTTTACCCTGAGGATCTGCAGCAACCAGCTGCTCTCACTGCATAGTTTCCTGAAGCCATCCATGGAATGCTAAAAGCAACCTGTGTGGTTCTGGCCTTCCATAGTCCAGCTAGCTGTTTGATTGACACATGTTTTGCTTAGAGGCAGGTAGGGTAGCAACAGAGTTCAACAATTGCCAGTTAGGAAATCAGATTGTTCCATCTAACAACATCTTTACATATTTGCAAGAAAATGCATGTCAAAAAGAATTATTATAATAAGAATTTAAAGAGTTTATTAACATTTATTTTGACAGTACTTTAATAGTGTTTAAAATTTGCCCAGAGCCCTGGCACAGGGACAGGTAGGCCCCTTTTTTCTGTCTCGCAGCTATTACTTTTGTAATTTTGAGAGACCCATTAAGAACATCTAATAATGGTGGGGTTGAGAGTTCTTCAAGTCATTCATCCTACAGAAAAAACGATAAAAGCTCAAGTATTAGAAACAATTGGAAAACAAGTCAAAGACCCATAGGGACTTGCCCCTTCCAAAATAGCTCCTGACTCTTCATTTTGTTCAGTTATTCATGACAAATTACTAAATGGAATTATTTGTAGTAATTTACATAAGATAATGTTTAAATTTAACTATTAAACTATAAAGCATTAAAAAGAAAATTTTGAAAATATATAACTCAAGATTTAAATAACATGTGGACAGTATTGCTAGACTTTTCTGTTGTTATTTTTGTTCATCTCTTACTGTGCCTGATTTAAAGTTAGAAGCCTTAGAAGCCCAAAAACTGCTTTCTGGGGATCATTTGAAACTTGTCATTCTTTTTGTGTCTTAAAGTTTTTCTTGAAGATATTAGGTGTGTGATAGTGTTGGCATTTTACAGTTTTCGTATATACGGTTGTGTATACATCATGAATTTAGTTATTTATAATTTTTTTGTGTATTCACAGGCCACAGAAACACTATTTAGAATGGGTGTTGCAAGAGGAACCATCACAACATTAAGAAACGGAGAAGTAAGATGAGAATCTTTATAGTTATTACTTGTTAATTATTGGTTTGCAGTGTCTGCAGCATCTACCATGATAATATTGTGATGCTTTGTGTAACAGGGCAATACTTGATGGACATAACATTGACTGTACTTGGTGTGCACCTCCATTGACAGCTATACTTACTGGAACCAGAGCTGAGATTGGAAATGAGTCATTGAGTCATTTATCTCTGGTTCCTAACTTCTTTTACTTCAAGAGAAAAATGACAGCTCTTCAGTAATAACTTGCACATAGACATTTCAGTGAAAAAAAATCCTTTGGCATTTATGCTTCCTTTTTATTTCCTAGGGTAAAGTTGAAAGTAATCTTTTTTTCATTGGCAGAAAGAAAGTGGGAAGGGAGAAGCCTGTTTGTTTCATCTTACTGAGTTAGCTCAGTTAGCTTGTAGGACATAAGTTTTGATGTTCCTAAATGTCCTTGTCATGTAAAAATATTTTGTCTCCTGGAATAAATTTCCACTCAAAAATCATTAGCAGCCTAATGGCTACCTTGTCTTTATCTTAATTTCCTTCCTCGCTTAGACATGTTTAGGTTGCAGGTAAATGAAATATTTTGTTGCTATGATTTTTTTTGTGTTCTACTGGTAAATGCTTCATAATGATGAAATACAATGTTTCCTATCGTGGAATTAAGTCCTTTGTTATTTGGTTTAACACTTGTAATTGAGTAACCTCAGTTTTTAACAATGGAGTTGTCTGACAGGGTTAATTGACATTGTATACCTGTATGAATATAATTTGGATTGGCTTGAATATTTGCTGATTAGGTACAACTATGACACCATTTAAAAAGCAATGTATTTCAAAATATTTAATTGTGTATTGACAAATCACTGTATCAGTTTATCCCCCATATCCACAATGAATTGATGTAGTGCTGTTTTTGATAAATGAAAATTTATCTGCCTAGAAAGCCTGACCCTGCAATTCAGATTTTATTAATTGCTGTATACTTACTCAACTTTTGCACTTTATTTTCTGTTTTATCGGAAGGGTACAGCTTTGTAAGCAATCATTTGAGTGTGTCAGTACATACTGGCTACATGGCCTTATTGAAGGGGCAGGAACTGATTTGCTTCATTTCCAGCCGTTCTTCCCTTCGTACTGGGAGCACTGCGCATGGCCAACCTGGATTAGCGTGGACCAAGTGCTGAAGCACTCTGGCCTTCTGTTCTTAAAGCCAGTAAGATCCACTTTGTTTCTTGTATGTAGGAGCTCTGATAATGAAGTGTGTCTTTTAATGTATGAAAGACCTTTTGAGCAGAGGAGTGCTACCATATGTTTCCAGAGCTCCATGGTAACCCTATATGGGAGAGATTATATCGGTGATATTACAGATACATGGAGGCTTAGTGAAGCTAGGTGTTTTGCTTCAGATCAAATAGCAAGGAAGAAGGATTGGAACCACACAGTCTTTAAAACTCATTCTTTGTCCCATATAATTTGCTTTGTGCAAACAAGAGCTTATACTCACTAGTGGTCCTATTTGAATATTAAAAATTGTATTATTTCTAAAACTTTTTAAAATATTAAAAATCATTACTTTTCCTGTGTATAGAAAAAGATATGGCTTAACTAACATAAATAGAAAATAATGTATTTACTCCTTCCATATGTGTTAGCTCATTGAATTATCCAACTGTAGTGAATTCTTTGTAAAGTCTGTAGTAGCTTCTTGATTTAATTTTATAGCTTATAAATTGGATCATTTTTCTGAGCAGCCTTTTAACAATGTGCTGTCTATTTGAATGGTGGAGTTTGTTCACATTAGTAAGTAGTTATGAGCTGAAAAAATGAAACTTTTGGTAATTCTTCCTGTATTCTGCCATTTAGTTGTGTTTGTTAGATGAAAAGCATACTCTGTTAAAGATGGTTACATTCTTAGATATATATATTTATATATTTAAAAATACCTATTTTTTATAATGAGATAAAAATAAAGCAGGGATTGGTATTTTATGATTATTTTTAAAATCTTTAAAGCTTTATGCATTTATTGTGTGTGTCTGGGTGCATGCAGTATGCTGCAGCAAACATGTATGCATGGAACATGTGAATGAAAGAGACCAACTTTGTGGAGTTTGTTCTTTCTAGGGACTGAGCTCAGGTGATCAGGCTTGCACAGGAAGTGCCTTTACCTACTGAACCGTCTGATCAGGCTTCATGGGATTATTGTTGAAGTTCTGAAAGGACACATCTAAATCACTGGCTACCACACAGAGTTTGAATTTCAAATTGTCATTTCAGTTTAATGCTTCATCTCTATTGGTCAAGTGGTATCATATATCCAGTCCTTAATTAAATGATAAGGACCACTGAGCATACAGTGGGCACAGCAAAGTGACTGCCTATAACCATGCTGAATTGATTAATCTATTGTGGCTCTATTAATTTTTACACTGTTTAAATTTTCAAAATATCAGCTATTTATGTTCACTTAATTAAAAACGTTCACTTTTAAATACTTTTTTGGCATACATACATTTGGAATATTGGAGGGGTTTCATGAAGAGAAAGAATTATTTCCCCTCTTTCATTTTAGGAGGCATTTATTGAGCACTCCATATGCCTGACATTGTTTCAGGTACCTGACATCTGCCAGGGGAGCATGCGTGTTAATCTAGCAATAACTTCTTAGGGAGGAACATTTAGGCCTGCAAAGTGATCAGAAGGAACCTGTTACAAATTTCAGAATCAGACGTAAGCACGTGTGTGATTTGCAAGTACACGTAATCTATATCACAGTGGGGTTCATTTAGTGATATGCCAAGGAGACGCATGTTAAACTGTGCCCTTATGCAATGCTTGAGCAGTCACGAAGGTGAAGATGCCCAAAGGTAAGAGAGACAAGCTAAAAAGAGGCAGGATGGAGAGCCACTGGGACCATAACTTTAAATGGAGAATCCAGAGAGAATATGAGAGGGGGATGAATGTTTGCTGAAGTAACATTTGTTTAGGGTCTATCTATAGTCTAGCTACATTATTGCTAACCTCTTTTATGCACCAAAACAACGTTATTGGGAAAAGTGGGTGAAGACACAGATGCACTAACGTGGATGTATTCAGGAACCAATATTGTTAAAATTACTATAATATCCATGCTACCCAAAGCATTCCACAGATTTAATGAATAACCCGTATACCAATAACATTCTTCAGAAAATTAAAACAAACAAAACAAAATAAAAAACCCTAGAGTACCATTGGAGTCATAGAAAAATCTGAGCACCAAAGCTTTCTTGAGTGGAGTGAACAAACCAGAAGACATTGCACTACTTGACTTCAAAATGAATGAAATGATAGTTTTGCCCTGGCAATGCTGAAGCATGCATGGGCAGCCCGTATATGAAGGTTCTGTTGAACTTGTTCATATTGGGTTTCATGGTCTAAGTTAATGAGGACAACTGACCAGGTCTCTTCCTCAGGAGGACACCGGATCTATTACAGATGGTTGTGAACTACCATGTGGTTGCTGGGAACTGAACTCAGGACCTTTGGAAGAGCAGGCAGTGTTCTTAGCCACTGAGCAATCCTGCCACAAAGCTGTAGCTATCCAAATAGCACATATGGACATAAAGATATATAGAACAATGGAGGGAGAACCTGGAAGTAAATCCACAAATCTATAGCCAGTTTGTTTTTTACAAGGATGTGAGGGATACACATTATGAAAAGGACAGCCTTTTAAGAATGGATGCTGAAATAATTAGGTATTTTTTTGCAGAAAAATGAAACTAGTCTGCTATTTCTCATCACTTAAAAGAACCAAATAAAAGTAGACCAAAGACTTTATCTAAGCCCTCAAACTATGAAGCTCTTGGGATCCATAAGGAGCTTTAGACTCAAAAGAGCATGTCAACTTGGGCAGCATAATGAAGAGAAAAAAGCACCAAAGACTTAGAAAATGTACGGTGGGTACTAGTGGAAATGTGGTAGAGATGAACCCCACACACCATGAGCAACATGGAAAACACTCTGGAGGCTCCTTCAAAAAATGACAAGACCTAGCAGGTCTGTTCCTTGAGATATAGCCAGGACAAATGAGATCTGTGTCTTGAAGGGGCATGTCCATCTCATCTGCATGCTCACAGCGGCACTCTTTGTAAGGATGAGGGCTGAGGGCTCTTCTTCCCTTCCACATCCTCTCTAGCATTTGTTGTCAGTAGTTTTCTTTTTTCCTTTTCTTTTTTCAGTTTTTTTTTTTTTTTGAGACAGGGTTCCTCTGTGTAGCTTTGGAGCGTTAGTTGTTTTCTTAATCTTAGTCATTATGACTGATATAAGGCAAAACCTCAAAAGTCAAAAGAATTAGTATTAGTATTGTACCAAGTATTAGTATTGCAGACGGGGCCGGCTTTGAGGTTTGATGGCAGAATGCTGATAACTGGAAGCAGTTATGTATTGTAGAGCATCTCAGGCAAATGCAGCCTGTGGCACCGCACTAACACCTAGCGTCTCCTCTCCTTTTTTTTCCCAGAACAATCACTGTGTGATCTTGTAAGGTACTTGGTGCTTTTAAGTTACAAACAAAAGCAACAGCTTAATGCTTCTAGGATTCTCTATAGTCTACTAGTTGACCCTGTAATTTGTCACATAGAACCTTTCTACTCAGTGTTCTCTGTGGATAAAGCATTGTGTCTCGAGCTGTGAGAAATTGGATCACGTGTATGTAAGTCATTGACCCATTGCAGTGCATAGTTGCTTTTCTAAATTCTAGTATGAACGCCAAGAATGAACTAAATATGTTAGACTTGTCCTATACTAAATCATTATCATTTTCTTTTAATCACATGGAGGTCTTGCGGTCAGTTTTCACAGTATATAAGTAGAGTTGGTAGTGCCAGAGTTTAAGGGATTTGATCCTTCACTCTGCTAACAGTGGTGCTCTGCTCCCATTTGAATGGTCAGCTGCTTCTTTGAAAGTTATCCTGTTTGGGTGGGCATATACTGTGGCGCATGCAATATGTGTTCGGTTACAAACTTCCTATAGTTACTCAGCCAAATCCTGCTGATCATATCTTCGTTTTTATACAAGTAATAAACACCTCAGGAAGTGCTTGTCAGGAAGTGCTTGTCGGAAGGAAATCGGGCATGTGAGGGACACTGTGCACAAAAGAGGGTAAAGTTACTGCTTGTTGAGTACCCGGTTCTTCTGGTGACTGCAAACGGTTGGTCAAAGGTCCCACTGAGGTGGGAGACTGACCTTCTGTGCAGGCCGTTGATTGATCCAACAAAGAAAACTGGATAACCACTTTTGCAATAAAATCTTTGATTGGTGTTTGTGTGTGTGTAAATATGTAAAACAGGAATAAAGTATTAAGATATTATACATATATTCACTAATGTGAAAATATTCTCTTCCATAATTTTATTATTTTCTTCTTATGTGCCTGTATCTTCCAAGGAAAGAAAATAAAACCAAGAATTCTGACCTTTTTTAATGTTTCCAAATAACTTATTCATGGTGGGTCTTCTTTTTTTTTTCATGCTGATTTCCAAATTACTTTTTGATGATCTTTATAATAATTTATTAGCTTTTTTCCAAATAAGGTTATATTTTTTGACAGGATCCAAAGAAGGACACTTGAAAAAAGCATAGGTCATGGTATTGGTACTATTCATAATGAACAAGAGATACTATGCAGAGAATTCCCAAATGTCTTTCTGTAGTTTACTGGAAATAACTAAGTCTTGATTACAGACCAGAAGTCTGAGGTCAGTGGAGTCTGCTGGGTCATCACGTCTGGGTGATGGAGTGTTAGAGGAGGCCTCAGTGAATGTGCGGATTTCTAGCTAGTTATTTAGAAAGCAAAACAAGTCTTGTCACCAATCTGCATGGGATATAGACAGTGAATGCTTTCCCTTGGTGACTTGTCTAACGTATGTGCTGATTCTTTCTTTACTTCTCCAAACAATATTATATTTGGTAAGTGGTTAGAATTTCACAGTTTTACCACCCCTGCCAGACAGTGTATGGCGCCTGTCAGAATTATGTCAAACACTGAATTTCAGATCTTGAATTTTCTTGTTGTCAGACATTTTATTTTTCATTTGATCTACTATAAATAACTCATAGCTCACCAAGTTATATTCAGTGACTTCTTGTCTTACGTTAAATGCATAGAGTTTATTTAGAAAGCTCTAATAATTAGTTCAGAGAAGTACAAGATGGGACACAGTTGGCAAAGAGAAGGTATTTGAAATCTGTGTGAGTGTGCCTTGGTATATGGAAGTAATGCTCCCTGCCCCCAGTTCCTCCACATTTGACTGGGTTCTCTGGGACTCCCAGGCTCCAGTGACCTTGCTGCTCTGGCCGTCTGAGTCAGCTGAAGCTGCATGTGTGCCAGATACCCCATTCATCCTTACCTTATAAAATACCCCCATTTGCTAATTAAACCAAACTGTGTTTTTGATTTAAACTTAAAAGTAAATGTCTTACACTTTTTTCCTTAACCAAAACAGTATCTGACCATTATCAAATAGTTAGGTTTTATTGCTCAGAAACTGGACGGATTCTTAAGATAACATCAGCTTGTTTTGATCCTAATACCAGCTTTAGGCCAGGAGACTAATTATTTCCACACGGGTAAGGCTAGTCCCAGTTACTTCCCCCGAGCCAGCCACCCTCTAAACCTAAAGTTGAATACATGTATAAGTAAGTATGGTTGTAAACATTAAAGCATGCAGGTCTTGCTTTAAGATTCAGTTATTTGGGCACACAGAGGAAAGTTTCCTTTGTGCACTTTGTACAAAGGAGATAATTTTGCACCTAATATTAGTATGAGTTCAACAGTAGTAATTAAACTTTTTGACTTATAGAAATACATGTTTATCTAGATAGGATTTTTACAATTTTGTTGCGTATGTTTGTAAATTGATTCTTACCTCTGTCTTCCGTAGGTGAAGTCATATGTAGTGGCAAGTCATGTGTGATATGGTCCAGGGGAGGCCAGTCAGAAAAGAGATGTGGATTCAGTGGTAAAGAGTGCTCTTGATTTCAGACAGAAAGCTGTACAGACTTCCCATGACTTAGATGTATATGAGATCAAAGCTTATGGGAAAGACTGTTTAGGTAGCTTGAATTGGTGAAGCAATGTTAAAAAGGCTTGGATTGGTGACTGACTCTTGGCTCTATCACAGTAGCTGGAAGTTAGGTTATAGTTGACTGGGAGATCATGAGAGTGAGGAGGATGAGCAGACATTGGGCAGGCTCTTCTGGGAGGCAACTTCAAGAAGAGAATGAAAGGTGGGTAGCAAAAGAGGAAGCTTGGGTTAAAAAAAATCAAACATAAAGTCCCAATAGAATGTTCCCCTTTTTCTTTGTTCATTACTTGACATGATATACCCACAATTTCTGAATATAAATTTACCAAATATATGTGTGTTTGTGGTTTTAATTTATATCTATTTGTCTTAGTGAGGGTTTCTGCTGCTGTGAAGATACATCATGACCAGGGCAACTCTTATATAGTGAAAGATTTAATTTGGGTTCACTTACAGTTCAGAGGTTTTGTCCCTTTTCAACAGGGTGGGAAACATGGTAGCAGACACAGTACTACAGAAGGAGCTATATCTTGATCTGCAGGCAGTAGAAGTGAATGCTACAGGAGGCCTTGCTTGAGCATCTGAGACCTCATAACCTGTCCCCACAGAGACACACTTCCTCCATCAAGGCCATACTTCTGAATGCCACGCTCTATAAGCCAAGCATTCAGTCATATGAGTCTCTGGGTCTCTTCCGAGTCAAGCAATCATAATATGCTTATGTGTAATGGTACTTCTGATATAGCTGATGGGAATAGTAAGAGCATCAAATATCTGAACATGGCAAGAACAATCCCAGTTAGTCTTGAAGTTCTTGAGATTTACATGGATGTGCAGGACTTTGTTTAAGCCCAGACTTTCCTATGTCAAACCTCTTTACCATTGTTTTTGCTACTTCTTTTTCCTAAATATAAATGTGGGCATAGTCCATTCTGCATGTGTGAAGTTGGTATTTAATTTAACAGTGCTAGCTTCTGCGTATGTAACGGAGTATTCTTGTAGTAAAACTTCATTTACTGTTATTTTTCACTGAGTATAGCATGAGCATGTATTGAATACCTGTTGCTCACAGTGAGATTATAGAAAGATGAAATGTGATGAGCACAACTTTTTAAATGCTTTGTGTAATATTGGAAACTTGATTATATTTTAAATGGATTATTAATTATAATACTATAGAAATTACCTTCTTTGAAGATGTGCAATTTAATGATTCTTCAATTTTAGTATAATTTTTTTTGAGAATTTTATAATACAATGTATTTCAATCATATTTACCCCAAACTTCCCCTAACTCCTAACAGATATACTTCCCAGCTCCCCACCCCTTCTTCCCTTTGTATCTTCATTTTATAACCCATTGAGTTACCCATATACGTATGGGTATGGGGCCGGCCATTCAGTGGAGTATGGTCAACCTACCCGGGACAATACTGTTAAAGAAAGCTGACTCTCCCTATTCTGTCAATAGCTCCCCAGTTAGGGGCAGAGGTCTGTGAGCCCTTCCCATTGCATGCCAGTGTTGACTGGTTTCGTCGTGTGCATCATCACGGCTAGGTTATGAGTTCAGGAAAGCTACCATCATGTCAGAAGGCACTCTTATGCTGGTCCTCTTTAGCTTTAGACTCTTAGAATCTTTCAGTCTCTTCCTCTTTGGTCCTTGAGTCTTGGGGGTGGGTAGAGTGATACAGATGTCCCACTGTGCCTGAGCACTCCAAGCACACTTCTTTTCTGCATTTTGTCCAGTCAGTCCTGAGTTTCTGCATTAGTCACTACCTACTAACGTAAAGAAAATTCTCTGATGAGGTCTGGAAGTTGTGTACTCTCCATATACATTTAGAGGACTGTTTTCTCTGTCCATTAAGTAAAATAACATTAGCAGATTCACTCCTAGGGCCTAGGAGCTTCCCAGCTAGGTCTTCTGAGTGACCCTCACAAAGAAGGTGTGTGTGCTGTGGGCATGCGCAGCAGCACTCAGTGCTGCAAGTGTGTCTCGTGCGTGGGGTGTGTAGTGCTGCGTCACTGTGGTTAGAGCGTCTCCCAGTGGCTGAAGATGCTCGGCCTTTAGTGCTTGGCCATGGCTGTGCTTTGTGAAGTGCCCATCACAGTTCGTTTATTGACCCCTCCTTGGGTTTATCCACTTCAGTTGTAAGAGGCAATTTTGAATTTTTATTTCAGCACAAGACATTAAAAGTAATCAAGGGATTTGAAATTTTTTCGTATTTTCTAAATAACGATTTTTGAAAGAGTTCTAAAATTTGACAAAAGTTTTATTTCTTAAATTCTTATGCATGATATTTTAATGTCACCGTCAAGAATTTTTTTTTCTTTTTCTCTGTCCAGAAATTTTTAACTGCTGCAAGATTACAGCATTCTTTTTTCCTTCTAAACATTTTTATCTTGTTTTTCATTTAGGCTGTGTCCCATTTGGAGCTTAATTTTGGATGTTGTTCAAAGCAAAAGTGCAAGCTCACCGTTAGCACCATCGCTCTTTATTGCTACTGCTGGGACTCCAGTGCTCGAGCTCCCCAGCTTTACTAAGGGCGCTTGTTAAGGACCCTGCTCGCTCCCCACTCACTGCCTTGTGCTGTTGTGAAGAAGCAATTGACTGTAATTGTCAGGGTTTATTTCTGGAGCCCTTGTGGTTGTGATCTGTAAGGTAGAGCAAGCACAATGCTTCTCTATCCTCCGGATTACAGCTAAAACCCCCGGACAGCATACAGAAAGTGACTGTTTGAAGCCCTGAAGACTCAATAGTAGTGGCAGGATTAGGAGGGACATCAAAGCTGGAGGGCCACTACTGCTGGTGAATTTCTGCCCCACCCTCATTTAACTCTCCGCTTTGACTCCGCATGGTCCCTTTTCTTGCTCTGCACAATGGATAGAGGAGTAAAGTGTGCAAGAGAAATCCTCTCTGTGTTCACAGCCAGAAGACTGGAAAGGATGGCCCCTCAGGAGTTGTGTTCACAGCCAGAGAACTGGAAAAGATGGCCCCTTGGGAGGTGCCTGGATGGGGACTTACCGATCCATCTTTGTTTTGCATTTTGGGATTTGTTTTTTCTCTTTTCATGGAACCCTGGGGGACCCTAATCTTCAGCCTATTCTTCTGTAATGATGGTCCTAGTGGCAATACAAGAATCAAAAATTCTGAAATATATAATTCTTTTGCTGACAAGGGAGATTAGATGAAGGGAGTTCTATAACTCAGAGGGTGCTGGAAGAAGATTAGTATGTTCCTTGGTTTCTTCTTTTCTTTTCCTGGGAAGCTGAAGAGGGAAATGTAGTTTCCGGAAGCACATGAGAGTGTGAGGAGACTGAATGTAACATCTGCAGACAGAGAATCAGGATGGGACTGGGGGACAAACTGTGGGAAAAATTCTAGAGAGAAGGAGGTAGAATAAAAAGATGTCTTAAATCAATCTGTAAAGTACCAGACTCATCCCTGAGCTGGGCACGCGTGGCTGTATTGAACACCACTGCGTAGGGCTGGAGAATGAACTGACATTAAATCATAATCTCTAAGCACAGTTTGTGCCATTTTCTTTGAACTTAATAGAGTTGATTGACTGCAACAACATTAAGAACAAAAGCAGTAGTGAACCAGTTCTTAATGTTCTTCAACAGGACTAGTAGTGTAAAAACATAGTATCTGGTCTCTAGGATGTAGACTAACATAATTTGACATGGTAGTGACCAGGAAGATCATACATTGTTGCACAGATTAGACCAGTTGGCACATGCTATCCCTGTGATGACCTTCATGTTAGAATCATAAGACAGGGTCCTTAATGGTGTTTATAATTCTGCCATGAAGCCAGGCAGCTCTCTGAGATGACTGGGGAGACTAGAGTTCTCAGAAAGTGTAAGAACCACATAGAAACTTTATAATTAAGAAGCAGAATCGCTTATTGAAGTGACCAGGAGCTGAGCATGTGAGTCCAGTGTTGGACTGGGGATACCAGGAGCGAGTGCAGGGAAAGGTGAGTGGAAACTCATCTGGACAGTAGAGGGGGAGACTGAGTGATGTATGTGGCACAGAGGGAAGCCGTCTGACTCAGAAAGCATGCGTGAAGACGGCTGCACGGAAGTATTTGGAGAAATAATGGCTGAAAACTACCAATTTTGCTGAAAGCCATGCAGTTACAGATCCACAAAACTCAGTGAACCTCACAAGAGTTAATATCCTGAGAGTTCATCTATATGGCACTCTGCAAAACAGGAACTGTTAATGTGGCGAGCAGGTTATGTGTCAGAGACGAGATGGGGAAGGGTTGATCACAAAAGATAGCCAAGGAGCTGATCCTGAGGGAACTGTTACCGAGACTGACAGGGTGGATATGATTGCTTGCACGTGTAAAGTGTACAGCACACAGTGCATTCACCTGTTAATAAAGCAAAAACTTTAAAAAAATGAAATATTTAAAAGTATCAGCAAAGATGTTTGGGACACTTGGCTCTTAAACATCTGAGCACAATTAAGGAGATTATTTTTATATAGTTCCTTAAGGAAAACAGTCATATGGTTTATCTCTCATTTTTTCCTCTATATTATTTCTTCTTCTTCTTCTTCTTCTTCTTCTTCTTCTTCTTCTTCTTCTTCTTCTTCTTCTTCTTCTTCTTCTTCTTCTTCTTCTTCTTCTTCTTCTCCTCCTCCTCCTCCTCCTCCTCCTCCTCCTCCTCCTCCTCCTTCTCCTCCTCCTCCTCCTTCTTCCTTCTTTCTCCTCCTCCTTCTTTCTTTCTTCTTCTTCTCCTTCTCCTCCTTCTCCTCCTCCTCCTTCTCCTCCTCCTCCTCCTTCTTCCTTCTTCCTCCTCCTCCTCCTTCTCCTCCTTCTTCTCCTTCTTCTCCTTCTCCTCCTCCTCCTCCTCCTCCTCCTCCTCCTCCTCCTCCTCCTCCTCCTCCTCCTCCTCCTCCTTCTCTTCCTCCTCCTCCTCCTCCTCCTCCTCCTCCTCCTCCTCCTCCTCCTCCTCCTCCTCCTCCTCCTCCTCCTCCTCCTCCTCCTCCTCCTCCTCTTTTTCCCTTGAGACATCTGTCTGTTTATATTGGCCTGGTTGGTAACTCTTGGTCTCAAGGGGGTCTCCTGTCTGTTTTTTGAGTATCTTGAACTACTGATGTCTACGTACACCTGGCTCTGTATTTCTAGGGGATGTTATAATGTTGTTTCTTTCAAATCAGGATGATACATCTTAAAGAGATGTACAGAGTCTGCTGGAAGGCACCATAACAAGCCTTGGCATTCTTAGGTGAGTGTTAGAAAGGGCCTAGGAAGCATTCACCAAAAATAGAAATTTATAATGGAAAGTTTCATATGTAATGCTGTTTGGCTGTATTGATGTGAAATCTTTATTGTCTTTCCATACAACTTGCTTACTGGGTTTTTTATCCAAATCAAAAGCTTTACATTCTTAATTTTTTTTGTTTTGTTTATTTTAAACACCAACCACAGTTTCCTTTCCTCCCTCTCCCTCAACTCCCAACCCTTCCCCATCCACTCCTTCTCCTCCATTCAGAAAGGGGCAGGCATGAACAAAGCATTGCACATCAGATTGATGCAGGACCAAACTCCTCCTTCTGTATCAAGGCTGGCCAAGGTCCTCCAGCATGGGGAGCTCCCAAAAGCCAGCTAGGTGTGCCAGGGACAGGTCATGCTCTCATTGCCGGGAGTCTCACAGTCAGACCAAGCTAAGCAACTCTCATACACATGCAGAGGGTCTAGGTCAGTCCCATGATCCCATGCAGTCTCCCTAAGTCCAGAGTCCATGAGCTCCCAGGAGCTCAGGCCAGCTATCTCTGTGGGTTCGCTGTCATGACCTTGACTCCTTTGGCTCCTACAGTCAGTCCCTCCTCCCTTTCTTCGGCAGGACTCCTGGAGCTCAGCCCAGTGTTTGGCTGTGGATCCCAGCATCTGCTTTCATCAGTTACTGGATAAAGATTCTCTCATGACAATTACGGTAGTCACCAATCTGATTACAGTAAATGGCCAGTTCAGGCACCCTCTGCATTATTGCTTGGGGTCTTAGTTGGGGTCATCCTTGTGAATTCCTGGGAGTTTCCATGGCACTACGTTTCTGGTTAACCCCAAAATGCCCCCCATTTCAATTTTTTGAATACTTTGTTGTGTATGTGCGGTGTGTGTTTATGTAGGGTGTGTGTGTGCATTCATACATACCTGCATACACCTGTGCATGCACACACGTACACATAGGCATATACATGCATGCGTATTTATTCACACACACATGAGTATATGTGCATGTGTGCACATACAGGATGAGGTTGAATGTCTTCTTTGATCTCTCTCCACCTTGGATTTTGAGGCAGGTTTTTTGCATTTGAAGCCAGAGCTCACTCTCCTTTTTTAGTCTACCTATCCATCCTGCTTCAAGGATCCCTCGATTTGTCTCCTGAGATCTTGTATTTACAGGTAGGGTGCTGAGGCCACTGTGCATTTAAGTTGATGGTGGGAAATCCAGACTGATGTCCCTAGGCTTGGGCATCAGCTAATGACACACTGAGCCATCTCCTATGTCTCCTGCTTCTCAGTAACAATAGGTAGAAGCAGTGTTGCCTTCACGTTGTTGCTTTAACTGTTTAAGAGGAAAAGAGGAAACCTCAGTGCTCTCATGTTTGTGTATTTATTGTTTGCTGCTCCTGTGCTGTTGGGACCCTTCTGTATAGTGCAAGTTTGGGAATGTAAGCTGTAGTAATTGTCGGTGCCTGCTAAGATACAGTGATTTAAATCATAGAATCTTGAGTTCAGTACAAATTGTAGACGGTGAGAAACAGTGTTTGTGAGTAGGAATTCGAGTCTGTGAAGGTCTCCAACACCCCAGACATGGCACCTATTTCTATTGGTTTTCTTCTTTTGTAACGTTTGATTATGATAAGTTTCTTTTATGTTAATATAGTGGGGACATCTTCTGTTCACTACTTTTTATTTCACTTAATGGAAGATCATATTTGCTTAGGAAGTAGGTTTTTATTGAACATTATTGTAATTTTAAACTAGCTCTCGGATGGAAGCAAATGGTAACGATGAATGACGCATGGCTTCCTTTCATAAATTTCACTTCATATTATTCTGTTTCGTTTGTATTTCACACTTTGTTAAACATTTTAAATGTTACTTTTCTTTGTCAAATACAACACTGGCATATAGATAAAATGGGCATTTGTCCTTGTTATATCATTTGGTGGAAAATTTCTTCCATCAAAATTTTTATGTTGCTTTTATTAGACTTTAGTTATTCTCAGTTCTATAAAATGTGCTTCTGTAGAGTTGAGGCTAAGGGAGGACAGCAAGAGAAAGCTATTAAGTAGAGTGGAAAACTCTAGATTGTATCTGACTTGTAGTTATTTTATTTTTTTTTCAGCTGATAAAAATCACTAATCACTGAGATTGTTTACTAGTAAGTTTACTCTGACGCAAAGGGCAGGTGGAATGTAACTCATAATGATTTTTAATCCCTCTACCAATTTAAAACATCTTTGCTTTCGTATATTAATTGTACAAGTGAGTGGTTTTCGGATTGCATTATACCATGTATATAATGTGCCTTACCGTATTGACCTATATTAATTACCCTTTCTGGTTTCCCTCCCCCTTGGACCAATTCTGTCTCTTTGCACTTACTTCTTTAAAAACAAAAATCTAGATTCCACATGAGTAAGAAAATGTGATATTTGACTGAGTAAAGTTTTTTTTTTTTTAAGAAAAGCCCTGTCAAATCATGTGACAAAATGGAACGTTTTGACAGGTTGATTTCTTAGATGCTTGGAACATAGTTTAGTAGGACTGACATTTGTGGAGAATACATTGTACAGTAGTAACACTTTACAAATTCCGAGTTTAATTGGAACCATTTTTGTTTTAAGAGCATTTCTAATTAAAATTGTATATCTTTCAAATATTATCTAATCTTCTAAATTAAGACAGCATTGCATGTTGTAGTAATTTTGCTCTTGAGAAGTTATTTTAAGAAATAGAGATCTTTCCTGGTATGCTTATTTTCCAGTCATTTGTGATCCAGTGAATTTACCAGAATCTTTTGAGTATTTACATGACCTCACATACATGCTCTACGAAGAAGATGTTTAGATCCCTTTGCATGCGTAACCCTAACGTTCAGGTTGTTCAACGAAGATTTCCGAGTTCAGTGGAGTATGGCTTTAAATGTTGCTTTGTGTAAAATGCACATTAAGGAATTAACATGTACCTTTGTTTGAAGACATGGTTTTCCAGTAAAAATTCCATAAAAAATAGAGTACCTTGCGAGTTTTAGAATACTATTTATACTACATGTTACACACAGTTTCTAGTGCTGGGAATATTATTAAAAGGACTGAAGTGAGAAAACGTATGGTCTTCAAATATATTTTCTAGTGTCAGTTGTTCCTCTTATAGCATGTGTGTTCGTGTGTGTGTGTGTGTGGGCGCGCACGCGTGCGTGCGTGCCCGCTTGCACGCTGTTGGTACAAACCACCAGGAATCAGGCTCTCCAATGGTGAGAAGTTGCATAGGAAGAGCAGAGTTGAGAAGAAGAGGAAAGCAGCAGCTGGGACCAGGAGGCCTTGCGTAAGCTGATGGCTTATGCCGAGGAGGTTTATTAAGGAACACAGCACTATATATACTGTTTGCAGGGAGAAAATGGCTAGGGTCAGTGTAGAGCTAAGTCAGACCATGGCAACAAGAACCTGGCATACCTTAGACAAAGCCGCCCGTGGACTGATAACCACAGCCCAGGGGGAACAGTTGGGACCCCAGAAGCCACAACCTTGAATCCTGTGGAGCACTTGCTTTAGCCCAGACCAGCCTGGCTAAGTTTGTTCCTGGGCAAGGAGACAGAGCTAAAGTTCTCTTTGTCCCTTTGTCAGAGCCTATGAGGAAGTCTTGGGTCAATCGGGCTCTCCACATATTATATATGGGAAGTTATTGTATTTTCTGTGTTTATTACTTTTTGTGTTAAAACTTGGGATGCTGAAGCTATTAAGCAAGCATTAGCTTTTCAGGCGTTGATGTGCTCAAGCTGTGGGTAATAAAATACATGGACAGTCAACATGTCAATATCCTTTCTGCTAAATTAACATTTTAGGTGCTATTTCCTTTGTTTTGAAAGTTATGTCAGTTAATTTTTATTATTGGATATTTATATTTATAAACTACGTAACAGGATAGTTATCCCATATTCCTAATAATCTAGCTTTAATTATCATCTTATTGTCAGTGTTTTGTCCGTATTCCCAGCCATGTTCCTAGGATGTCTCCTCAGTAATTTTGAAGAAATTTGCATCACGCAAAACAATATGTCATTAAATGACGAGGACGCTCCTGTTTAAACGTTTCTCACATAAAGCTTTCTCTGACTAGTGGTGGAGGTTAGCCGTAGTGAGGTGTGCCTGGCATGCCTGAGGCATGGGTTCAGTTCTTAGAACCAAAGAACAAACCAACCAAAACCCTAAACAGACAAACAGAAACCACCTATAAAACCAAAGGAACACCCCATAAAGCCACAAAACCCTCTTTCAGCAATATCACCACTATGCCTCTGTTTCTCCCTCTTCCTTTATAGTTTGTTAAAATCAGAATCCAAACAAGGGCCTACATTCCAGGTGGTTAAACACATCTTAAAGTCTCACTTTCATTGCTTTAGCTTCTCCCTTCATCTCTTTAGCTTAGTAGAAATTCATTTCTTGAAGAAATGAGACTATAAAGTTTCTCACAGTCTTATTTTGCTGATCCCTATGGTATTTGTTGCCTTTTTTGATATATTTTTTTTGGTGTGTGTGTGTGTTGTGTGCGCGTGTGTGTGCACGCACATGCACGCGTTTCCTGAAAGTCAATAATAGATGGAGTAGCTTGATTAAATCCAGGTGTGAGGTGTTGGGTTTTTTTCTCTATTAATAGTTGGTTTTGTTTGTGTCTCTGTTGAGTTACATAACATGTAGTTAACTTTGTAGGTCTTGTTAGCAGTGGCTAATGACCATTCCTGTCAAGACATTTGTTAGTCGTGAAAAATAGAGGTTTCTTTTATTGTTTCTTTTCAGTTAGAACACTTGTGGAAAGGGAATCATTTTTCATTTGCCTTTCATATGGAAATACAGGAGGATACACTCTAAATTTTTCTCCCTTGTTTACCAGTCCTGGAAATGATGAGAGACTTTGTTAAACCCTTCAAATCTCTTCCAAGTTATTCTACAGCTTCATTCACAGTTGGATAATGAGATTTTACAGTGTTCTTATGAAGTTGTAGATTGGAGCATTCTTTGTATTCAGTCTTTTGTGGTTCTTCTTGATCATTAGTTGTGCTTTCCGGGCCAAAGGATGCCTCTGTGAGTTAGGTTCTAAAGCCTTGTGATATGATCCTAGCTACGTTCTTGTAATCAAGGTGTTCTGAGTTCATCTGGAGAACTTACGCTGTTATATGCCACTTTTTAGATGTGAGAAGTAATAGAAAGTTGTTGCATACAACAACAGGATAATTAAGTCAAGAAGCAGTGTTTACACATGATGCACTGAAAAATATAGTTAATTCTGTATAATAGTATGACTACTGTAATTTTTAAATTTATGGTTAAAAAGGTTTTAGCCAAAATAATAAGTTTTTCTAGATGTTTGTTTATTTAGCTAAGCCAGACCTAGTGGTGCAGGCCTGCAGTATCTGCTGCTTTGGAGGATGAGGCAGTGTGATTGCAAGTTCATTGCCAACCTAGTTACATACAGAGTTGGTTCAGAGTCAGCCTGGGCATATTTGACCCCTTTCACATAGAGGACACACCCCAATGCTCTGCAGAGAGAGCTCAGTGGAGGAGTGCTTCCTTAGCAAGCATGGAGTCCTAGGTTTACTTCCTAGTACTGCGGGAAAAGAAAAGAATAAATTATTCTCTTGGGTTCTTGAACCTTTTCAGACTTTCAGATTTGAAATAGTGCTGTCTTTGCATGGTTTGTGTCTCCTAGGGAGATAAGTCAAATCAAGTAAGCGCTGGTTCATAAAACTTCTATGCTTTATCTCATGCAGACAGCTCTTAGCTACAACATATGCCAGAGGTTATATAGGGGAGCTTCACAGAATTGCTCTGAAGTAAACAGTAATAGATCACCAGGGTGAGCAGTGCAAAGTATGTATTCTCAGTCCAGCCAGGCTCTGGTTAATGCGCTCACTTGAGAAGAAATCAGGGCATGGGGAGTTGTTATGGTCTGCCATGACGCTCTGTGCTTGCGTGGGAATTCTTACTGCCAGTTCTAACCCGTCCTGCAGAACTCTCTGTAGCACACTTGCCCCCACCCCTATCCCAGCTTCTTAACGACCTTGGCTTTGAGCTCTATTAGATTGTGGTTTGTTACAAGTGTAGTAAGACTGACCAAATCCTCTGTATGTGTGTGCTTGTGCGTGCCTTCATTTCATGTTGAATTTGCTTTGCGCTTAGAGTATTTTGTGTTGATCTTCTGATAATATTTACAGTTTTAGATTTCAAAGATTGTAACATTTTTTTTAGAAAGACTACAAAACTGTTTTGAAAAATATCTGCCACCAAAATGTCTGTCTGTTTCAGCAACTTCTTTTTATGATTTAAAAAGCCAATCATATTCCTCACCCCTTTTCACCCAGGTAAAAATGTGACCTTCCTTCCTGAGGTGTTTTTGTTTTAGTTTCCTTCATCTTATCTCGTTTTCTTTTAATGTCTTTCATCGTTGAAATTACTGAACCTGGCTACTTGACGAAGTTTCAGAGCGCATGGAAATTTGTTAGGTGATAAACGTTCCTTCCCTTTGTTTCTGCTCTCATCCTCAGCCTGTAGACTAAACCCACTGTTGATGGTGTGAGCATGTATTCATCTGAACTGGTTTTTCTTCTTCACACATATGCATATATTTATGTCCCTACAAAAAATGTCTGTTTTAATAATTATTAAAATGAGCCCAGAGTCTTCATAATACATTATTTTCATATGAAATGAACCAGGAATGCCTTTCCAGGTACTCCGTATGCCAATCTCACCTATTCTTTGTAAGTACGGTGTTAATAGTATTTGTGACTTGTATGCTGTAGTACAGACACACCATAATTTATCTGTTCATTCTGTTATGGTGAACACTTGGGTTATCTGAAATATTTTATTTTCCCAATAATGTTAAAATTAAAACTCTTGTACATTGACTCATAGGTACTTTTGTATATTCTTAGGCGGAATAGATTTCCGGAGGGAGAACTGCTGGGTCAGAGGCTGTGGATACTTTTTATAAAACTGGTACGGCAAATTGCCATTCTAAAAGCCAAGACCAATGGCAGCATGTCATCATTCTTTTTTCATACCTTTATCAACACTAGCACTTTCGATTCTTTTAGTAGTTTGAAAATGCTATTTTTCTCCATTTTCTTTCAAGTTTTTTTTTTTTTGGTTTTCTGAATTCTATTTTTCATTTGTGACATTGTAAAACATTCAGAAAATAAAAGTGATTGTTGCTAATTCTGCTGTGCAAAAAAAATGTGAACATGTAACCGTGGTAAAATCCCTTGATAATGGGGAGCTTTCTGTCTGTTACTTCAGGATGTATTTCTGTTCTCATGTACTTTTAACCTGACACATACATGCAAAGTTTGAAAATTAGTCCACATTCGCTAGACCAGAGAACTTTATGATTTATGTTGTTTGTGATTTTTGGAGGATTAATTTTATAATGGTGATAAAGTACGAAATGCATAACTTATCTGCAGAATTTGATAAAGTGTAACAGACTAGCTGTCTTTTCTTATAAAAACATTTGTGGTCCTATTTGAGGGTTGTTTAAGGGAGAGAGATGATGCGCTCTCTAGGGCAGGATGCGCAGGATGCGCGTCTTCCACCGTTTCTTCTTCTTCACAGTCTGCAGTTGTTGCTACAATGAGTTTGGTACAGTCTGCTTTTCATCAAGTATGAGTATCAGGCATTCAGAGTTACTTTGTGTAAATTCAGCAGTCATGTGTTTAAATTTTCAAATGTAAAGAGATGACATTTCAATTCATTGTATTTCATGTAAATATTGATAGTGTTCTTGGAAATTTGGTGATTATTTTGGGAAATATTTTGCCATCAGTTGCAAGTCTTTCCCAGCCGGTTAATAAAGCTTGCTGATTTTTGGATTTGAAATATTCAGTATTTTAAATACTGTTATTTGTCATTACTGCTTACACTATGCTCAGGAAATGCACAGCAATCCTCTGTGCTTTCTTGGCACTCTGATCTTAGTGGGCCCCTTACCCAGGAGGTGTGTCTCTAGCCCCAGGTCACCTTATGTAGGTTTGCAGTGTGAGAGAGCACCTTTGAACCTCAGGCTAGGTTATTAGGATGGAGTAATATCAACTGTTTTAAGCAGTCATTTCCAAAGACTAAGCAATAAGTAGATAGAAAGTCACTATTTCCTCTTGAAATTCTGTTGCACAGAACAGGGGACCGCTAGTATAATAACTTTGAATATAGTGAGAAGTGTGTTACAAAAACTTGGTATGTTTTTGTTTCATAACCTTGTCAGATAGGCCCAAAGTGGATTTATTCCTCAGATTCTTTCATGCTTGTTTGGAGATATCTCTACAGTTCAAAGCTCTCCGTACTTCCTCCCTGATAAACATGATCTCCATCTTTGTGAATTCTGTTGCTGCTGAATCCCAGTGTATCCTAGGCTCTGTCTGTGAAGATGTTATAGACTGTGCCATGAAAAATAGAAAGTTGTAGGACAGACTGATGGGGAAGGGAGAGGTGAAAGAATGGACTTTAGGAAGAATGAAGTAAACTTTCTCTTATTTGTTTGGTAGTGATTTAGTAGTTTAAATATTTGCCATTTAAAAACTACATAGATTCCCTTTGAGTCAGGAGGAGGAGGAGGAGGAGGAGGAGGAGGAGGAGGAGGAGGAGGATGATAGCGTTAACATTAAGGAGAGTCAGGGTGCTAATGAGGTTGCAGACCAAACTATTCGCCAAGGCTGCAATCAAGGCTTGATTGGAATTGATTTTGGCGTCCAAAAAGCCTTCTTCTGGTAGTTAACAGAAAGCTCTTCTTTTCCAGCTGTTGTAGAAGGACTGTTTTTTTTTTTTTTTTTTTTTTTTTTTTTTTTTTTTTTTACAGTCTTACACTGGCCATAGACTTGTTGTAAAATGTCAGCCAGTGATTCTGCTAGTCTTGCTGGCCAGCTTGCTCTTGTCTTGTGAGACTGGAATTCCAGCAGGCTGCCATGCCCACCTGTCATGTGTTGCCTTCTGGGGATCTGAACTCCTTCAGCCCCTACAGAGGCTTGTCCTGGAAGTGCTCTAGCACCTGAGTGGTCTCAGCCCCATGCAGACTCTTACATAAATATTTTGGTTTTAGGTTTCCATTGTTTGTCATTTCTTAGTGAAATACGATAGTCCATGATTAAGACTGGGTGATAAACCACAGTGCTAGAACATGTCTCATGTGTGAGTCTAATACATGCTCAATACTGGACAGCTGTAGACAGACTTGAGTTAAGAAACATTTAGAAGCTATTAGGAATGCCTTAGAGAATTTTTCTTTATAGTTTTTCTGAATGAAGGTATGGATGGTTAAATAGTCTGGCCTTTATTAATTTATGTTAATTTTCTTTTTAATCGATAACAGGTTTTTCTTAGATACCCCCACTCCTATGTGTACATCTGCACGCACGTGTGCAAATGAGGTTTTGCACCATGCCTGGCTTCTGCTCTTCGTATCTTTCCATCTTAATGGTTTTACTTGTTCTTAGGACAGGAGGGTCAATGCAACCAATACCCTGGAGGGGTCAAGTATATATTAAGGAGTGTGTGTGTGTGTGTGTGTGTGCGTGCGTGTGTGTGTGTGTGTGTGTATGATTTTTAAAGTTGTTACAATAGGTTTTTCTTATTTCACAGAATGAAAAAGGACCTTGTGGTTTTACATTGAAAGAAACATTATTCTTGTTTTGGAAGTTAAAAAAAAGTTAAATGTAGACCTTTGTTGAGTGAAGCCCTGGGAAAGCTGCCATTTCTTGCACATATTCATAAAATCAGCACAGTCCTGCCAGAAGACAGCTGGCACCTGTGGCTCCCCCAGCAGATACTGTCCCTGCTTGCTGAAGTCTGAGGTGACTTATTCCAGATGACCTGTGTGTTATGCTGCAGAAGTTAATGTCTCATATCCTTTAGCGTGAAATACTTCTGTGCTTTTTCCTACTGTGTAGATGAACTCATTGCCACTATATTTTTTGAAAAACTTATTCTTTATTTTTTGAGAATTTCATGTGAGTACTATGTTTACATCATTTCCCTCCAACTTTGCTCCCCATCCCCGGTTCCTTCTCAGATTCATGGCTCTTTATTTTTTAAGTGTTATTGTTACACTCAGAAAGAGTTGTGAACAGTGTATGCTGAGGTCATTGAATGTCACTCATGTGTATTCAGGACTGACCTTTTAGGACTGGATCCCTAAGCGGGAACATGTCCCCGATAAGACTGGTTCCTCTTTCTCAGCAGCCTTTAGTTCCCCGTGGTTTGGAGAAATGCCAGTTCAAACTATGATGCAGTTTCATAGTACCACCATAATGGCTAAAATTCATAAAAACAAACTGACAATAAATGTTGGTGAGGTTGCAGGGAAGGGGACCCTCCATTACCTGTAGGTGGGATTGCAAATACCTTGGCCTTTGCGGAAGTTAGGGTGGAGTAGATTCAAGAAGCTAAAAATGGACTCCCATATGACCCAGCAATTGCACTCGTCTGCACACGCCCAAGGGTTCACCCTACTGCACAAGCTGTGTGCGTTATGCTCTGTCAACTATCGGCTTCAAGAATTCACTTTCTTCTACTTGTTACAGTTCTACTTTCATAGTACTTTTGTAATTCTTTTGATAGTTTTAAACACGGGTGCACTGACTAGTTTATTTCATCTTAACACAAGCTTTGGTCACTGGAGAAGAAGGAGCCTCACTTGAGAAAAAGGCCCCTAAAGACCTGGCTGTAGGTAAGCTTGTGGGCTATTTTCTTAGTGATTGAAAGGGCAGGGCCCAGTCCATTGTGAGTGGTGCCATCCCAAAGCTGGTGGTCCTGGGTTCTGTAAGAAAGCTGACTCAGCAAGCCATGATGAGCAAGATAGTAAGCAGCACCCCCTTAAATGGTTTCTGCTTCAGTTCCTGCCTTCAGATTTCGGCCCTGCTGGGTAAGACAATGGGGTTCTTACTATATTGCCTAGTATAGTCTCAAAACCCTGGGTTCAAATGATACTCTTGCCTCAGCTTTCTGATTAGCCCACTTTCTTGCCTAGTAACAAATACAAATGTATACATGCACATATATGTATTTTTGTCTGTATAGTAGACAACTCAGTTGTAAAATACAGAAAGCTCATATAAAGGTAGATTCTATTGGTGTTTGTGTTGCTGCAAGCACAGAATGAAGCTCATGGGGAAGTCAAGTTAGTGTGTTGAGAGCATAGCAGACAGATGCAGATAGGTGTCTCCATTTTTCCACCATTTGGTAATCTGTGTATGTGACCAGTATAATGTGGGTTGGACTTTGCCAGTATTATTCAGTTTGGCTTCTAAAACAGTGACATTTGACTGGAGTTTGAAACATACTTTACAGGACAGAATGCTTGTTCTTTCATTTGTCCTCCCCTTTTCTTCTTTTTGAATATGATGTTAGAATGATTAGAATATATATGATACATATGTAATATCTAGTCATTCTTTGAAGAAAATTTGCAAAGTGATGCATGTTTCTGTTTTATTTATTTGTATGCAAGTATGTGTCCCAGTACACATGGGCATAGGTGGGTAGTGCAAGTGTATGTGTGATTGCACACTCATGTGTGGAGATCAGAGGGCATCACGGGGTGATGAAATAAAGATTGAAACATTGGGGCTCTCATAGACTTTGTAGAATGATACTATTCTATTGGTTAGAATTATTGTTAAAGAAAACAATTCTCAACATTTCCCTTTGTGGTTTTAGTTGGAGGATAAAATCATGTTAAAGAACATTTGTGGCATTTTTTTGAAAAATGTTTAGGAATTTTTCCGTGAAAGGTCTGTAACTTTAAGCATATTTTGCAGTGATGGAATTTTTACAAATTACTATTTTAAATATGGGGTTAATGCTACAGATTTTGAATAAACTGAAAACTACCGAACTTACATTATCATTTAACCAACATACTTTTGAAAGCAAATGCCCAGTAGCTGATTTATTTCTGGCGCCTTCTGAGGAAGTGAATTAAAGAGCTATAAAATCAGCAGATGCATGCTTGATTATTTCAAACTGTGCTATGTTTGTTTATGCCAGTCTGAGCGCTGCTGACGGGGGAGGGGGGTCTCCTGTTTTCTGTTCTGTGCTGTGGATTAATTGTTCCGTAGGGAATTTGATTGAGAACCTAAAACCCAGGCTTCTAGCAGATATCCCTGGCAGAAGAATTTTCCAAATACAGTGTGCAGTTAGCCACTGATTCAGTTTCTTTCGTTTTAGATAAGATCCCCAATTGAGTGGAATTTATGATAAAACCTGGCCTTTCAGACTTTAATGCATAACTTTTATTTGGAAATGTAGTTTCCTCTGAGCCTTTAAAATAAGAAGAAATGAAAATTATTATTTTTGATTAATTTAAATTGCTTCATGAGCATATTTTGGGACACACATATTAGCTTTGGTTAGATACTGATGGCTATTACTAATGAGAGTTTTGTAGCCTTAAGGAGGTATTGACGCATCACAGTTCTCCCATCTGAACATTTAGTTAAATTTACTTGCAATCCCAAAAGAGCAGCAATGGTTTTTTCTTTCTTTTTTGCCTTTAAAGACTTTGGATATTTTTATCTTTAGACAAAGTTTTTACATTTGTTAATATAAACAGGAAGTGCAATATTTATGTGAGTCTGTAGTCTGTTATTTCTAGAGAAAAAAATTCTAATTCATTTTAAGTGGGAAAGGATTTGATTTCTCTACAGACTGTTATTAAATAGTATAACAGGGGAAAGTTCCTTTGTTGTGTTTTCCATAAAACACAAGTCACTGTTTCCCCAAGCTGCAGAATAGCTAAGTATTTGTGTATTGGAATGATTATAGGAGACGGTGTCTTGTAATTTGACATTTTGATAGAGTTGTCTCTGAGTTACTAAGTATAACTTGTTAATGTTTGTTATTGATGGCATGTAGATTACTTCATGACTCTGTTTGCCAATTCTACTAAAATTCTAGCGTTTTGTGATTCATTTGTGGAATGTTTTCATGTGCAGCTTGGTCAAACTGGCAGTTTGAGCTGTAGGTTGGCATGGCTCTAAACATAAACTCTGATTTCATATTTAATTATTTAAAATATTTTTAGCAAATTTATTTATTTGTGTTTTCATAAATCTAATGCTAATTCAAAAGAAAAAACATGTAAGAATAATTTGTAAATTATCAGAGAAGAAAATGGACATTTGACCTTATGGGGAAATCAGTAAAACGTAAATTAAGTGTTTCAGAATCTATTTAACAGTTTGTTTTGTTACTTATTTTTAGTAAGACAGCTCTTTTTAGGGAATCTTTAGGGAAGAGTGTTTTACCGTAGAACAGAAACCATAGAATCCTTGAAAATATTTTGTTCTTAGGGAAACCCAAATGACAACAAGGGCAAGTGAAACGGGCCCTTTCTGCTCTGTAGGCGTTGGCTGCTTTTTATCCTGTTCTCCCCTGCTTCCTCTGCTGTCCCCTGTTCTCCTTTGTTCTTCTCCCTTTTCATCTCTCACTTCTCTCCTTTGTTTCTCTTCTTTTCTACATCTGCTTTGGCCTAAATACAACAAATTATTGAAGCCACCATATGAAGGCACTGTATCAGATAGTAGGGACAAGAGTTTTTTTCTCTTATTAAATCAATTAAAACTTATTTTTATGTTTTCTTGACGTGACGTTTCTCTATGTATCAGTGACTGTCCCAGAACTCTATATAGATAGGGCTGGCCTTAGACTTACAGATACCCACCTGCCTTTACCTCCTGAATGCTGAAATTAAAGGTGTGTGCCTCTATGCCCAGCAAATAATACAGTTTTGAAAGATTCTTAGAGATGACTTCCCAGATTTTTTTTTTAAAAATATCTTTAACAAATATATATTGTCATCTTTATCTGTTTATTGTGATAGGCCCCAGGGCTTTCCTTGCTTTCAAGAAGTACATACTTTATATCTATGTGGTTCTATAATGATGTATAGAACATCAAAGGAATATAGAGAACAATTCATCTTAGAATTTGAAGAGCATTTCTAATGGATCAACAGGGAAAGTATTTGCTGCCCTGCCTTCCTTGATCTCAGATGGCAGGAGAGGACCTACTTCAGAAATCTGTCCTCTGGCTCCATGTGCCTATGCATGTGTGTTCATGTATGCACAAAAATATGCTCTGGTTTGGAAGCCTAGTCTAGGCACATCCGTGTGGTAAATATTTATCATTTAGAAATGTCGCCCTGCATTTTGACATTCCCCACTTCTAACCTTAAAACTTCTCCACTTCTCAGAGCCAAACTAAAGACCAGGGGTGGATTGGGAAGTAGAATTTATAATACTTAAAAGCCTGATACATTTTGACATTTATCTGGTCCTTGCATTTCTTATTGTTGTTGTTTTTGTTTATTTTGTTTTGTTTTTGTTTTTGAGACAGGGTTTCTCTGTAGCTTTGGAGCCTGTCCTGGAACTAGCTCTTGTAGACCAGGCTGGCCTTGAACTCACAGAGATCCACCTGCCTCTGCCTCCTGAGTGCTGGGTTTAAAGGCGTGCTCCACCATTGCCCGACTGTGTTCCTTCCATCTCTTAAAGGCATTCAAATAAAGGAATTTAATATGGGCAGCAATTTCTTGGTACTAATAATTTTTAAGTGCAGCTCTATATAGATTCAGTCCTAAAAATACTTAAAATCTTGTTCCAAATGATTAACAATGGCCAACCATGACAAAATAGACAAATTCTTTAACTAAGGGCAAATAATTAGGAAGGGAATTAGATTTCTAAGACAGGAATTCTAGCCAAGTAATTTCAATGTCTATCTTTGTTTATTTATTTTTAGTGGTAGTGTTTTTCTTTTTACTGACATATAATGTCTAAAAATCAGATTCCGAAGTTAGTAGCAATGCTAGAAGGCTTTATAACTATGTCACCACATTAGTCAAAGAATGTAAGGAAACAATAAGTCTACACATAGTTATCTTCCTTAAGTTTACATTAAAACCCTGAACCAGCAGAGTAGGGAGCTGTTTTTACAGATATTGACCTGAGAATGCTTGACAAGAATATTGTAGGTTATTTGGGATCACTTAAAGTCATGCATTATTTGAAAACAAATACAGAGACTTAGGTAATGAAAATGCCATTTACTACGTTAAGAATCTGTGCCTAAACTGGAAATGGACTTAAACTATTGTTTTAAATCATAGCAAGATGAAAGTCTTTGCAGGAAGACCTACCTCTGTCAGCATGTATGGCTAACTTTATGGGAGGAATACAGCTTACCTGTGTATGTTCTTCCTGTATGGTAATTGTCTTAATGTCTAACCTATCTCCTCATGGCAGTGATTTACCACACAGTGTGATCCCCCTGTGTCCATGCATTTTTCTTGGTAAAGATATCAGTTCACACACACCTTGGAGTTCAGAACGGAGCTGCTAGCAGTGCTTCCTTCTGCTTTCTGTCTTTGGCAAAAATAATAAAGTATTATATGAGTTAATGCAAACCCCTTTTGGGGAAATTAGTTTGTACTTTAGTTCTCCAAGGTCTTTGAGTCCTGTTTTCCCGTAGGCATGGGCATCTTTGTTTGGATGGTGTAATGTGCTGTTATGTAGATGACTCTTCATCTACATTTCTGCTCTGGTGACGGAGGGCGAAGGGGACCTCAAGCTCTCGTTTCCAGGCATGGTCCTTGTTGTCTCAGCTCTTGCTGAAACGCTGTAACATTATCACCGGGAATTTGGCTTTTCCGAGATAATGAACTTTAAATTGTTATTTCAAAGAGCTCTGCAGAAAAAGGGACATGTTCATTCTAAATTGCACTCAGTGCTTTGGCTAGAAGGTACTTCTTTTTCGCTTTCTAATTATTTGCCTTTAGTTGAAGAACTTTGCTGTATTTTCAGCACTGAAGACAGAAATTTCTTAAGTCTAGACACTGGGACCTCCTCGTGCGTGCTGTTACAAGTGGTTTAACGTTTCTGAATAGGGCAGGTTAGAGGGAATGTCAGATGATGGGAACCTTCCTACCCTGGCCTCTTTGAGACAGTGTATTCATGTCAAAACTAATCTAGTGCAGCTGCAGGATTAATTGTGCGGAGAAGCTGTAAACACAGAGAGCTGTGACCCCTACTCAGAGCTCTGCTTCCTGTGTGAGAATCCTACTTGGGAACTGCTGTGAACTTGAGAGAGCAGTCATTGATTGACTCAGGAGAATAGACAGTAGTGGTACCAAGAAATTCCCTAGATCGTAGGGCATGTGTAACTTCTGAGGCAACAAATTGGCATCTGTCTAAGTAAATGAGGATAGAAAATAAAAGAACTTGGGTTGGTAAGCCATGAGAGAAATTCATCATTATTAACCTTTGAATCTTTCTTTGGCTCTTTTGCTTATAATGGAATTTTACTTTAATCTTCAATATAATTTGCTTCTTTCACCTGATCTACTGTATCTATAAAAGCATTCATAAAATGTTGTGTGATATTTTACTTTTTTGAGTTTTTTTGAGGGGCTCACCATCCAGCTAATAAGTCACACATGGAAGCTTAGTCTTAGTTATGAATGCCTGGCCATTGCTTGGTTTGTTTCTGGCCAGCTTGTCTTATCTTAAATTATCACATCTACCTTTGCCTCTGGGCTTTTCTCTTTCTCTATTTCGGTATATCTTTCTCTACTTCTTTCTCCATAGCTTGCTGTGTAGCTGGGTGACTGGCCCCTGATGTCCTCCTCTCCTTGTTCTCTTGCTCCTCCTCTTCCAGATTTCTCCTTCTATTTATTCTCTCTGCCTGCCAGTCTTGCCTATCCTTGCTCCTACCTTGCTATTGGCCGTTCAGCTCTTTATTAGGACCATCAAGTGTTTTAGACAGGCGCAGTAACACAGCTTTACAGAGCTGAACAAATACAGTGAGAACAAAAGCCACACACCTAAAAATAATATTCCCAAGCAATGAAATTTGAAATTATTAGTAGTCATTTTCAATAACTTGTGTTGCAGAAATAATGTTTAAAATTATGCAATCATATTTAATTTTATTTTTAAAGGAAACATCATACTCAAATTACAGGTAATTAGTATGGGCATTCTCAGGGCTTTGAGCTTTCTCTAAAGTACATTAAAAATTTAATAGAAAAGTAAACTAAATGGCTAATTGAATTATCATAATAGATTTTTGAAAATCTTAGAATTCAAGATGATTAAATTGTGTAATTTCTCTGAAGTCTTTAGGACATTTTAAATTTTATTTTAGTATTTTCTTGTCCACTAACTGAACAGGTCAGCCCTGTCTATATAGAGTTCTGGGACAGTCACTGATACATAGAGATGGTATTTAAGAAGGTTATAGGGGCTTATTCTATCCTGGGTTTCATAGTATATGCCATAAAGTATTTTCTGAGACTTGGTGTTGAAGAGGTAACTGAGAGTTCTTCATCTGACCCTGCAGAGAGGAGACAGGGAGAGAGGGGAGAGAGCTAGGGGGAGGGAGGGAGAGAGAGAAAGGGAGGGAGGGAGGGAGGGAGGGAGGGAGGGAGAGAATGAGAGCCACTGGGCCTGGCTTGGCCTTCTGAACCCTAAGAGCCCACTCCCAGTGACATACTCTCCCTCCAACCAAGATCCACCTACTCCAAAAAGACCACACCGCCTAATCCTAATTATTCAAATATATGAGCCTATGGGAAGCCTTCTTATGAACCACCACAGCTATAAAATCAGAAATTAGCTTAGAATTATGGCTATACTAAGATCAAGGCAAATTTCAATGTAATAATGATATAGTATGAAATGGATTTGAAACACCAAGTCTAAAATAGAATTAATGGCTATTCTGCGATGTATTTTTAAAAAAGCTGGACAGTAGTCTTTGCTTACCAGTGCAAAAGTAGTCATGTAGTAGGTCACATGGCTTCATGGTGCTCCACGTTTTTGACTGTGTGAGTTCTAGGCTGCTAGGATTCCTCTAGGGCAGTGGTTTCAACAGGGTGAGGCTTCATTTACTTTTCTGGAAATATTTGCCCAAGTATGCACTCCTGGATTATCCTCATTGATGGCCGAGGCAGAGGCTGCTGCCTAGTGTGTAGACAGCAGAAATGTTCTAAGCATCCTATGGTGCAGGGCACGTCCCATCCCAAACCACACAGGCTTATGCACGTTTGCTCCTAGTCACTAGTGCCAAGGTTGGGAAACATAGATTAAGGGACTTGGCTGAGAAAGTGCCTTAGATGGAAGTCCATTTGTTCTTTGAAACTCGTCTAGGCCTGAAGAGATTACGGTGGCTAAGACTGACCTGAGGCACACATGAAGTAGGAAATGTTTGAAGCTAAATTGTGATGCCCATCCAAACCTTTGCTCTGTGTCACATAGGACATTCCTTGGCATTTGTCCTCTGTGGTACATGTGTGGAGTTCAGAGTATTGAATGATGCGGGTAAAGAATTCCAGGCTATGCGAAGATAAACCAATTGTATATGTTTTATTATGAGGGGCAGACTCACGAGACAGGAACTGTAAGTCCAACCTTAGCTGTGAAGCACAGGAACCATAGAGAGTGAGGGAACCCTGGGATGCCTGGAGTTTTTCTCTGGGTACCCTAAAGGTCGCACCCTAACTTGGTCCCACCTTTTAAAGATCATTGGCTGACAAAGATTCCCCATCACCTCCCCTTTTGTCTGTATAAGAGTTTTAAACCCAATACAGAACTATATACAATAGGAACAGATATTAAGTATAAAGTTATAACCAACATAAACAATATTAAGCAAGGAACACATGATAAATGTTTTAATATTTTAAAGAGTCTATTAGAAACAGATATCAAGTATAAAATTACGATTACAACCAACATAAGCAATATTAAACAAGGAACACATGTAAAATGTTTTAATAAACATTCTATCCTAAGGAGTCTAAGTCTTGCATTGGAAATGGCTTAGCTAAATCATAAGAGGAAGGTGACTATGGCTATCTAATTTTTAACCCCATTGAAGGCCTGAGAAGGGAGATAATGTTACTTGAGTAGGCAAGAAATGCAATTAAGCAGCTTTCAAAGCATGCAGTATATGACAGAGACAACTGGCTACTTTTGAGCAATCATTTAAAGTCTCATTTGTAATGTTGAAGCAGCCAACTTTGGCTAAGGTCTAGCATAACTGCGTAATTGACAGACCATTTTTAGAGGCGGGGAAATTCTTAGAACAATCTTACCCTGTCTTGGCAAGGTTTGGCAGTCTTTTTTTCATGTGTGTCCTGTTTATTTAGTCTGGACACCATGTACTTTTTCAGTGCTTGAGGCATAGACTGTTTCTTGCCCAAAGGTCAGTTGTGCCAAGAAGAGAACAAACTCTAAGTGGAGTGTCTTTGGTGCTCAACATTATTTTTTGGGGGGGGGGGGATAGATAGGTGTTGTCAGGAGCAATCATGTCTCCTAACAACAAAACCCTAAGTTATTTAAATGCCATGTTTTACAGATCTTTGAAGTGGTTGAAGATTACCTATCTATACAAAGTACAGTCTCTATATATCTAAAGGACCTAATTAGTTTGACTATATATATATATATATATATATATATATATATATATATATATATATTATAGATCTAAGATGAATAACTATTGACCTATAATACTTAATACCTGTATAACTTAAAGACTAAGACTTGATATCAGAATATTAAACAGTCTTTAAACAGCTCTGCAGTTCAGGAGGACAATGACCTCAAAATGTAAACAAGGTATAAGTATCTTGATGAGAGGTAGAAACATATAATACAATAAGAGGTGGGACTAGGATAAAGAGAAAAGCCAGAGCCTTGTGTCAGTGCAAGTCTCAGAGTCTGTGCTCTGCAGAGATCCATGACTGGGTGGCATCAGCATGTGCCAGGGAAGCCCCGAGATGCTACTGAGGCCAGAGGCTGCTGTTGCAGAGCCGCAGTGCCAGGTAACTGGCTGAAGCCGTGGGCAAGAAGGGTCAGTGCCAAAATACACAAATACCAAAATGCTTCATGTGGAGCCTGGTAGTGGCTACCTGGAGCCATGGGGACCTGAATCCCCAAGCCCCACGTTTGGTGCCAGCTGTTGAACGATGTGGTTAAAGAATTCTAGGCTATGCCAAGATAAGCCAATTATATATGTTTTATTATACGGGGCAAACTCACGAGACAGGAATGGGTACCCAAAATATCACGCCCTAACCTGGGTCTACCTCTTAAAGATCATTGGCTGACAGAGATTCCACGTCAGTCAGAGTAAAACTCTCAGGAGCCAGCTGTTTCCCACCACCTTGAGTTCCTTGGGAGCTGAACTCAGGCCACCAGCCTTGTGAAGTGAGTGAGTGCTTTGACCTGTTGAGACATCTTCCTGGCTTTGTAGCATCTTTCTTAATGTTTCCTTACATGTTTTGTCCAAGTATATGGAGAGGGGGTGGGGAGGGGGAGGAAGGAATGGAGAGAGAGAGGGAGGAGAGGAGAGGAGAGAAGAAGAGGAGAAGAGAGAGGGGACTTACAGTACCAGACTAGACTTTTTGGTATGTCCTCGTCTTGTAAAGACACTAACTCATGGGTTAGCGTTCAACCCTAAGAGCCTATTTGTCTTATTTGACTCTAAGATCCTTTTAAGGCCCGATATGCAAATATAGCCAGTCTCACTCAGGGGCGAATTTAGTATCTTTGGGGAAGGACAGAATTATTCTAAAAAAGAAACGACTGACAGTAGTTTTATTTATGTCTTGATCACTAACTGTGTCTACATATTTATCATTGGTCTTATTTACATATGTCCACAGAAATTAGTCATGTGGTAGTTTCCTGTTGAAGCTTGGCTGTAGAAACAAACTGCTCCGTTATGTGTTATGCTTTAGTTACATAACAGTCCACAACAAGAGTGTATGTCGCTGTATTGTGACAGCGGACCACCTTTCCTACAGGTTCCTGTTCTGCCTGCTTCTAGGCAGTTAGTACACCATTGGAGAGTTGGGTTTTTCTTAGATGGTTTTCAAAGCACACAAAGGTTGGTGTTCTAATGAAATTTTTACAGCGGGACACTTAACAACATGTTAGTTTTTTTTAAAAAAATCTGATTTTGTTCTTTTTTTTTTTTTAAAGAATGAAATCATGCTTCTGCAAAATACCGATTTATGTTTTGGCTCCTAACTTGATTAATGCAAGGGAAATGTATGCTTAGGATAGCTCAGACACTGAAGCAGTGTGTACCAGGAACCACCTGCCTTCCTTAGAGGCATTTTCCATTCAAATATTAATCAGACTATTTGTTGTTAGAGACAGAATTTCCATGTGAAAATTTGGCTAACATATCCATCTGCCTCACTTTTGCCATACTCTGTATTTAATGCACTAAAAAGAACACATTTAGAAATGCTCTTCAGAAGTTTCCAGTTTCCCAATTAGTCTGGTTTACTGTTACCAATTAAATTTTGAAGACCGAGAAGTCCAGGGCATATCAGTTTCAAATTGCTTTTGATGTTGAACAGATTGATTGGTGAGAATTGTACTCTGTGACTGCAAATTATCTTCCCAGGGGGTTACATGAATTGTTCTGCTCTGTCGGTACACCACTTGTTCATCTCACTCACACTTGGTGTACGGGACAGCGGTGCCATGAGACCTGGTGTCACATGTCCTAGCGATATCCTACAGCATTAGGCTAGGCCAGCCTTGAACTCCTGAATTCTACTATTATAGACATGTGCCGTCATACCCTGACTCCACAGATAATTTTCTGAATTGTATGGTGCCATTAAATGTAGGCACCTGAAAATATCTGGTGAGGGAATTAACTGTGTCTATATTTTATATTGGAGAATAAAATTAATGCACTTGCTCTTAGTCACAAAGTGTATATCCAGTATTTCTGTGTGTCCGGTTACCTACATTTTTATGGTGCTACTTTAGACTATAGCTGAGACCAAGAATACATCAATGATACTGGCATTTTCAAATACCTAACATGGGTGTTTTCACTGAAGATACAGGAAAAGCAGAGTAAAAGTTGCCAACCTGAAAAGGATAAACAGATTGAAAGTCCTAGGAGGAAGTCTCCTGACACCCTTGCCCAGGTCTCCTCATCTTACACCCAGTGGTCTTGTGTAGTCCAGACTTGCTGTATGACCTTAAACTTATGATCCTCCTGCCTCCACCTCCAAGTGTTAGTAACTCAAACCTAAGTCAACAGGCTTGATTTATGAAGTGCTGGGTTTTATACTACATCCCCAGCTTGAATTCTACTTTATCCTTTAGTGATATCTTCTGGAGAAAAACTCAGCATAGAGAATAAAAAAAAAATTGCCTGACAGTTTTTACTGGAGTTGATGCTTTTTGGATATGAATACAACTAAGGAGCTAAAAGAGAAGATGAAACTGTTTTTGAACTTAAAGCTTCCTCATCCTTTTAGATTCAAGCCTCATGAAAAGACAAGGAAGGCTGGGTTATATTTAGATTTGTGTGTACGTTGTTTTGTATTCAGAAATTCAAGGAGTGCTTCCCTTTGGTGCAGAATTATGAGGAGCAACTGTGTGTGTATCTGCTTATTTCATTGACACACACACATATACATACACACACACACACACACACACACACATACAAACACACATAGAAATCTGGGCTGTCGTTTCCTTTCCATAACGTGTGGACGTTTAGAGGAACACCCACATGTCGGGGGCTTGATTTTGGGAGATACCGTTAAACATCTAAGCTTTATAGTAAATCTAGTTGAGACATTCCCTTAGCTCATCCTAACCCAAATTCAAATGTGCACTCACGGTGCTCTGAGACTTATTTTATGCTCATTAGGGGATGACTAGTTTCCTCTCTGCAGGAGTGGTAACTAGGGGAACAATGTATACAGAAAGAACTCTGCAGCTAGTCCAGAATCGGAACCTAACCGATATGATATGATATGAGCAGTGCCGCATGTAATTACAGAAAAATGTGGGTGGATTCCTCTGAATGTGCATGTGCCCAAGGATCTAGCGGGTGGTATGAACACGGCCTGGAACATAGTCTGGGCTAGATGGTACTGCGTTCTAACTCATGAGTCACATGCTGATATACTGTGTTTAAAGCATGTCTTGGACTGTGTATCAGGGTTAAGTTGATTCTTAGAGGACATCAAAACGTGCTGCTCTGCTACAGCGCATCTAGTGTCCTGTTTGTAGATCAGTGTGGTTGGTGAAATAGGAATGATTGCCGGTGTGTCGACTGAGGGAACAGAAACCTTCTCTCTAGTGGTCTTTCTCCCCATTGTCAAATGGCAAAAGCTGAATTGCCTTCCTAGTACATGGCCCTGCTGTGTTTTTTTTTTAAAAGTAACCTAGAAACTCATACTTAACTTTTGTAATGTATCCAGGGGAAAATCACCCTCCCCCTGGCTCGTACTGGTTTGTGGGAATTCCAGGCGGGGGAGGGAAAGAATGGAATTAACATGACTTGCTGTCTGTGTCAAGCAGGGTGGGCCGTCCACTTTGCCCCGCTGAAAGACATAATACTGTTTCAGCTATAACTTGGCTCTGATATCGTGTAGAAACCTGCTCTTCTGCTTTCTTCCCATCCTTCCATGTATTGAATGATGTAGGGTTTTGTTGATTTATATTTTCTGAATGGATAAGCTCCATGTTTGGTCACAGTAGGGTAAAGAATGGTCCTTTACGTCACTGCACAGGCACATGGAACACTGCTGGCTCTTAGACGTCTCCCTTCATCTCAGGACAGAGGTAAATAAATGAGACTTGTAGCTGTACTGTGTAATGCTTACATTGCTTAGTTTAGAAACTAAAGAAGTTCTATTTCTTAGACCTGATTTTCTTCATTGGAACAAGTATTTTATATAAGCTTTGAAGGTTATGGAATTTTTTGTCACCTTCATTTTTCTTAAATCTTGTTCCTTCTTTAAGTAACAAGCTACTTGATTCAGGCTGCTTTCGCTTGCTGCATTATTTTCTATGCAGGAAAATAATGGGTTTCATAATTGATTTGAATGAAAGGCTTAAAAGCTGTAAACCTTTAACGAGATTTTCAAAAGTTTGTGAGAAATTCATGGCAGCTTATGAACTTCAGGATCTCACATGGTTTCAAACGCCAACCGAATACCCAGTGTTCCTCTGTATGTCTGAGCGGGAGTCTGATGGGTAGCGAGAGTCCTTGCATTACAGAGCTCTTTTAAGCATTACATGGAAGTGCATATGCCACGTGTTTACCCCGTGACATAGTGTGAACTTTCTGTAACAGGGCAATCAATAATGTGGGTGTTATGCTGTCATCTTAGTAATTGTCATACTCAACTCTAAAGATTGTCCTTCATGCCCTTCCAGTAAGACACTGGCAACATTATTTCATTTAATAGAGTAACAGTAATTATTTCTACTTTTGAAATGCTGTGGCCTTTAGACCAGCATTAGTAATATTATTTTCTACAGGCAAAGTGCTATACTTGAAAGTCTCATGCTTGATGTTATGTGCAGTTTTCGTTCAACCACATAAATATCCCGTAATTTAGCTAAGTAGTTAGTTGTCTTTTAAACCCAGTACCTTCATAATTAAAATGACAGTCACTAATCCTACCTTAAAGGGTTGCTGTGACAATTAGAGAAAGTAGTTTCACACTTGCCAGTGAACGGCAAAACATCCATCAACTCCCCGTTCTCCTACTCTGTGGTCCTGTCGATTTGCTTTCAAGCTTCAGGGCGTGTTTTCTTAACCCTCTTACTTTACAGTTAATTTTGATGTTTCACTCTCCTTTTTGTATTTGTTTCCTTACTTATTTACATCAAATTGCACTTTAATGGCTCATAATGGCCAATTAATAGCGAGAACCTGGTATGAGGAAGGAGAAGAAGCAGCTTGGTATCTTGGTAGTTTAAATGGAACTCATTAGCTAACCTTGTCTTCATCATGCTGTTTGCTGCTGATGTTGTTAGCAGAGATGTGGACAAGGTGCAGCTGATGTTGTTAGCAGAGATGTGGACAAGGTGCTGCTGATGTTGGTGATAGTGGCTGGGCGCCAGCCCTGGTTCTGGCGGTAGATGGTGGTGAGCAGTTTCTTTGCTGAGCTGATTCATTTGACATGCTGTTTACCTCAATATTAAGCTTTCTTTTAAAGTTTTTAATAAAGCGGAAATTTCTCCATATGTAATTTTTTCTTTTATGATCCAGATTATAGTGTACTTACATCACTTTGCTCTTCCCCTTCCCTCATTTCAAGCCCTCCCTTATAGTCCTTGCTCTCTACTAATGTTAGAAGCTGTGTTCATAAAATCTCACCATACATAATTTTTATCTATCGTCTCAGTGATTTGTTATAAATTGTTTATTATCTTTAAAGCTTCTAGCCCAATTTGAATTTTGTTATAAGTATTGTGACCTCCAGGTGTGATTAGTTATTGGATATTGAAAATTTCTGAATATACTTTAAGAGGTTGAGTTCTTACAGGTGAGACAAGCTAATTTCTTTACTCCTAGCAGCCAGAGTAATCAGAATAGTGTACTTGTAGACACTGTCTACTGTAACTGTTTCTACAGCTGGGAAACTGGAAGGCAGATGTATTGTTAGACACTGATGACTTTGAAGTTGTATGTAGAAACTGCTATCCCTGTTGGAAACCTTCATATAACAAGAATCTGTTCACACACTCAGTTACCTAAGGATTTTGTCCCCTAGGATTTTGTATGTTTTTTTTTTTTTGCTTTTTTGTTTTGTTTTTTTGTGTGTGTGTATGTGTGTGTGTGTGTGTGTGTGTGTGTCTGAGACTATCACCTAGAAGCTAGGGATTGAACCCATGGTCTTCAGGGTCTTGTGTGTATTAATCAAGCACTCTAACTCTGAGCTGTCATCTTCACCCTAAGTTTATAGTTCAATATTTCCAGGAGAGATAGTTTACATAGAAAACCTGAAAAACCATTGCCTAAATACATTGAGTAAGTGTCGTGGTTAGTGATGTCTGTAAGAGAAAGGATAAACATGTCTGCCTTTAATATCCTCTTGGAGTGCTTTGTGAGTCTTCAAATGCTTGCCAGGAGGAGTCCTTTAATGCAGTAAGGAATGTTGGGGGATTTTGTGTGTTCTTGTATGCTGGTATTCAGAGAATATGAGCTTGGAATCTGTGTATGTTGCTTCCTTTGGGATCATGAGGGTTGGGATGCTGGAGGTTGCCTTGGTGACTCTTCTTTCCATTTGCTGACTTACCAAGTACAGGGGACATGAAACCAGAGCAAATTTGGTTGAATGAATGGGTAGATATTTTACTAAAATATGAATGAAGTACAGATGTGGTAAGAGGGGATTTATTGTTTCTTTTCCAGAAACAGAAAAGAGTTTCAGTGTTTGACTAATAGAAAAAGAGACAGTGTTACTACGAGAGGAGTAGAGACTTGATGCTCGCAGGCTGGAGCTAAAGGCCTGCTCAAGACGAGGGATCAGAGGCACTGGGATCAGGGACAAAGAACCTTTCACAGTCTTAAAGAAAAGCAGTAGAGTTGAGTGGTAGGAAGTAGTTAAATGGACCATCGATGGGGTCTAATAGACTTTAAAATGACCCCAGAATAGGTGTTTTAGCTCTCTGAGGCTCTGATTGGTAAAACAGCGTTTCTGTAGGCCATGAACAACATTTACTTTTTTCTTCCCTGGCTATTATGTAGATTAATATATTATGACTTTATTTCTGTGTTACTGCCTTGAGAAACATACTTTTCTGATTGTTTTACCAGCAAAAATGGCAGTAATATAATTTCCCCTGAAAGTTTTCTTAGCAGGAAGCAATGACTTTAAACTTGTCCCTCCCTGCAAAATCTTCCCAGGCAGAAGAGTGTTCTTCAGTTGTATCTGCTGCACTCCATATCACTGCCTTTGAATATGGCATTGTGAGATTGCTTAACCACTCATAGTTTTGATGGTAGTATTCAAATTAATTGCACATTTCCATCTAAACATATATTTAGTTTCAAACATAGAAAAAAATTCCTAGAATACCAACAGCTCAGGCCAAAGTAGGCAAAGGCTATGTGGAAGGGATAACCTAAGGGCTTGGGTTGGGAATGTAGCTCTAGGATAGAATAACAAAACACTGCTTCACCATTTCATTTTTGTCTTTTCTTAGTCAGCTCTTTACAGCTAAATAATCATTCACTTTGTATTTGCCTGAGAATGAAGCCATTGACAATTCTTGTGCTTAATTTGCAACACTGTGGTTGTCAACATAAGATTGCATTTTACCATTTCCCTGTGATTTAATAGTAATATTAGAGAGATCCTTTTTGTTACCATAGCTACAGCTAGTCATCTTTTAGCGTGATTGCTAATGAGGGGAAGTTCTTCAATCTAGCTTTATTGTGTGTTCTTATGCTTGCTATTAGGAAAACCTTTTTTTGGTAGTTATTCTGTATGCCACAAAAGGTGATTATATTTTATAAGCTTTTTTATTAATTAGTAATGCCTGCTAGTTGGACATTTCATTATATTTCAGTAAATCAGATTGCCTTGATAATATACTCAACAGACATATGTTGACTCAGTGAGTGTGTGTGGAATATGTATGTTTTCCCTTGTGTGCATGTATCTGTGTACATGTGTATACGTATGAGTTTATGTATATGTACGTGCATATGTTTGTGTATATGTGTATGCACCTATGTGTATACATGTGTGTATATGTATGTATTTATATGTACTTGTATGTGCGTGTATCTGCCTGTCTGTAAGAGCTCCTGTCTTTATTCTGGTTAATTCTTCAGAGCGTCAAAGACTTTTCCACTTGTGAGTACCTTTCTCCTGAGAAATGTTTGCAGAAAGGTTTCTATAGGTGTATTTGTAATATAGGGACATAAGTCAAACATTTACTGATTGGAAATTATAAAGAAATATATTTAAGAACAGTTCTTGGGTATGTGTAGAACTTGACAAAAGAAAATTTGTATACTGATGGATAGACTTCCTTATTTTTTATACAAAAAATTAAATTTTGACTGAATTTTTAAATATTGCAGGGCATAGAACATATCAAAATTTTCAGCTAATCAGTATTTTGATTTTATAACCTTCAGCTATGATGGTTTGTTTTGTATAAATGCATAGTAAAATGGCAGAAAGTGTGTTTGGGATCATTTTAGAATTTATTGGAAATTCAATTCTAATCCTAAGACAAAATTTATTGAATGAGTGTTAGGAAACTGAAGTTAGGAACTCAAGGGGCATTTTCAAAGTTAAGCACTTTTACACATTGTAAGAGAAATATACTGATTTGATTCTTAAGTGTATGAGGGTAGGAAAATATTAGAAGACTTTTTTTTAGAGTTAACCTGGCCAAGCCCTGCCAGAAACATCTTGGATTTAAAGTATATTTGATTTAGAATTAAATATTGGTGGTTACACATTCAGGAAGCTTTTACTATTGCCTTTTTTGTCAGTTACCTTACATGATATAATGTAGTCCGGACCCACGGTTTGAAAATCTGGGTTCTAACAGACAAGTTGTAAAGGTGTTCGTGGTTGAACCCTTTGCCATCCATCGAGTCTGTGTGAGTCCTCTGTGTATACGTTTGCTATTAGTTTTGTGTATACAGCTGACCTTATGACCTTATTACTGGGTCTCCTTTCCATGCAACTGCTGGTTGAAATATTCATAAAATTTGTTAACTCCATTGAACATATGTAGCCCCTTTCTTAATAATCCCTAAACAACACAGTCTAGTAACTGTATAGATTGAATATTCATGCTTTACTGCCTATTATAGGTAATCTAGAAATGATATAAAATGTGAGAGAATGTATATAACTCATATACAAATATCATGCCATTTCATATGAGAGATTTGATCATTTATGGGTTTGAGTATATGTGGGCTAATTGGCTGGATTATATTTTAAACCAGTCTTTCATAGATACTGAGTGATGATTTTATATGTATACACAAAGACACACACACACTCTACATGTATATAGTATGTTTACATATACTTGTAAGTTCATTACTGCCTTGATGTGGTGTATTTGAGAAGTGGTACTTATTGCAGTGTCTTTGGTAGGTATATTACAGAATGTTGTATGTTGAGGTACAGTGTGATGGGGTGGTAGCCTCTGTGCCCTTTCATTGGACCAGGCCTGAGATTTAATAGTGGATGTTTTGCTTTTGTCAGTCACAACAGTGATGATGTCAGTACCTTTTGCAAATAATTCTTTTCCTCCTCGTTGCAGGTCCTTTTGTTCTGCATCACAGCGGCCATGTACATGTTCTTTTTCAGGTATGGTCTGTTCGCCAATTTATTTCAATATCAAAATAGTATAAAATTCCTTCCAACTATGATTCTAAAGTATCCTCCAAGTCATTATTTCCAGTAAATGGCATAGAATGCTGCCCACCCAACCCCAAGAGTTTAAGAGGTAAATCCTGCTTCTTTGTTAGAGAACAGGAAGAGGAACAACAAGTTTCCAGAAAGAATGTTAGGTTGGTCCACATGTGAATAGCAAAGGGTGTCTGCTGCCTTTCTATGTACACTTTTAATCCCTGCAGTAGGGAGACAGGCAGGAGGGTTTCTCTGAGTCCAGAGCCAACCTTGTCTACATTGAGTTCCACGACAGCCAGTGCTACATAGAGTGACTCCAACTTTGGGGAGAGGGAGAGAAAATGATTCTTCATTGGGGGAATCCACTCCTTCCTGGTCTTCACTTTCAGTCATACTAATAAATTATTGTTCATAGCCTTCTTATGACACTACTTCAGATAATTCTTGATTGACTTTTCAGCATGTCTGATCTTTTAACATTTGTACTTACTTGACAAAGACAGTGGCATACTTTAAGATGTCTGTGATAGATATATTTATTCTTTTCTAATAAATTAAGCCATACCAGTAATTTAAGGTAGGGATTTCTTGCCAGGACATCCTAGTAAATATTTGCTAAAGCTAATATGGCAATTGTTTTTGCTTTTCAAAAGTGTTCTAAGAGAATAGAAAATGCTGCCGCTGCTGTTACCGGGCTGGCGAATAGAGGCAAAGTCATGAAGCTGCATGCTAGCCCTTCATCTTCAGAGAGCTGAGAGTGAGCTGCAGGGATTTTATATCACATCTTAGTGGTAGAAAGCATCAGAGCTTTCTGATGACGTTTGGGAGATGTGTCCTCTCTCCTTTCCTTTTCCTTTTCTTTCTTCCTTTGGGTTTTCTGTTTTGATTGAACCCAGAGCTGGGTCGCTACTCCAAACACAGATTCACACACCCAGCCTGATTTTTAAAATTTTTGATTCATGCTTTATTTGAGCTGCTATTGTGCTTTGTAGCACACTGTTTCTTGTGTTCTAATAGCTCTAATTTGGTGGGCTGATTAGAAATCATGGACAGTTCATTTAATTAGTTTCTTCAGACTATAATTATGTCATAGATACTCGGGTACCTCTGTAAGAAAAAAAATTCAAAGGCTGTCTTTTAAACCCTGTGCTCCTATTAGCCTGATGGTGTAGCATGAGTATCAGGAAATAAATTCCAAAATGTTGCAGTGTTAGGAAAACAATCTCTGTTGTCATGCATGGGAGTAAAGCACAGTGTGATGTAAATTTTATTCTTGTGAAAATCTTAACAGATCATAAAAGGAAACAGTCCTTCCTAAAGTGACAGTTCAGGGTAACAAGTACGCTTAATGTTTAGCATTTCTTAGCCCTAAGAAATCTTTTGAGGTTTAACAGCAAGTTTCATATTGAATACATTGATAAATACCCAGATTGTTGCCTGGCCATAGGAAATTATATTGTGAACAGTGCTACCATCAGCCTAGGTTTTTGGGGTAGAGGGAAATCCACTCTAAATATGTGTTTGGGTGCAGAGCTGCAGAACTGCTCTTGCTTCGGTTACAAATGTCTGAGTTAAAATCAGCCATTTAGCATATTTTCCAGAAGGCTCAATCCAAGGTTTGAGGGCCAAGATAAACACTTTCAATTTTCTGAGGA
This sequence comes from Microtus pennsylvanicus, assembly GCF_037038515.1. Lineage (NCBI taxonomy): Eukaryota > Metazoa > Chordata > Mammalia > Rodentia > Cricetidae > Microtus > Microtus pennsylvanicus. The sequence goes on from NC_134596.1 coordinate 32,544,549, forward strand.
AGGGGGGCTATTTTTCTCCCCAAAGAAGTACTGTTACTGAATTTGTAGTGTTCTTGGCCAGAGTTCGTTTGGATAACCCAACAAGGGGATTGCTGAATGGTAAAAATATAGCCCTCTAGAAAGAACTGCAACCAAACAAAACAATGTCTGTGCTTTTCTGTGCCCGGCTTGTGCTCGGAATGAATAGCTATTTTACACAGCATTTGGCAAGTCCAATGGCATTTTAATATAAACACAGGTATTTGTGGACATATTTATTCAATTTATTGTTAGTATTTTAAAGCTAATTGCATAAAATTGGATAATTAAATACAAAATGATATTGTCCTCAGGTCTCCTTTTAATCGTTAATGTCTTCTGGCAAGAGGATAAAGGAACTTTTATGTGCCAGTGAATTGTTGTGTTTTTATCCTGGTGTCTAAGTTGGAAAGGGGAAACTGAGATCCATTTCAGTAAAGATAAAATGTACTCATGTGATTTTTCTTTTTAAAGAAAGAACTTGAGACAATAATTTCGTATTTTTTTTTTTCTGATGGAGTCCATGTCTCCGATGTGTGAATTTATTTTAAAAACCAGAACACTGATTTTGGTATTAAAAACTATGCTTGCCTAAATGCTGAATGAAATACTTCACCTTCACATGACTCTTAGTAGGTTTTTAAATGTTTCTTTACATATATTATCTTATATATGGTGGTTGGGATTTTCCATAAGCTTATGGAATCCTGAAGTGCTTTAAATGTCTGGATTGAGGAAAAGTAATAATTGGTAATTGTAGTTTGGTTCTACTTTTTTTTTTTTAAATCCAGCTGCCTGACTTATGCAGGCATCTGGATTCTATTGATCCTATCTGCTCTGGATTCCAGTGAAAATGCAAATACCAAGATGTAGCATCATATTTTGACGATGCTTTGGAAGGATGCTCTTCAAATGTACCAACGGGCATTCCTGAGTCTTGCTTCCTGTATTCCACTGCCTCATCGGCGTGAGCGTTTGTCATAGCTGTGCCTGAGGGCACAATCTGCTGCTCTCAGCGCTGGCTGAGCAGGAGTGATGAGGAAGAATGGATAGAAATGTTTTCTCATGTATCCCACACACTGTTTATGTTCAGGCGTGTGTTCGTGTGTGAAGAAGTAGTAGTATTGCCACCACATACACCACGTTGTTCTGGCTGTGTCTACTCTGTAGCCTAAAATGGCCTGGAGTACCCTGCGTAGCTTAAGTAGGCCTCAAACTCAGAGCCACTCTCCTGTGTCAGCCTCCTCACTGTAAGGGTTACAGGCATGAATCACTATACCAGATTTAGGATCAGGTTGTTTCATAGGATCAGAACGTTTTCTTTTAGTTGGAACATGAAGGAAAGAATCAACAAAAAGCACAAAGTGAAGCACCTAGCACTCGGTCCTGTTTACAGAAGTAAAAGCAAGTGCAATGCTTCACCATGAGTTTCTTGCTTTCGTCTTCCTCTTCAGGCCTCTGTGTATAAAGAAAACAGCTACTCTTTAAGAGCAAGGAAACAGTGCCATTTCTTCAATTAAACATGATGTCACAGAGTAACGTAACTTGGTCACAAGTTGATGAATACTAGCTGGATATTCTTCCTACATGTCAGGAGTTTGCTTAGGTATGCAGCTTGGAAAGCTTGGACTTGTCAAAGCACCTAATCCATGGATTGTTTAGGACAGTGCTCCGATGCACAGGTTGTGAATAATCTTATATCCATATAAGGACACACTGTAGGTGTGTATGTATGTATGCATGCATGTATGTATATTATCTATCTGTCTGTCTGCCTATCTATCTAATCTATTATCTGTCTATCATCTATCCAGCCAGCCAGCCAGCCAGCATAAGATCATTTAAAAATCATGTTCGGTTTTTTAAGCCATTACTTAAAAACATAAAAAAACCACTTAAAAATTGGTAACCTTTAGAGGTTAAAAGTTCTTCCTTTAGGCTAGAATGTTCTGCAAGTTGTTAATTTCATTTTGGAGAGGTACCTTACAGCAAAACAGAAAGCGATTTGAAAAGGAGAGTGTGGCAGGTCATGGGAGGGATCATGGCCTGGCTCTCCAGGAAAAGAAAATGGTGAGGATCTGTGTATTTTGTTAATTCTTAAAATAATTTTCTTATTTCTTGAGAGTGTAACTACACAGTTTCCCCCTTTCCTGTCTTCCCGCCACACCTGCTCTATGCACACTCAGTCCTGGGAACCAAACCGTCACTTGATAGCTGGCGTTACAGGGAGCTCATGTCATGCTTCATCCACTGCAGCTCGCGCTGATGCTGCTGTCCTGAGCAGCGTGCCTGCCGCCTCTGTTCGGCGGGGAAGAGTCCAGTAAAGAGCAGCCAAGCTACTTGCCCTTTATAAATCTGAAATGAATGGAAAAGCATAGAAAAATTACACTAGCGGCATGCCTCACACTGTATAGAAATTGTACAACAAAATACAAATGTTTGAATTTTTTCTCATATACCTGTAAAACTTCCATATGGATATACATGGGTTCCCATATCGGAAGCACAGTGCCATCCTGAATTCTGTTTGTTCCCAGGTATTAAGCATGCCGCTTGAATTGCACGCTTTCGCAGTTGATTATTATTGGTAAGCTTTCTGGGAAGGTGTTAGCTGGTTAATCACAGGAAAATAGCCAGTGACGTATGATAACACCTATATTATCCACTATGTCATTTTAAGGGGACAGATGTGACATGAAAGCATTCAAAACTGAAGTAAATTTATGTTACTCTTGCCTTATCTATTATTTTTACAGAAAAAGCTATATTGACATACATTTGTGATATTTTCAGTTTTAATCAGGAGCCAATAGTTTAATAGAATATATATGCCTGTTTCCACATGTATTTGTCAGTAGGACCTGTGTCCAGTGAGGTGGCTCAGCCGGTAAAGGAACTTGTCAACGAGTCTCATGTCCTGAATTCAGTTCCCGGGACCTACATGGGAAAAGAGAAACATGATGTCCAAAAGTTGTCCTCTGTCCTCTAAAGCACGCACACTAAATAATTAAATGGTTTAAAAAAAAAGTAGCTTTTAAAAAGCATTAACGAACTCCGGCTGTTGCGTCCGTACATGTGGATGTAGCTTTAAGCTCAGTGAGAGTCAGTTGTCATTCAGTCTTCCAGTTCTGCGGCAGGTTAATTTTTGTTAGGTGTTCTGTGTATCAGCTTTACAGACACATAGCCTTTTGTGTGTTCTGTATGAAAGTTCACTTTGTTGAAAAGTAATTGTCTCTATCTTCAGACAGCTTTATAAAGCGCCGTGGCATGTTGCTTCGTAAAGCTCTGGACCAGAACTTTCAAAAGAATGGTTTACTGTAGAGTATGGTTCTGCATTCTTATCTTCCATATCAAATTGTCACAGAACGAATAAATAGTGGCTGGAATAGGAAACTTTCCCATAGGAAGCTGGAATTTCTAACAGCTGTTGTCATGAAAGAGATCGACTAGAGACGGAACTGTGTCGTTAAGCACCGGCCTCTGCCGTCCCCTTGAGCCCTTTTCCTGTTGGGGCTCTTCTTCCGCTCTGCTTGCCCTCACTTAGTTTTTCTTGTTCAGTCATGAATCGGGTAGCTACGGCTCTGTTCACTTCCACCTGAAGAGAGTTCTGTCCTAGGAAAAAGAACTCTCTTCCAGCACAAGTCCTGCAGTTAACGTCTGTCACTGCAGATAGTCCCTTCTGGGTACGCACCTCTGCTCTGGAGCTCTTGATCCAGTCCTGTTTCTAATGCTCCTGCTGTTGATCCATTTAGTGTGTCTCTCCCAAGCACCTCCTTTCCGCTCTCTTCCTCTGTCAGTCTTCCCTGTGGGAGGACCTGACACCCCCATCTGCAAGATGAGTCAGCTTTATACTTCCAGCATCCATACTTTGATTCTGTGTCCGAGTTTATTGAGAGTGCATATTAATGTAAAAGTGCTATAAGCCCCAATAAGGGCCTATCTGTACTTTTATTAAGTTTGTAATAGTTTTCCTGCAAAATGGTGCCCAAAGCTTGCTTTCTGGTCATGTAAGTGAAATGAAAGAAGTGTTAAATTCTTTTGGAAACAGTCTGCACCTCCGGGGACTTCAGTGAAGCCGAGTGCCTTTTTTTATGGCTGAGGAAGACCTCGAATGCTGTGATTTTGATAACAAATAGTTATATCAGCTAGGTAATATTTACTGAGTGTTTATTGCACGCAAGGGTCTGTACTAGCTGCTTTGTAAATGTTCCAGGTTTAAACTTTACCACAGCTTAAAAAGCGTAGGTACTGAATTTTACTGTCGTACGGTGAGGATATTGAAAGTTGAGAGTTGGTGGAATGTGCCAAGGATTGCACGACTTTAAACAAAGCATTGATATCAGTCTTGTTCTCTCTAACCTGAGTTGGTCCTCTTCATTGTTCAGCTGACTAAACCAGTACCATCCATTGTTCTACACCATCACACAACATGAAGGGAGTGTATCAGCATATTCTTTTTGTATGCATGTGCTGCTTAAAGCTGGAGGCAACTGACCTAGAGATTCCATTTAGGCATGCTGGAAACTTGCCTGTTCTGTGTAAGGAGGGGACCAGGATCTAGTAGCTGTATAAGTTAGTGTCTCTCTGGAAAAGGGATGGCGAGAGGAAAATGCCCCTTCTCAGTGAAACAGTTGTACTCAGTTCCCTTATTTACTTGGGGCACCTAATTGAAGTTTGGATGAATTGGTATTTTCTCAGATGGATTATGTTTCTTTTTGTGTCTTTTTTCTTTTTCTCCTACATTTTTTATGGTACCGATCACACAAAATTGATTTTACCCAAGAAATATTTTTAGTTTGTGCTTTGATAGTTGAAAGGGAAAATATTTGTCCATAAATTATATGACATGTGATATGTAGTATCATGAAACAGTGGCGTGATCCTAGGATAAATCTGATGCTCACTGCAGATGTCTCCACTAGGGAGTGTGGTAGTTGCTTCATTCATAAGTGGTATTTTAAAAGCCCCTTAAGATCACCTAATTATAATGATAATTTACTCCTGGAAGGTCAGGAGGCTGGTGCTGAAGATGGTCTGTAGAGGAGCCAGGAGCCTCAAGAAACAGTGGTCAGAGGTGTGGCTATGTGGAAAGGAAAGTGAGGGGGGCGAGTAGAAAGAACCATTTTTTCCCATTCTTTTCAGACAGCCCCCCCTTTTTTCTGTCTCTCAGCATCCAGATTTTCCAAATTAGTCCATTTTTCCCTTTTGTCATTCTTAGGAGTCACTGTAATCTGATTTCCACCCCACGAGCCTCTGGAATTCTCTCTAAGATCCTCAGAAACAGCCTGCCTCTGAATTTAATGGTTATTTACTATTCTTTCTTAGAAGAATTTTCAGCTACCTAGGGAATTTTGCCTTCTCTTCCTGTAAACCTTTCCCTTAGTTTTTCTGAAATGATTCAGTCTTGATTCTTTTCTCCTCTGTTCCTTCCTCCAGTGCCTCTTTAGTGTCTTGGTTCTTGCATTATCCTTTATGTATGTATATTTGATTCCGTTTTTGGACCTCACTGTTTTTCGGTGTTGATGCTGTCTTTTGGTGACCTCACACATTTCTGAGCATTTAATTACCATTGTATAGTAATGATCCCTACTCTGTGTTATGCTGGTCTCTCCTAACTTTCAAAGCCACAGATAATCTAGTGACATGGTTGTCTGACGGCTCCTCAGACTGATGTTTCACCAGTTGGACTTAGCGTCTCTAGTTCAGTGATTCTAGTTTTTTCACAACCGTTTGCTTTTCTTCAGCCAGTTCATGGATGCCACTCTCCCAGCTAGAAATTAGGTGACATTCTAAATGGCTTTTGAATTGTCCCCATAGTCAGCTCTCCACTGTCAGTGCTCAGCTCCATTGCCCAACTAGATCTGCCTCCCTCCCTGCAGTCTGCATGCATCTGCTCTCTCCTCTCTTGTTGGATGTTTTACTTTTTTGGCTTTTCGGGAGGGAGGGGGCACCACCCAGCTCCCAAATCAATCACACACAAAGGCTTATTCTTAGTTATGAATGCCCAGCCTTAGCTTGTTTCTTGCCAGCTCTTCTGAACTTAAATTATCCTGACTACCTTTTGCTTCTGGGCTTTTATCTTTCTCTATTTCTATGTACTTTACTTTTTTTCTCTGTGGCTTCCTGTATAGCTGGGTGGTTGTTCCCTGATGTCCCTCTCTCCTTGTTCTCTTGCTTCTCTTCTTCCTTATTTCTCCTATTTATTCTCTCTGCCTGCCACCTCTGTCTATCCCTGCTCCTGCCTCGCTATTGGCCATTCAGCTCTTTATTAGGACCATCAGGTGTTTTAGAGAGGCAAAGAATCACAACATCACAGAGTTAAACGTAACATAAACAAAAGCAACACACCTTAAAATGACATTCCTCAACTCTCCTCTCTTTATCATTTGTAACAACAGCAAAAGAATCAAACCAAACCAAACAAACAAAAAACCAAATAGTTGTGGCCCTGTTTAAATAAAACAAAACAAAAATCTATTTTTTATTTAAAAAAATCCTTTATTTTAATTTATTTGTCTCTGTGTGTCTCTGCATCATAATATACAAACATATGTGGGTACCTTCAAAGGCCCAAAGAAGGTGTCAGATCTCAGGGAGCTATAGTTCTAGACAGTTTTGAGTCTCCCGATGTGGGTACTGGGGAATGAATTCAGGTCTTCTGCAAGAGTAGCCAACATTCTTTCTCAACAGCTGTGCCTTCTCCCCAGCCCTAAACTCCCTTAGGTGGAGTGCAAGGCTTCTGGTAGTGTGGTCTCCTGGATGTGACTAGCAAGGCAGAAATGCGAGCCTGTTGCCTGGATGGGAATAATCCTTCCTCTGGGATCTTGGGCAAGTTACTTATCTTCTCATTGTTTCATCTCCTCAGTGTGTGTAGTAAGGAGGCCACTCGTTGGTTCCCGGCCACTTAGCCCAGAAATAATCACACAGAAACCGTATTAATTAAATCACTGCTTAGCTCATTAGCTTTAACTTCTTATTGGCTAACTCTTACATCTTAATTCAACCCATTTCTAGTAATCTATGTATCGCCACGTGGCTGTGGTTTACCGGCAAGATTCAAACTGGTATCTGTCTCTGGCGGGGCTACGTGTCTTCTCTCTGACTCTGCCTCCTTCCTCCCAGCATTCAGTTTAGTTTCCCCCGCCAAGTTCTGTTCCCCTATAGCTCTGCTATAGGCCCAAAGCAGTTCCTTTATTAACCAATGATATTCACAGCATACAGAGGGGAGTCCAACATCAAGTGTGATTAAAGAAAGTTATTCTTAGAACCTGTAGTTATAGCTAGGACCGAGTGAACATTGCCTAATAAGTAGTAATCAATAAATGTTAATTCTAATCATTGTAATTATTATCTAATCCAAATTGTTGTTAGAATTGCAGTCTACTCAATGTCTAACCTTGGTATTTAATCTCTGTAGCCTGTCTTAACTTCTGATGGGAGCTTGGTTTTCCTCTTGCTGTTCATGCTGATTGCCATGCACATAAGGCTTTCAGAGGGCAGAGGGGCAGCCTGAGCTTCCTCTTTCCTTAGTCACCAGTATGGTCATCCCATTCATATTTGTACATACACACTCTGCACATTAAATATCATAGAAACTGTTTTCATTGAGTGATTCCTCTAAATAAATATTAGCCTGTAACAAACCAGCAGTGTACTGTCCACTCCATGTTCATCTGATAAGTCTGAGTCGTTGACAAAAGGCATCCATAGGTAAATCCTGTTTCCCCATTGTATGACGTGCGAAGACATAATGCTTTCTTGTTTACAGCTCCCTGTTGTCACTGAGGTTGGAGGTAGCAGTCAGCTACAGTTGCAGCAGAGATTAAAGAAATCCTGTAATTTTATCCTAATCTAGGTAAAGGGAGTTTAGATATATTATTGAATTCTCTCCTAATGACGGAATGTCTACATTTAGACAGAGCTGCAACACTGGCAATGACAAACTCCTGTCCACACCAAGGCCAGGGGGGCCTGCGTGGTGACTGCCAGACTGAGGAGAGACCCTGTGTTCAAAACTTGAGTTACACGGCATCTGAGGGGATACAGTAGAGCTCTAGCTCTAGCCTCTTGGTGTACCAGCACACACTCAAGTGTATACACACACCACACACACACACACACACACACACACACACGCAAGCACAGAGGAGAGAGAGGGAGGATTGGATATTATACTATGTATGAGACCATCTGCCATCAGAACTTGGCGTTCCAAAATAGTTAAGCATGCTTTGATTAGCATACAAAACGATAGTTGATTAAACAGATTTTCCCTATAAGATTCTAGCTGTGTTGGTGCACACTCCTATAATTCTAGCGCCCAAGACGTGGAGGCAGAAGGCACACCATGAGTTCAGGGCTATTTGGGGCTACTGTAGCGAGCTGAAGGCTTGCCTGCTCTACAGTGTGAGGCCTTGTCTCAGAAAGACATTCTTACGGCCACTGTGCTGTGTTAATGGCACATTAAGCATCCGAGCTGGGCATAGTGAGCAGAAGCGTGGTGGCAGCACTGTTTGAAAGCACTTATCTGGAGGGGGCGCGTTTACTCACAGTAGGAACTGAGCCGCTTGTTTTGTAAAGCAATCAGCTGTGTTTATACTTCTTAAAGTTGTAAATTTTGTGACACACGAAAAGTTCTCTGTATTTTGTGCTGATTTCTGCAAATAAGTAATGTCTTATGATGGGGAAGAAGGAAAACTCTCATATCCCCTGTTTTTCATATTATAACTGGAATAATTTTAAACAGCATAAATTTTTTCTCTCTAAAAATATATTTTCTTAAAAACTTTCTTCTGGAATTGGATTTTATTTAGATTTTACTAAATATATTTAGTTCTAGTAGCACAATGTATAGATGTCAAGTCAAACTAAATGTTGTCTTCTTCAGTACTAATAATATAACTATTCTCTATCCATTCTATTCTAGTAAAATAAATGTTACAGTTGTAAGGTGGTAAAATCTGTTAGAATTCCTGTATTACCAATACTACAGAATTACTTAATGTGTATGATTAAAATTCCTGCCACCTAGATATGGTAGAATAAGAAGTACCATTTACTTGTATAGACAAATATTTTTGGCATCAGCAATAGTTTTTAAGAACTGGATTGTAGGATATGAGCAAGCATCTGTGTCCATATGTGCTTCCTGGGAAAGAGCCAGGCAGCTAAAGGATTTCCTAATATTCATTTACTTTCCATTGAGGGAATATTTCACACCGAGGCTAGTTCTCTTGGAAGGGAGAAATTAGAGCAGAGCAAATAATATTTAATGCTCATTTAGCAAACCAGTGGTGAGAAATCCAGCTGGAGCCAAGACTTTCCCTCCTGCACGTCTGCCCACGATGCTCTCTGCATCTCCATATTCTGGTGATGTAGCTCTCACGGTTTTTAGATATCATCTGTCAAATTCATTAGGCAGGTTTGGAGAGAATCCCGAGTCAGACCAAGTTCCCATCATCCTTGAACAATTTTGGATTTCTTTTTCATTGATTGGGAATAATTTGGATGCTTTGAGAGCCATTTTATCATACACCACATGAATAGAGAGTTTATTCTTCTTCCCTTCCCCTGAAGATCTCCAGAAAATAAATAACATCTTTGATAAAATATCTAAATATTTTTCAAACACATCTAACAATCAGCTGCCACTCTGATATAGTATTTGAAGAAAATGAGAGGCAGAACCAGTCTAGAAATACCATCACGTGACTTCTATAGTGTAACCTGATCGTCTGAGACAAGGAGTGGCCCCTGTGGCTTTTCTCATTTCATCCCATCCCTTATGCTTGTTATGAACAAGTGTATAGAAAATAACAGCGATCGTCATCACACTGTTCCCGCCCCATTGGCACTTTTCCTCTTCATTTAGGTGCCCTCTAAGATGCCAGGAAAGTCACTTACCTCTTCATGCATTTAATGAGTCCTCAAATGTCAATTGAAAATAAAGGCCTAAGAGATTGGATTGAAAATATTTCTGTTTTTTTTAACAGACTGAATATTTTCATGACTCATAATAATAAAATGGAAATATTTACTTTGAGGATAAGCCAATTTATATATTATTGGACATAACACAGACCACCCAGGCCTGGACCCTACTGTTTATAGTTAAGGATCTTAAACCTCCATATGCTCTTGATGAGTCAGACATATCTGTTCCAAGTAGAAAGTTTTCTGTCTGCAAAGGGCAATAATTTCACCTTCCCCACCCTCCTTCCCTGTGCATGGCCAGTAAAATTCTGTCGAGCAGAGAACAGATTATTTTATTCCTGCAGGCAAAGGGCTTCTTTGCAGCTCAGAGATGATAACATTGCTGCTTCATGTGCTGAGACAGATGTTTAATATTGTTGGAAACACTGGAGTTGTGCTTGCCTTCGAGACAGTTTCTGATACATGTAATATATGTATATGTGTGTGTGGTTTATTTTTATGAGAATTTGAGGTCTAATAAGAAGCTTTGTTTTACTCTGTCCTTGTTCTTACACAATTTTAGATTTATTTTTTTATATTTAAAAGTTTGATTTGTTATATTTTTTTCAGCATTTTGATTGATATTCCCCCCTCATATCCTAAACTGACTTCCTTATTCAGTTAGCGGTTTATTTGTATTCCCCTTGAATCATTGAGAGGTTTGTGTCCCCTTTGTTCTTGCTGAATTTTCTCATGATGACTCTTTTTAATTCTCTGTGTGGGCTTCCGTCCAAGTCGCTGCCATTGGAATCTGTTCCTGTGGGATCGGTATTTTCCATAGAGGTGACACTGTTTTCACTTTCTCGTGTTTCTTGCATTTCCACACTGGAACTGGTACACATGGGCTTAGCTCATTGTGGGAAGGCTTTTGTTTTTAATGATAGCTCCATTCTTGAGTTGAGGGATCTGTAGTGTCATGTGGGGTTAGACTGACTGGGGGTTAGGGCAGCAGTTAAAGTTCACAGTGCTCCAGGCAGTGTGGAGCATCAGCTGCAGAAGACCTGCTGCTGGACAGGCCTGGTGTGCAAAGATAACAGTTGACTTCTGAGTCACCTGGCAATCCAGTTGGGTGAAGGGACAGTGCAGATGCGGGCAATGGCTCGCAAGATCACTATCAACCGAGGAAAGAATGAAGAGGAAAGGAGATGGGTGGGTAAAGTTGGGGTGTTGTTAGAATTAACAGAGTTTTTCATGCTTAAAGCTATGGAAAGTTAGAGTTAAGAAGAGGGCAGAATGGGGAATAGAGCGGATATGTGGTAGGAATTAGAAGGTATATGGATTGTGTGTGGAGTAATGGATTATTTAATAAGATTGGCCTCAAAACATACAGAGTAGTCATAAACCCTAATAAAATAATATAAATGAAGCAGAATTATTAAGAGAATTTATGCTCCAGTGAAATTTTTGACTTAAAGCGAAATAAATGTAAGATAGAGTTTTAGAAATTACACCACCAGTCAGTATCCTCGCTCTGGTTCATTCAGCAAACTGAGATGAAGAGTGGCTTCTGGGCTCCCGTTCAAACCTGTTAAACCAGATATGCTGGTGTGCACTATCTCCCTGGATTCAAACCCACTCAGCTGCCAGCAGGTGTCAGCTCTTCCTTGGGTTTCCAGCCCTCACCGTGGATGGTGCTTTGAGGGAAATGCCCATTTACTATCGTCCCACATGTCGTGGGGTGGGGGTAGCCAGCCTACCACCAGTTGGGGTTTTGGTCTGAGGTTCTTAGGAGGTCGTGTCTGTGCTATTGTGTATCATTTCTGCAGACAATGTTTATTTTGCCAGGGTTCTGGATCTCTCTGTGTCCACTTTCGTATTGTCTATATAGTTACAAATCAGGCTCTTTGGTTTGTGGTGAGTTCAGCTGCTGCTTCTTTGTTACTGGATACCTTCCACCCCACCCTATTTTCTTGCCAGACAGTTACAGTTAAGCCTTCTTGGCATATTGCTTCCAAGGTGCTCACAGCGAATCTCAGCTTTGGTTTGTGGGTCATACTTCAGCCTCCCTCCTCACACCCCAAGTACCTTGTCTTTCTACCCACATCTCTTCAGCCTCCCTCCTCACACCCCAAGCACCTTGTCTTTCTACCCACATCTCTTCAGCCTCCCTCCTCACACCCCAAGCACCTTGTCTTTCTACCCACATCTCTTCAGCTTTTGGTTGCATTTCCCCAGTCTCTTGTTTGGAACTGGTGCTAGGGTGGGAAGTTTCTCTCTGGTGGTTCCAGCTGTTCCCAGCATCTCTGTGTCAGGCAGCTAGGAGTCAGTATGGGGGGGGGGGCTTGGAGAGGGGCAGATCTCTCTCTCTCTCTCTCTCTCTCTCTCTCTCTCTCTCTCTCTCTCTCTCTGTGTGTGTGTGCGCGCGCGCGCGCGCGCATGCGTGCATGCATGGTGAGTGTGCCTGCGTGGGTTTCCTGTCATCTCTTGGAGTAGACATTGCTTGCACCAAGGGAGCTTCTGTTCTCCATTTTACCCATAGTCCTTTCATCTGGTTTTGTTCAAAGATCTTTTTGTAATTCTTGATAACAGTTGACTTCAGGAATACTGCACTTTCTGCTGTTTGTTTTTGTTACAATTTTAGGTCCCCCCTTCATCCATTGATACTTTTCTTTTAGCCACTCATTACCTTTTTAATGTTGTGGTTGTAAAATAATAGGACAAACCTCTTATCTAGATGCTCTGACTTAGGATGGAATCGTGCTTTGAGTAAGAGCCACACTCAATCCATCTGACCCACCCAGTGATGTAGCTTCAGCACAGGGCACTCAGAGCAGGGCGTGTTTGCCCTTGTGACACTGAGGTTCCCTGGGAACTCGGGATCCCTGAGCACCAGAGGAGAATAGCATGCTTCTCAGCGGTCAAGGGACTGATGCCCAAGGGAGTGACTCCGAGGTTCCCAGGGAAATCAGGATCCCTGAGCATCAGAGTAGCATGCTTCTCAGCAGTCAAGGGATTGAAGCCAAGGTTCCCTGGGAACTCGGGATCCCTGAGCATCAGAGGAGAGTAGCATGCTTCTCAGTGGTCAAGGGAAAGGTGAGAAGTTGAAATTTGCTTTGTGGTTCATTGTCCATGCTAAGGAGTCATTGTTAAGGAGTGTTTCACTGTGCAAAAGTCATCGCCTGGAATGCAACTCATTTTTAAAACCTGAAATTGTTCATTTAGTAAAAAGAACTTATAAATACTAAGAGAGAATAAGAAAATACTACAAATTTCAGGAAACAAGATCTAAGGGAAAAGAAAAAAGTAGCTTAACATATATTGAATCAATACCTGCCATATCTAGGCTGTGGTCTTGATAGGTGATTTATATACAATCTCATTGTATTTTATGCTTGAAGTCGTCTGCTAGGGGAATCTTCCCACTCTGCTTTTTGAGGATTGAGTGACAGACTTCAACCAGTGCATTAGAGACCAGGCTGTACAGCACAGTAAGACCCCCTTCTCCAACAACTTTCAAAACTAAAATTAGAGGGGCTGGAGAGATGACTCAGCGGTAAAGACACTGGCTGCTCTTCCAGAGGTCCTGAGTTCAATTCCTAGCACGCACATGGTGGCTCACTACTGTTTATAATGTAGTCCTCTAGGATCCGTGCCCTATTCTACATATAGATGCAACACCCATATCCATAAAATAAATCTTAACAGCAACAAAACTAGGGGCCTGGAGAGATGATGGGTCAATGGTGACAATCACTTGCACTCCTGCTGGGTGTCTCATGACCACCTGCAACTCCAGCTCACGGGGATCCAGTTCCTTCTTCTGGCATCTGAGGGCTCATGCATATATGTGCAGAGACATCCAGAGACACGTATATTTGCACATAAAGTTAAAGATCTCAGAGAAAACAAAGATTATCAGTAATTCTCTCTTGGTCTGCTTGGCTCCTTCTTACTCTTTACTGTTTATCTGACCTTGCTGCCATTGTTTGACAAACTGTGTACTTTGGACATTTGAGTTTTGTATTAATTGTGTAAAGAGAGATGGTTTGAATGAAGTAAATTAAATAAGCACTTTAAATATGGATATAAGATAGGAGTCTCCAGAATGTGTGTTTTGCTGTTTGGGGAAGGTGGTTTTCAGACCAGTCTTTAAGTGGGGTGAGGAGGAGATTGAGAAAGGCTTTGCTTCCAGAGCTAGAAATGTCAGCAGGACGTCCAGCTCTGAAAGCTGCTGAGCACTAAAAGTGAACCCTTCCCAACTCTGGGTTTATTTCCCACATTCCCTTCGGGCCAACACAGGCTGCTCTGCCAGCAGCTTCGTTATAAATCTGTGAGTTATGCCACAGCTGTCAGGAAAAAAGCCAGACTTATTTGTCATATCCTCCCAAATGTGGTGTAGAGCAGTTTCTGCCTGCTTTTCCCTCAAGGCTGTCCTCCCTGGTGACAGGGTTCAGCTTCTTCAGGTCCCAAGGGGGCTCCCTTCTTAGACTGTGCTAAGCCATTCCCACCATAACACTTTCCTTCCTTCCTTCCTTCCTTCCTTCCTTCCTTCCTTCCTTCCTTCCTTCCTTCCTTCCTTCCTTCCTTCCTTCTCCTCCCTCCCTCCCTCCGCCCCTCCGTCCCTCCATCCCTCCCACCCTCCGTCCCTCCGTCCCTCCCTCCCTCCCTCCCTCCCTCCCTCCCTCCCTCCCTCCCTCCTTCCCTCTCTGTTTCCTTCCTTTATTCCCTCCCTCCCTCCCTCCCTCCCTCCCTCCCTTCCTCCCTCCCTTCCTTCATTTTTTTTCCCTTTTGCTTTAGAGATGTTGTACCAAAACTCCCGCACTGCCCCAAGTGTCAAGTTCTTGAGCTCAGGTGCTGTTATTTTTCAATTCCATGCCCCCTCATTTCATAAGGCTAAAGATGTTTATATTTTGATATGTAAGGGAACAAGAATCTGAAGAATCTGCCTCCAGATTTTAAATAACTCTAAGAGTAGCGGGATTGTGGCATTCACCTTTAATCCCAGGAAACAGAGGCAGACGGATCTTTGTGAGTTCAAGGTCAGCCTGGTCTGTAGTGAATTCTAAGATAGTCAGAACCCTTATACAGAGAAGTCCTGTTTCGGGGGGACAGGAGACTTTAAGGGACATCTGTTATATTTCTATGGTAAATAAATGGTTTCTCCTTGTTCTACATTTTGTAGAAACTCATCTTTTTTAACAAATGCTGACTGCAGTGCCCCCTTCACATTTGCTGTTGGGAACTCAGATCATTTCTAGATGCCAAACTGTGAAAGGTGAATTCAGAGCTGGGCAGGTATCTTAAATTTAAAATGTAATTTTGAATATTTAGGTATTTAGTTCCCTCACTAGTAATAAATGTGCGTTTACATTGGGAGAATGGCAGTTATGCAATATTCTACTTAGAAAACATACCTTCAGTGCACCTTGGAATCAAATATTCCAATCCATCATATACAAATTGTGTATATACTCAATAATAGTTATTTAATTTGAGGCTTAAAATCATATTGAGACCATATCAAGTTTGAGTGAACCATGAATTTGTGGATAACAATATGTTATAAATTATGTCAGGGATTTGTAACTTGTGAAGCATCTTATTTTCCATTTATTTATTAAATATGTATGTATATGTGTGGACACGTGTGTGTGCCCTGGTGTGCATAGAGAGCTCAGTACATCACATCAGGTTTGGCAGAGGATACCCTCGCTGAGCCGTCTCACTGGCTCCAAGTTGTGAAGAATCTGAAGGACCATTCAGTTCATCCTCTTCATATTTTCACTTGGAAAGCCCAGGTTTAGAAATGAGTTTTTTTTTTAAACTTCCAACAGTAAGATAATGAAAGGACTGGAGTGAGGAATCACCTTGTTGGATTCTAACTGTTCTTTATTATGAAGTCTAAAATGGTCGCAGAATATTTACAGGGTCAGGGAGAGAAACCTCTCAACACTGCAGCTGGCCACATGTCTGTCTGCACAGCGGCAGGCAAACAGTCACGGAAGACTGTCCCGAGTGTTAGAGGCGTTGGCGGCAGTGAGGAAAGCCTCCTTCTCTCCCATTTCGGAACTGTGGATGCTCTTCTGTTGTCACCTAAGAACCACCTCGGTGGCTTTGCTGTGTTGAGTGAGCTCTTGGTTTGGACACGTGGTCCTGACGGTTTTACTTGGTTCTCATTCCTCTTCTCCTTAAGGACGCAAGTCAAGAGTGGTAATTGTCGCGTTTGTGGTAAAAATGTATTTCTTTGTCTTGTTACAGATAGCTTTATGATTTCAAATGATGTTACTCAGCCAGTGTTGGTGGTGTGGGCATTGTGATCTCACAGTCAGTAACAGTGGGCGAGGTAGTAGGGTCATAAACGTAAGTCTTGCCCGGGCAACTTACTAAGAACAGACCAAAACCACATTGAAAAGGCAGGCTGGGGTGTAGCTCAGTGGTGGAGCACCCTCCAGGCGTGTGTGAAGTGTGTGGAACTGTCTGTTCAAATCCCCCTGCTGTAAACAAACAAAACCAACTCATTAAAGCTTGTTTTAATCTAGTTTGGGGCCTGTTACAGTTTCAGCCTTAGAAAGTATAGCAGGCTCTAATCATTGGCCATTTAATAAAAACGTAACGTATATACGAATATATGTAATTTGAAGTTGGAAAAACTCCGTGCTATCAACTTTGGAAAAGTCTCCAGTTCATGGTGCTGATTTGACATTGTGCAGAAATCAACAACTTCTCCCACTTTATAAGGTACTGCACAGCGTGAGATACGCGGTATCTTACCTCTTGGGTCTGATTATAGAAACAAATAGAGTGTTGTGGAAATCTTAGAAGGATGAGGAAGTGGAGGCAGTGGAGAAACAGAAAGTAGAGGAGGAGGAAGAAATGCCTGCAAGAAGAGAGCTGCTTCCACAAAACTTCCTCCAGATACCCATTCCTGTCATCCCCCAGCCACCCTCCAAACACGGTCCTGTAACCAGCCCCTCGTCACCCCCCCCCACACATCCCAGTCTCCCCACCCCCATATCCCAGTCTCCCCCCCCATATCCCAGTCTCCCCCCCCCGCCCCCACATTCCAGTCTCCTGTGCAGCGTCCATGGTAGAACTGCTGCAGGTCTCAGGCCCCCAGACTGTCTTTCCCAGGAGAACTTCCCAGAAGGAGCCAGCGCCTCAGGAAGCTGCTCCACTTCTCCCCTGCTGAATCCTTTCCAGAGCCGTTTTCTCATTGTCCTCTTGGCTCACTCTCTCCCAGGGCCCCTTGTCAGTCATGCGTCTTCATTAAGGTACCAATCCTCTACTCAGTGACTACTCCTGGGGTTGTGTGACTGCTTATGTGTTTACTCTTCTTTTTTGTTGTTGTTGCCAGCACCCCATACTTGAGCTAGAGCCTTCCCACCATCCCCAAAGCTTTCCTGTGCTTGTTCACTGTCATTTTCCACCCCTGCTTCCCGTTCGCTAGAGAGCTGGTTTCCCTTTCCCAGAGTCCATATGAATGGCAGGCATCAGATACAGTGTCTCTTTAACTGACTGGCCCTTATTTTAATTGTTATTTTTAAAGATGCTTTTACAAAGCTACTTGCCCTGTTTACATTGCTGAATACTATTCTCTCACGTGACCCTGCCATGGTTTATGACTTCCTGTGCTCACAAGCATGAACTTGTTTTCAGTCTAAGTCCCAATTTCACTTCACAATTTATATTACATGTACCTGCTTGCAGTTTGTAAATCACTGTATGCCAGTCTGATTATATATGTGTTTCTGAAAGAGGCCTGTAATTACGAAGCATAGTGAAGCCAATATGGTATTGATTTCAGGAAGATACTGTCTGTTTCAGCACAAGCTTTAAGGCAGGGGGCTTGGTTAAGTCAGGAGCGTTCACTGCTTTTGCCTTCTGTGTGAGGTGTCAGTTGCAGCGTCGTCTTCGCCTGTAGCTGCGGGGGCTGTACCAGTAGTGCGGTGATAGTAGCATTTGAGCCGAATGGAACAGACTGTGCTGTTTACCTTCTCGGCTGGAGAACCGGTACAGCCTGCTCACGAATCTGCTGCCTCTCGTCTGACTCTAACTCGGGGCTCGATAGTTACTTGTTGAACAAATGAGTAGCTGTTTAGACAAATAACCTTTACTTCATTATTCCTTAGGTGTAGTGTTAATTACAGATGCTGGGCGGGAACGCAGCTTCTCCCTCTGTAATGACACTTTTCATTGCCCTTCCTTCTTCCCACTCAAGAACTGATGTTGCTAGCGATCACATGCACACAGTGAAGTCTGGACCTCTCTTGTATGGGCTGAAATGAGGGTTTTCTCTGTGTGGGGGTAGGGGGCGGGCAGCCTACCTGAATGCCTGATTAGATCGTGTTTACTGTGCTAAAGCACTGGAGCTTTATGACTTATTACAAATAATTTTATTTACTTATGTTTTGATATTTTATCTCTATATGTTCCTTTGGCTGTAGTTTTGAATTATTTTTAGCCCTATTTGAGCTTTTTACGTAACATCTTTTGATAAGCATTAAATTTTATGAAGGTGAGTGGGTGGCTTCATCTTTTAACTTAAAAACAAAATAAAGGAATAATAGATATTTTAGGTGCTTTTAATATCCGTTGATTTCAGATTTAGATTTTAACATCTGTTGCTTTCAGAATTTAGTTGGTAGGTTGCTATTTCAACAGCTATTACTAAGTGAGATTATTTTAAAAAAAGAATTGGGTCGTTTGAGTAGGGAGATGAACGGACTCTTGTCTTAGAGGTGAAATTCGCTCCCGT
The DNA here is from genome assembly GCF_037038515.1 of Microtus pennsylvanicus. Lineage (NCBI taxonomy): Eukaryota > Metazoa > Chordata > Mammalia > Rodentia > Cricetidae > Microtus > Microtus pennsylvanicus. Next base: position 32,563,234 of record NC_134596.1, read on the forward strand.
TTCTGCAGTCTGTGCCAGTTTCTCTCCCACATTTCCTTATCCCCGTGATGTACATCCTAACCCCCCACTGTGCCCGATACCCAGTTACCCCTTTTCCAGGTCACACGTATCCCTTCATCTTCTGTTTCCACTTCTGCCTCTATGCTGTGCCTTGACCTTCTTGATACTAAAGCCAAGGTTGGGGGTCCTCCACGTGCTTTACTAGTGCCGTGCTCTGCATGCGAAAGTACTTTCTGTAACACGGTATCGTTGTCTGGGTTGTGACACCGTCAGAGCGTGAGGGCTTGCATGGTAGACAGTGTTGAGGGTTGCGTGAGTGAAGAATTGATGCCCCGACTCCAGCAATGTCCCAGCATGCGAGTGCTACCCTCGCATCCCTTCGCTGGATCGCAGCTGCCGGTACAGTAGTGAACATGTCTGCCCGCAGGGGCCTTGCCTCTTACCCTTGACTGCTTCAGATTACAATGGCAGTTTATTTCACTTGGGGTTTTAAAAACACCTCTGCCTAGGAAGAGACTGGCGCCCCCTGTTTCGGATGCATGTGTTCATGTCCCAGTGTAAGCAGGTACCAGCTCGTCAGTATGAAGACAGGCAAGGAACTTTGTATGATGCTTGAGTCCTAGGAGCTACTGAATTCAAAACTTATTGGTTTCAAAAACTGAAAATCAAGATAGACAAACCTCAGAGTCTGCTGAAAAAATGAATTGAAGAAACTTGCTGCTCAATTAGGAATATAATTGCTATACAGTGAATAGATTTCTTAATCTCTACATAGATTTAATTTTTTCAGCATATTTTTACTATGCATTCTATCTGCTAGACAAAACTGTTGCCAGTAGAGTGTAATCAGAATGTTCTGAAATGTCTAAACGATTAAAAAATCTGTAAAGAAGGCAGCTTAGACTATATGTAGTGTGTGCTACACTATAAAGTAATTCCTAACTAATGTGCCATAGAAAAGCCTATAATCTCCCTGCTTAACGTTAGTGTGAGAAACACTGACTAATGGTGTCATGTTATGTAGAAAATGGAATTTTGTTTTGAATTTCCTTAAAGATTCCAAATAAACATAATTGATTCTCTGCAGTTCCGTGTTTGGCCTTAATGGTAGACAGGTGCTATTGTTCACAACCCTTTGTGGGGCCTGCGTGGGAGCGAGCGCTTTCTTTCCTGATGCCGTTGTCCCTGGAGTTGTGATGTGCTTTGGCTGAAGAATCTAAATGGAAGGGACTTATTTTTAATTAGAGGCAGGAGTCTGTTTTTCTTCATTCTTTCTTCCTCCTCTGACAATTCACACTCGTTCCAGATGGACATCTCTCTGTCACACTCTGATTGATACAAAATGAAGATGGCCTCTAGTCTGCCATAGCTAGCCCTTCCCACACATGTGGCATAAGCAAAGAATAAACTTTTATTGGTACAAGTCCTTGAGATTTTATTGTTCTTCCTTAGCCCAGCCCTCTTGTTCCCAAGCTGTAGCTTGCATCTGCATGAGACGCATGTGGAGAGTTTCTCATAACACAAGCTGCCATACATCCTTCGGCCTCCCTGGTGGAGTTCCCGAGTTCTGTGCTCTTGGTAGGTCAGTGGCTTTCTGTTTCTGGTGTGGAAAGAGGCTGTCATAGAAGGGAGGCAGGTACAGACAGGGAGCATGGAGTCCTGACCAAGACACGCTTTCAGGCAAATCTTGGCTTGAAAGTAAGGAGCTGGGCACCTGTTCCTTTAAATCTCTCCATGTCCTTTGTTGCTCGCGAAGTTTGCCTACCGCCAGTTTAATGACAGCTGATGTCCTGCTGGGGTGGGTCTGTGGGTTCCTTTGGGTGCTCTCAGATCCTTTACTTGTCCCTGGTCTTTCTTCTTCACAATTGGAACTCAAGCCAGGGAGCTAACAGTTGGGATGGATTTCCTGTTCTCTGGTGTGAGGTGCAACCAAACTGTTTGGGGGCACTTCCCTTCTCTGGCCTTGGTGTCTTCATCTGTAAAATGTAATGTACTTTACTTCCGGTTCTTGTTTTACATTGCTGAAACCGTTCTCTTGTCCAGCAAGACTGCAGTGTGGCCTGACTTTCCCAGTTTCTATTGTGCATGTGGAAAATTATTCACAGGAAGTCAATTGGAGCATTTTAAGTGGATATTTTGTCATTTAGGGTGATTGTAATCCGTAGGTTCTCAGGAAACAGCAACTTCCCAAAGCTGCTGAAATGCCAAAAGATGCATATTTTATTTAATTTTTTTATTTATCTTAGATTTGAACTTTAGGGTTAAATAAACATACATTTCTGAAAAAACGAGAGACTAACGTTAATATTTTAAATAGCAGTTTATTTTATTCAATATGAAAACCCAATTGCTATATTAATGACATAGATACAATGTACATTTGAAATAAGTTAATATGTTTTAAGAATTTCTATTTAATTAAAAACATTTTATCTTTTTTATCACTTGTGGAATAAGAAAAATGCAGAGTATTTGTTATTCCCGAGGTCCTTTAAAGCCCGATTTCCTAGCACAGCTTCATTTACTGTGAATGGTTTTGTTTCTAGCCAGTGCTGTGAATTTGAGCACTTGCTACATTTTGCGAGGACTCTCATGGAAGCCATTTCTGTCCTACTCGGGGCTACCTTTGGTGTGTCAAATGCGAGTGGGTGTGACCGGTGCGCTTCATGCAGGGTCTGTCTAGCACCCTGGAAGCTGCAGCCAGCTCCTTATCCTCCTCAGACTTCCCTACTGCTGCCATCACAGCCCGTTTCAAGACGGAAATGTATCCTAGTGACATTTCTCTTCGGGTGTCTTTTGGCTCCTAAGCCACCGACTGAGGCTGGAAGGAGGCACTGCGTTCCTTTGGTGGGGATGTTAAGCAGAAGCCATTCAAGCTTATCCAAACGTAAGGAGAAATCTGATTCGGTTGGAGTTGTCCCTGTGCATGTTAGCCCAACTGTTTCTAATTTGTGTGTGGGACACACCAGAAGGCGGTGCGCAGTAATCTTTGGGGACTCAGTCATTTGGTTCCCTGCATGCTGCCTGCCTCAGCAGCATTCTCTGGGTTCTGGAGGACCAGCCCAGTCCCCAGGGCTCCGGGGCACGGAGTGAGTGTACAGCAGGGTATCTGTCAGAGTCAAATGCAGCATTGCTGGTTCACTTGAAGTGCACGGAGGGATTTATTGAGAACATTTGAGCTAGATTTGCTCATGACGAAACAAAACAATCTTTCTCGATTTAATTGTTGCTCTCCCAGCCCTGGATTCCTGTGTGTGAGGAACTTACAATAAGGGCTCGTTACTTATTCTATTTTTTTTTAAGGTAAGTGGCGTATGTAGGCTGAAAGGAAGCTCTGTTTAGTTGTTTGAACAGTAGTAGGTGTGAGAGGAAGATCCTGCTGTGGAAATTTAGGCGGGGTAATGTTTTAACCTCACACATCACAGCTTCTGAATAGTAACTTGAAGCAATCAGTTTAATATATTAGCTATACATATATGATTAAGACATTTTAAAACAAAATGAAATTTGTTCTATGCTAATTTTCTTGTTATTTTCATGGTAGGCAAATGAGATAAAATACACAATTATTGGTAAAATCTCATATATTGAATTATAATTTAGTACTAAGGTATATTCCACTTTTGAAAATGAGTTGGGAAAAGGAACTACAAACCCTTTTATTTTGCGAGATTAAAAAATTAATTCATATTAAAAGCAAACTACATACAATTGCATTTATAGATTAACTTATTTACTTTATATATTTGAGTGTTTTGCCTGCATGTATGTGAGTGTTCCACATGTACCTAATGCCCATGGAGGTCAACAAAGGGTGTTGAATCCCTGGAATCGGGCTTACGGATGGTTGTGAGCCACTGTATCCATGCTGGGAACTGAAACCAGATTCTCTGCAACAGCAACAAGTGCGCTAAACCGCTGAGCCATCTCTTCACCTCCGCAAGTTCTCTTTGGCGTGAAAACAATTATATGCCCTAAATTTGAGGCATATAAGTAGATAATTATTCTTTCTTGACTTTTAAAATTTTCTGTTGGATTTATTCCAATTAATTTGTGATTTTATTACCAACAATACAGCAATTAAAAAAAATTCAAAACCTTAATCATACATGACTGTTTTTATCATTGGTCATTATTCCCATAACTCTAGTAGAAATCTTAACATCTGAATTCTGAGCAGTTCCTTCAAAAAGAATTATGTTTGTGGGCTGGAGAGATGGCTCAGTGGGCAAAGGCTCCAGTCACCAAGACTGAAGACCTGATTGTAGTTCCCAGGGCCCACCTGGTATAAAAGAGAGAATCCCACTCCTGAGGGCTGTTCTTTGATTTCTACATATGCAGTGTGGCATACACACACACACACACACACACACACACACACACACACACACACAAAATGCTTTCATAAAATGAAGTAGCTTTTTTTTTTGATACCAGTAGTCATTAATACTATCAAAATGAAATATTTTAAGAATTAGCATTGTGCACAAGCATCTGAAATCTAATTTGTCTTTCCTTTTTGATCTTTATTTGTGCCTTCATGTAAGTTTCTGTGAGGCAGTCAGGTAATTTAAAGAACTGATATACTAGAGAAATCTAAGGTCTGGAGTGATGGTGTGAGTACTTAAGGCGTTATATAAAACTGCCTGCATCCCCCAGGCTATCAGCAAGAACCCCTTGTGTAGCAGATGCTCAGTTACCGACCACTGAGTAGATTAAGGGGGCGTGTCTACTACTAGCCCACAGTTTGGTTTCATGGATGCTAGTCTGTGAGTCTGAACCAGAAGACAGCACAGAATATAGCCATAAATGTCCCGTTCCCATAGTGTGTGTGTGTGTGTGTGTGTGTGTGTGTGTGTGTGTGTGTTAGTGTGTGTTAGCCTTCCAGTTCTCTCAAGGTTGGTTATCAAATCATGACTAGTGTCTATAACTATAAATATCAAGATTTTCTAATGCCATGCATTGTTCTGAAGAAATAGAAGTGAAACTTAGGAAATATTTTATGTTGATTGCATTCACCCAGTGGATGAAAACTGAGCGGACAATGTTTTCTGCTGCTGTTGGCATTGTTTTTGGCTTCCTGGAGAACACAGAGTGGCGCGGAAAGGCAGCTCACAGCAGCCAGTTTCCCCCGTGCTGGCTGGGCAAAGGAGCAGTGCACTAAATGCTTTACAATTTTGTGAAGTTACAGAACTATAGAAAGAAACATCAAAACTCAAATATCATGATATTTACTTAACAAAGCATAGTGGAAGTTTTTGCTAGTGACATTTTGAATTCCCTTAAAAACTATGTTTAAGAGGAAAGCTTGACAAAAAGGTGGCTTCCTAGGTATAAGGTCTTCCGGGGTGGTTCTCTAGTGACACCTGCTGGTACAGTATTGTAATGACAATCACAAAATCTCAGAAGTTTTTTTCACCGGGATTAAGTAAGCTTGGGAGAGAAAAAGCATTCTGTGCAGAGTTGTTTTTTCTATTATTTGTGCATATAACTCAAAATTTTGACATTTGATCAAGAATTTTATTTTAGTAACATAAGTATTAGGCCTCACTGTGCATCTGGGATGTGGTGTGCAATTCCAACCCTCACCTTTGGTAATAGCAGTATATTGACAGAGGCTTTTGTGCAGAGATGGAAACCCCTTTCTCCTTTGAGTTTACTGTCTTTTTCTTATTATACCTTATACTAGCACAGAGCCTTGCACAAGTAGAACATCTGTTGAATTATAGTTAGTTTGTATCTTCTGCACAGACTAAATAGGAGTGTAGGCGTGCATGAGTTGAATGCATTATCTTTGCGGACACATGAAAACAGAATGAGACTCTTTTCTAGAAGGTGATATTATTTGAAGAAAATGGCTGTGATGTTTTTCTATAAAAGAGTTTTGGTGCTAGAGTGTATGGGTAAATCATGTATACACACACGTCACATTTCTTCATGTGTCCTGCTTCCTTCTTTATGACTGTGTCTGGACTCCTGGATTTACATACTACACAAAAATGAATCAGTCCTCTTCCGTGATCCCCAGCCTTGCAGAGCCAGCTGCCTGCATCCTTCACACTCGGTTCATTCACAGAGGCTCATCTCACCCTTCAGATATCCAAAACAAATTTCATTTTCTCCCTGAGTCCTGTACCGTTCCTCACGTCAGTCAATGGCCACTGTGTTCTCTCTGTTTTCTCCAAAGAGCTGTCAGTAACTGGTGAATTCTCTCACTTGTTGACCCCACATTCAAACTACCACGAAATTTTGGCAGCTCACGTTTGACATACATTCACATTTTTCTTCTTTTCCCTTGTGACCGTGGCTTCTAACTCTGCCCTCCTATTGTCTGTTTTCCACCCAGCAGCCAAAATAATTCTCATATGACCTAAGACCTCTTGCACTGCTGAGATCCTTCCAGAGGCCTCCCCATGCCCAGAGGTGCCTCGTAGCATGGTAGAAAACGCCCTCCATTTTGTCTCCATGATCACATTTCCTACCATGATGTCACTCCCCTATTCTGCTCCAATTCTAGGAACCACAGTAGCCTGTCCTCACTGCTTTGTGGTCTCAACCTTGCTTTGCTTTTGTTACTTCAAATTGAAGCGCCCTCTCTCAGTTCCTTAAAAGTTTTCCACCTGATTATCATTCCTTGCCTTTTCTTTTCTTTTTTTTTTCTTTTTCAAGATAGGGTTTCTCTGTGTAGCTTTAGTACCTATCCTGGAACTCGCTCTTGTAGACCAGGCTTGCCTCAAAGTCACAGAGATCGGCCTTCCTCAGCCTCCTGAGTGCTGGCAGTAAAGGCATGTGCCACCACCGCCTGACATATCCCTTGCCTTCTTAAAGAGACACTACTTGACCTATTATGGACAGAAAAAAGTCAGGCCTTCACCAGATCTTCCCTCCACAGCTGTGCTGTTTCTTCTTCTTCTTCTTCTTCTTCTTCTTCTTCTTCTTCTTCTTCTTCTTCTTCTTCTTCTTCTTCTTCTTCTTCTTCTTCTTCTTCTTCCTCCTCCTCCTCCTCCTCCTCCTCCTCCTCCTTCTCCTCCTCCTTCTCCTCCTCCTCCTCCTCTTCCTCTTCTTCTTCCTCTTTATTGAATCTTTGGGGGTTTCATGAACTTCAATTCTGTTCACCTCCCAGTCCCCTCATATCCCTCTCCCATCCCTGTTGGTCCCCCCATGAAAGAAAACAAAATAAAGTAAGCAAGCACAAAAAATGCAGGAACAATAATAAATACAACAAACCAAAACAGATCAAAAACCACACCAACACAGAGCAGAAACAGAAACATCTCTGCTTCTCCTTCTCTCCTGTCGCTCCATCACCTCCTCATCCGTCCTGATGGCATTGGAGGCTTTGGTGTGTCATGGAGTATACCCCTTTGTATCAGCTTAACTGGCAACTGTTCATTCGTCATTCATTAGTTTGGTACCTCATCTTCACTGGATCCTCACCAGAGCTCTCCTGGGGTATCCTTTGTCTTGGGGATCTTGCTGGTGCGATCCACAGTCCCAGTCCGTTAATGAGTTCCAGCACGACCTAGGTGGGGTAGGTCTTGGGTATACGAGTGAGCAAGGTGCCTCGCTGCAGCTGTCATTGCTGTGTCATTGCCGTTTCTAGGACGAAAAGCCATTTACTATAACTCTATATAGTCCTAAACATGTCATTTTATGATCTCAAATTTTTGTTTTAGGTGCAAAGATGGTTTGAAAGGCTTTACGTTTTCTGCACTTAGGTAAGTAACGTTCTGTTTTTCTGTTGAGAGAAGGTTCAAGTTAACTTAATCTTTTAAAAGATTAAGTGTATGTAATTACAATAAAGATTTACTAACTTAGCTTTTAATCTGACAACAGTTTTCAAAGTCGCAATAGTTTTTCTTTGCCTTCGTGGATAGTTTATTGAGTGATTTGCTAGACTGAGTTGCAGGTGGGACTTATGGACTGTCAAGCACAGGAGGCCCTAAGTGCTCCTGGAGCAGTTTTTACCTCATCTCTTAGCATAGTACTTGGCCAGTTGTATATACTGTATAAACATTAGTTATCACCGTAATTGTATTTTATAGCTCAAAGCATTTTCATGATGTAGGCGATTAATTTTTTGCAACATTCTGTGAAGTTTGTCTGTCATGTGTTGAATGGCATGTTTCACTAACATCTCACTGCACATACGACATCTCACTGCACATACGACATCTCACTGCACACACGACATCTCACTGCACACACGACATCTCACTGCACACACGACATCTCACTGCACACACGACATCTCACTGCACACACGACATCTCACTGCACACACGACATCTCACTGCACATACGACATCTCACTGCACACACGACATCTCACTGCACACACGACATCTCACTGCACATACGACATCTCACTGCACATACGACATCTCACTGCACATACGACATCGAAGCCCACATTTTCCCAGCTGTGTCCTAAGTGCTACCGCCTTGTTTTTCAGCGTCCATAGAGGACTTGCCTAGTGGAGTTTGGGAGGATGGCATTCATTGCAAGTGTTAGACAGAAAAGCTAGGGTGTGCCTCAGTGCTAGAAGCTTTAAAAGATTGTCTTGTATCTTACTCTGAGGATCAGAGGAGCTTGCACATGGGGTGTTGTAGTGCAGGGCTCACACAGTGAGCGGCAGATTGCTGGCTCACCATCTTTCAGGGGACGCACATATGAGGCTTCGCTTTCTATAAAGAAGAATGAAGCAGAGCACTGTAAATAAACGTGTCTGTTGGGGAATAGGTAGTTTTTGCTGGTGGAGTCCGAGTGTCAAAGACAAGGGGCAGGGAAGGGAGAGGCTGGTTTGTATTTGATAAGTGGGGAGTAGAGAGCTACATAAAGACTTTTGAGGGAGGCGAGAACCGTGACTTGGAAGGTGAGTCCAGCAGAAGGAATTGGGACTTTGGGTGACAGAGAGCTAGAGGCAGGAAGACAAGGTAAGTACTGGGACTTGTGGGATAATGGGAAGGTTGAGGAGAAAACTACGCTTTTAATGGAAGAAAGTGAAGATTAGTGGATGGTGCTTCCATCTCTTACAACCTGGAAGCCAGTGTGCAGAGGAGGCAGAAAGTGAGGAAATGAAGATTACTGGATGGTGTTTACACCTCTTACAACCTGGAAGCCAAGTGTGCAGAGGACATTGGCACTAACACAGAGTTGAATGGCGTGACGGGAAACTGGTTTCTGATTTAAAACAGCAAAACTTGAATCCGATGTGTAAGTGGAGTGTTTCAGTGGTGGAACACCTGCTTAGAATGTAGGAGACCCTGTGCGAAGTCACCTGGAGTGCAGGAGACCCTGGGCACAGGCACCTGGAGTGTAGGAGACCCTCGGCACAGGCACCTGGAGTGCAGGAGACCCTGGGCACAGGCACCTGGAGTGCAGGAGACCCTGGGCACAGGCACCTGGAGTGTAGGAGACCCTGGGAGCAGCCGCCTGTCTAGAGTGTAGGAGACCCTGGGAGCAGCCGCCTGTCTGGAGTGTAGGAGACCCTGGGCACACGCACCAGGGGGTGTGGAGAGGAAGTGAAAGCTGTGGCGATGAACCGGTGGTAACTAGACTTCTGAAGCCATGGTGCACATAAAATTTTTACTTTACCTTTTTCATCAAGGCATAAATGAGAAAATAACTCTTTTGCCTTTGTTCTTAAAAGATGATAAAACATGCTTTTTAAACTGAAGATTGATGATAAAACAAAAAGATGATTTTCTTAAGAGAAAATTATGCCTCATTTTCCTAAGATTTCCCCAAATCCTTAGAAAAATCTTGAGATATCTCAGATATTTTTGTATCTCTTCTTCATATTCATTTTGGATCAGGGTCTTGTTTGGAATATTTGCACTTAACTTCTTCTGTGTTTTAGGACAGCATTCTAGAAAACTTCATTATTGCAAGTTTTCTGCTTAAAAATATTTGTTAAGCTGCAAATTGTTACATTGATATGGTCCATGTCCTTTTACTAAACAGGTTAGGTGTCATTTGAGAGTGCCTGTATTGTCCAGTGATTACTCTTAGAGATTTAAAGATGGCTTAGAATTCTAGTACCAAAAGCAAGATTCTGTTTTTATTGTCAAATTTTAGTGTCAAAATAATGGGTTAATGCGCATTGTTCTTGGAGTTTTCTTAAATCGTTACCTTGCATGGTTTTCTAATCTGCATGTTCCCATTGTTGCCTGATTTTTTTATTGCAGACACATGCAATGAGTTTATAGCCTGTCAAAAATGCAAGATTTATCATTAATTACAGAAGGGGGGGACAGAAATATACTAGTGGTGGCCAAACTTAGTATGACTTCCTTGCAGTGTTATGAGAAAAGGCTATTCCGTGCCTGATGGATTTGAGGACGCAGGGCCACTCTGAAATTCAGATGAACGTGAATGGATGCAGTTGCCGTCAGGCTGAGAGAGTGCTCCTCCTCTGTAGATCACTATGATTACTCTATCATGAAAACACATTGTTTTGTGGAGGAAAGTCCCCTTGATCTATTGCAGCCAAGTTTAATGTCTACTGGCTGGAGTTAAGCAAAAAAAAAAAAAAAACAACCCCAAAAAACCAAAAAACCAAAAAAACAACTTTAGAATATAAAACTTTAATTCTAAAAAAAAAAAAAGTGTTTTAAGGCATTCTGTGAAAGAGTGCGTAGACTCTAAAGGTAACCTTCATCTGCTATTTACCTGTGAAAGAGTGCGTGGAGTGTGGGGTTGGGAGCCTACTTTGGATCTAATAGCCATCAGGTATAAGCTTAGTTCTACTCTGAATGAGACACCAGTTCAGTTGTAATTATGATTGACTTTTGGATGCAAACTGGCCTGCTTCTCTTGAAAAACTTAAAGCCTGTAATACCTTAAGGATGTCCTTAGCGCCTCATAGAAGTTCTATAGTATATTGTAGTTGATCAGTTTGTTTTAAAAATATCAGCATATCAGGTAAATTCAGATTTTTAAAATCCTTTTTAGAGTGTATAACAATTTTGTGTAAGTTGTGAAAATAATGTTCTAACTAAAAGCCTCTCTAAACTATATTTGTATTGAAGCTTTTCTTCCTACTGAACAAAGTGAGTGGCAAAGATGACTGACACCGTGCTCTCTCCTCCAGGTTCATTGTGGGGAAGGAAGAAATTCCCACACATTCGTACTCACCAGAGACCGCGTATGCGAAAGTGGAGCAGAAGAGGGAGAGGCACAAGGGAAAGCCAAGAGGGATGAACATAATCGCGCTGGTTAGGACGCTCGTGGATTCCATGTGAGCGCACTATCCCTGCCTCTCATGTCCCTGCCCCCCATGTCCCTGCTTCCCGTGTTCCTGCCTCCCGTGTCCCTGCCTCCCACAGGCTCTAAATGCTGACACCTGTATTTCCTCGTCAGAGAATGATGTCACTCTTTTGTTCCAGCAACCCCCATACCTAGAGCTTATAAAAGGAACATGATGGTGAGGGACTGTTCGTCAATCTTTCTCGCTGGACAGTGTCATCAGATGCCTTTAGCACAGATTTTCATGGACACGAAAACATTTTCTGTTCATCCTGGGCAGAGTTAAGGAGGCTTGAGAAGGGAGGAGTCAGGACACATGGTTTGTGTCTGTGGCTGTCAGACGTGGGAACAAGAGAATGCTTGCTGAGAGAATCAAGGTGATAGAGGAGGAAGGAGCAGGCCTTGACTAAAGGAGGTTTCCTAGCAGTAGGAGGACTTAGGGCTCTGGGTGGACTGTTTATTTGTTTGCTGTACAGAAAGAGAGATCTGTACATTTCGAACATTCATTTTTATTTTAGCATAGACATTTAATAAAATAAATTTAGTGGTTTAAAATTATGACATCAGCCAATGAAACGAATAGGGCAGTGATATGTTTTAGAGAGAACAGACTGAGTAGGCAACATTGAGAGAAATGAGATCATTTGTAGGGAGAAATTAGGAAGCCTACCTTTGACTCTTAATTTGCCTCTAGCAGCCCTGTGACTTTGGACAAGTGAGGAAAGCACCATTCTTCCGAAAATCCTTGTCTGTTACCTGGGGTTGAGAGTAAATGAAAATGGCGTGTGCGGAACTGCCTGTTGGACTGTGTAGACACAGCTACATTTCTGATGAATCAGGTTTTTTATCTTCATATTAGTCTACACTGTACGGAGAAGATAGCAAAGGAAGGAAGGATGGGGCAGGGCAGGCGTGCCAGTGAACTCATTAAGGAAATGCAAAGCTAGGTTTGGGTTACCTGAGTGAAGCCAAGAGAAGCTTCCCCTTAACCGAAGTTACTGAGAGGATAAGAAGGGGAGACCATGCATGGCTCCTGGAGTCAGTGCTGATCTGGTCATGAGCGGCCTTGCCCGAGCAGAGATCGTCAGCCCCCACGCAGGTGAAACTACTTACAGAATCATATCAAAGCGAAGCTAAAAGTTTGGAAGCAGCACTCTGTGTCACTGGGAGCCATTCTGAGTGTGCTAGGAAAGGTCACATGACAGCACTGCTGCCTTCGGTACTTGGCTTTGCTGCTGAAGTAGTTCTGGTAGCAGAACCCGGCCTAGAGGACGCGTAGTCTTATGAAGAGTGATGGTTTGCACAAGGCAGAACTCTCTTCACCTCTGGTCAAGCTTCCAGCTTTACTCCCTCAGTGCTTGCACATGGCCAGACACGGCATATCATTCCCATGACACAGGGCTTATGTCTGAGTGAATGGGTGCCGTCGCCTTTGGCCAGGAGAGGCTGCCTGTGTGACCCAGCCGCAGTGCAGAAGCGGCCTCTTCTGAAAGGTCCCGCTTGCAAGTTAGCACATGGGTCGGAGAGGTGCAGAGCCAGAATGCCGCTCCGCAAGCTACACTTGTACCCAGAAGAGTCTGTGCGTTCCCACTGCAGAAACAGTTAGCTTGGGAGATGTTAGAGTGACTGCTTTAGAACTTGAACCCTTCAAGGAAAAGGAGAGCTATCGGGAGGCATATTAGTCCACTTCATTTTTATGCTGAGGGTGAATGAGGGGTCATGGGGTCAGTGCCCCACAAGAACAGTAGTCCTGGCAGCAATGTTTATATGAAACACCAGACTATAAGTGGTTTACAGTTAACTCACAAATAACCTGAGTCCCCACATGATTCCTATTTCCATATTTATTTTAATAACTAAATTTTGAATTCTGACACTTTATCAGGTTTCTTTTCCAGATGTTTCCCCTCAAATATAATTAGGTATAAATTACTGCACCGGAACACAGTCTCATTATGATTTTGTTCAAGTGCTGACTTCACGGATGATTTATAATCATCATACTCTGCAACAAGAGATTTAAAGCTCCCAAAATTTGGTGGTGTATATAGACAGCATATACATACTTTTCTTATTCACTCATAAATAATTGCTAGCATCGTCTTTCTGTTCCAGCACCGGGGATTTTAACTGTGATCACATGTTTTATATGAGGTGTTAGTGACAAAATAAAAATGACAGCCTCTTAACTTTGCTTCTGTATATCATAAAAAAAAAAGCTGTAACCATTTAGGGGGAAAGTGATATCCTTTTCTTTCATTGGTGAGAAAGTTTTAAAGAATTTTCAGCACATTCATGCATAGTGTGCACACATGCATGCGCAGGCACCCCAAGTGATGCATGATATGCACACGTGCTGTAGTTATAATTAGTGTCATTTCCCTGGTCTGATTCCAGATGCAAGCATGGACCAAGGCACAGATGCTGCAAGCATTACGAAGACAACTGCATCTCCTACTGCATTAAAGTGAGTTTATCAAGGTGTCTACCTTCTCTTTGTCAACAATAGGGACTTTATACTCAAGTAAATCATCAGTAGTCATCTCTAAGGAAATAGGAAAGTCCACAGTAACTCTGCTGCCGTTTAATTTGTACTTGACTCCAATCATTTTCCTGATACTATCTTGCTGAATAGAGTTTGCCTCTGTAGCTCAGCATCAAGGGACTTAACTGTGCCCACTCGCACAAATTCCCTGTTCTCTGGGGTCCTTGGGTAATGGTGCAAAGCTACACTTCCTCCCTCCTGTTTCCTCTCTCATCACCAGCCCTGGGAAGGATGTCTGGGGCAGGTGGCACCATCTGCTGCAAGTGCACAGTTTTGGATGTGCTCGCATTCCAATGCTTTAAAAAGTCACTGCTATTTCTTGCAAAGGCTGGATTTTTGGCTCAGTTAATACGAGCCAAGTTCTACAAACCTCCGATAGCAGGACTCCCCCAATGATGCAGAACTTAGGTACATCGTAAGTGGACTGCCAAGACTCAGTGCTGCTAGGGACCCTTGCCCAGCTCCACGCTCAGGATCCCCAGAGCTGTGTCTGGGGCTAACACAGTAGAAGGCGTTTTTCTTGTGCATTGTCCAGATTAGATTTCCTGCCCCACTTTCAAAGTGGCAACAACAAATACGCCATAATCTACTTGCTGGCAGAGAAGGAGAATTCTTTCTCATAACTTAGTAAGTGTATTCAGGGGAGAATTCAGGGTGGGAGGTGATACTGAATATTTCTTGAAAAAAAAAAAACCATGAGTGAGAATTGCCAAGCAGTCAAAAATCTAGTGATTCTTTGAAACACATTCCAGTGCTAAGGACTTAGCAGTTTATGAAGTGAATGTTACATCCATGTGTGCAAAACTATTTGGAGACATGCTGGAGAGGAGTCTCCATGATGAAAACACTTGGGAGTCTCTTGGTTTGTTTTTGTGTCTGTCTATGTAGCCCTGGCTGTCCTGTTCTCTCTGTGTATAGTAGGCTGACTCTGAGCTCATAGAGGTCTGCCTTCCTCTGCCTCTGCTTCCTGAATGCTGGGGAATGTAGGCTAAAATACTGAAGTTTCTTACGAGGTGTGTCTCACTATGGTGGTGCCTTGCTTATACCACATGTGAGACTGCCCCCCCCCCCCGTAGTAAAGAGTCCATCGACGCGTTCTCCTCAGCTCACTCTGCTCCCAGCCGTCGTCACAGGAGCTGTTTCTGCCCACCTCCTTGCTGGCTCTGTGCTTTCTGTCCAAATTGTGTGACATGTTTTCATGATGGCATCTCTTTTGTGTCTACTTGAATGTCACGTCCTCCGTAGCCTTTCTTTACTATCCAGTCTAATAGAAGGTGCTCCAGTGACCGATTACTTCCTCCACAACACACTGTAATTTGTAATGCATTCTTTTACTCATTTATTTTCTTTTTTCACATGAGGTTCTAAAGCCTGACAAAAGCAAGAACGTGGTCTTGGCTGCCATGTCCCCCACATCTATGTAATTGTGGTATATAACAGACAGCCAAAGAATATTGTCTGATGATATGAAGGTGTAAGTGATTGGTTTTCAAAAATGTTTTAATTTTATCTTTTGAAAACTGAGTGAAAAAAAATTAGCCTGTTTGTCATCTCTAAGTCACTACCATAATGTTATGGAGATAAAAGGACTGTTTCACTGTTGAGCTAATACTGGGCAGTTTGAGGAAGGCGAACCCGGGGGAATTCATAAATGACTGGCCTGTTTGATTTCCTTCTGGTCACCAGGCCTTAGGAGAGTCAGTCAATTCTTTCTCATAGCAGTTCAGTTGTTTTTCTTTTCCTAGAAAAGAATATTGTGATCTGGAAGGTATAAGCCTGACCTTTAGGAGCTTAGCAGGCAGGCCAAGGTCCCAGCTAGTTCCCTGTTGCCATGGGGGAGACAAGAAGATGGGAAGGCAGTGTTAGCGTCTACAAGCTCAGTTTGCTTCACTGCGAAGCAGCTTCCTGTAGTAGATTATAGGAGTCAAGACCTATGTAGAGTTCCCATTTCCTAGGAAATACCTTATTTAAAAAATATGATACCAGAGCCACAAACAAAAAATTAATTTATCTTCTTTTTTAAAAAATCCATGTTTATACTGATGATCAGACAGTTCCTATTAAAATTTCCCAAGGAAGTTGGTTTTGTTTACTGTTTTTTTGGGGGGGATAGGGGTAGGGGGATTTCCATGCTTGTGTTTCTAAACTCACTGTGGTTATTGTCAACAAAATGTCAAGAGATGGAATTTTCTCTAGGGCTTCATCAGGATGTTCAGTGTGGGCTACTTGATTCAGTGCTGTCTCCGGGTTCCCTCTGCGTTTAGACATCTGTTCACAGAACCATCCCGGCTACTTTCGCTCTTCTACAACAAAGAAAACTTCCAGCTGGGAGCTTTCCTGGGATCCTTTGTTAGTATATATAAGGTAAGCTTATCAGAAAAGAAGGAAAAATGGGAACTAAATAAGGGGGCTGGAGAGACGGCTCACCTGTTAAAAGCACTGGCTGCCCTTCCAGTAGACCACGGTTGGGTTCCTAGCACCCAAATGGTGGCTCACAACCATCTTTATCTCCATTTTCAGCAGATCTTGTGGCCTCTTTTGGCCTTCGTGAGCACCAGGCACACATGTGATACACAGGCGTGCATACCCACACACCCCTCCCACAACGTAGGAAATGGTCATGCACATAAAATTAAAGTAATGAATGAATAATTTTTAAGAAAGTGAAAGAAACGGCATGGCTGTTGTTAGAATAAGATGTGTCTTAGCTTTTGTTTTAGTTGGTGGTGCTTTTTGGAATATTTATAATTAGCTTAGCATCATCACCAAGTATAAACAATTTATTATGAACTCAGGTTGTAGAAGCTTCTTTAGAATGTTACTTAATATGCTTGAATTTATGCCCATATTGTGTTTATATATATTTTCAGAGATCTGTTTTCTTTAATTTCCAATACATAGGCATTCTAGGGAAATGCATATTTTCTAAGCAAAATATAATAATATTCTGTGTAATTTTTTAAAAAAATTAAACATTTTAATTTAAAACGTTTAAGTCATTTTAAACATTTACTGCCTGGTTGCTCATTTTTGAATACGCCTGACCTTTTTAGCAGGTGACCAGACTTGGCCAGTGCTGTACTGGTCTTCTCTCCTAACGCATGAGCAGTATTGTAACGCTGTAAAATGGGCAATGGGGTCCTCTTTTGTGCCCACTCACAGTTCCTGCTGTGCTGTCTAAAGCAGCCAATTCTTGTCACTTCATTCTTCTGCCCTTTTTTGTGTGCCTATAAATGTCTCCATATGTCGAAGCCCACAGCGGCACGTGCATGGAGATCATCCTAACACGGACTGTGGTAACATTGAGTGATGGCCTTCTGTGTAGCAGAGGACCACCAATGTGTTACTCAATACCACGGAAATGTTTCACTATCTGAATGTTAATTTGTGGATTTAAACTCTGATTCTAAGGGGTGAATTGTTGATTTATGTTGACTTTTGTATATGTTTCTAATTTTGGAGTTTCACCTTTGTGTCTTCCTTTGAAAACTTGGTATAATTGGTTCCCTCCCCATTGAGATAAGTTCTTTCTCTGCCCAGGCTGGTCTTGAACTCCCACCAATACCCCCTTGCCTTGGTCTCCCAAGTTCTGCAATTATGCAGATGAGCCACCATACCTCCATTTAGAACCTAATTTCATATTCTCTGTGATTTAAGTGATTTAACTGGGGATCTTAGCCTCTTTACATTTCAACTTTGTATAGTATAGTCCAGTTAAGGTCTTTATACTCTTGTTAGTTGTTTTATGTTCCATTTTTTCCTTGTTATCCCCTTCTTATTTTGAGCTATGTATTTTTATTGCTTCATATTATTATTCCTGCTGACTTAGCATTAATACTTATTTTTGTAACACTGTTCTCATTTGCTTTAGAATATTTTTGGACTTACAAGTTCAGCATTAAATAGTATTATCACTTCATATACAATGTAAAAATATTACACTGTACACTGAATCCATTTCTAACCCATGTGCTATGCATTTATCTTTAAAATGCTGAAACTCCACAGTGCATTGTTAATGTTTTTGTTTTACACTCAACTTGTTCATTGAAACGCCAGAGAGTAAATATTTTAGGCTCTGAGCCATGTGATCTCTGTCACAACCACTCAGCTGTGTTCTTGTGAGAAGAAAGCCGTCAAAGCAGCCACAGGCACGGTGTCCACAAGTGAGCGTGGCGTGTTCCAGTAACACCACACCGAGTTAGAATTTCATAGAATCTTGACATCATAAAATACTATTATACTTTTAGTTTTATCCATGTAAAACTACCTAAAAAACCCAAACAGACCTTGAAACCTGGCGTGATAGAACCTGCCTCTAGCTGCAGTCCTCTGGAGGCTGAGGCAGAAAGATTGATTGAGCCTAGAAGTTCTAGAAAACCCTGGCAGCCGAGCCAGGCCTGCTGTAAAAACAGAACCCAAACAAAGAAACAAACAAAAGCCAGGGTTCCTTTCCAAGCCATAGTAAGCCAGACGGAGGCTGTTTTTAGCTAAAAGGCCCATAATTTGTTGACTCTTCTTTGGCTGACTACAGATAAAGGAAATGTGTCTTCTAAATTTATCCTTTTTCTCCCCCTGCCCCCCGCTTTTTTTTTTAAGCACTCTTCATTTCTTTTTGTAGAGCTGAGCTTCTGTCTAGTGTCACCTTTCTGGCTGAGGAGTGACCTTTCTGGTTTTCTGTGTCTGCTGCAGGTGCATTTTCTCTTTCCTTGCCGCTGCTAAGAACCTGTGTCTGTGGTCCAGCAAACTGACTTCACAGATGCCTCCTTCACCCAGTCCCTTGGCTTTGTTAAGGTGGAAGTGGCCTTTTGCTCCAGGTCCCGTGTTTAGGGAGCTGCATTCATGGGCGGGCTTTGGAGAAGCATTGCAGCAGCATGACATACGATCTAAGTGCATGCGGGGCTGTAAGCTCACTTCCCCGTCGTGGGTCCAGCTTGTCTCACACAGGATCCTGTTGTTGAGAGAATCACTCTGCGCAGGTTTTCTTCTCATGCAATTTCCCCCTCCCCTCAGAAGTAACGTAACCAAGATGGCTGTGTTTTCTCCTTAATACAGGGGACGAGTTGTTTCCTCCGCTGGATCCGGAACCTGGACGACGAGCTGCATGCTATTGTGGCTGGTAAGTCAGTCATCCAAAGAATGCTCATTGCTGGAGCAGTCGGTGGTGGGATGGCGTGCAAGCCCTCATAGCCATTCAGTTTCTCCCTGCCTTGTAATGGCGTCCTTGTGAAGACCCCCGCGAGTGTGTGAGGTTTAAGTAAGTTGAGGCTCACCGGCTGTCTGGTATATGAGCTGGCAATGTAATAACTCGAGTTGTCATCATTGCCAGGAACTTCGAGGATGTGTCGTCAAAGAACACAAAGACAATTATAAAAGTTGTTAATGTGAAGTCCAGTTAGAGTTCTTTACAAATCCGTTTTCACCACTGGAGGATGACACATTTACATTGTTCTTTACAGATCCGTTTTCACCACTGGAGGATGACACATTTACATTGTTAAAAGGCACTCAATTATCTTATAGAAATAAAAGTGAAAGACCTTTGTCTAGGATGTAATGTGTGTACTACTTCAGTTAGCTAAGTCTCGAAGAGCCCAGACCCTGCCCCTTGGTTTTCCCCGTGTCCAGTGAAGGTGATGCTGTGCCCAATAGCACTGTGCCCGCACTGAAAGCAGTCTGAGCTCTTTAAGTTAAGGCTTCTTGTCTCACCTCTGAAGATCACTGTTCTTTATTTAAAAACATGGATTAATGATGTCTCCCTGTTTTAGTGTCATGGGGCTTGTTGCTGTCCTCCTGTTTTGTCCAGCTGGGGGCAGCTCTGAACGCGCATCTTTTCCTGTTTAAGTGAATTAGCGTTTCTGATGACCTTTGCATCTGATCAGTCCTTCCCTTGCTGTTCCAGGGTTTTTGGCAGGTGTATCCATGATGTTTTATAAGAGCACAACAATTTCCATGTACCTAGCTTCCAAACTGGTGGAGGTAAGCACAGGCTTCATGCATGAGAAGTTCCCACAGATACAAAGTGTTTGTTGCTGCCTGTAACTGCTTAAGTTGCAAGAATAAGCTAGCTCTGGGTCTAGCCAAGTATTGACAGTTCCCCATTATGTTTATTTCCTTTGTGAGTCTGTGATATTCTCAAGCACAGCACACATGGCAAAAGCACAGTATAAGCAGTCCTCCGTGAGCAGGCACCATGTACGTCAGCGCTTGTCAAGATCCACAGTGTCTCTTCATCTGTCCTCTGCCACCCCATCCACACAGACTCAGGATAAATACTTTAAAAAAGAAAACCAGTAGTACTGCCAAAGTGCCATTTTATGCATTTAAAAAGCCTGTTGACTCCATAATAGCATAATTAACTGTTTAGCTTCCTTCTTCCCTGAGGATCTTGTGTGTTTGTGCAGTCCTCTGTTTAGCCCATGCAGAGACTTTCTTAATTTATCTAGTTACCCCTTCTAGCTTCCTCCTCCTGCATGAGGAGTTATTTCCCCCTCCTCCTCCCTCTTCTCCCCTCCTCCCTCTCCTGTCTCTCTCCTCTCCCTCCTCCATTAGGTGTTCTCTCCTCCTCCCCCATCCTGTTTGCTTTCCTACTTTAAGTGTAACTCCTGTCTTTCCTGTAAACTGTTAACCTAGATCTAAAAGCTTGCATTTAAGCTTCATTTTTCCTGGAGAACTAGGGGAGCAGAAATGTTTCCCATTGCCGTATCGTGTCATGCTCAGCGCTACAGAATGTGTGGCTGTCTTTTTGGTGAGCCCTAGTTTGACGGAGCCAGCTGGAGGCTCCTCGGTGGACTTCCAGCTCATGTTAGTGCAGCTCTCAACGCTCAGCACTCAGATTCACTGGCTCATTCAGTTGCACAGTGGTGTGGGGGCGCTAGACTGTACTCAGCACCAGGAGGTGGGGGCAGGAGGTCAGAAGTTCAAAGCCATCCTTGGCTGTATGGCAAGTTTGAAGCCAGCCTGAGACTCTCTATTTAAAAAAAAAAAAAATTACAGAATGAAAGCCCCTCAAGGGTGTTATAGGAATGTAATGGCTTGATTTATTTTACATTTTAAGGAAAAAAAAAGACTATTCTGTAGAGTGTTTTCGACGTTGGCATGAAGGGCAGTTAGAAGACCATTATGCCTTGCATGGCCTTGGGGGATGGCTGCAGGTTGGCAATCGTAATAAAGGAGAGAAGAGCACATATTCCATGCGTCTAGGGCAGAGTTGGCCAGTGTTGCTAGAGGAGAAGTGTAAGAAATAGTTCTCACCAGAGTGCAGGAAATGTATCTGCTAGGCTTGTATCTTGTTCCTTTATAAATAAATCCCTTGCCCCTAACACTCTGCCCATCATATAGTTCAGTGAATGATGGCGTAAACAAGCCTAACAAAGGAAGGCACCAGTTAGGCATTTACAGAAGCATCCAGAAGAAATGACATGAGTGCGGCAGAAATAAAGTCAGTGCTGTGTGGAGTGAAGGAGAGGCTACCTCGGAACACTGATGGGAAGATGTGCAGGATCTGAGCTCTCAAAGGAAAGGCAGAAAATGCCCTCGGGAAGCTCACTCCTCAGTTCTGTCTTAATGCTGCTTCATTTTAAAACCAAACATAATCTCTTCCTTTCTGCCTGACTTGCAGACAATGTATTTTAAGGGCATCGCGGCCGGGAAGGTTCCATATTTTCCTCAGGCAGACACCATCATCTATTCCATCTCCACAGCGATCTGCTTCCACGCCGTAAGTATGGCTGTGGAGAGGCCAACAGCAGTTTCTGTTTCTGCTTCTCATTAAGCTGCTGGGGACATCGGAGCCTAGGAACACCCTTGTTTGTCATGCTTCCTTCTTGGTGGTTTGTTTCCTCAAACCAAGAAGAGCTGGTATGTCTCAAAGCACTGAACATGTTAATGTCCCAGGCCCTGCTTGAAGAATGGACCAATATTTATGTTTAAGTAGCGTGCATGGGTGGGTGAATTTATAGCCCTGTATTGTAGGTAGAACACCCTCATGTAATTGTCCTAACTGGAGAAAAGAAAGGATGTGAACCTTAAGTATGAATATACTCAGGTGCCTTCCTGGACACTCCATGACATTCCTCGAGAATAACGCGGATGAGCCAGCTTGAGCTCTCTGGGTTTGTCTCATTCTTGTAGTGGCTGGGTTAAAGGTCATTGCAGAAGTGTGTGTGTGTCGGGGTGGGGGTCCTTGTGCTTGCTCTTCCTCACAGGGGTGCTGTCAGATTGAAGCTCAGGAACATCAAATTGTCTGCTATCTCGTGGACATTATTGCTTCCTGATAAAGATGGCTGCTGGCCAGTTGTCATCTCGAAAGCAGACATCTACTTGAAAGCATGTTAGCAGAGGTTCTTAGGTCTTCACATAAGAGTGTGTCTTTGTTGCTGTCATCACTGAAACTTTAAAATGCACCAGATGTAGAGATGAGAACTGCTTTGTTGCCTGAGCCTGCAGTATTTGTAAGAACTGCTTTGTTGCCTGAACCTGCAGTATTTGTGTTTACTGAAATAACTCTCAAATTGGATACTCTTAGGCTGTTATGGAAGTTCATAACTTGCGACCATCCTACTGGAAATTCCTTTTAAGGCTCACCAAGGGCAGGTAAGTGATCAAGATATTTTCAACGCTTATCAAAAATGAAGAACTCTATAAAGAAATGTCTTTGTCCTCTGGGGGAATATTCTTTCAGTGGTAAATTAGTTATTTATATGTAAACCAAATTTGACCAACTTAATAAATGCATTGGATTTCCTTTGAGTGAAGATTAAATATTTGACTAATGTTTTTATTACAATAGTTTGGATATTTTATAGCTTCTAGGTTAGTCTTCTTACTTATTTGTCACTGATTAGATAATCGACACTTAATCTTATCTATCTGTATATCTTTAAACTCTTCCTTTATTTAAAATATTAATCAAGTTTAAGCTGGGAATGTAGCTCAGTGGTAGAGTTTCCTGGTAGTATGTACAGAACGTGAGTACAGACTCCAGCACACACATGCACACACGCACTCACAGTAAGTATATCCATTAAATGACTCATCTCTACAGAATCAACTGATTTTAATTTTAGGAAAATTCCTGTTTTCTGTTGCCTCATATCGTGTTAATTTTCCTTTCACCAGCTGTTCCTATCTCTTTCTTTTCTCCTCCCAGTTCCCACCCCTTTGATCTTAATTGTGTTGTTTTGGAGAGAGTTTTTCCTAATAGGCAAATAGGTTGATGGAATTGTACTTGAGCCCTGGTTCCTTCACCTCTCCTACTGTGGGACATGTGTTTACTCGCACAGTCTTCATTTCCTTTTGTTCTTTAATAAAGTAATTTTACACCGTAGTCTGTTCTGTGTTACTATGAGGGATTACCTGACACTGGGTAACGTACATATGAAAAAGGTTTGTTTGACTCTTGATTCCTGTAGCTGGAAGGTCCAGGCAGCACATCACTGTGTTATGGTAAAGATTCACAGGAAGTGTCAGAGTGTGGCAGAGAAACAGAATGGGGAAAGCCAAGCACGCAACATGGCTGTGCTTTGTAGTCTGTTCACATGGAAACTGATCCCTGTCTGCAGGGCCCATACCTCTGTAGTTAATCCTTAATCAGCACCAATCAGTCCTTTTGTGAGCATCAGGTCCTCTGTGATTTACTTTGCATTATGCCTCGTTTCATAAAGCTCCCACTACCAGAGAGGGACCATGTTTTCTGTATGTCCTCCTTTGATGGACAGACTACCTCGTTCTGTAGCCCACACACAGTTAGTTATTCAGGTCTGTAGTGGTGCTCAGTAGACCACTTAACCACAGCTCTCAACAGTGCCGTCATTATTACCAGCTCACACAGCAAACGCTTATATAGTGCTTTCCCTGTCCCAGATGAGTTTTAAGGTGCATGTGGTAAGTACGTACAGATTTAATCCTTCAAGTGGGTAAATTGCTGTTCTCATGGGTATGAAGAAACCAAGAATCACACAAAGGCTCGCAAGCTTGCTGTGTCACACAGTAAGTGGAAGAGCTGGCCTGTAAACCATCAGTGTGACTTTAGAATTCTTGCTCTTAGCTCTGACAGAATGCAGCTTCCATATTATTGTACTTTTATCCTTTTGTCATTGATATTTTTGTACCTGCAGGAGTTTTACCAGTGAATAGTTTGGAGGGGGTCTTACTTTGGTAAAGAACTAAAAGTTGTATTTATTGGATTTTGGAATACCAATTTTGGCGAGCAATTCAGAGTTAATGTCATTCTGCTATCTTCGCCATAAATGCAGCAATTTTGAACAAGAAGGGAGACCTAAGCGCGGTCCATCCTGTGCATCAACTCACATTTTCTTACTATTG
Organism: Microtus pennsylvanicus; assembly: GCF_037038515.1. Classification (NCBI taxonomy): domain Eukaryota; kingdom Metazoa; phylum Chordata; class Mammalia; order Rodentia; family Cricetidae; genus Microtus; species Microtus pennsylvanicus. Next base: position 32,587,356 of record NC_134596.1, read on the forward strand.
CTTTATCTCTGGGGTTGGATAATGGGCTGTATCTTTTTTAAGCATCCTTCGTAGTGTGTTTGTTTGTGTGTCTGTGTTTGTGTGTGTGATGGCAGTCAGTCAGTTCTCTTTCTCAACATATGGTTCTAGGAATGGAGGTCATGCTGTCAGCGAGTCCTTTACCTTCTCCGTCACCTCACACATCCACAAGAATTTATGTTTACTCTGTTTTATTACAAATGGGAGAACCTGTCTGCTGTTTGCTTTTTTAATCTTTAAATATTTGCACATTTGGATTGTTCTATTATCACTGGGAGACACTAAGGTCTCAGTTATGAGAGCAGTTACATTTAAGGCCTTTGCTTCATTGGTAAATGTTTGATAGTTCATTATGTACTTAGTATCCTGTGATATTTTTCATCAGGGAAATACTGGCTAGGTCAGATTTTGTGTTCAGAACCATCTAATGTAAGGAGTTCTGGACATGTTTGAAATTATATTGATGACTGTGGTTTGTGACCTTAGGGGTCATCGTTTTAAATAAATCCAGGACAGTGATGTTTAGGTGTTGCGGTACCTATGCAGTGTTTGAAACTGTCACTTAGTTTCAGGGTTTTTGCCTTGCCAGTCCTTGTCACTAAGTCAGAGGATGCGCTCGCTTTGCCTCGTGGACGTCGCTCACGGTCTCCAAACTGTGTCCTCTTTCACAGGTTTGCACTCATGAACCGCAAAGCCCTGGATGTCTTTGGTACCGGTGCATCTAGAGAATTTCACAACTTCATCCCCAGGCTAGACCCACGGTACACGGTTGTCACGCCGGAGCTGCCCATAGACTTTTCCTGAAGACGACTATAACTCATGGACTGTGTTCTGCCATTTTCTCCCGAAGAGTTAATATGTTCAACACAGAAGGGGCCCAAGCTGAACCTCAGTGTTATTTCAATGAGAGACGCTTTTTCTTTCTTTCCGTACCAATCAGAAATACAGAAGCTTTTTAGAAAGGCATTGCTTAATAATTAAGCTTCCTCTGTAGCCAGAATCTGATTCTGGACCATGTAGTGTTGACATTGTGATATATTATTGATTAAATTATGTCCACAAAGAATATTGAATAATCTATGTAGAAATATAATAATAAGAGTATACTTAAAATTACTTTAAAAGATGTCTTTAGTTCATTCCAATAGAATTCTTGGTCAAAGATAAGAATATTTCTCCACTTTAGGATTTACAAAGGATCACGGGTACCTGAATTCAATCTGTGCTTTTTGAGCTTTTGAGTGGATTTCTGTAGCTGTGGGGCGTTGGAGATGCAGAGATCCCTCCACAGGTATTGCTGCTTCAGTGTGGAGCAATGAGGAACAAGTGGCCATTCTTATTTCAGGGATACAGACGTGGGTCTCAGACTATTTGGGCCAATGTCATGGTGGTATCCATGCTCTTTTGCTCCGCTGACAGTCCCATCTCTCTTTGTGACCAGGTGGACTGTTTGGCAGTCCCGTGACCTTACCTGCCACTAGCAGGATAGGAGCCAATAGAAACCAACATGAGCAGAGTATGTCTGAGTGTGCACAGGGGTGTTGCACCAGAATATTGTCAAGCAGACATCTAAAGGCCAATCTCCATACCTCCCGCAAGTGTATTACGTTTATTTTCCCTTACAGTGACCGAACCCTTAGCGACTCAGTTTGAATGCCATTGGCGTATTAGAAGGGGTTAAGATGCTATGGAAGAAAAGAGCTTTGGGCCAGTTTGACAGTTGGTAGCCTCTCTTCTGTCTCACCTAAGTGGGATGCTTTACACCTAAAAATGGGAAAATGCAGTGATTTCTGTCCCTGCTTCCTGTCCTCTCTGGAGTTAAGGGACAACCGATAGCTGGTGCTGATTACGGAAGCAGTCCAGGACAGCTGACTGAAATGTGATCACTGGGTTTTTCTGGGAAAGCTGTACTTTTCTAGGTTAATAAAAGGCTGGAATTGATGGTGTGTCTACAGTTAATGTAATGTATAGGAATTATCTTTAAATATATAATTTCGTTGCTAAAACAGTTTCAGGCCATTGTAAGTTATGCAGTAGAACTTGTGTTATGACAGGGATTGTAACCCAGACATTAAAATGCTTCATCTCCCACATTCAATTACATCACGCCTTGTATAATTCTGTTTCTGTGTAATCCTATCCTTGGGTGTTATGGTAAATTGAACCCTTACAAAGAGACAGAATCTAGTGCCACCGTGTAAGAGAACACTTTCAGAATTTTGCATTGGGATTCGCTTCCTCGAGTGGACTTTCAATTCAGTCATACCAGTGGTTGAAGGGTCATTTTGGTTTTGGACTTCAGCACCGATTTAATTAATGCAGTTTTAAGTTCCCCCCTCCCCACTGGAATTGAACTGACGATTGAATTGTCCTGTGTTTACCTTTGGGAATGAAGTATTAAAGCACTGAGAACGCCTAACTACCTGCACCTCATTTTCTCCTCTCAGATTGTATGTCTGTTGTATTTTTCCTGTCAGGTTAAGAATCTATTTTAATCCGTAAGTTATTACTTTCATTGACATTAACAGACTGTGATACTGAGTGATTAATCCTATTGGAATGTGCTAAAAATGTTTGGTAAAATCTTGCTTGTTGAAAAGGTGCATTTCCACAAGAGATATATATTTAACAGACTACATTCATGTTTGTATTTCGTGTCAAATATAACAAGAAGCAGCCACCAGGAAGCAGACTAGAGCAGCGAATGCACAGTGTGGAAGGACAGTTCATTGGCTCACATTTGAATTCATGAGGACAGTGTACTTGTTCCAGCAAACATGAAGAAAGCTCGGTTTTCCTGAAGACAATCAAAGTGAGCATCTTTCTGTCTCTCACTAATCAGGTAGTGACCGGCAGCTCCCTGTGCTCACATATAAAGGCAAATCGATGTCTCCGTTCCAAAACATGCGCTTATTTTCATTGTGCTTTTTCAGTCTCTTTAAATTCTGAAGGAATTTACGTCCTCGGCCAGCTCCTACCAGAACTGACTATCCTCAACAATGCCTCTTTGGTCTTCCCAGCCTCTGTGCAGAGTGCAAAGCCGTGCCTTTGGGGCGGCCATGTAACTGGCATGTCGGATGCTACTAAAAGTCTACAACTGGCATCAAGTAAAGGTTGAGATTACACATAGAGAAATTGTCTTGGATATTTTTTAATCTTACCAGCTTTTCATCAGTCGTTCTGCTGCTCATAGGGATGAGCATAGGGATGAGCCATCCCTGAGCCCGTTATCTTTTTTTCCTGAAGGCTGTGTTCGGTTCGTCCCTTCTAAAGGTGCTCTCTAAGAGTACCTGCCATTCTGCTGCTGACTCCTGTTTGTTTCTGTTTCTTGTTCAGCTCATTGACACTTAACTCTCAGGGTCATCCTTTTTCTTTGCCCGCAGATGCGACAGCCCACCTTGAACTAGGATGTGCACATCTTTTGTGCCAGAGCCCACACTGGGTATTTTCACACAGCATGTTCTTGCACTTAAATGCCCCCTCTGTAGAGTGTGTCTCAATCCCATTTCCTCTAGCTGATACTGCACCATCGACAAGCTTCTGCCTGTGGTTTATCATATCCTCAAGTGTCTGAATTCTGTGATGATGAATTAGTCATGATATTGGTTTCTTTAATTCACAAGAACTGCCCACTGGTTTAGTCTCCCCTGGGTGGGAGTTGTTTAGTGGCCCCTTATTAGACCATAGGAGAATTGCCCTTGGGATCTGAAAACCCAGGTGATCTGCTGCCTTTGGAACAGTAAAGCCACTAGATTTAGTGAATTCTTCCTGCGGTTTGTTGTTTTCTCTAAACAGCACATGGTTCGTGCAGCTATTGGGTTGTTCTTTGCTCTGAAAGGTTCAAGTGTTCATTTCTGAATTGTAACCTTAAGCTATCTTGGCAGTTTCATCTCTCCTAGCACGTTGATCTGCTGCTTACTTCATGACAGTTATTTTCACTTCATGGAGAATTCCAGTAACTAAAAACAAGTACCAAGAGAACCAATAGGAAAAGGGAGGAAGAGATGAGTAATTTTTGGAGTGAGGCTTTGAGAGGGACCAGAGTTAGGGTAGAGAGCAGGAGGCTGTTCTCGCCATGTGCCCTCCTTGTGATAGCCTTCCCTGATGCCACCTCTGCAGTGTCCTAGGGAATTAACAAAGGAAGAAGGGCCAGGGACTAAAGTGACCCTTAGGGAAGTGTTGTCTTCAATTGTAGGGCTTTGGTCTTTCAGATTGGAGCCTAAGGTGACTTGGTGTTTGCTCCATAGATAGAAGTATTTGTGTGTGTGTGTGTATGTTTGTTTATTTTTTTTGTTTTTATATCCAAAAGTTCCCCTTTTACCTCTCTTCCCAGCCTCCTCCTCCAGTCCCTCTCCTTCTCTCTTTCTCTTGAGATGTGGGCGGGCCTCCCATGGATATCAGCCAGCCATGCTATATCAAGTTGCAGTGAGACCAGGCACCTCCTCATCTATTAGGCCTGGACGAAGCAACCCGGTAGGAGAACCATGCCCCCAAAACAGACAGAGGAGTTAGAGACAGCCCCAGTTCTCACTGTTAGGAGTCTCAGAAGAAGGCCAAGTTACACAACTGTCACATATATGCAGAGGGCCTAGGTTGGTCCCATGCAGGCTCCCTGGTTGTCAGTTCGGTCTCTGTGAGCCCCTGTGAGTCCAGGTTAGTTGGTTCTGTGGGTTTTCTTGTAGGATTCCCTGAGCTGCACCTAATGTTTGCCTCTGGGGTCTCTGCAGCTGTTTCCATCAGTTCCTGGGTGAAGCATCTCTGACAGTTGGGCCAGCCCCCAGCCTTTGAGTATAGCAGAATATCCTTAGGAATCATTTCATTGACTTTAGTCACATTTGGTTCTATCCTAGGACTAAGGGCTATTCTGCTTCTGGGTTCTGGCTCTCAGGGGTGAGTTCCCTCTCAGGATATGGGTCTCCAGTTGGGGCAGTCATTAGTTGGTCACTCCCACAATTTCTCTGCCATCTTTACCCCAGCACATCTTGCAGGGAGGACAGCGTGCAGATCAAAGAAGGATTTGTGGTTGGGTCGGTGTTCCAGGCCCTTCAGGACATGGCCGGTTGAAGCTTTGTATCCTCAATGGCTATGAATCATAGCTAGGGTCATCCTCATAGAGCCCTGGGAGTTTCATTGCTGTAGGTTCCTAGCTTATCCCAGAGACGCCCCCAGATTTCACTTGTCTCTCCCAGTACTCTCCCTCCATCCTCCCCCTTCCGTCCATTGCTTTTCTAATCAGCTTTTCTTCAGAGTGGCCACGCAGCTGAGTTTAGACTAAGATGTAATGGCGCATCTGGGATCCTTTGGAGGAAAGTTTTTCTTTAAGGAAAGCCCATTTCAGCAACTTTTTCTCCTCTTCCACATGAGCGGTAGTTAATGGAGTCTGGATGGTGGTGGCATCTTCTCATTTGGTGAGCGGTTCCAAGATGAAAACCCGGATTGAACATGTCAGGGGGAAAATGGAACGAGCCCACTTCCTGCATGAAATTCTTAAGACAGTGTCTTGTTGGCAGTGGCCACGTAACTCCTGTAACTATCGATTATTTCTGGTCCTATTAGTCAAGAATTCCATCACTTCTGATCTAAGATGTTTCTGATACACACCACACCTATTTCCACACACCTGTTTCATTTCCCATCATGCCCTTCCTTCCACTGGTTTGCAGTTTTCTTTTCCTGCAAGCCTCTGCTTCTGCACATACGATGTTAATTATGATTATTAACGCTACTTTAAACACATCAACCCAACAAGACACGTAGAAATAATTCTGCAAAAGCCTACAAAATAAAGCATACATTGAGAATGTTTAGACAATACCTGGAATTCTGGATTCTGTGTTACTATCTAACAGCCAAAGAAATTTTTACCTCAGTTGACGTGACTCTCCTGGTTCCAGCTGCATCCTAAGCACAGCTTCTGTGTTGTCTTGTCATTTGCTCTTTTATTTTTAAGAATTATTGATTTGTTCCCCTATGTGTGAGAGAGTGTGAATCTATAGACGTTTATATTTAGGTACATGTATGGAGGCCAGAGAAAAGCATCTGATATCCTTCCTTTATTCTCCACCCATTTCTTTGAGGCCAGCCTCTCTCTGAACTTGGGACTTAAATTTTAATGAGCCTCAGTGATCCTTCTGACTCTACCCACCTCTGGGCTCAGCTTACGGATGCATCCACCACACCCAGCATGTCTTCGGGTACCATCTCGTTGTCATAATTGCGTCACAAGTGCTTCTAACCATCTAGGCATTTGCTCTTCGCAGTTTTCCTTCCGGGTTAAGAGGGCCACATGAATGACATCCTCAGTCTAAATCTTTGGTATATTTTTTCCCTCAGGGGCTGTTTTTTCATTGCAGTGGTTTTCCAAGCTAATCATTTCTGAACTGATGTGACTGGAACAGATATGTCTGTTCCAGCTGCATGGGAAAAGCAAAGAAACTCCGATTGGACCGTCACCACCTGACTAGGTCTCTTCTTGCATCTCACCGGCTGTTTCCTCTTCCAGCCTTGCTGTGGGATTGGGTTCTTGGGAAACAAGACAGTATCACTGACCTTCTTGATGTTCAGCACAAGCATTTTATTGACGGTCCACTCCACTATATACCAAACTTACATGTTTGGTAATTGGTCCACCTATAATACAGAGTTAATTTCTGCTTTTCACAGCTGCTAAGACATACCATTTGCAACCTAAATTCCCCCTGAAGGGGCTTCTCCAGCTGCTGCAGCAGCCAGAGTACATTCAGTCTGGACCAGTTTACCACATAGGCTAACATCTTTACACAAGAAGCCCTGGACTAACCTTTGTCCTCAGTCTTCCTGCAGCAGTTTGCTTGGACTTTGCACAAAGCACATTCCATTTGTTTCTGATAAGCAAGACTTTCACCCTTGCTCTGAAGTTATGACGTGTAGATTTTAGCCTATTCTCCTTGTCAGAGCCTGTGCAAGGGAAGTGGCTTAGGATGAGAGGTGGTGTCCTCAGCAGCTGCCTGTTGGATGCCTGCAAACTGCAGACTCTGCAGAGCAAAACTCTGCCCCCAGCCATCCCTTTAAATGTCTGGAAATTGTTATCCTTACAAATGATTTTGTAAATACGCTAGAAATTGGCCTCTGCTACTATCCCAGCAGTAGTTGAGGCCAGTTTGGCTTCGAGTTTGAACAAATGATTTGTCATCTGTTTCTCTTGTTTGTTTTCTTCCCGGTCAGAGCTGGAATTCTGGACCGTCACCCATGCACAAGCTGCCAGATCTAAACCAGAAGTAGACAGGGCAGGACACAAGGCTCTCCCCCTCAATGTTATGACATAAAATTTGCAGGCAGTTTTCCCAGAATTCCTCTTTGTGTCTGGCTTCTTAGTAGCGTATTATGGTTTAGGTTTTATTATTATTTTTTTTAACAGAATCTTAGAAGATAAGAGTTCCGATCACTTGGCCAGGTAGGCTGGGCTCTAACAAGTAGCTTCTCCCAATAATCCTTCTGAAGGGGAAGGAAGGAAAATGACGTGGAAGAGTCAGTTCTCTGATCGATGGTGGGTTGTTTTTATCACATCCAGTTCTCACACCACATGGGGTAGGCATTATTAATTTCTTATTATCACTTAGGGACTTGCAGTCAAAGAAACTTTATCTGTCCAATGTGACAGTGTTGGAATTTGGACTCAGATATCCAAAGTTCAGAGTTTAAGTGGAAATAACACCGTTTACTTTTTTTTTCCTTCTTGCCTACAAAATGGCTGTGATCCCTATTTGTAGCCCAGATAGAAGAACAGTCACTCGTTACACAAAGTCCCTAAAAGAAGGAGCCCCGATGAGTCGAACTATAGAGGACATCTGCCAAGAGGCTTCCTGTGGCAGCTCAGGGAGAGAGAACTAGAGTCCTGGACTTGCCCTGTGAGGAGAAAGCAGCGCTGCATCCAGTCAGGCCACAGTGGGGAAAGTTCATAGCACAGAATGCAAGAGGAGAGAACGGAGCTGATGACACTCGGCAATGAAAGGAGGCTGCTTAAGCTGAGCTCACGGTGTCAACATGCAAATTGCAGGGTCCCTGGTGGGCTGGGCATGGGCAAGTGAAGGGATTGGGAGGGAGCGCAGTGTGTTCTCGCTAGAGAAGGAAGCCATAAGTCAAAGGACATCAGAGTAGGAAGAAACCCCTATTCTTAAGACTGTATTGATCTTACGTACTGTGGCCCCAAAACCAGCCTCCAAATTGCAGTTCAATCTGTTAGAAGTGTAAATTAGTCCAGACAATATGGAAATCAGGATAGAGGTTCCTCAACAACTAAAAATTGACATATATGTTCAATCTTCTCTCTCTCTCTCTCTCTCTCTCTCTCTCTGTGTGTGTGTGTGTGTGTGTGTGTGTGTCTATTTTATTGTAGCACTATTCACAAGAGCTGGGTTATAGAGTTAGCAGAGGTATCTGCCCACCGATGATTGGCTAAAGAAAATGTAGTGAGTATACATAATGGAGTTTTTGTTAGTCATAAAGAATGAAAATCATTTTCAGGAAAGGGAATTAGATATCACCGTATTAAGCAAAGTAAAGCAGTTTCAGAAAGACATAGTACATACTTTATCCCATATGGAACGAGAGTCTACTAATTTGGAAGAGGAAGAAGAAGAGCAGAAGTGGGGAGATGGAACAGGAACCGGGAGGGCAATCAGAATGGAGGGGGTCAAAGTACATGATACCCATAAATCAAGATGCCATTATGGGACCCATTATTTCATAAAATGTTAATACTTTTTAAATTTGCTTTCTAAATCTATCTTAGAGCAAATTATAAGAATAGTTATGGTAATACTAGATCAATTTTAAAATGTTTGGTGCCCAATCATGAATTACCAGACAGTCAAAATACCAGAAATTATAACTTACAAGCCAAGGAAAGAAATGGATATAAATCCAGCATTGACAACTATAATAGAATTAGTGTAGAAGGACATTGTAACTGTGTGTTATATGGCCAAAAGGGAGAGGCTGAAGCCGTGGAGGAAAGGCTGGGTAAGTAGATACACCAGCTGGAAAGCTGATGAGGAAAGGGCGTAAGAGATGTAAACTGTGAACTTTATTTCAGAACAGTTGGATCAACAGCAGTTTGGACAACAAAGGAAACATCATACATTTTGAAGACACAGCAGTAGGAACTATTTCGAACCTAATAGTGAAACATGATGAGAAAGTGAGAGCCTGGCTTCAGTGAGATACGCTGTTGTTTGAAAGTAGTCTGTGAAGTCCGTGCTTAGCAGCTTGATCCCCAGCTTGGGGGCACTGAGAAGTGGCCATAGAAATGCCCGTGTTAGGAAGTACACTGGTTACTGGGTGGAGCAGTTTCCTTGTAAAAGCTGAGTTTGGTCTCCCTCGTTCTCTATTTTAACCCATTTTTTTCCCTGTTTAAGTCTCATCTGCTATGGACAACACAGCACAGAGATCCTCACCAGGTGCTGGAGCCCCAGTCTCGGTCTCTGCCGCTTTCAGAACCGTCACCCAATACGTTTTCTTCATTGTTAAGTCTCTGTTCCTTACCATGTCTGTAGTTTTTGATATATTAGTATAAAATGAATACAGACTACCAAAGCTCAGAGGAGACCAACACTGTAAGACATGCTGAAGTTTTGCACAGCTTAAAACTCCAGGCCCAGCCTGTGTACTCAGGTGAGGCCCACCAACAGCAGTAAATAGACCAGATACTATGCACATGCCTCCAGAACGGATTCACTTTACTGACATATATATACATTCATACATGCATGCATACATACATATGTTTAAAAAAACATTTAACCAAAATTCTTCCAACAGTAGCAAAGCTAAGAGAGATAGGCTTCTGGACTTTCATAGCTTATAAATCTACAGAAATGAGGAACAAAATGACGACAGACAGACGATTCTCCTATCGAATGGCTTCCTCATTCACGCATCTGTAGCATGGGCTGGGATGCTTTGAAGGCCTTCGGCTCCACTGAACAGTGAAAGGAGTCTTTCCCTGCAAAGTAGATTTCTTCTATGACAGCAGAGTTAAGGACGACACTCAAAAGTGTTCCCCTGGAGAGCCAGAGACTGTCTAGGGTAACTAGCCACAAAAGTCACCAAATGGCTGATGATCATATTTAGCCTCTCCAAGCACTCACAACCTTACCCCACTAAATTCACCCTCTTGACAGTAGTGATATCAAAGAATTGCAAACCACCCTTTAAAGCCCAGGCATACACTTGAGCTGCATTGGCCTGTATGTAGGATGGTCTCACAATACTACAGTGAGAGATGAGAGCTGGGTATAAGTGGGGTCAGAGCGATACTGCACCAGGGCATGGGCAAGAATGGCTGGTGGCAGGGTGTGCCCAGAGGAGACTGTCCGCAGCTGCAGCAGCTGGGTGAGACGTTTGATTTTGGTTTTAATTACCGGGCACGACACTCAGGGGGCCTTACTCATGCACGGCATGTTCTTTGCTGTTGACCTACATGTCCAGCTCCCTTTTTGCCTTTTGTTTTGAGTCAGGGCCTCATTCCATAGCCAAGGCTGGCCCTGAATTCCCTTTGTTGCTTAGGCAGTCTGTAAACTTGCTCCACTTGCAAGCCTTTAGCATAGTGGAGATTGCAGAACCGTGCCACTAGGTAAGATTGGGTTGGGTGCTAAGGCCCAGCAATTAGCCAAGGAAAAAGAGGTGAAGGGTTTCTGATGAAGCAACTCCTAGGCCCGGTACAGTGAAAAATTATAGGCATATTTTCTAGGGCTCTCCTGCTTCACTGCCTTATGAGCAGTTTATTGGTACTTTTGCAAGAATTACTCTGAATTTTCCTGGGACACCAGAAGCAGTTATCATAATGTTAACTTGTGGATATTAAAGTTGTGCTTCAAAATTTCTGAGGATGTTTACTGACTACACCCCAAAGCATACGTGTTTCCTCCTCTGTCTCAGGCTCATCCTCTGCCCTCCATTCCAGCCATGCGTGGCTTCACTTCCTTTCCCTGTCACCTAGGCAAGGATGTTGACACATCTTTCTTAGCTCATGGACCACCACCATCCTGTCTGTTCAACATCTGGGACAACTCGGGTCTGTCTCCCCTCTATCTACCCGCATTACACTCCAGAATGAATATTCCTCTAAAGAAGGGGCTAGGTATGAACACCACGTGATACATATCAGGCTCATAACAGTGCACCTTGAATTATCTTGTGGCTGGAACACATGTTCCCTAACCAACCTCCTTTTATGCGTGCCTTAGATAGATCTAGATATACTTAAAGACGGAGTTAGGAAGAGTGGAGGAACTAGAAACTGGTAGTGATGTATGAGAGAAAAATCTATTTTTAATAAAAAGGAAAAATGAAAGCGGAGTAGAACAACTTATGTATCCATGACTTTAAACCTTGCAGTGACTCATCTAAGATGCTCAGACTGAGAACTTGGCTTGCAGCCCAAGATGTCTTTCAAGCCCTGTTGTTCCTACAAGCCAGCCGTCTGCCTCCACCGGACACAAATGTCTACAGCCATCCTCACAGTTTCCTGGACCTGTTGTGCTTTCCTTGGTCTGTCTGTGCCTGGAGTGACCTTGTCTTTGTCATTCTCTGAGGTCTCGCCTACTCTTTACATCTTTGATGAACTTTGGAAGAAGCTCCTGAGGTTCATGGATCATTACCCCTTGGGCTCACAACTTAGGAACCTGTTTTGCCACCTGTGCCTTATATTTTGGTCAATAATATCTTAGCACAAGTCTTCTGAAGGAAAGAACTGTTTATTCATGATTTTAATCCCTGTGCCTCATTCAGGGCACGAGACAAAATCAATACCCCACATGGTGGAGGCTTAGATTGTTCCTGATGGTGAGGCTAAACATATTGCAATTAATATGACCGTGAAGACAGAGAGGCCAGCATGACTTAATCCTAGAGAACGGAGAATGCAGGGCAGCCGGGAAGAGATGTGGTGTGGACATTGCGTAAGCGTCGTTAGAGTTTGTAGCCACTACACTGGGACTTTCTGGCTGTGGTAATGTTGGTTACTCCAAATCTGGCCACCAGGTGGCATGCGTGCTCCACAAGCGCCGGCCAGAATGCAAATTGTCAAGCTGCTGCTCAGCAGGCTGCATGCTGATCCACCCTGGCAGCTAAAGGGTCAAGGAAACATCACTGTAGTGTCCTGAGTTTGGATGGGTTCCAGGGGCCCTAGGCCCCAAGCCACAGATCTCTATTTATTTCCACAGTACCTCCATTCGAGACAACCTGCCAGGTCCCAGATGTATTCCCAGGCACCCAACCCCATCCACAAAAATAACTGGCAGGTAGCTTGCCAGAAATTGGCATCATAGTAATGAAGGGGACAATCAGGATCGTGGCCTGTGAGGAGGTTGGCAGATGTTTTCTGGTAAGTGAGCTGGGAATTGCTGGAGTCAGGCCAGCCACTGGAGCCATCAAACCTCTGGAACTTTCTTAAGTTGATTGTCCAAACAGAGGCTTCTCCCCTCTGGGGGGTACTGAGCACCATGAATATCCAGACCCTGTTCTTAAGTCCTGGCATAAATAGAAGGCTTAGTCTGTCTGTTTCAGTTACTAGGTCAAAGGGGCAATGGTTAGAGCCCTTGCATTGCTATATATTTGTGTATTAGAAGAGTTACTCCAGTGATCATTCCTGGGATAATGATGTCTTTGGGATGCACTTGGTATGTATGATGTAATCCTTCTCTGCCCAGCACCTGCGGTCCTTGTTAAAGGGGAGGAGCCCATCCAGGCGGGTTCTGCCTGGTGTTGTGGAGGCAAAAGGTAGGGGAGACTGGGATAAGGAAGAGGTAACAAGCCCTTAGCATCCAGGTCAGGGCCAGGAGTTGGCTCATCCCCTGGCCCCACCTTCTCTCCTAAAGGACACAGGTAGAACACAAACCCATTAAGGGCAGAACCTCGCCCGAAACAAAAGGCAGAAAGAGATGGTGTCTACTCCAAGACTTCTGGCTCGTGAACCCTATAGGAAGCCAGCCTCCTTGGAGGTCTGAGAAGGAGTTTGGGCTTCTTGGCAAATGCGAAAGCAATGCAACAGGAGAGGCAAGGTCAAATGCAAAGGACATGGAGCAGCAAGCATGGGAAGGAGATGGGCAGATCTCAGGGCCTGTTGGTAGAGTGTGACCTCATGATGGTCTTACAGGCAGGGCCAGTTGAAGATCTTGAAATCCTTGGTGGGGAGCTGAAAGCTGATCTCAGAACCTACTGTTTACATGTGAGCTGGATGCTCCTCCCCTAGAGCATATTCTGGAAAAGCAGAGTCAATTGACAGTGTTTCCTTCCAAACTGCAGTCTCAATAAAGGGCCATTCAGTCTTAAGACAAACAAATCCCTTGTCCCACATACCTGCTCCTCAAATAATGCTGGCTTTTTGGAGTTTCGTGATTCCCACAGCCCAGCAAGCTGCCTGCCCAGGGGGCTTTTTAGGCAGCTTGCCACCTCTTTGGATGATGGCCGTCTGAGGAACATGAGACAACGGCTTACCTTTTGTATCGCCACCCAGGCAACATCTTCTGCCTACACAGCTCCTGGAGGTGGTGTGTGACCGCAGAAACCACATAGAAGACATGCAAGAGTGAGAAAACACTTTGCAAAGACTCAGTCACTGGTGCTGTTCCATGGCAGAAATCAATTGACACCCTCAGCCACATGTCATCTTGCGTCCCCCCACCCACCCCGCGCCCCGCTATGCACTGTAGTCCTCTTCTGCACAATACCAAAGCCTCTCCAAGGAATTCCTGCTCTCACGGGCACTTCTGCTCCGGGACGAAGATTTCTGTTCCTGGATGTTGGCTCAGACACTGAAAGTCAGCCTCTTCTTCAAGGACGTCAAGCAGAATCACTCTCTCGTAAAATGTGCACAGGCATGAAGCAATTTGCGGGAGCTTTGGGGACGTGAGTCTATGCCACAGCAATGAGGTCGACTTGAAGCACTTTTGAGTCGAATGTCAGGAAAGTGTTCTCACAACTTGCGGCTTAAGAGCTCTCTCTGGGACAAGGGACTGGACTGTCCTTTACTCAGGGGAATGCTAGGTACCTGGACATAGTTTTAATGCCCAGACCTCTGCTGGTTTCGCGTCTCTCCTCCTTCCCCTCTATTAAGTCTCCACCCATGTGATTTAGACCACGTTCTGTCCAGAGCAACGCAAACTGCTCTTTTCGAAGGTCCAGATCAGCCAGTGACTTTAAATCAATCTCTGCCCTCTCCCCTAAGGTGCTTGTCAAGGCATTTCCCAGAACAAAGGCAGCTTCTTCCTTAAGGGCTTTGAAACCAGCAGTTGAGATAACAATTTCACCTCCTAACATTTATCATTATAACAGATTCCAAAAATGCTTTCTATAACTTTGATGTGGGGAAATAGTTTTGAATTGTGGGGGGTGGGGGATGGGGGGGATGACAACATAGTTACAGATACAATCATAAAGAAAATTCAGAATGACCTAGAAAGAAGGAGATAAAATTCTCTGAGAATCTAAGTAACTCTTTCTCATAGCTCAGTCACAGAAGATGAGAACCTGTGGATGCCTTCCAGGCTAATGTGGTTTGATGGAACAAGACCCCCTGAAAGGCTTCCATGAACCCTAAAAATACTTTGCTCAACAGACAGCAGGACGCTGTGTTTGTGAATCTGTACTGAGGCACTACATTATAGCTGGTAGTAGGAGTAAGTGCAGAGGCTCTTCAACTCAGGGGAAGCCTCACTGGAGGAGGAGAGAGAGAACGCTGAGAGGGGGATTGGACAAAATGCACTCAGGGTCCTCTTTCCTCCATCCGGGCTCCACCTTCCACAGTTTCAGAACCTGAGAAGAGGGTACTCAAATTTGAAACCCAGCAGTGGATAGAACCTGTCAGAAAGATAGCGAGCTCAAGATCTAAGCACCTCCCTGAACACCTTCACCCGGTGACTGAGTCCAAAGACAAGAGTCTGTTGGGGGGGGGGCATATCAATAGCTCAAAATGAGTGTTTCTAGAGACAGCAGAGGGAGAAATGAGATACAGGGGGATCCAAGACAAGAGAGAACTCATCAGTATGAGGAGAGAAGTTTAAAGTCAAGAAGGGTGGAGACACAAATGGCCTTTTAGCTTTGACTGAGCATTAATTCCTGGATGGCAATTACCTAACTTTATGTCAGAACCTTGGGAGGAGAAGATGAGGAAGTGTGGTATTGTTGCCTTTTGTCCAGGTGAGGGTTGCTAAGCCCTTCCTCAAGCTGAACAGATTCCTGCCTTTTCCTTGAAGGGCTTTTTATATTGCCACATATGCTAAGAGCACATGATCTTTCTTAGGCTTAATACCCGACTCTTTTCCTAGTCCAGGCTCAGCATTTTCCATTCATGTCCTGCTGCACGAGAGCTTCCCAGGGGTGACTGCACGTGGTCTTGGAGGTTCCTCTGTCCTGGAATTTACCGTGCATTTCCATAATCATTGAATTTTTAAAAATTTCTTTCCTCTCTTTTGTATGATCTCTCACAGCCTGTGCCATCTCTCCAGTTGTTTAGCCAGAACACATAGTTTAGACTAAATGGCTGCTGAATTGATTTGATTCTGTGGTTGGCATCCAACCAAATGCTGAAGTGCACAGCACGGTAAACAGCCAGATCACACTAGTGAATGAAAACCTGTATGTTTGGTCTCAACCAGAGTCACCTGAGACAAAAATTCCTACCTCAGAGTCCATACAATGGCTGTCTTGAGAATGGTTATTACAATGATGGTGAAATGAGTTCACCACCATTTTAATAACACCTATCACTTTTTTTCAGCCCTGGGCAATTTCCTTAATTATCTGAGCCTGGCATCCTTAAGTGTAAAATGGGAATAAATAAAATTTCTTCCTGAAGTTGTTGTGAGGATTCACATGTAAGAAGGCCTAAGCAAACAGCTGGCAGGGTATTGCACAGAAGCTCAACAGTGTCATGTCCCCTTTATTTCCTCTTTAGGGTGGCTATAGTTCTCCTTAGGGCAGTCCTGGTTACAGTTGCTATGGCCTCCTTTTGTAATTATCCCCACTGTACTCTTTTATCCAAATTGGCACTCTGGTTGGGATGATAAATTACACTGTTGCTCTATTAATGAGCCTGCTGCTGCTGCCAGTGGTGCAGACTTGACTTCTGGTAAAATGACAGCTGGGGACCTTATTTTGAAATGAGATAACACGTGCAGAGGAGAAAAGTCTTCTTGGGACTTTGAAAGTCATCATCCAAGGTAGGGGTATAAAGCACCAACCGTTGCAGCCATACGTCACTTACGTACATCTAGAAGCAAGTCCAAATGTCACTAGCCATGAGTGGCAGGCAGAGGTTTAGGGGCAGAGACTTGTGGTTCTTGGTGTTTGTTTATTGATTGTTTGATACTTGTGGTTCTTTGCATTTGCTTTTTTTATTGATGGATTGATTGATTGATACAGGATCTTAATTCTTTGGGCAATTGAGGGTGAACTTGAACCCCTGGTGCTCCTGCCTCCACTTTCCAAATGTTTTGCTTTAAAACACTCACTCCATTGCCCCTTATCTACGCCCCAGCACTTCTAGAATCTCAGCAGTCTGTTTACACATTTCCCACCTGGGAGTCAAATTACTTCCACTCAGCAGTTGATGAACCTTCCATCTCTTTAACACGTAGGTTAAAGCACTGCCTGTTGGACTGGAAAAGAAACCTCTTTCTAGGCTTACGGTTTTCTCATCTGTTGCTACCCATGCCTGTCTTTCTTATGAAGGGGACCACATCTTGGTGTCATTCTACCTTTTCCCCAGCACCAGTGCCTGCCACTTGTCAGATACGTGAGACCTCTGTTGAATGAGTAAGTGGTGGACTGAGTGAGTTGTCCAGAACTGCTATTGCACAGAGTGGCCTTTGAACTACTCGGTCTTCCTTGACACCTATGCACACAGGGCTAGATTCCTCTGGAAGTCGTTTCTGGAAGTGGGTGGCCTTGGAACAAGATTTCTCAATGATTTTGTTAAGATTTCTTTAAGCTTATATCAGGAGAGTTGGCCATTACTCTCAGGAAACTGAAAGGAAAACATTAGTTCCTGACGAAGTCCGATATTGATTTGCAGTCCTTCAAAGTCGTTCAAAAATAATCATATCTGTTTTGATGATAAAGAAGGAAGACAAGCTTGCACGAATGAGGGAAGAGCTGCTTGAGTGAGGTAACCAGGAATAAGAAGTATTTGTCCATGTACAAATAGATTACACACCTGCTTTGCTCATCAGGATTGGCCAGGGTATCATGAGTCTAACTTGGTGCTCATGGAATCCCAGGGACATCTCTGTCTTGCATTTTGTTGTATACAGCCCATGTTAGTTAGGGTTTTGCTTAGGACAGAAGCCATTATAGGTATTTCAAGTAGAAAGAAGTCTGACACAGGAAATGGGAAACTGCACATGCCCTGGAAGTTGCTTCCTCCTTTCAGGAGCTACTAACAAAGTGCTCAGGTTTTAGGAGCTTCCTCTTGCCTGGGTAGCTGTGGCTCCAATGTGAGATATTCCCATGGGACTGTGGTTACAAATCCAAAAATTTATAGCACCCTAAAGGGTAATTCTTAAGGTGATAGTCCCAATGTCTGCCTTCTGTTAATGCTCATGTGCCTATAAACGATGGTAACATGAAAACGTCAAAACTCACTCAAAAGTCTTTGTTCATCAGAACTGTGCAGATCCATACTAGAAAGTGATCCTGGGAAAAGAGATTCCAGAATATTCCTCTTATTGAATGAGATAAAGATCCTGTTGAATTGATCACAGAGAATCTTGCACATAGGTCTATTTCAGCCATCCATCCATCTGTCCGTCTATCCGTCCATCTGTCCATCCATCCATCCCTCTATCCATTCATCCATCCATCCCTCTATCCATCCATCCATCCATCCATCCATCCATCCATCCATCCATCCATCCATCCATCCATCTGTCCCTCCGTCTGTCTGTCCACCCATCCATCAATGGTTACTAAGATGCAGCTATATACCTGAATCTGCAGTTGCCCCGGTCTTCTGTTTAAAATTTTTGAACATGGTCTTTTTCAACTATTTTCTATCTCCTACCACTTGTATAATAAATAATTCTAGACACATAGGTAGATGTACCCTGATGGCCCCTCACTATAGCTGGGAGAGTTTGTCTGTTGTTTTCAGTGAAAAAAAGAGTGGAGAGAGAAATATAATGTATATATCTGTCTGTATTGATGGATGTTTACACATAGGCCATGTATTCTTTAGTATTTAAACACTTACTTCATCATTGTTTTGATAAACAATTTATTGACATTTTTGGTTTATCTTACTGTTATTTTTTATTTTATCTTTTATATAGTGTTATTTTTATATTTCTTTTCTTGGTATTATTTTATAGATAATTGAATACAATTTTATTTATAAATTTGTAGTAGTTGAGGAATACATAAATGGGTTTATTACTTATTTATTGTGAAGTTATTATTTGTTAAATCACTGTTTTAGTGCTGGATGTTTAGATTGTTCCTGGCACTTGTAATTGCTCCATTGTTCTTTTTCCTATGGAAATTGGCTGTAAGCCTGGCTTCGGAGGATGTTTGGGGTTTTTCCCTCTTCCTGCCCTTGATATGGGCAAGAGGTCTGGAGGGTGTTGTCAGTCCACAGACCCACTCTTAGTGTTTGTATGAGGCTGGAAATGTTTAATCCAACTCACCATGTCCTTAATTAGTATAGAGAAGAAAATCCAGGCCTGGGTGAGAAGAGGAAGCTGGCTTTCCAGTCCTAGCTTCTGTGAGACAAGGAGAAGGTGACCTCGCCTCTTTGAGCTCTGGCTTCTCTCATTCCTTGGATGTCTACAGCTCTGCTTCTTCACCTTCCTCTCCCTCCTAGCATACTCTCTTCTGAGGGTCCCCCGTATCATGCTGCTCCCATTCTGCCTTTTCAGGCTCAGTCTTCCTGCATGTGGTCTGTGACTCAGTGCAGTGTGGCTGTCTCCTGTACCACCCTGGTTCTACCTGGCACTACTCACTCCCCTTGCAATGCCTTTCTTCCCTACTCTGGGACGGTATTTAGGTTGTTAGATGCTTGTGCTGCTGGGGTCCCCTTCCACTCTTACTTTGCTTTCTTCCTATCATAGCATAGAACTATGGCTCACACCCTCTTGCTCTACAGTGCCTCCTCTAGGAAAGGGCCGCCTTAGCTCTGTTGACTAAACCCAGAGGTCTTTACTGTGCTGTTTTACACTGTCTACTCTTCTGATCTCCCTTCAGGGCCTTTATGTGCCACCCGTCTATAGCACAAGATAGATGTTCCATGTTGTTGGAATATGCAAATAAAATACGTTGTTGAGGGCAAGCTTGCTTTTCACTGATAAATCTGGATCTGGCAGAATAAGCACAAGTCCACCTTCCTTGATTGAAAAACAGGAAAGTGACTTGCAGCTGTTTCCTTTCCCTCCATGGCAGCACAGGATACACATGGCCAGTGTGGGGTTCCAGGGTTCTTTCCTTATCAGTGATACCCATTGCTAGCTCCTCTTGAAATGGTAATAAGAGCTTTTCCTCTGGGGTATCTGCTTCATTCAGAATGATCTCCATCTTCACCGTGCAGTGAGTGTTACCTGGATGCCTCTGAAGTCCTCTGAGGGGGATCTTTATTCACCCGCCTCAACACCAACTCCATCTGCCCTTGTGTCTTGCTTTAAACAAAGATATTTTTCCCATTACACCTCCCTGTAAGGAAGAGGATGTAGGAACAAAAAGATCCTCTGCTGCCATCCTTTTGGGATAAATTTTGCACACATTTGAACAGAGGGAAAGATCACACCCAGAGAACTCTATTAAGCTTTCCGAAGAACAAATGAATAAATGTCAAAGGGAATAAAAGAAGAAGTAAGGTTTAAACACGAGTCTGTTTCCAAATTCCTTGTCAGTTCACAACGCTGGCTTCTCAAGCCAGGTTCTTTGCTAAAAAATGCTTTACGTATTATTCTGGTTTCAGTTTCCATG
This sequence comes from Microtus pennsylvanicus, assembly GCF_037038515.1. NCBI lineage: Eukaryota > Metazoa > Chordata > Mammalia > Rodentia > Cricetidae > Microtus > Microtus pennsylvanicus. Next base: position 32,607,330 of record NC_134596.1, read on the forward strand.
ACAAATCTCTGACAAAAGCAGTTTGGGGGAGAGAGGGGCTTATTTTGGCCTATGGTTCCAGGTTCCAGTTTCTCATTGAAGGGAGGTCGGGTGGAGAATATAAGCAGCTAGTGACATTGCATCCACTCTCAGATGCAGAATAAAACACACAGGCCTGCCGGGCGGTGATGGCGCACGCCTTTAATCCCAGCACTCAGGAGGCAGAGGCAGGCGGATCTCTGGGAGTTCGAGACCAGCCTGGTCTACAACAGCTAGTTCTAGGACAGGCTCCAAAACCACAGAGAAACCCTGTCTCAAAAAACAAAAAAAAACCCAACCAAACAAAAAAAACCACCACCACCAACAAAAACCACACAGGCCCATGCTGCCTGCTTGCTTCCTACGCATGCTCAGATATCTTTACTCACTGTGGTTCAGGTTAGGGTCCCTGCCCAGGCAATACTGCATCCCACAATAATTATCAGCCGAGGCAATCCTCCACAGACATGCCCACAGGTCTGTCTGACTTGGACAATTCTGCAAGTTAGGTTTCCTTCTCTTGCTTCTGGGCTCTGTCAAGCTGATAGTTAAAACTAACCAGCACACATATTCAAACGGACCCTTGTAAAACCTATGAGGCACAGCACTAGACCTACTTTGCACTATGATGAGGAAACCAGGACACAAGCTGGTATAGCTCCCATAAGATCAAAGGATCACCTGAGGACTTAATGATGTTGATGCCTTTTCCTCCATACCGTGGTGTTTCTTCACTCACCCAAAGACAGGGAGGGGTTCAAGCCGCCATAATGTAATGATGCCCAAGAAGGAATAATTTGAGACAACTCTCACTTGCTACCCAAGCCCTAGAAGGAAGACTCTACAAACACTGCCTCGCCCTCCTGAAATCTCTCTCAGGGAATCCCAGGCTCTGTTATGATGGGCACTTCACGGTATTTGGCAGAATATGTTATTGTTAGATTTTCAATGGATGCTGACATTTAAATAGGCTGCAGGGGAAAGGAACCTCTATCTACTGTTCAAGAAAATGTAAATTAATGCAGCCACTAAAGGAAATAGAATGAAGGTTGTGTGGGATGCCCTTCTGTGTGCTGTGAATATGTGTTGCTTTTATTGGTTGCTGAAAAATACTGCTTTGGCCAATGACAGGGCAGAATGTAGCAAGACAGGAAATACAAGCAGAGATGCAGGTAAAGAAGGGTGTGGCTGAGAAAGAAGCCAGAAAGTTACCAGAACACAAGATATACTAGAGAGCAGGTAATGCCACAGAGCCACATAATGATACACAGATTATTAGGGATAGATTGGTTTATTTGTAAGAGCTAACCAACAATAGCCATTGGCCAAGCAATTACGATTAATATTAAGTCTCTAAATGATTATTTTATAAGTGGCTGCAGGAACCAGCTGGCAGGAGAGAAACTAGCCTAGTGGGACTGGGCAGCACAAGAAAACTTTGGCTTTTTTTTTTTAGAAGGTTCCTCAAAAACTAAAATTCTAACTACTGGTGATATAATTGCTTCTCCCCACATACAGACTTAAGGGAATCAAAGTCAGTGCACAATAGAGATACCAATACATCCATGTTTATCTATCTCAGTGATTTACAATACCCAAGTTATAGAATTAATTTATGTGTCCATTAATAGATGATTGATATCTATTAATGAGATACAAATATAAATGTACTGTAATAAAATTGCTTGAGAACTGAACAAGCAAGAGCAAGATTGATAATTCATGGTTTAGAAACTAATCCCTGTAGGCATCTGTTTGTGCTTCATTTTTATCTATCTTTGAAAACTTTTCCATATCTTGATGAAATTATCGGCATCCTCTGAATATCAAAGAGAGACTGTAAATGTGTTTCCTTTGTAACTGAATTATAGTTGAATGTAGGCAGTGACATGCTGATCCGTCTCACTGCTCATATATCCATGGTTACACATTGCACACTGATTTCTGCTCTAAATCATTTAACTACCTGTGGGAAAATTTCTTGACACCTTAAGAGCAGATGTAAGAGAAGTGCGTGGAGAATGATGGGAGAGAGTTGGGTTCTTGCAGAGAGAGGGGAGGAAGCTTGCAAGGCTTTTCAGCTCTGTCTTCTTCAGTCATGACTGGTGAACAGGCAAATGAAGGAGATGGAGGCTTTGGAATCTCACAACTCCTTAGGAGAGACGAGAGACAAGAAAGCACTCGACTTTCAGGGGTTTAGTCTAAGCAATCAGCTTCTCATAGCTGTCACATGGCTGATGCAGATTGAGGGCAGTTTTCCTCTGGTCCAGTTCTATCCTTGGGTCAAGGGAACTGATAACCGACAAGGACCCATGTCTTGCCTCATGTCCTCAGATACCAAGGAATGACTTGATTGTGTAGGAAATGTACTCAAGCTGGAAAGTAAATCTATAATCATGATGGGTTTGCATGATTTGCTCCATAATTTCCACAACTCTTGTTGTATGTCAGTGATTCTTGCTAGAATGATAGACAGTTAGTAACTAAACAGCATCTGTCCCAGCCTAAGGCTGCAGCGTGGGTAGAAAGCTCCTAGAATCAGGCATAGTTGTGGATTTGGAGATTCTGTGATACAATATAACCTGCCTGTTGCTACATACACGTTTCTTTTGTGCCAACTAGAATTTATTGGGCCATTTTCCAATAAAAGAGGAGTAATTTTTCCCCACAGAGAAAAATCCTATATGTGCAGTCTTGATTCTGAAGATGTAAGGCAGAGGTAGTGTTCTTGGACCTGAAATTGGATCATCAAAGCACTTTAGGTAAGAGGGATGCTTAAGTCATGTCTCTCTCGGGATTTCACTTGATTTACTTCGAGGATGTTAAGAGGCTTAATTGCCCTGTGAATACTTAGCCTGTGCTAGCTATTCTTAAGGCACCCCTTTTTAGTAATTCCCAGCTACCAAAGAGCAAGGGGCTAGAGAATTCCTATCAAGGCTTCCCTGAAGCACTGTCCACTCATATTCATGTATTATGAGTCCTAGGTGTGAAACTCTGATGTGCTGGAAACGGTTTCATGATAAATAAATAGGTAAATACTGTTTCCTATACTTTCAGTGGCATAAAGGTGTACTTTCACCTTGACCAACTTCAAGTTCCTGACATCGAGTCATTTGACTATACAGGGAGGTGGGGAGGCACAAGCTGAAGCTGCCATGACTGTCAGAGCCCTCTGGAGTGAAGCCACCTACACCATAGAGTCAAGCAAGATGCTTCTCTGGGATGGAAGCTGGAAGCATTAGAGAAATCTGTTATTAAACTGTATAAACCTTAATTGATAGTCAGATGTTGATCTTTATTTTCTTTCTTTTCCCCCTCTGAGTCATTACTGCATCCTTGAGCGAATCCCTTTTATAGCCAGGAGGGATTCAGGTGAGGTGAAACACCTCCTCACAGCTAACACCACCAGTCTATGCCTGGGAGCGCAGAATCCATGAAGGACCGACGGCTGCCCCTCCTGTCTCCAAAAGCCTTTTCCATTTTTACCTCTGATAACGTAAGGGAGATGGAAGGTTTTTCCCTAAAGAAGCTTTGGAAGAATCTCTGAGATAATGAGCCCCATCTCCATCCTTCTCCCACAGCCCCACCTCTAATCCCACATTATCATCACTCTTGATTTTCATTATCAGATTTCCCTTCTGTGTGGGATGTGGTCTGTGTGCAAATTGTCTGGGATCTTTGAGGAAAGTGAGATGGCAGGGCCAGGAATATATGGAAGCTCATAGAGGCATTTAACGAGCCTGTCAGCTGATGACTGGGATTGAGTGTGTCTGAGTCATTCTCTGAAGTACATTCTCTCTCTGTAGCAGAACTATGGTAATGTATATGAAAATACACAGAGATACATACATACATACATACATACATACATACATACATACAGATATACATACATACATACAGAAATACATGCACACATGAGGCATGAAACCAAAAAAGGTCTATGGTAGGCAAGAGGCACAGAGCTAAAATTTTTCAGTGGCTTCTTTCTGTATGACTCAGAGCCTGTGGCTTTTTCTTACATTTGAAAGCTATCTGGGAAAAAATATAGACAGATTAGCAAAAGAGCTTACACATACTTAGCAAAGCGTAAAATATTTACCATTTGTTCCTTTCACAGAGTAAGTTGAGTGCATCTCAGAAAGTGTTGAAAAAGGCCAAGCACATCTGGAATGCGAGTCCATGGGCCAGATGCTGGTGTATACAGTTGTGACAGGCAATTAAGCAGCACCGTTATGCGCACCGTGTTTAATTAGGAGCCTGAAAAATACTCTAAATATTTCTCATCTCATGAAGCCTTGGCACAGCTAACATGGTAGTGTGCTCTGATAATCTCTAAAATGGCTGTATTTCTCCATCTTGTCTGAAGAGGATTCCCATTTTCTTTATTTTATGAAGCATGTTTGGGAGTCAGTGTGCTCTGGAATATGACAATCTGGTTCTCTGAGCCATTGCTGCATTTTAATAGGCTTCTTTCTCCTGGCCACCCCATGCCTTCAGTCGACTCCTTCGGTCCTTCTGTTCCTGTCTTCTAGAATCAACCCACCATCTCTTCCATTGGTCACAGTCTCTCTCTCCACTACTCTTAGAGCATTTAGTCTTCATTCAATAAAAATCTCTACTTTCTGAAACTCTTTTTTTTAAAGTTTTTATTGTGCCACTCTTAATAAAGGAAGCGATCTCAAGAAAACATGTTTTCTTATGATCTGTAAGATTGTATTTTTTTTAATATGGAAATGTTACTTAGAAATTTTCTAGGGAAAAAATTTCTTAGGCGTATACTGAATAATTCACTGACTAATTAAAAAGGAACTATTAAAGGCAATTTAACCTCATTTTTGTAACATGTAACAAGGAAAAATAATTTATAGAAAGATGAGAAAAGACTTTTTTTTTCTGCCTCAGTTCATCCACTGATGTGGTGGGAACCCTGGGAAGTTCAAGGTTCTACAATGCTGTCCAAGAAAATGGTAATTTGTCAGATGCTCCTTCAGGTCCCTCATAGCTTCAACAGTCTGTCCAGAATGTTCTAAGATTGCAGAAGTCTAAGAAAAGATTTAGGGAAACAAGACAAGCGACTCCATTCTATTAGATTTGTATCTGGGTTTTTTGTTTTTGTTGTTGCTTGTTTGTCTGACAGCATATACCAGTTATTGCTTAATAATGATCACAATACAGCTTTATCAAAAATATAATAGTTGATGCTAAATTCTGTTTGGTAGACAAGAATTCCTGTTTTCACACAGCAACAGATTAAGAATCAAAGGTTCCCATAATCCTGTTAAGTACATTTTCTTCTCCATGAGCGAGCTGGCAGGCCTTTGATCATGGACTTGGGCAGAATATTAGTACTTCCATGCCCTTCAGAAAGCCCCAGCTGTCTGAGGCATCCTGCCCCAGAGGTCCCTCAAATCTGATTTGATCACTCTTAATTTACTTCTCAGACAGAGCTATTGATTGTGGGAGTGGAAAGGGCCGCTTTTCACTTCACACGGAGGTCATGAGCTTCAATTTCGTAAATTCTTATTTACTGTAACAGATGCTAGTGGCGTGCACGCTGCCGTCAGTGCCTACTCAGCCCCTAAATTCTCCCATCATTTCTGCTTTCCCAGCATGCTTCTCTAGAAAGTTTCATGTTTTCCTCAGACTTCGGTCCTTTCATCCTTTTCAATACAGAAAGGGCTCATGGTTTTCTTCTTTCTCACTTCTAAGCCACAAAAGCCCCCAGATAGTCTCTTTGCATCATCGATTCTTTGAACATTACTAGAAAGCTTGCTTCTCTGTAAGATGCTATGATCCAGGGATAGTTCTCACGCTTCGAGACATTCCTTTCCCGGTGGGAGTTAGTAGGATGAGCAGACCCAGGAGTTCGTACTTGACAAGTCTGTGAGTACAAGAGAAGCATTTCCAATCAGATGAAGATGATAATCAGGTGAACTTCATAGTGAAGGAGATTTGTGAGTTCTGCCTGAAAAGTCTCGTCAGAGTTTGTTAGGACAATGGGAGGACCAACACTTCATTCAGAAGGAACCATCAATGGGAACCCGTGAAGCCATAAGAAACGGTGGCATGATCAGAAAGTGTGGGGGATTGGAAGGAAGGTAGAGAATCTAGATGCCGGCAGAGGATCTGTGGAGCTGGGAACTGTCTTACTCCCTGGACTGCTGTCCCCAGGACTACAGGCCTGTTCTTTACGAATTCCCCCTTTTGAGTCATCCTCTCTGTAACTTCTCTTTCAATCTAAAGAGATTTTCAGTGTATCTTCAACACTGGATGTACGCATGCATTGCGCGCGCAACACACACACACACATACACACACACACACACACACACTGTCACTCACTCAGCTTTATCTTGTACCTTCTTCTGCTCTGTACCTCATTTTCAAGGTTCTCAGAAAGGCTATTTTCCCTCATTTCCTATTCTCTCTATCCTGGCATAATATGCTTAAGAAAGAAAAGGAATGAGAATGGGTGTATTTGGGTGCATCCTTGTCCGAGTACCCCCAATCCACAGGCAGTGTAATAGCATGTAGAGTCAAAGCCTCTGGGAGGCAGTTTGGTTGGTCATGAGGGCAAAGTCATTACGAATGACACTTATGTACTTAAAAAATAGCCTTTGCGAACCTCCTTACCCCTTCTACTGTGAGAAAGCACAATGCGAAGATGGCCGTTTCCGACCCAGGAGACAGTCCCTCATCGGACACTGTGCCCACCAGCACTTTGATCTTGGGGTTCAGAGCCTCTAAAACTAAGAAATGCGTTTCTGTTCCTCATACAGCATTCCATTGTCTTGTGCTGCTGCAGCAGCCTGTGTGGACGGCAACATCATCGACTCATCATTTTAATATAACCCTATGAGTCCATTTTCATTGCTTTGCTCTCCATTTTTTGCAGCTCGTGAAGGTTCATATCTTCCTTGAATATGAATGGCGATGACTAGCCTGTTTTTAAGATGAATGAAAAGTTTCCTCACAAAGAAATGTACAGAGGGAAGAGGGGATGAGAGGTCATGTGCTACCACACTTGCTCTATGGTCTGATTTAGACAGTGTGTATTTGGGTCTATAAACATCAGGTCTTCCTGGGCCCTGTCTGCACCATTTGTCTTCATTTCCTACTGCTGTGTCTTAGAACCAATCAAAACAAGGAAACAAATGTGTTGCTTACAGCTACTCAAGTAAGTACTGCTCTTTACTCTCAAAGATGCTTAAACATGAGCGTCATGAAGTGTAGTTCATGGGCAAATGCCCTGAACCTGAAATATGTGGTTTCCTATGCCTAGTGGCTTACACAGCATAATACAAATGCAAGCAGTAGGTTAACCTGAAGCAGTCTCTGGCATGTCCTCCGTGGTTCTTCATCACCTCTCAAGCAGAACGGCTGAGAACTGGGAATGGCTTCCAGTATGCCCTTGACTCTTTTGTCCTCCATCAATTATTGCCATATTCAGCTGTTAATAGTGTAGGGGATTTTGCATATTCCTGAAGAAGTTATCATTTCACTGAACACTAGATTCTCTGATGAATTAGAAACATTTGCACTTTTAGAGTATAAAAGTAAATAAACAACTCCATAAATCTCTTATTTTTGGTGATGGGACTGCGGTCTAGAAAGGGGAGTGTGCTTTAATCGAAGATTTAATGTTAATTTGTCTTTTATTTTCACATCGTGTAGCTGTCCTGTTGGGATAGTAAATCATCTCAACTCCTTTGACCCAAGTGGAATAGACGTTGGTGAAAAATTAGAGCTCTGCTTTCTTAACTTTTAAGGGAATATGGAATCCTGATTTCTCGGAAATTGCAGAAGTGTGAAGATTGCCAACCCTTTTGCCTACTTAGGGGATTAGCTAATTGAGCGGCACAAATTCATCCCATGTAGAGAAGAAATTTTCAACATAAGCAAAATACTTTCCAAATTGTCTAATCAGTTGATTTCTGGGAACAGTTAGATGCAGTAACTGGATCAGCAACAGCACCCTCTCGGTCTTTCAGCAGCCACAAGAGGCTGTTATACCTGTCCTGAACCCTGTCTTAATTATATGAGAGGGACACGGTGTATTATAAAATGGAAGCAAAGTGTCAGCATGGAGGGTTTGAGAGATGCTGAATGGGAGGTTGGAAGTCTTGACCCTACCTAATATGGATGGTAAGATAGTAAGGGTGGGTGTCCAGAAAGCTGGGAGGAATAATGGAGATGGAGCAAATTGTGCTGGGAGAAGTCAAGGTGAAGGTGGCATTGGAGCTGCCCATGGCTTAAGAGTTGGAAGCACTGTTCTGAGGAGATGTACATAGTTAGAGAAACTTACCCTGAGGGGAGACAAGGTTATGATTGGGAAGAACAGCTGAGAGGATCAGGATTGAGAAATCCTGGCAATGTATAAGTTTAGGAAAGGAAGCAATAAACTCCACAATGTCAATAGATTAGAGTTTTCCTGCCGTGGAACAATCCTTTTGTACACTGTGAGGGTGTAGTATTGTCATTGGTGTAAGAAAGCGTCAGTTGGCCAATACCTAGGAGAGGTTAGGTAGGAGGGCTGGACAGAAGGAATGCTGGGAAAAAGAAGGACGGAATCACCAGGAGTTGCCAGCCAGATGCAGAAAGAGCAGGAGGTGAACATACCATGCTGAAAAAAGGTACTGACACATGGTAGAGCATAGATAAGAAGTATGGGTTAATTTAACTTGAAAGAGTTAGTTGGTAACAAGCCCAAGCTATCGACTGAGCATTTATAATTAATAATAAATTTCCCCGTGGTTATTTTGGATCCTACTGGCAGGACAGAGCTGATTGGGGGTCCCAGTTAAAAAATTTGCTCACATTTTTCAGGACTAGACTGTGAGGTATACATTAGCTGAGAGAGAGCTTAAAGAAGCAATTTTGGGATAGACACCAAGCCCCAAAATAAATATTACTTGGGACCAAAGATGTAGTACATGAAATTCTGTTTCTAAATGTTTATGAGATGTATGAGGATTCCATTGTGGAATAAGCCTAGGGTTTCACTGAATTGCACTTTTTTTTTTTTTTGGTTTTTCGAGACAGGGTTTCTCTGTGGTTTTGGAGCCTGTCCTGGAACTAGCTCTGTAGACTAGGCTGGTCTCGAACTCACAGAGATCCGCCTACCTCTGCCTCCCGAGTGCTGGGATTAAAGGCGTGCGCCACCATCGCCCGGCACTGAATTGCACTTGAAGTAACTTGAAGTTGGCTAAATCCTGAAACTCCATATCCTAACCATCATATCTTCAGCCCTTTTTTGATTGTCAGTGGCTGGACACACCATTCTTCAGTTTGTTTAATATAAATTTTAAAATAATTGCATGTTGACTAGATTATTTTAAAATATGAGAAAGGAATATATTCAGAGTTGAGGAATATTTGTTTAACTATGCAAAGATGTGTTGCATCTGTTCATGTTGCAGAATATTTGGTTAACTATCTAAAGATGCGTTGCTGTTTTACCTTGCTGGTTGAAGACACCTGATTAGTCTAATAAAAAGCTGAATGGCCAATAGTGAGGAGGAACTATAGGCAAGACTTCTGGACTCGGAGAGAATGTGAGAGGAGGAATTTAGGCTGGGGAAGAAAGAAAAAGGGACACTAGGAAGATGTCATTAAAAAGTGCTTTTTCTTTTATAGGGTTCTATATGAATCTGCCTTAATTTATTAACCAATTTTTAACCCAGCGCAGTTCTGGTTTAAAAACTAGCTCTGAATCACATCTATTTTACTGATAATAACCTGGGATAGTTGCTGAGAATACCAGTTACATTCTCTCTCCACTGTATTGGACTTTGGATTTCAAAATTCACTGAGTAAGTTTAGCTAGTAACCTCAAAATGTTTTTTGGATAGTTTTTGACAGGTTGATTGCTGATCTAAAGATAGCCTTCTTTGGATCAGGTACTCACACATAGTTCCAGAGGTCGTGGTGAGAGTCTGAGGGTATTGGATGGAAGGTATGGATGCTTGCAGTAGTGAATTTCTCAGGAAAGAGGTGTATACAAGGCTTCTCAGGGTTGGCTTGTGCAGTCTAAACATAGAAGAAAACTATTATAGAATTTACATTGTCATTTCACATATGAGAAGGCTGCCAAGTTTACTGATGTCAAAGTCATGTGTCTCTGTCAGGATTCAGTCCTTGAAGTTGAGGTCAGTGCATTTTGGTTCTGTGATATTGTGTCTTGCTGATATTCCATGGATGTTTTGATCGAACCCTTTGGTTTTGAGCATATTTACCATTGATATTTTGTAGAATAAGTATAGAAAAACAATTTCATCCTATTGAGTAAATACCCATTAAAAAGTGCTTTTTCTTTTATAGGGTTCTATATGAATGTACTTTAATTTATTGACCAGTTTTTAACCCAGTGCAGTTCTGGTTTAAAAACTAGCTCTGAATTACAACTATTTTTACTGATATTAACCTGGGATAGTTGTTGGGAGCTATAGATCCCTGGTCCCTTGACTTTCTCTGTCTGCAGCTGCTCTGAGCACGAGACCTTGATGGAAGGCTGACGAGGCCTGCAGCTGCAAGATCACGAGAACTGGGTGTGGCTAAGGATCCCTGTATAAACTGCCCCTGAGCACAATAAACTGGGCATTGGCATTCTTGTATCAGGATGACCCGTGTCCCTGTCTCTCTGTGTCTCTCTCTGTCTCTCTCTCTCTCTGTGTGTGTGTGTGTGTGTGTGTGTGTGTGTGTGTGTGTGTATGTACGTTCCCAGCTCACGTATGGTCTTGTAGTGACACGGGAGCTATAGGACCATCGGGATTTTACAGGACTGCTCGGGTTTTTAGAGATAGGTTTTTGTGTATAACGTGTATTACTTAGATACGAAAGTGTTTTACCTACTGTCCTTTCATTTTTGGAAAGTTTTATTGATCAGTTCTTCTTCCATTTACCCCTCTTAGTCTTTGCAGTTGTAAAAGTCAGTTTTTCCGACATCGTATTTTAAAGGTAAATTTTTAAATATTTTATTTATTTGTTAGTTTTTCCTGAGGGTGTTTTTAAACCATTAAACGTTTTATTGTTGTTGCTGGTTATTTCTTATTTTAAAAAAACTTAAATATTTCTGGTGCTGGGAATCAAGCACGACCTCGTACACGGTAGGCAGATACAGTGCTGCAGGGCAGAGAGCGAGCTCTGAGCAGTTCCAAGCAGCCTTTTCCTCACATCTGATTTCTGAGGCAGTTTTATGCTGTGAAAGCGTTGCTTGATCTTTCAGTTGATTCTTACACAAACACCTCGGTGTTTTCTCTATTGTCAATTTCAGTGTTGTATTTCTTGGTCACTATTTTTCTGTCACTATTTTCATTATAAACTGGAAAAATAGCAGTCATTTTTACTGCTCTACTTTCTCAAGATAACAAAGAAGAATAAACAAAGAACAAGGTCACAAGTTTTCAGTGAGTGTGGGGAAAACATTCCACATATCTGGGAGAATCTCCCAGAGTGTTCTAACCATGGATGTATCCCAGGATACTACTTGGTGTTTCTTTTCTTTCTCCTTCAAGTTTGCGTCCATCAGAACAGACTCTTTGCCTCTCAAAAGTACAAGTAAGGAGAAAGGAATGGTCCTTACCTTCATGGGTAAGGATCAGGAAAAAATATCTACCCAATGAAGGCAGCCATTGCTGCTTGACTCTATCAGGGGGACAAGGTCTTGCTTCGCTGACCTTGGCTTCTAAAGTCCATGCTGTCTTGGGGTTTGGGCAGGAGATGGAAAGGAGTGACCTTTCACCTTCTTCTGCGTCTATCCAAGTTCTCCTAGGCTTGGAGAAGCTCCCAGGCATTTCTCCATTTCCCCTACAGAGTATAAACCTCCCTGGAGGCTATTCTTGTCTGGAATCCAAGGACTGTGTGTCAATTAAGGCTCTTGGAAGTCAGGATCTCTTGTCTCTCAAATGTCTCCAACTTCAACTTTGGAAATAGTTGTCTTATGTTCCACCCGGTCCAGGAGTGTTACTAAGGCCATGGTGTCCACTGGGATTTGCATCATCAACAACCCCATAGGAACATGGGAAGCATTGGGAAAAACAAGTAAAAATGACTGTAGAGAAGCTGTCATATTTTATAGTAAATTGAGCATCAGATGTTGATTCCAGCTGTGGGACTCTCTGGAAAGATGGTCTGCGGTGTTGTCCTGACATGACCTTCCTCCGGTCTATCTTCAATGAGTTGCAGTGAGTAGAGGGCAGAGGTATAACCCTCGTGAGGCTGCTTCACATGATTGAGCCTGAGATAAAACATCTTCCCTTTTCTCATTTTCCATGAAAACATGAGCTTTAAAATGCAGATCTTCCCCCAAACCGGCGGACATTCGTAAGTGGCTGACCCTTTGAAAGCAAAGTTGTTAACAACCTTATACTTCTCTTTCCAGCTTGGTCCTGATCCTACCTCAGGGTGCCTTGCTTTGGGTTTGACCTTGAACCTTCATACAGTTTCTCAGACACCGGTTATTGAATTAGTTGTGGCTACAGCTCAGGTGATCCTGCTGACCTGAGATGGCTCCCGGTAAAGCTTCTAACGCTTCCATACCACTTCTGGCTCCTGTACCACTCTGAAGGCCACATCCACTACTAGATTTCCTTTAACCTTTGTTTGTGATTTTTTGTTAATAATAAATGGTTTGCCAACCCTTTTGTACCCAGCTTGTATCTTACAGATACAACATAATTATTTCATACCCACTGAAAGAGGAATACAAGAGATTGGAAACTATAAGAGCCTGAAAGGTGTACATCTGAGCCCGTTCATCACATGCTAGCTTGGTGAATATATTTCTGTGTGCTTAAATAAAATAAAGGTGAAAAAACCCAACGCTATGCTGCAGGAATTATGAAGATAGAGTACAATGACGAAGGCTCTTTTTCTTCTCTGATTGGAATTAATTATTTGTGTCTATTATTTTACAGATCTTAATCCATTATTCCTTACCCTGTTTTACCTCAAGGAAGTAAAAGCATTAGGACAAATGGCTAAATGACTTGCAGTAACCACTGACCTTCTGAGAGAGAGAGAATGATGATAGGGCCCAGAACTACTGACTTCTAATCTTGTAGATATTTGCATGTGAGTCACATGTTCTACTTGGTGAGTTCTGAAGGAGAGGCTTGCTTCTACTCTTAAATTCTTAGCGCTTCTTACTTTCCTCTTCTCTAAGACTTTCTTTTTTTATTTTTTTTGGTTTTTCGAGACAGGGTTTCTCTGTGGCTTTGGAGCCTGTCCTGGAACTAGCTCTGTAGACCAAGCTGGTCTCGAACTCACAAGATCCGCCTGCCTCTGCCTCCCGAGTGCTGGGATTAAAGGCGTGTGCCACCATCGCCCGGCTCTCTAAGACTTTCTAATGCCTACTCGTTTTGTCCTGGATCACACTTCCTTTGACACACACTCCACATCTCTGCTCATGGACCTTTGGCTGGTCTTCAGGATAGGTGAGGAGGGCATGGAAAACTTGACTATTGCGCATTTTGTTCACAACACACTGAGTTGTTTGTTGGAGGGATGGGGAGACTTCTTGTTAACCTACTGTCCATGTTCTTCAGACTGTATGCTCTAGAAAGTCAAAGGCTGCAAGTGTTTAGTTCACTGTTATATTGCTGATGGTAATACAATGACTTGTATGCAGTGGATAGTAAATACCTTTGGAGTTAGTTTTCTCTCAGTGACTTTCTTTTGCAAATGAGTAATGTTGTATTGGAAAACTTGGTAAGGGGCTGTAATTAGATGCACATGCGATGTCTTTTCAGTGTCTGATAATAGCTAGGTGCTCAAAAGAACAAATGCAGAAAGGAGGTAGTCCTTCCAACTAACTAACCAGAATGAAAAGCCCTTATAATTGTACTAAAATATATGCGTCAATCCAACCAACAATTTTTCATCTTGTACTATTACATTACCTTGCTATACATTTATTCAACAAGCATCTGTGGAAGTGTTTCTCCATGTCATGTGATAGCCAAGGGATTAGTCAATAAAGATGACTAAGGGTTGGGATCAGGGCTTGAGAATGCTGTCCGTTAAGTATCTAGTGTGAGTTCATCTTTATTCTGGAGCAAGTGCTCCTGCAGATGAGAAATGTTATACCTGCCCTTCAGAGACAGTCCCAGAGTGCAGAGACACACAAGCTCTTCATCACTAAGCAAATAATAAGAGTTTTGATGACTGGGTGAGATAATGGTTTTCTAGCCAGATACGGGCGTGGTCATGGATGATTTCCAGTGTCTGCTGGAGATTAAACAGGGGCCCAGTAATTAAGCATACAGCACATGTTCTATTTACCATTAGAGATGTGAGTGTGTGGTCAAGTGCACTTAGGGGCACCACCCTTAAGAGAAGAACGTGAGGTTAGCTGAATACCAGTGGGCCCTTCTGAAGAGTGTGTGGCCCATTCTTGCAGAATGGGACCCAAGTGTGGAAAGCATCAGGACCAAAATCTAGAAAGGTGTCAATGTTCCACTAACTGGTCACGAGTGCAGGAATTAACTGCTGTCCCATCATTCAGGGATACCTGTGGCAAGAGTTTTCATACTCAAGTCAGACCAGAGGACTGTTTCTGCACATTTACCAGGTAGCTTCCTTCACTTAAACTGTTTCTCACTGGATGATAGAGTTATGGCTTCTGTGAGTACCCGAGGACTTGGACAACACTTTCCACTTTGAGTCTTCAGACCCCAGCACAGGCCTGGGTACACAGAAGGTGCTTATCATGACTCTGTTAGTATTATTTATTATGATTATTAACAAGAGTGGAAAGTGGCTACAGACATTCCTGGGGCAGCGATACACTTCACTTTTGATGTAACTGGTCATTTCCAGAGACCTAGAAAGGAGAGATGTGAGGGACATATATTTTTAAATGTAGTGTTGTATCTTCAGAGTGATGGATGCAAGCTAGATGAAGTGAGAAGAATCCATTCCTTTTAATCTAGTGGCAAATGTAAGGGGTATTGTAGGGTAGTACAGTGACACCTAGTGGTGGAAAAAAGATCTTCCAGTTCTACCCCACCCACCCCAAGAGTCATAAAACTCTGAGAGTTTTTCGATGACACTAGAGGACATCCACAGCAGAATGTGAGCTGTCGCTGGTTCCCACGGAACCTTTGTGTTCTTTTGGTCTTCAGGATGAATAGTTTTGCTTGGTAAACGTAACTATTACACCTGTTGCTAAGAATACACTTAGCTGTTTGTTAGAATGTGTCGTTTTTATTTATGTAAAAATAATGACACAGCCACGCTTGTGCCAATCTAGAAAGTTTTGCAAAGTTCCTACTGGCTGATTATGAGGAAAAACCAAAGCGCAGGAGGGGAAAAGAACAAACACACTTCTAACTTGATTTCTTCTTGACTCTTTGAAACACTTCCTCATGAACATACGCTGCTTTTATCTGAGGAAACGGAACAAGAACAGCACTCACATGAAGACGGTATTAGACTATCCTTCTCATGGCTGTATCCTAGTCTCATAGTTAGTCCATGGCCTCAGCTGCAATTCTTTTAGAGTCCTCATGTGCATCTATTAAAAAGATGTTACTACTTTGCATGTCTAGCAACTGTTTCCAAGGAAACCCATCTAAAACCATTTGCTATTGGAATAAGCCCCTAATGGGCCTAGGTAGGGTCTTGTCTCTTAGCAACTCATTTTTTTTTCATTTTTATTAAAAGCATACATTTCCTTAAAAGCCTGTTCATACCAAAGACATCAAGGTTGTTTTTCTTTGTTCCTGAACCTCACCCCTGAAGACCGGCATTGGTGACAATGACACTGAAAGGCATTTCTCTCACCCATGAAGGAATACTTTGTCAATCACGTAGGTCATCGACTGTTCCCTCTGCACCTCTATGCGCCCAGCTTGGACCTCTGCTTGGCTACTTCAGGTAAAGTGTCTGAGGGACAGTAATGGATTCCTGGTCTGCCTACCAGTAAGGTTTGCTATCAAGTCTGGAAGAATTCAGATAAAGACAGAACACTCATCGCCTGGTTTTTGTTTTTACCGTGACTTGTCCTCACAGCAGACGAGACTAATACTGTCTCACTAAATACTGACAGGGTACAGACCTTGTTTATCACTGTGTCCCAGGCATCCCAGTGCTGGGTCCGAGCCATCCAGCATAAAACCTGCCCCACTGCCTGGCATGAAGAGATATGAAAGCATGGACCACGAGAGGTGCCTGCACACAGACCTGCCAACATTCGGTAACTCTTGAAATGACCCGCTGAGAGGAAGAAATGCTATTTCTGTGACGTTTCTGAAACAATGACAGCAAAAAAAAAAAAGGAAGTCAATTCCAAATTCTTGTCTCTGACTCCAATGAGACCACCTCACCCTTTCCCTATCTCTTTATCCTTTGCCAATTCTTGGTCACTTTTACACAAATTGAAATTAAGTTCATGCTGTATTCTTTTTCTTTTTTTTTTTTTTTGAATTTTCGAGACAGGGTTTCTCCATAGCTTTTGGTTCCTGTCCTGGAACTAGCTCTTGTAGACCAGGCTGGCCTCGAACTCACAGATATCCGCCTGCCTCTGCCTCCTGCGTGCTGGTATTAAAGGCTGCGCCTGTACTCTTATGCCTACTGCAATAGTTATTGCTAGGAAAAACCTGTCACCAGCTTAGCGTCTGGCTTGCTTGTTGCTAGAGGGTAGTCTACCAGTATGGTCTGCTGAACCATCTTAGTGCCAAGACTGTTCGTTGTGTGGTTTTACAGAGCATGAACATCACCAATTGAAGGACACAAGGAGCAGCTATTAATTAAGCAGCAGTCTGCAGGTGCCTTCTGATTCTATATGACCCCCATCTAGGTCGTTATACACTTGTCTTGTAATCTTACGACCATACCTTTCCCCCGCAGGCTGGTGCTTATTCTGCCAGACTCAGTCCTGGGGGCTTTGCTATTTATCATCTTCACAATCCTGCATCGCAGTCTCTCAAACCCTTTGTGGTACCCCTTTCACTTCTCTTTCTTCTCCCCACCCCCATGAAGGTGACTGAACTACGACATGAAGGGGGCTGGGTTCTCTGTTCTTCGCCTTCTCGTGACAGTCGGTCTAGGTTGTCAACTTGATTGGATTACAAGGTGCCCGAAAGATGGGTAAAACTGCACTTGTACACCTGTTTGGGCATCTCCAGAGACACCTGTCTATGAGACTGCAGCTGAGCGTTCGGAGTAACTTGAATGTGGGCAGCACTGTGGAATAGGCTGGGACCTGAAGCGAGGAGAGGTAGAAAAGGAAGCCAGTTGGAATGTGCAAGCTTCTTTCTTCCTGAGCAAGTATTTCCTTTGCTGTTCTTTATTGTGGACATGTGACTCCTGATTCTTTGGCTTTTCAACCTGGACTTACCCTGGTGATTCTCCAGGGAGATTCGAGGCCTTCACCCTCAGACTAGGTCTGTATTATTGCTTGCCCCTTGCTCTGTGGCTTTCTGTTCTTAGATTGAGCAGCTATTAAGACTATCTGACTCCATAGCATTTGAGCCAGTTGTGATTGAACTATCCAGTCTCCGATTGTTTAGGCCAATCTGATAAAACTGGTACACTTGTGTGCTCGCGTGTGTGTGCTCGTGTGTGTGTGTGTGTCCAAGTTAGTTTTGTATCAAAGTGACACAAGCTAGAGTTATATGGGAAGGTAACCTTTATCAAATTACCTATAAGCATATTTGTAAGGCATTTTCTTAATTAATGATTGATGTGGGAAGTATCACCCCTGGATGGCTGGCCTTGGAGTCCTGGGTTCTATAAGAAATCAGGCTGAGCGAACCACCACAAGAAACAAGCCAGGAGTCCTGGGTTCTATAAGAAATCAGGCTGAGCAAACCACCACAAGAAACAAGCCAGGAAGCAGCACTCCCCCAAGTACTCTGCCTTAGTTCTGACCTTGAAGTTTTGACCTTCAGGTTTCTGTGTAGAGTTCCTGCCTTGGCTTCCTTCAATGGATTGTGACTTGGGATATGTAAGACAAATAAACACTCTCCTTCACAGTTAGTTTTCATCAGTTTTTTTTTTTAATCAGATGACCAGAAAGCAAACTAGAACTCTATATCCCTTCTGCTGCTTTTGTTTATCTATCGAACTCCAGTCACCCCACTTTATGGAAGCCCACACCTTGTCGCATTGAGAGGGCTGCGTCTTTATCTCTTCCATTAGCACTTGAGCATCCTAATGGCAGGACCAATGTCATAATCAAGTTGTCTTTCAAATGCCAAGGTCAGTGCCGGACACAGAGCAGATGTTGCTAAAGATTTTAATGGGTTTTATGTAATCCCTTTTAAAAAGCTTTATATGTGGTCCCGACTCACAATGACGGAGCAGACAATAGTCATTGTTCAGTAAGGAAACCAGCCTGAGCTATTTATTAGAAAACTTCAAGTGATCAGAAATACGTTGCTTAAGATAGTTTTCTTTCTTTCATTTGTCAAACAGAATTTTTACTGAAACCATGGGAATTTCACATCATGTACCCCAATCCCCCTCAATTCCCAGTCCCACCTTAACTGCTCTTCACCCTTGTTATGTCCATCCAAAAGGAAAATTTAAATAAATATTAAAAATAAAAATGCAAATAAGAATGTTAACTAAAAACAAACAAAAACTGTAACAGGCTTTCTTTTGAGCCACCACCCAGCCCCCCGATCATGGCACAGATATTTATTCGTTTTGAAAATTCAACCTTATCTTATTTCTTATTTTTTGCCAGCTCTTATGACTTAGATTGTCCTGTTTTTCTTTATGTTTTGCCTTGGGACTTTTTTACCTTTTTCTCTCATTAGTTTTCTCTCTTGCTTCTCTCTTTCTGCGTGTCTTACATTATTGCTTCTCTTTTCTGGCTGGCTGTCAGCTGCCTGGCTACTGGTCCCTGATATGTCCCTGCCTCTTTCTCCCTCATTCTCTTCCTTCTTCTCCCGAGTCTAGATTTCTCCTCCTCTTATTTTCTCTGCCTGTCAGACCTGACTCTCTCTCTCCTAGCTATCGGTCATTCAGTTTTTATTTGACCAATCATGTGCCTTAGCCAGGTAAGGTGAAACCAATGTAACACACCTTTACATAATTAAACAAATGCAGCAAACCAATGTAACACATCTTTACATCATTAACAAAGACAGCAGAAATAAATGCAATGCACCCTTACATAGATAAAATAGTATTCCATAGCATAAACAAATGTAACACATCTTTGCCTTATTAGAATAACATTCCACAACAAAAAGTCACCTTCCTCCTCCTTTCCTGCCTCTCATCTTCCTCTTCATTCATGTTAGTGGTCCTCGGAGCTGCAGTGTATCATGCAATAGACCATTTTGTCCAAACAGCTTCACTTGCAAATGTTCTTTGTATCATGTGTTGCTGGTCAGCTTCAATAATGCTGGCTCCTGGCCCATCCTCAATACTAGACCCTCATTGAAACTACTCTTGCCTATCCTGCTGATGCCAAAGTCATGGACATCCTGAGTCTGTGGTTCTACAAGGCCAGTCTCTTTAAGGCTCCAGCGGGTTATAGATGGGATAGATGTTGGGGTGTGCCAAATCAAAGCCTGGATGTGCGTCTGGGGGTTAGCTGAGTTGGTCAGTCCAGACTGATAGGACTACCCCCTCAGATGAGGGTCAGAGCCAGCTCTCCCACACTTGCAGTGAGGGGTGGGAGCCTGCTTTCTCAAGTACATGGGGGGGGAGCAGCTCTCATATGATTAGTGGAACCAGTTATACCATGTCAGGGGCTCCTATCCCAGTACCTGGGAGGGGCAGGGTCAGCCTTCTGGTGTTGGTGGTGGGGCTTTCTCCCAGGACCAGTGAGGGGATAGGGCCAGCTCCACAAGGCCCTCACACTTCAACACACGGTACATCACATGGTTCAACACATGGCCAACACATGATTCATATGGCCACTGTGGTAACACAGGCAACAGACATAACAGAGACCCTAGTTGCAGTAGGATCATGGACCCAGACATGGTCATCAGTAACAGGTTGGGTCTGGTTGTCACCGTAATCCCAGGTGGCAGTTGAGGCCTCTCAGATCAGCACAGGCCCAGTAGCATAGGCCCAGATTGCAGTTAGTCACACAGTCCTCAATGGTGACAGGAGTCACAGACATCAACACACACCCTGACTGTGGTAGGGTCATGGACCCAGACAGGCTCCTGACTAACAGCTCAGGCCCTGGTTGACTAACAACTATGGCCTTGTTGGCACTGCAGGCCACCTCAAACTTGTGGTCCCTAAGGGAGCGTGGCCCTCAGGCAGCAACATGGCTTAGCTGTCAGCCCAGACCCCAGGCATGTGCATAGTCTCTGGTGGTAACAGGAGCCACGGACATCAACACAGACCCTTAGCAGCTGCTCTGGCCCAGATATCACCATGGCCCCAGGTGGGAAGTAGGTCACCCAATTCTTTATTGTCTTTGCCTCTCCACAGGACATGAACCATTCTGCCTCTTTCTCTTTCCCATACCCCACCATGTTTGCTTACCATAATGGCACCCAACCTTGTGGTATCAGGTGGGATGGTGATTTCTTTGACCTGCCCAGGCCAAGCGGCTCTAGAAGGTGTCAAGAAATCTTTCTTATTATCCACTTTTTCTTACTTAACTTTATTAAGACTTGTTTTTCACAGTCACTAGCCTGAGGAAATATTTCCGTGTGGATGATCTGAGTGGATAAGTACTGGAAATGACACAGGCTCATCTTCACTCATCGTCCTAAACTGCTCATCTTCACGTATAGTCCTTCCCTCTTTCAGCTGAGAAAGGTCCAGGGAGATAGGGCCCATGCAGAGTAAAGCCCTGAACCTTAGAGCCAGGCACTGCAAGCAATGACCGGGAGCAGGGAGCAGAATGACAGAAATAGCAGGGGTGGGGAATAGGAGAAAGAGCCAACAGGACCCAGGAAGCGTTGAGTAAGAGGTTGCAAAAGACATGTGGCAGGTAAGATGTGGCAGACAGATTGGACTCAATTGGAAGGACTGGCGAGGCATGGAAGCAGCTTGCGATTCTCTTCTTAAAATTTCAAACTAAAGAGCCTTCAGGAGGGAACCATTTCCATCATGCCCTCTTTGCAGGAGGTACAGGAAGAAACAGAGATAAAACTGGTAGGAAGAAATGGCGATAAGGTTTACAGTAGTCTCTGCTCTCATCGCATCCCCCTTTCAGTTAAAAGAAAA